>NW_027363072.1:744834-1489668 GCF_046119375.1 Phyllobates terribilis | reverse complement strand
CATCAAAATCCTTAAATAATGCAGCAGAGTCCTTAAATACCACAGCAGAGTCATTAAATAATGCAGCAGAGTCCTTAAATAATGCAGCATATTCCTTAAATAATGCAGCAGAGTCCTTAAATAATGCAATAAAGTCCTTAAATAATGCAGCAGAGTCCTTAAATAATGCAGCAACTTCCTTAATAATGCAGCTGAGTCCTTAAATAATGCAGCAACATCCTTAAATAATGCAGCAGAGTCCTTAAATACTGCATCAGCGTCCTTAAATAATGCAACAAAGTCCTTAAATAATGCAGCAAAGTCCTTAAATAATGCAGCAGAGTCCTTAAATACAGCAGCAGAGTCCTTAAATAATTCAGCAAAGTCCTTAAATAATGCAGCAGAGTCCTTAAATAATGCAACAAAGTCCTTAAATAATGCAGCAGAGTCCTTAAATAATGCAACAAAGTCCTTAAATAATGCAGCAGAGTCCTTAAATACTGCAGCAGAGACCTTAAATAATGCAGCAAAATCCTTAAATAATGCAGCAGAGTCCTTATATAATGCAGCAGAGTCCTAAAATACCACAGCAGAGTCCTTAAATAATGCAGCAGAGTCCTTAAATAATGCAGCAAATTCATTAAATAATGCAGCAGAGTCCTTAAATAATGCAACAAAGTCCTTAAATAATGCAGCAGATTCCTTAAATTTCGCAGCAGCGTCCTTAAATAATGCATCAAAGTACTTAAATAATGCAGCAGAGTCCTAAAATGCCGCAGCAGAGTCCTTAAATAGTGCAGCAAAGTCCTTAAATAATGCAGCAGAGTGCTTACATAATGCAGCAGAGTCCTTAAATACCGCAGCAGAGTCATTAAATAATGCAGCAGAGTCCTTAAATAATGCAGCAAATTCATTAAATAATGCAGCAGAGTCGTTAAATAATGCAACAAAGTCCTTAAATAATGCAGCAGAGTCCTTAAATAATGCAACAAACTCATTAAATAATGCAGCAAAGTACTTAAATAATGCAGCAAGTTCCTTAAATAATGCAGCAGAATCCTTAAATAATGCAATAAAGTCCTTAAATAATGCAGCAGAGTCCTTAAATAATGCAAAAAAATCCTTAAATAATGCAGCAGAATCCTTAAATAATGCAATAAAGTCATTAAATAATGCAGCAGAGTCCTTAAATAATGCAACAAAGTCCTTAAATTATGCAGCAGATTCCTTAAATTCTGCAGCAGCGTCCTTAAATAATGCATCAAAGTACTTAAATAATGCAGCAGAGTCGTTAAATACCACAGCAGAGTCATTAAATAATGCAGCAGTGTCCTTAAATAATGAAGCATATTCCTTAAATAATGCAGCAGAGTCCTTAAATAATGCAATAAAGTCCTTAAATAATGCAACAGAGTCCTTAAATAATGCAGCAATGTCCTTAATAATGCAGCTGAGTCCTTAAATAATGCAGCAACATCCTTAAATAATGCAGCAGAGTCCTTAAATACTGCATCAGCGTCCTTAAATAATGCAACAAAGTCCTTAAATAATGCAGCAAAGTCCTTAAATAATGCAGCAGAGTCATTAAATAATACAGCAGAGTCCTTAACTAATGCAGCAAATTTCTTAAATATGCAATAAATTCCTTAAATAAAATGCAGCAACGCCCTTAATAATGCAGCTGAGTCCTTAAATAATGCAGCAGAGTCCTTAAATACCGCAGCAGCGTCCTTAAATAATGCAACAAAGTCCTTAAATAATGCAGCAGAGTCCTTAAATAATGCAACAAAGTCCTTAAATAATTCATCAGAGTCCTTAAATTATGCAACAAACTCATTAAATAATGCAGCAAAGTACTTAAATAATGCAGCAAATTCCTTAAATAATGCAGCAGAATCCTTAAATAATGCAATAAAGTCCTTAAATAATGCAGCAGAGTCGTTAAATAATGCAAAAAAATCCTTAAATAATGCAGCAGAATCCTTAATTAATGCAATAAAGTCATTAAATAATGCAGCAGAGTCCTTAAATAATGCAACAAAGTCCTTAAATAATGCAGCAGATTCCTTAAATTCTGCAGCAGCGTCCTTAAATAATGCATTAAAGTCCTTAAATAATGCAGCAGAGTCCTTAAATTCCACAGCAGAGTCATTAAATAATGCAGCAGAGTCCTTAAATAATGCAGCAGAGTCCTTAAATACCGCAGCAGCGTCCTTAAATAATGCAAAAAAGTCCTTAAATAATGCAGCAAAGTCCTTAAATAATGCAACAAAGTCCTTAAATAATGCAGCAGAGTGCTTAAATAATGCAACAAACTCCTTAAATAATGCAGCAAAGTACTTAAATAATGCAGCAAATTCCTTAAATAATGCAGCAGAATCCTTAAATAATGCAATAAAGTCCTTAAATAATGCAGCAACGTCCTTAATAATGCAGCAGAGTCCTTAAATAATGCAGCAAAGTCCTTAAATAATGCAGCGGAGGCCTTAAATACTGCTGCAGCATCCTTAAATAATGCAGCAGAGTCCTTAAATAATGCAACAAAGTCCTTAAATAATGCAGCAGAGTCCTTAAACAATGCAGCGAGGTCCTTAAATAATGCAACAAAGTCCTTAAATAATGCAGCAGATTCCTTAAATTCTGCAGCAGCGATCTTAAATAATGCATCAAAGTCCTTAAATAATGCAGCAGAGTCCTTAAATACTGCAGCAGAGTCCTTAAATAATGCAGCAAAGTCCTTAAATAATGCAGCAGAGTCCTTAAATAATGCAGCAAAGTCATTAAATAATGCAGCAGAGTCCTTAAATAATGCAACAAAGTCCTTAAATAATGCAGCAGATTCCTTAAATTCTGCAGCAGCGTCCTTAAATAATGCATCAAAATCCTTAAATAATGCAGCAGAGTCCTTAAATACCACAGCAGAGTCATTAAATAATGCAGCAGAGTCCTTAAATAATGCAGCATATTCCTTAAATAATGCAGCAGAGTCCTTAAATAATGCAATAAAGTCCTTAAATAATGCAGCAGAGTCCTTAAATAATGCAGCAACTTCCTTAATAATGCAGCTGAGTCCTTAAATAATGCAGCAACATCCTTAAATAATGCAGCAGAGTCCTTAAATACTGCATCAGCGTCCTTAAATAATGCAACAAAGTCCTAAATAATGCAGCAAAGTCCTTAAATAATGCAGCAGAGTCCTTAAATACAGCAGCAGAGTCCTTAAATAATTCAGCAAAGTCCTTAAATAATGCAGCAGAGTCCTTAAATAATGCAACAAAGTCCTTAAATAATGCAGCAGAGTCCTTAAATAATGCAACAAAGTCCTTAAATAATGCAGCAGAGTCCTTAAATACTGCAGCAGAGACCTTAAATAATGCAGCAAAATCCTTAAATAATGCAGCAGAGTCCTTATATAATGCAGCAGAGTCCTAAAATACCACAGCAGAGTCCTTAAATAATGCAGCAGAGTCCTTAAATAATGCAGCAAATTCATTAAATAATGCAGCAGAGTCCTTAAATAATGCAACAAAGTCCTTAAATAATGCAGCAGATTCCTTAAATTTCGCAGCAGCGTCCTTAAATAATGCATCAAAGTACTTAAATAATGCAGCAGAGTCCTAAAATGCCGCAGCAGAGTCCTTAAATAGTGCAGCAAAGTCCTTAAATAATGCAGCAGAGTGCTTACATAATGCAGCAGAGTCCTTAAATACCGCAGCAGAGTCATTAAATAATGCAGCAGAGTCCTTAAATAATGCAGCAAATTCATTAAATAATGCAGCAGAGTCGTTAAATAATGCAACAAAGTCCTTAAATAATGCAGCAGAGTCCTTAAATAATGCAACAAACTCATTAAATAATGCAGCAAAGTACTTAAATAATGCAGCAAGTTCCTTAAATAATGCAGCAGAATCCTTAAATAATGCAATAAAGTCCTTAAATAATGCAGCAGAGTCCTTAAATAATGCAAAAAAATCCTTAAATAATGCAGCAGAATCCTTAAATAATGCAATAAAGTCATTAAATAATGCAGCAGAGTCCTTAAATAATGCAACAAAGTCCTTAAATTATGCAGCAGATTCCTTAAATTCTGCAGCAGCGTCCTTAAATAATGCATCAAAGTACTTAAATAATGCAGCAGAGTCGTTAAATACCACAGCAGAGTCATTAAATAATGCAGCAGTGTCCTTAAATAATGAAGCATATTCCTTAAATAATGCAGCAGAGTCCTTAAATAATGCAATAAAGTCCTTAAATAATGCAACAGAGTCCTTAAATAATGCAGCAATGTCCTTAATAATGCAGCTGAGTCCTTAAATAATGCAGCAACATCCTTAAATAATGCAGCAGAGTCCTTAAATACTGCATCAGCGTCCTTAAATAATGCAACAAAGTCCTTAAATAATGCAGCAAAGTCCTTAAATAATGCAGCAGAGTCATTAAATAATACAGCAGAGTCCTTAACTAATGCAGCAAATTTCTTAAATATGCAATAAATTCCTTAAATAAAATGCAGCAACGCCCTTAATAATGCAGCTGAGTCCTTAAATAATGCAGCAAAGTCCTTAAATAATGCAGCAGAGTCCTTAAATACCGCAGCAGCGTCTTTAAATAATGCAACAAAGTCCTTAAATAATGCAGCAGAGTCCTTAAATAATGCAACAAAGTCCTTAAATAATGCAGCAGAGTCCTTAAATAATGCAACAAACTCATTAAATATTGCAGCAAAGTACTTAAACATTGCAGCAAATTCCTTAAATAATGCAGCAGAATCCTTAAATAATGCAATAATTTCCTTAAATAATGCAGCAACATCCTTAATAATGCAGCAGAGTCCTTAAATAATGCAGCAAAGTCCTTAAATAATGCAGCAGAGGCCTTAAATACTGCAGCAGCATCCTTAAATAATGCAGCAGAGTCCTTAAATAATGCAGCAGAGTCCTTAAATAATGCAACAAAGTCCTTAAATAATGCAGCAGATTCCTTAAATTTCGCAGCAGCGTCCTTAAATAATACATCAAAGTCCTTAAATAATGCAGCAGAGTCCTAAACTACCGCAGCAGAGTCCTTAAATAATGCAGCAAAGTCCTTAAATAATGCAGCAGAGTGCTTACATAATGCAGCAGAGTCCTTATATACCGCAGCAGAGTCATTAAATAATGCAGCAGAGTCCTTAAATAATGCAGCAAATTCATTAAATAATGCACAGAGTCATTAAATAATGCAATAAAGTCCTTAAATAAAATTCAACAACACCCTTAATAATGCAGCTGAGTCCTTAAATAATTCAGCAAAGTCCTTAAATAATGCAGCAGAGTCCTTAAATACCGCAGCAGCATCCTTAAATAATGCAACAAAGTCCTTAAATAATGCAGCAGAGTCCTTAAATAATGCAACAAAGTCCTTAAATAATGCAGCAGAGTCCTTAAATAATGCAACAAACTCATTAAATAATGCAGCAAAGTACTTAAGTAATGCAGCAAATTCCTTAAATAATGCAGCAGAATCCTTAAATAATGCAATAATTTCCTTAAATAATGCAGCAGAGTCCTTAAATAATGCAAAAAATTCCTTAAATAATGCATCAGAATCCTTAAATAATGCAACAAAGTCCTTAAATAATGCAGCAACGTCCTTAATAATGCAGCACAGTCCTTAAATAATGCAGCAAATTCCTTAAATAATGCAGCAGAGGCCTTAAATACCGAAGCAGAGTCCTTAAATAATGCAGCAAAGTCCTTAAATAATGCAGAAGAGTCCTTAAATAATGCAACAAAGTCATTAAATAATGCAGCAGAGTCCTTAAATAAAGCAGCAGAGTGCTTAAATAATGCAGCAGAGTCCTAAAATAACGCTGCAGAGTCATTAAATAATACTGCAGAGTCCTTAAATAATGCAGCAAATTTCTTAAATAATGCACAGAGTCCTTAAATAATGCAATAAAGTCCTTAAATAAAATGCAGCAACGCCCTTAATAATGCAGCTGAGTCCTTAAATAATGCAGCAAAGTCCTTAAATAATGCAGCAGAGTCCTTAAATACCGCAGCAGCGTCTTTAAATAATGCAACAAAGTCCTTAAATAATGCAGCAGAGTCCTTAAATAATGCAACAAAGTCCTTAAATAATGCAGCAGAGTCCTTAAATAATGCAACAAACTCATTAAATAATGCAGCAAAGTACTTAAATATTGCAGCAAATTCCTTAAATAATGCAGCAGAATCCTTAAATAATGCAATAATTTCCTTAAATAATGCAGCAACATCCTTAATAATGCAGCAGAGTCCTTAAATAATGCAGCAAAGTCCTTAAATAATGCAACAGAGGCCTTAAATACTGCAGCAGCATCCTTAAATAATGCAGCAGAGTCCTTAAATAATGCAGCAGAGTCCTTAAATAATGCAACAAAGTCCTTAAATAAAATGCAGCAACGTCCTTAATAATGCAGCCGAGTCCTTCAATAATGCAGCAAAGTCCTTAAATAATGCAGCAGAGTCCTTAAATACCGCAGCAGCGTCCTTAAATAATGCAAAAAAGTCCTTAAATAATGCAGCAAAGTCCTTAAATAATGCAACAAAGTCCTTAAATAATGCAGCAGAGTCCTTAAATAATGCAACAAACTCCTTAAATAATGCAGCAAAGTACTTAAATAATGCAGCAAATTCCTTAAATAATGCAGCAGAATCCTTAAATAATGCAATAAAGTCCTTAAATAATGCAGCAACGTCCTTAATAATGCAGCAGAGTCCTTAAATAATGCAGCAAAGTCCTTAAATAATGCAGCGGAGGCCTTAAATACTGCTGCAGCATCCTTAAATAATGCAGCAGAGTCCTTAAATAATGCAACAAAGTCCTTAAATAATGCAGCAGAGTCCTTAAACAATGCAGCGAGGTCCTTAAATAATGCAACAAAGTCCTTAAATAATGCAGCAGATTCCTTAAATTCTGCAGCAGCGATCTTAAATAATGCATCAAAGTCCTTAAATAATGCAGCAGAGTCCTTAAATACTGCAGCAGAGTCCTTAAATAATGCAGCAAAGTCCTTAAATACCGCAGCAGCGTCTTTAAATAATGCAACAAAGTCCTTAAATAATGCAGCAGAGTCCTTAAATAATGCAACAAAGTCCTTAAATAATGCAGCAGAGTCCTTAAATAATGCAACAAACTCATTAAATAATGCAGCAAAGTACTTAAATATTGCAGCAAATTCCTTAAATAATGCAGCAGAATCCTTAAATAATGCAATAATTTCCTTAAATAATGCAGCAACATCCTTAATAATGCAGCAGAGTCCTTAAATAATGCAGCAAAGTCCTTAAATAATGCAACAGAGGCCTTAAATACTGCAGCAGCATCCTTAAATAATGCAGCAGAGTCCTTAAATAATGCAGCAGAGTCCTTAAATAATGCAACAAAGTCCTTAAATAAAATGCAGCAACGCCCTTAATAATGCAGCCGAGTCCTTCAATAATGCAGCAAAGTCCTTAAATAATGCAGCAGAGTCCTTAAATACCGCAGCAGCGTCCTTAAATAATGCAAAAAAGTCCTTAAATAATGCAGCAAAGTCCTTAAATAATGCAACAAAGTCCTTAAATAATGCAGCAGAGTCCTTAAATAATGCAACAAACTCCTTAAATAATGCAGCAAAGTACTTAAATAATGCAGCAAATTCCTTAAATAATGCAGCAGAATCCTTAAATAATGCAATAAAGTCCTTAAATAATGCAGCAACGTCCTTAATAATGCAGCAGAGTCCTTAAATAATGCAGCAAAGTCCTTAAATAATGCAGCGGAGGCCTTAAATACTGCTGCAGCATCCTTAAATAATGCAGCAGAGTCCTTAAATAATGCAACAAAGTCCTTAAATAATGCAGCAGAGTCCTTAAACAATGCAGCGAGGTCCTTAAATAATGCAACAAAGTCCTTAAATAATGCAGCAGATTCCTTAAATTCTGCAGCAGCGATCTTAAATAATGCATCAAAGTCCTTAAATAATGCAGCAGAGTCCTTAAATACTGCAGCAGAGTCCTTAAATAATGCAGCAAAGTCCTTAAATAATGCAGCAGAGTCCTTAAATAATGCAGCAAAGTCATTAAATAATGCAGCAGAGTCCTTAAATAATGCAACAAAGTCCTTAAATAATGCAGCAGATTCCTTAAATTCTGCAGCAGCGTCCTTAAATAATAAATCAAAATCCTTAAATAATGCAGCAGAGTCCTTAAATACCACAGCAGAGTCATTAAATAATGCAGCAGAGTCCTTAAATAATGCAGCATATTCCTTAAATAATGCAGCAGAGTCCTTAAATAATGCAATAAAGTCCTTAAATAATGCAGCAGAGTCCTTAAATAATGCAGCAACTTCCTTAATAATGCAGCTGAGTCCTTAAATAATGCAGCAACATCCTTAAATAATGCAGCAGAGTCCTTAAATACTGCATCAGCGTCCTTAAATAATGCAACAAAGTCCTTAAATAATGCAGCAAAGTCCTTAAATAATGCAGCAGAGTCCTTAAATACAGCAGCAGAGTCCTTAAATAATTCAGCAAAGTCCTTAAATAATGCAGAAGAGTCCTTAAATAATGCAACAAAGTCCTTAAATAATGCAGCAGAGTCCTTAAATAATGCAACAAAGTCCTTAAATAATGCAGCAGAGTCCTTAAATACTGCAGCAGAGACCTTAAATAATGCAGCAAAATCCTTAAATAATGCAGCAGAGTCCTTATATAATGCAGCAGAGTCCTAAAATACCACAGCAGAGTCCTTAAATAATGCAGCAGAGTCCTTAAATAATGCAGAAAATTCATTAAATAATGCAGCAGAGTCCTTAAATAATGCAACAAAGTCCTTAAATAATGCAGCAAATTCCTTAAATAATGCAGCAGAATCCTTAAATAATGCAATAAAGTCCTTAAATAATGCAGCAACGTCCTTAATAATGCAGCAGAGTCCTTAAATAATGCAGCAAAGTCCTTAAATAATGCAGCGGAGGCCTTAAATACTGCTGCAGCATCCTTAAATAATGCAGCAGAGTCCTTAAATAATGCAACAAAGTCCTTAAATAATGCAGCAGAGTCCTTAAACAATGCAGCGAGGTCCTTAAATAATGCAACAAAGTCCTTAAATAATGCAGCAGATTCCTTAAATTCTGCAGCAGCGATCTTAAATAATGCATCAAAGTCCTTAAATAATGCAGCAGAGTCCTTAAATACTGCAGCAGAGTCCTTAAATAATGCAGCAAAGTCCTTAAATAATGCAGCAGAGTCCTTAAATAATGCAGCAAAGTCATTAAATAATGCAGCAGAGTCCTTAAATAATGCAACAAAGTCCTTAAATAATGCAGCAGATTCCTTAAATTCTGCAGCAGCGTCCTTAAATAATGCATCAAAATCCTTAAATAATGCAGCAGAGTCCTTAAATACCACAGCAGAGTCATTAAATAATGCAGCAGAGTCCTTAAATAATGCAGCATATTCCTTAAATAATGCAGCAGAGTCCTTAAATAATGCAATAAAGTCCTTAAATAATGCAGCAGAGTCCTTAAATAATGCAGCAACTTCCTTAATAATGCAGCTGAGTCCTTAAATAATGCAGCAACATCCTTAAATAATGCAGCAGAGTCCTTAAATACTGCATCAGCGTCCTTAAATAATGCAACAAAGTCCTTAAATAATGCAGCAAAGTCCTTAAATAATGCAGCAGAGTCCTTAAATACAGCAGCAGAGTCCTTAAATAATTCAGCAAAGTCCTTAAATAATGCAGCAGAGTCCTTAAATAATGCAACAAAGTCCTTAAATAATGCAGCAGAGTCCTTAAATAATGCAACAAAGTCCTTAAATAATGCAGCAGAGTCCTTAAATACTGCAGCAGAGACCTTAAATAATGCAGCAAAATCCTTAAATAATGCAGCAGAGTCCTTATATAATGCAGCAGAGTCCTAAAATACCACAGCAGAGTCCTTAAATAATGCAGCAGAGTCCTTAAATAATGCAGCAAATTCATTAAATAATGCAGCAGAGTCCTTAAATAATGCAACAAAGTCCTTAAATAATGCAGCAGATTCCTTAAATTTCGCAGCAGCGTCCTTAAATAATGCATCAAAGTACTTAAATAATGCAGCAGAGTCCTAAAATGCCGCAGCAGAGTCCTTAAATAGTGCAGCAAAGTCCTTAAATAATGCAGCAGAGTGCTTACATAATGCAGCAGAGTCCTTAAATACCGCAGCAGAGTCATTAAATAATGCAGCAGAGTCCTTAAATAATGCAGCAAATTCATTAAATAATGCAGCAGAGTCGTTAAATAATGCAACAAAGTCCTTAAATAATGCAGCAGAGTCCTTAAATAATGCAACAAACTCATTAAATAATGCAGCAAAGTACTTAAATAATGCAGCAAGTTCCTTAAATAATGCAGCAGAATCCTTAAATAATGCAATAAAGTCCTTAAATAATGCAGCAGAGTCCTTAAATAATGCAAAAAAATCCTTAAATAATGCAGCAGAATCCTTAAATAATGCAATAAAGTCATTAAATAATGCAGCAGAGTCCTTAAATAATGCAACAAAGTCCTTAAATTATGCAGCAGATTCCTTAAATTCTGCAGCAGCGTCCTTAAATAATGCATCAAAGTACTTAAATAATGCAGCAGAGTCGTTAAATACCACAGCAGAGTCATTAAATAATGCAGCAGTGTCCTTAAATAATGAAGCATATTCCTTAAATAATGCAGCAGAGTCCTTAAATAATGCAATAAAGTCCTTAAATAATGCAACAGAGTCCTTAAATAATGCAGCAATGTCCTTAATAATGCAGCTGAGTCCTTAAATAATGCAGCAACATCCTTAAATAATGCAGCAGAGTCCTTAAATACTGCATCAGCGTCCTTAAATAATGCAACAAAGTCCTTAAATAATGCAGCAAAGTCCTTAAATAATGCAGCAGAGTCATTAAATAATACAGCAGAGTCCTTAACTAATGCAGCAAATTTCTTAAATATGCAATAAATTCCTTAAATAAAATGCAGCAACGCCCTTAATAATGCAGCTGAGTCCTTAAATAATGCAGCAAAGTCCTTAAATAATGCAGCAGAGTCCTTAAATACCGCAGCAGCGTCTTTAAATAATGCAACAAAGTCCTTAAATAATGCAGCAGAGTCCTTAAATAATGCAACAAAGTCCTTAAATAATGCAGCAGAGTCCTTAAATAATGCAACAAACTCATTAAATATTGCAGCAAAGTACTTAAACATTGCAGCAAATTCCTTAAATAATGCAGCAGAATCCTTAAATAATGCAATAATTTCCTTAAATAATGCAGCAACATCCTTAATAATGCAGCAGAGTCCTTAAATAATGCAGCAAAGTCCTTAAATAATGCAGCAGAGGCCTTAAATACTGCAGCAGCATCCTTAAATAATGCAGCAGAGTCCTTAAATAATGCAGCAGAGTCCTTAAATAATGCAACAAAGTCCTTAAATAATGCAGCAGATTCCTTAAATTTCGCAGCAGCGTCCTTAAATAATACATCAAAGTCCTTAAATAATGCAGCAGAGTCCTAAACTACCGCAGCAGAGTCCTTAAATAATGCAGCAAAGTCCTTAAATAATGCAGCAGAGTGCTTACATAATGCAGCAGAGTCCTTATATACCGCAGCAGAGTCATTAAATAATGCAGCAGAGTCCTTAAATAATGCAGCAAATTCATTAAATAATGCACAGAGTCATTAAATAATGCAATAAAGTCCTTAAATAAAATTCAACAACACCCTTAATAATGCAGCTGAGTCCTTAAATAATTCAGCAAAGTCCTTAAATAATGCAGCAGAGTCCTTAAATACCGCAGCAGCATCCTTAAATAATGCAACAAAGTCCTTAAATAATGCAGCAGAGTCCTTAAATAATGCAACAAAGTCCTTAAATAATGCAGCAGAGTCCTTAAATAATGCAACAAACTCATTAAATAATGCAGCAAAGTACTTAAATAATGCAGCAAATTCCTTAAATAATGCAGCAGAATCCTTAAATAATGCAATAATTTCCTTAAATAATGCAGCAGAGTCCTTAAATAATGCAAAAAATTCCTTAAATAATGCATCAGAATCCTTAAATAATGCAACAAAGTCCTTAAATAATGCAGCAACGTCCTTAATAATGCAGCAGAGTCCTTAAATAATGCAGCAAATTCCTTAAATAATGCAGCAGAGGCCTTAAATACCGAAGCAGAGTCCTTAAATAATGCAGCAAAGTCCTTAAATAATGCAGAAGAGTCCTTAAATAATGCAACAAAGTCATTAAATAATGCAGCAGAGTCCTTAAATAAAGCAGCAGAGTGCTTAAATAATGCAGCAGAGTCCTAAAATAACGCTGCAGAGTCATTAAATAATACTGCAGAGTCCTTAAATAATGCAGCAAATTTCTTAAATAATGCACAGAGTCCTTAAATAATGCAATAAAGTCCTTAAATAAAATGCAGCAACGCCCTTAATAATGCAGCTGAGTCCTTAAATAATGCAGCAAAGTCCTTAAATAATGCAGCAGAGTCCTTAAATACCGCAGCAGCGTCTTTAAATAATGCAACAAAGTCCTTAAATAATGCAGCAGAGTCCTTAAATAATGCAACAAAGTCCTTAAATAATGCAGCAGAGTCCTTAAATAATGCAACAAACTCATTAAATAATGCAGCAAAGTACTTAAATATTGCAGCAAATTCCTTAAATAATGCAGCAGAATCCTTAAATAATGCAATAATTTCCTTAAATAATGCAGCAACATCCTTAATAATGCAGCAGAGTCCTTAAATAATGCAGCAAAGTCCTTAAATAATGCAACAGAGGCCTTAAATACTGCAGCAGCATCCTTAAATAATGCAGCAGAGTCCTTAAATAATGCAGCAGAGTCCTTAAATAATGCAACAAAGTCCTTAAATAAAATGCAGCAACGCCCTTAATAATGCAGCCGAGTCCTTCAATAATGCAGCAAAGTCCTTAAATAATGCAGCAGAGTCCTTAAATACCGCAGCAGCGTCCTTAAATAATGCAAAAAAGTCCTTAAATAATGCAGCAAAGTCCTTAAATAATGCAACAAAGTCCTTAAATAATGCAGCAGAGTCCTTAAATAATGCAACAAACTCCTTAAATAATGCAGCAAAGTACTTAAATAATGCAGCAAATTCCTTAAATAATGCAGCAGAATCCTTAAATAATGCAATAAAGTCCTTAAATAATGCAGCAACGTCCTTAATAATGCAGCAGAGTCCTTAAATAATGCAGCAAAGTCCTTAAATAATGCAGCGGAGGCCTTAAATACTGCTGCAGCATCCTTAAATAATGCAGCAGAGTCCTTAAATAATGCAACAAAGTCCTTAAATAATGCAGCAGAGTCCTTAAACAATGCAGCGAGGTCCTTAAATAATGCAACAAAGTCCTTAAATAATGCAGCAGATTCCTTAAATTCTGCAGCAGCGTCCTTAAATAATAAATCAAAATCCTTAAATAATGCAGCAGAGTCCTTAAATACCACAGCAGAGTCATTAAATAATGCAGCAGAGTCCTTAAATAATGCAGCATATTCCTTAAATAATGCAGCAGAGTCCTTAAATAATGCAATAAAGTCCTTAAATAATGCAGCAGAGTCCTTAAATAATGCAGCAACTTCCTTAATAATGCAGCTGAGTCCTTAAATAATGCAGCAACATCCTTAAATAATGCAGCAGAGTCCTTAAATACTGCATCAGCGTCCTTAAATAATGCAACAAAGTCCTTAAATAATGCAGCAAAGTCCTTAAATAATGCAGCAGAGTCCTTAAATACAGCAGCAGAGTCCTTAAATAATTCAGCAAAGTCCTTAAATAATGCAGAAGAGTCCTTAAATAATGCAACAAAGTCCTTAAATAATGCAGCAGAGTCCTTAAATAATGCAACAAAGTCCTTAAATAATGCAGCAGAGTCCTTAAATACTGCAGCAGAGACCTTAAATAATGCAGCAAAATCCTTAAATAATGCAGCAGAGTCCTTATATAATGCAGCAGAGTCCTAAAATACCACAGCAGAGTCCTTAAATAATGCAGCAGAGTCCTTAAATAATGCAGCAAATTCATTAAATAATGCAGCAGAGTCCTTAAATAATGCAACAAAGTCCTTAAATAATGCAGCAAATTCCTTAAATAATGCAGCAGAATCCTTAAATAATGCAATAAAGTCCTTAAATAATGCAGCAACGTCCTTAATAATGCAGCAGAGTCCTTAAATAATGCAGCAAAGTCCTTAAATAATGCAGCGGAGGCCTTAAATACTGCTGCAGCATCCTTAAATAATGCAGCAGAGTCCTTAAATAATGCAACAAAGTCCTTAAATAATGCAGCAGAGTCCTTAAACAATGCAGCGAGGTCCTTAAATAATGCAACAAAGTCCTTAAATAATGCAGCAGATTCCTTAAATTCTGCAGCAGCGATCTTAAATAATGCATCAAAGTCCTTAAATAATGCAGCAGAGTCCTTAAATACTGCAGCAGAGTCCTTAAATAATGCAGCAAAGTCCTTAAATAATGCAGCAGAGTCCTTAAATAATGCAGCAAAGTCATTAAATAATGCAGCAGAGTCCTTAAATAATGCAACAAAGTCCTTAAATAATGCAGCAGATTCCTTAAATTCTGCAGCAGCGTCCTTAAATAATGCATCAAAATCCTTAAATAATGCAGCAGAGTCCTTAAATACCACAGCAGAGTCATTAAATAATGCAGCAGAGTCCTTAAATAATGCAGCATATTCCTTAAATAATGCAGCAGAGTCCTTAAATAATGCAATAAAGTCCTTAAATAATGCAGCAGAGTCCTTAAATAATGCAGCAACTTCCTTAATAATGCAGCTGAGTCCTTAAATAATGCAGCAACATCCT
Organism: Phyllobates terribilis; assembly: GCF_046119375.1. NCBI lineage: Eukaryota > Metazoa > Chordata > Amphibia > Anura > Dendrobatidae > Phyllobates > Phyllobates terribilis. The sequence continues at coordinate 1,474,808 of NW_027363072.1, read as the reverse complement.
TAAATAATGCAGCAGAGTCCTTAAATACTGCATCAGCGTCCTTAAATAATGCAACAAAGTCCTTAAATAATGCAGCAAAGTCCTTAAATAATGCAGCAGAGTCCTTAAATACAGCAGCAGAGTCCTTAAATAATTCAGCAAAGTCCTTAAATAATGCAGCAGAGTCCTTAAATAATGCAACAAAGTCCTTAAATAATGCAGCAGAGTCCTTAAATAATGCAACAAAGTCCTTAAATAATGCAGCAGAGTCCTTAAATACTGCAGCAGAGACCTTAAATAATGCAGCAAAATCCTTAAATAATGCAGCAGAGTCCTTATATAATGCAGCAGAGTCCTAAAATACCACAGCAGAGTCCTTAAATAATGCAGCAGAGTCCTTAAATAATGCAGCAAATTCATTAAATAATGCAGCAGAGTCCTTAAATAATGCAACAAAGTCCTTAAATAATGCAGCAGATTCCTTAAATTTCGCAGCAGCGTCCTTAAATAATGCATCAAAGTACTTAAATAATGCAGCAGAGTCCTAAAATGCCGCAGCAGAGTCCTTAAATAGTGCAGCAAAGTCCTTAAATAATGCAGCAGAGTGCTTACATAATGCAGCAGAGTCCTTAAATACCGCAGCAGAGTCATTAAATAATGCAGCAGAGTCCTTAAATAATGCAGCAAATTCATTAAATAATGCAGCAGAGTCGTTAAATAATGCAACAAAGTCCTTAAATAATGCAGCAGAGTCCTTAAATAATGCAACAAACTCATTAAATAATGCAGCAAAGTACTTAAATAATGCAGCAAGTTCCTTAAATAATGCAGCAGAATCCTTAAATAATGCAATAAAGTCCTTAAATAATGCAGCAGAGTCCTTAAATAATGCAAAAAAATCCTTAAATAATGCAGCAGAATCCTTAAATAATGCAATAAAGTCATTAAATAATGCAGCAGAGTCCTTAAATAATGCAACAAAGTCCTTAAATTATGCAGCAGATTCCTTAAATTCTGCAGCAGCGTCCTTAAATAATGCATCAAAGTACTTAAATAATGCAGCAGAGTCGTTAAATACCACAGCAGAGTCATTAAATAATGCAGCAGTGTCCTTAAATAATGAAGCATATTCCTTAAATAATGCAGCAGAGTCCTTAAATAATGCAATAAAGTCCTTAAATAATGCAACAGAGTCCTTAAATAATGCAGCAATGTCCTTAATAATGCAGCTGAGTCCTTAAATAATGCAGCAACATCCTTAAATAATGCAGCAGAGTCCTTAAATACTGCATCAGCGTCCTTAAATAATGCAACAAAGTCCTTAAATAATGCAGCAAAGTCCTTAAATAATGCAGCAGAGTCATTAAATAATACAGCAGAGTCCTTAACTAATGCAGCAAATTTCTTAAATATGCAATAAATTCCTTAAATAAAATGCAGCAACGCCCTTAATAATGCAGCTGAGTCCTTAAATAATGCAGCAAAGTCCTTAAATAATGCAGCAGAGTCCTTAAATACCGCAGCAGCGTCTTTAAATAATGCAACAAAGTCCTTAAATAATGCAGCAGAGTCCTTAAATAATGCAACAAAGTCCTTAAATAATGCAGCAGAGTCCTTAAATAATGCAACAAACTCATTAAATATTGCAGCAAAGTACTTAAACATTGCAGCAAATTCCTTAAATAATGCAGCAGAATCCTTAAATAATGCAATAATTTCCTTAAATAATGCAGCAACATCCTTAATAATGCAGCAGAGTCCTTAAATAATGCAGCAAAGTCCTTAAATAATGCAGCAGAGGCCTTAAATACTGCAGCAGCATCCTTAAATAATGCAGCAGAGTCCTTAAATAATGCAGCAGAGTCCTTAAATAATGCAACAAAGTCCTTAAATAATGCAGCAGATTCCTTAAATTTCGCAGCAGCGTCCTTAAATAATACATCAAAGTCCTTAAATAATGCAGCAGAGTCCTAAACTACCGCAGCAGAGTCCTTAAATAATGCAGCAAAGTCCTTAAATAATGCAGCAGAGTGCTTACATAATGCAGCAGAGTCCTTATATACCGCAGCAGAGTCATTAAATAATGCAGCAGAGTCCTTAAATAATGCAGCAAATTCATTAAATAATGCACAGAGTCATTAAATAATGCAATAAAGTCCTTAAATAAAATTCAACAACACCCTTAATAATGCAGCTGAGTCCTTAAATAATTCAGCAAAGTCCTTAAATAATGCAGCAGAGTCCTTAAATACCGCAGCAGCATCCTTAAATAATGCAACAAAGTCCTTAAATAATGCAGCAGAGTCCTTAAATAATGCAACAAAGTCCTTAAATAATGCAGCAGAGTCCTTAAATAATGCAACAAACTCATTAAATAATGCAGCAAAGTACTTAAATAATGCAGCAAATTCCTTAAATAATGCAGCAGAATCCTTAAATAATGCAATAATTTCCTTAAATAATGCAGCAGAGTCCTTAAATAATGCAAAAAATTCCTTAAATAATGCATCAGAATCCTTAAATAATGCAACAAAGTCCTTAAATAATGCAGCAACGTCCTTAATAATGCAGCAGAGTCCTTAAATAATGCAGCAAATTCCTTAAATAATGCAGCAGAGGCCTTAAATACCGAAGCAGAGTCCTTAAATAATGCAGCAAAGTCCTTAAATAATGCAGAAGAGTCCTTAAATAATGCAACAAAGTCATTAAATAATGCAGCAGAGTCCTTAAATAAAGCAGCAGAGTGCTTAAATAATGCAGCAGAGTCCTAAAATAACGCTGCAGAGTCATTAAATAATACTGCAGAGTCCTTAAATAATGCAGCAAATTTCTTAAATAATGCACAGAGTCCTTAAATAATGCAATAAAGTCCTTAAATAAAATGCAGCAACGCCCTTAATAATGCAGCTGAGTCCTTAAATAATGCAGCAAAGTCCTTAAATAATGCAGCAGAGTCCTTAAATACCGCAGCAGCGTCTTTAAATAATGCAACAAAGTCCTTAAATAATGCAGCAGAGTCCTTAAATAATGCAACAAAGTCCTTAAATAATGCAGCAGAGTCCTTAAATAATGCAACAAACTCATTAAATAATGCAGCAAAGTACTTAAATATTGCAGCAAATTCCTTAAATAATGCAGCAGAATCCTTAAATAATGCAATAATTTCCTTAAATAATGCAGCAACATCCTTAATAATGCAGCAGAGTCCTTAAATAATGCAGCAAAGTCCTTAAATAATGCAACAGAGGCCTTAAATACTGCAGCAGCATCCTTAAATAATGCAGCAGAGTCCTTAAATAATGCAGCAGAGTCCTTAAATAATGCAACAAAGTCCTTAAATAAAATGCAGCAACGCCCTTAATAATGCAGCCGAGTCCTTCAATAATGCAGCAAAGTCCTTAAATAATGCAGCAGAGTCCTTAAATACCGCAGCAGCGTCCTTAAATAATGCAAAAAAGTCCTTAAATAATGCAGCAAAGTCCTTAAATAATGCAACAAAGTCCTTAAATAATGCAGCAGAGTCCTTAAATAATGCAACAAACTCCTTAAATAATGCAGCAAAGTACTTAAATAATGCAGCAAATTCCTTAAATAATGCAGCAGAATCCTTAAATAATGCAATAAAGTCCTTAAATAATGCAGCAACGTCCTTAATAATGCAGCAGAGTCCTTAAATAATGCAGCAAAGTCCTTAAATAATGCAGCGGAGGCCTTAAATACTGCTGCAGCATCCTTAAATAATGCAGCAGAGTCCTTAAATAATGCAACAAAGTCCTTAAATAATGCAGCAGAGTCCTTAAACAATGCAGCGAGGTCCTTAAATAATGCAACAAAGTCCTTAAATAATGCAGCAGATTCCTTAAATTCTGCAGCAGCGATCTTAAATAATGCATCAAAGTCCTTAAATAATGCAGCAGAGTCCTTAAATACTGCAGCAGAGTCCTTAAATAATGCAGCAAAGTCCTTAAATACCGCAGCAGCGTCTTTAAATAATGCAACAAAGTCCTTAAATAATGCAGCAGAGTCCTTAAATAATGCAACAAAGTCCTTAAATAATGCAGCAGAGTCCTTAAATAATGCAACAAACTCATTAAATAATGCAGCAAAGTACTTAAATATTGCAGCAGAATCCTTAAATAATGCAGCAGAATCCTTAAATAATGCAATAATTTCCTTAAATAATGCAGCAACATCCTTAATAATGCAGCAGAGTCCTTAAATAATGCAGCAAAGTCCTTAAATAATGCAACAGAGGCCTTAAATACTGCAGCAGCATCCTTAAATAATGCAGCAGAGTCCTTAAATAATGCAGCAGAGTCCTTAAATAATGCAACAAAGTCCTTAAATAAAATGCAGCAACGCCCTTAATAATGCAGCCGAGTCCTTCAATAATGCAGCAAAGTCCTTAAATAATGCAGCAGAGTCCTTAAATACCGCAGCAGCGTCCTTAAATAATGCAAAAAAGTCCTTAAATAATGCAGCAAAGTCCTTAAATAATGCAACAAAGTCCTTAAATAATGCAGCAGAGTCCTTAAATAATGCAACAAACTCCTTAAATAATGCAGCAAAGTACTTAAATAATGCAGCAAATTCCTTAAATAATGCAGCAGAATCCTTAAATAATGCAATAAAGTCCTTAAATAATGCAGCAACGCCCTTAATAATGCAGCCGAGTCCTTCAATAATGCAGCAAAGTCCTTAAATAATGCAGCAGAGTCCTTAAATACCGCAGCAGCGTCCTTAAATAATGCAAAAAAGTCCTTAAATAATGCAGCAAAGTCCTTAAATAATGCAACAAAGTCCTTAAATAATGCAGCAGAGTCCTTAAATAATGCAACAAACTCCTTAAATAATGCAGCAAAGTACTTAAATAATGCAGCAAATTCCTTAAATAATGCAGCAGAATCCTTAAATAATGCAATAAAGTCCTTAAATAATGCAGCAACGTCCTTAATAATGCAGCAGAGTCCTTAAATAATGCAGCAAAGTCCTTAAATAATGCAGCGGAGGCCTTAAATACTGCTGCAGCATCCTTAAATAATGCAGCAGAGTCCTTAAATAATGCAACAAAGTCCTTAAATAATGCAGCAGAGTCCTTAAACAATGCAGCGAGGTCCTTAAATAATGCAACAAAGTCCTTAAATAATGCAGCAGATTCCTTAAATTCTGCAGCAGCGATCTTAAATAATGCATCAAAGTCCTTAAATAATGCAGCAGAGTCCTTAAATACTGCAGCAGAGTCCTTAAATAATGCAGCAAAGTCCTTAAATACCGCAGCAGCGTCTTTAAATAATGCAACAAAGTCCTTAAATAATGCAGCAGAGTCCTTAAATAATGCAACAAAGTCCTTAAATAATGCAGCAGAGTCCTTAAATAATGCAACAAACTCATTAAATAATGCAGCAAAGTACTTAAATATTGCAGCAGAATCCTTAAATAATGCAGCAGAATCCTTAAATAATGCAATAATTTCCTTAAATAATGCAGCAACATCCTTAATAATGCAGCAGAGTCCTTAAATAATGCAGCAAAGTCCTTAAATAATGCAACAGAGGCCTTAAATACTGCAGCAGCATCCTTAAATAATGCAGCAGAGTCCTTAAATAATGCAGCAGAGTCCTTAAATAATGCAACAAAGTCCTTAAATAAAATGCAGCAACGCCCTTAATAATGCAGCCGAGTCCTTCAATAATGCAGCAAAGTCCTTAAATAATGCAGCAGAGTCCTTAAATACCGCAGCAGCGTCCTTAAATAATGCAAAAAAGTCCTTAAATAATGCAGCAAAGTCCTTAAATAATGCAACAAAGTCCTTAAATAATGCAGCAGAGTCCTTAAATAATGCAACAAACTCCTTAAATAATGCAGCAAAGTACTTAAATAATGCAGCAAATTCCTTAAATAATGCAGCAGAATCCTTAAATAATGCAATAAAGTCCTTAAATAATGCAGCAACGTCCTTAATAATGCAGCAGAGTCCTTAAATAATGCAGCAAAGTCCTTAAATAATGCAGCGGAGGCCTTAAATACTGCTGCAGCATCCTTAAATAATGCAGCAGAGTCCTTAAATAATGCAACAAAGTCCTTAAATAATGCAGCAGAGTCCTTAAACAATGCAGCGAGGTCCTTAAATAATGCAACAAAGTCCTTAAATAATGCAGCAGATTCCTTAAATTCTGCAGCAGCGATCTTAAATAATGCATCAAAGTCCTTAAATAATGCAGCAGAGTCCTTAAATACTGCAGCAGAGTCCTTAAATAATGCAGCAAAGTCCTTAAATAATGCAGCAGAGTCCTTAAATAATGCAGCAAAGTCATTAAATAATGCAGCAGAGTCCTTAAATAATGCAACAAAGTCCTTAAATAATGCAGCAGATTCCTTAAATTCTGCAGCAGCGTCCTTAAATAATAAATCAAAATCCTTAAATAATGCAGCAGTCCTTAAATACCACAGCAGAGTCATTAAATAATGCAGCAGAGTCCTTAAATAATGCAGCATATTCCTTAAATAATGCAGCAGAGTCCTTAAATAATGCAATAAAGTCCTTAAATAATGCAGCAGAGTCCTTAAATAATGCAGCAACTTCCTTAATAATGCAGCTGAGTCCTTAAATAATGCAGCAACATCCTTAAATAATGCAGCAGAGTCCTTAAATACTGCATCAGCGTCCTTAAATAATGCAACAAAGTCCTTAAATAATGCAGCAAAGTCCTTAAATAATGCAGCAGAGTCCTTAAATACAGCAGCAGAGTCCTTAAATAATTCAGCAAAGTCCTTAAATAATGCAGAAGAGTCCTTAAATAATGCAACAAAGTCCTTAAATAATGCAGCAGAGTCCTTAAATAATGCAACAAAGTCCTTAAATAATGCAGCAGAGTCCTTAAATACTGCAGCAGAGACCTTAAATAATGCAGCAAAATCCTTAAATAATGCAGCAGAGTCCTTATATAATGCAGCAGAGTCCTAAAATACCACAGCAGAGTCCTTAAATAATGCAGCAGAGTCCTTAAATAATGCAGCAAATTCATTAAATAATGCAGCAGAGTCCTTAAATAATGCAACAAAGTCCTTAAATAATGCAGCAGATTCCTTAAATTTCGCAGCAGCGTCCTTAAATAATGCATCAAAGTACTTAAATAATGCAGCAGAGTCCTAAAATGCCGCAGCAGAGTCCTTAAATAGTGCAGCAAAGTCCTTAAATAATGCAGCAGAGTGCTTACATAATGCAGCAGAGTCCTTAAATACCGCAGCAGAGTCATTAAATAATGCAGCAGAGTCCTTAAATAATGCAGCAAATTCATTAAATAATGCACAGAGTCATTAAATAATGCAATAAAGTCCTTAAATAAAATTCAGCAACACAATTAATAATGCAGCTGAGTCCTTAAATAATTCAGCAAAGTCCTTAAATAATGCAGCAGAGTCCTTAAATACCGCAGCAGCGTCCTTAAATAATGCAACAAAGTACTTAAATAATGCAGCAGAGTCCTTAAATAATGCAACAAAGTCCTTAAATAATGCATCAGAGTCCTTAAATTATGCAACAAACTCATTAAATAATGCAGCAAAGTACTTAAATAATGCAGCAAATTCCTTAAATAATGCAGCAGAATCCTTAAATAATGCAATAAAGTCCTTAAATAATGCAGCAGAGTCGTTAAATAATGCAAAAAAATCCTTAAATAATGCAGCAGAATCCTTAATTAATGCAATAAAGTCATTAAATAATGCAGCAGAGTCCTTAAATAATGCAACAAAGTCCTTAAATAATGCAGCAGATTCCTTAAATTCTGCAGCAGCGTCCTTAAATAATGCATCAAAGTCCTTAAATAATGCAGCAGAGACCTTAAATTCCACAGCAGAGTCATTAAATAATGCAGCAGAGTCCTTAAATAATGCAGCATATTCCTTAAATAATGCAGCAGAGTCCTTAAATAATGCAATAAAGTCCTTAAATAATGCAGCAGAGTCCTTAAATAATGCAGCAACGTCCTTAATAATGCAGCTGAGTCCTTAAGTAATGCAGCAACATCCTTAAATAATGCAGCAGAGTCCTTAAATACTGCATCAGCGTCCTTAAATAATGCAACAAAGTCCTTAAATAATGCAGCAAAGTCCTTAAATAATGCAGCAGAGTCCTTAAATACAGCAGCAGAGTCCTTAAATAATTCAGCAAAGTCCTTAAATAATGCAGCAGAGTCCTTAAATAATGCAACAAAGTCCTTAAATAATGCAGCAGAGCCCTTAAATAATGCAACAAAGTCCATAAATAATGCAGCAGAGTCCTTAAATACTGCAGCAGAGACCTTAAATAATGCAGCAAAATCCTTAAATAATGCAGCAGAGTCCTAATATAATGCAGCAGAGTCCTAAAATACCGCAGCAGAGTCCTTAAATAATGCAGCAGAGTCATTAAATAATGCAGCAAAATCATTAAGTAATGCAGCAGAGTCCTTAAATAATGCAACAAAGTTCTTAAATAATGCAGCAGATTCCTTAAATTTCGCAGCAGCATCCTTAAATAATACATCAACGTCCTTAAATAATGCAGCAGAGTCCTAAACTACCGCAGCAGAGTCCTTAAATAATGCAGCAAAGTCCTTAAATAATGCAGCAGAGTGCTTACATAATGCAGCAGAGTCCTTAAATACCGCAGCAGAGTCATTAAATAATGCAGCAGAGTCCTTAAATAATGCAGCAAATTCATTAAATAATGCACAGAGTCATTAAATAATGCAATAAAGTCCTTAAATAAAATTCAACAACACCCTTAATAATGCAGCTGAGTCCTTAAATAATTCAGCAAAGTCCTTAAATAATGCAGCAGAGTCCTTAAATACCGCAGCAGCGTCCTTAAATAATGCAACAAAGTCCTTAAATAATGCAGCAGAGTCCTTAAATAATGCAACAAAGTCCTTAAATAATGCAGCAGAGTCCTTAAATAATGCAACAAACTCATTAAATAATGCAGCAAAGTACTTAAATAATGCAGCAAATTCCTTAAATAATGCAACAGAATCCTTAAATAATGCAATAAAGTCCTTAAATAATGCAGCAGAGTCCTTAAATAATGCAAAAAATTCCTTAAATAATGCATCAGAATCCTTAAATAATGCAACAAAGTCCTTAAATAGTGCAGCAACGTCCTTAATAATGCAGCAGAGTCCTTAAATAATGCAGCAAATTCCTTAAATAATGCAGCAGAGGCCTTAAATACCGAAGCAGCGTCCTTAAATAATGCAGCAAAGTCCTTAAATAATGCAGAAGAGTCCTTAAATAATGCAACAAAGTCCTTAAATAATGCAGCAGAGTCCTTAAATAAAGCAGCAGAGTGCTTAAATAATGCAGCAGAGTCCTTAAATACCGCAGCAGAGTCATTAAATAATACAGCAGAGTCCTTAAATAAAGCAGCAGAGTGCTTAAATAATGCAGCAGAGTCCTAAAATACCGCAGCAGAGTCATTAAATAATACAGCAGAGTCCTTAACTAATGCAGCAAATTTCTTAAATAATGCACAGAGTCCTTAAATAATGCAATAAATTCCTTAAATAAAATGCAGCAACGCCCTTAATAATGCAGCTGAGTCCTTAAATAATGCAGCAAAGTCCTTAAATAATGCAGCAGAGTCCTTAAATACCGCAGCAGCGTCTTTAAATAATGCAACAAAGTCCTTAAATAATGCAGCAGAGTCCTTAAATAATGCAACAAAGTCCTTAAATAATGCAGCAGAGTCCTTAAATAATGCAACAAACTCATTAAATATTGCAGCAAAGTACTTAAACATTGCAGCAAATTCCTTAAATAATGCAGCAGAATCCTTAAATAATGCAATAATTTCCTTAAATAATGCAGCAACATCCTTAATAATGCAGCAGAGTCCTTAAATAATGCAGCAAAGTCCTTAAATAATGCAGCAGAGGCCTTAAATACTCCAGCAGCATCCTTAAATAATGCAGCAGAGTCCTTAAATAATGCAGCAGAGTCCTTAAATAATGCAACAAAGTCCTTAAATAATGCAGCAGATTCCTTAAATTTCGCAGCAGCGTCCTTAAATAATACATCAAAGTCCTTAAATAATGCAGCAGAGTCCTAAACTACCGCAGCAGAGTCCTTAAATAATGCAGCAGAGTCATTAAATAATGCAGCAAATTCATTAAATAATGCAGCAGAGTCCTTAAATACCACAGCAGAGTCATTAAATAATGCAGCAGAGTCCTTAAATAATGTAGCATATTCCTTAAATAATGCAGCAGAGTCCTTAAATAATGCAATAAAGTCCTTAAATAATGCAGCAGAGTCCTTAAATAATGCAGCAACTTCCTTAATAATGCAGCTGAGTCCTTAAATAATGCAGCAACATCCTTAAATAATGCAGCAGAGTCCTTAAATACTGCATCAGCGTCCTTAAATAATGCAACAAAGTCCTTAAATAATGCAGCAAAGTCCTTAAATAATGCAGCAGAGTCCTTAAATACAGCAGCAGAGTCCTTAAATAATTCAGCAAAGTCCTTAAATAATGCAGCAGAGTCCTTAAATAATGCAACAAAGTCCTTAAATAATGCAGCAGAGTCCTTAAATAATGCAACAAAGTCCTTAAATAATGCAGCAGAGTCCTTAAATACTGCAGCAGAGACCTTAAATAATGCAGCAAAATCCTTAAATAATGCAGCAGAGTCCTTATATAATGCAGCAGAGTCCTAAAATACCACAGCAGAGTCCTTAAATAATGCAGCAGAGTCCTTAAATAATGCAGCAAATTCATTAAATAATGCAGCAGAGTCCTTAAATAATGCAACAAAGTCCTTAAATAATGCAGCAGATTCCTTAAATTTCGCAGCAGCGTCCTTAAATAATGCATCAAAGTACTTAAATAATGCAGCAGAGTCCTAAAATGCCGCAGCAGAGTCCTTAAATAGTGCAGCAAAGTCCTTAAATAATGCAGCAGAGTGCTTACATAATGCAGCAGAGTCCTTAAATACCGCAGCAGAGTCATTAAATAATGCAGCAGAGTCCTTAAATAATGCAGCAAATTCATTAAATAATGCACAGAGTCATTAAATAATGCAATAAAGTCCTTAAATAAAATTCAGCAACACAATTAATAATGCAGCTGAGTCCTTAAATAATTCAGCAAAGTCCTTAAATAATGCAGCAGAGTCCTTAAATACCGCAGCAGGGTCCTTAAATAATGCAACAAAGTCCTTAAATAATGCAGCAGAGTCCTTAAATAATGCAACAAAGTCTATAAATAATGCATCAGAGTCCTTAAATAATGCAACAAACTCATTAAATAATGCAGCAAAGTACTTAAATAATGCAGCAAATTCCTTAAATAATGCAGCAGAATCCTTAAATAATGCAATAAAGTCCTTAAATAATGCAGCAGAGTCGTTAAATAATTCAAAAAAATCCTTAAATAATGCAGCAGAATCCTTAATTAATGCAATAAAGTCATTAAATAATGCAGCAGAGTCCTTAAATAATGCAACAAAGTCCTTAAATAATGCAGCAGATTCCTTAAATTCTGCAGCAGCGTCCTTAAATAATGCATCAAAGTCCTTAAATAATGCAGCAGAGTCCTTAAATTCCACAGCAGAGTCATTAAATAATGCAGCAGAGGCCTTAAATACTGCAGCAGCATCCTTAAATAATGCAGCAGAGTCCTTAAATAATGCAGCAGAGTCCTTAAATAATGCAACAAAGTCCTTAAATAATGCAGCAGATTCCTTAAATTTCGCAGCAGCATCCTTAAATAATACATCAAAGTCCTTAAATAATGCAGCAGAGTCCTAAACTACCGCAGCAGAGTCCTTAAATAATGCAGCAAAGTCCTTAAATAATGCAGCAGAGTGCTTACATAATGCAGCAGAGTCCTTAAATACCGCAGCAGAGTCATTAAATAATGCAGCAGAGTCCTTAAATAATGCAGCAAATTCATTAAATAATGCACAGAGTCATTAAATAATGCAATAAAGTCCTTAAATAAAATTCAACAACACCCTTAATAATGCAGCTGAGTCCTTAAATAATTCAGCAAAGTCCTTAAATAATGCAGCAGAGTCCTTAAATACCGCAGCAGCATCCTTAAACAATGCAACAAAGTCCTTAAATAATGCAGCAGAGTCCTTAAATAATGCAACAACGTCCTTAAATAATGCAGCAGAGTCCTTAAACAATGCAACAAACTCATTAAATAATGCAGCAAAGTACTTAAATAATGCAGCAAATTCCTTAAATAATGCAGCAGAATCCTTAAATAATGAAATAATGTCCTTAAATAATGCAGCAGAGTCCTTAAATAATGCAAAAAATTCCTTAAATAATGCATCAGAATCCTTAAATAATGCAACAAAGTCATTAAATAATGCAGCAACGTCCTTAAATAATGCAGCAGAGTCCTTAAATAATGCAGCAAATTCCTTAAATAATGCAGCAGAGGCCTTAAATACCGAAGCAGAGTCCTTAAATAATGCAGCAAAGTCCTTAAATAATGCAGAAGAGTCCTTAAATAATGCAACAAAGTCCTTAAATAATGCAGCAGAGTCCTTAAATAAAGCAGCAGAGTGCTTAAATAATGCAGCAGAGTACTTAAATACCGCAGCAGAGTCATTAAATAATACAGCAGAGTCCTTAAATAAAGCAGCAGAGTGCTTAAATAATGCAGCAGAGTCCTAAAATAGCGCTGCAGAGTCATTAAATAATACAGCAGAGTCCTTAAATAATGCAGCAAATTTCTTAAATAATGCACAGAGTCCTTAAATAATGCAATAAAGTCCTTAAATAAAATGCAGCAACGCCCTTAATAATGCAGCTGAGTCCTTAAATAATGCAGCAAAGTCCTTAAATAATGCAGCAGAGTCCTTAAATACCGCAGCAGCGTCTTTAAATAATGCAACAAAGTCCTTAAATAATGCAGCAGAGTCCTTAAATAATGCAACAAAGTCCTTAAATAATGCAGCAGAGTCCTTAAATAATGCAACAAACTCATTAAATAATGCAGCAAAGTACTTAAATATTGCAGCAAATTCCTTAAATAATGCAGCAGAATCCTTAAATAATGCAATAATTTCCTTAAATAATGCAGCAACATCCTTAATAATGCAGCAGAGTCCTTAAATAATGCAGCAAAGTCCTTAAATAATGCAACAGAGGCCTTAAATACTGCAGCAGCATCCTTAAATAATGCAGCAGAGTCCTTAAATAATGCAGCAGAGTCCTTAAATAATGCAACAAAGTCCTTAAATAAAATGCAGCAACGCCCTTAATAATGCAGCCGAGTCCTTCAATAATGCAGCAAAGTCCTTAAATAATGCAGCAGAGTCCTTAAATACCGCAGCAGCGTCCTTAAATAATGCAAAAAAGTCCTTAAATAATGCAGCAAAGTCCTTAAATAATGCAACAAAGTCCTTAAATAATGCAGCAGAGTCCTTAAATAATGCAACAAACTCCTTAAATAATGCAGCAAAGTACTTAAATAATGCAGCAAATTCCTTAAATAATGCAGCAGAATCCTTAAATAATGCAATAAAGTCCTTAAATAATGCAGCAACGTCCTTAATAATGCAGCAGAGTCCTTAAATAATGCAGCAAAGTCCTTAAATAATGCAGCGGAGGCCTTAAATACTGCTGCAGCATCCTTAAATAATGCAGCAGAGTCCTTAAATAATGCAACAAAGTCCTTAAATAATGCAGCAGAGTCCTTAAACAATGCAGCGAGGTCCTTAAATAATGCAACAAAGTCCTTAAATAATGCAGCAGATTCCTTAAATTCTGCAGCAGCGATCTTAAATAATGCATCAAAGTCCTTAAATAATGCAGCAGAGTCCTTAAATACTGCAGCAGAGTCCTTAAATAATGCAGCAAAGTCCTTAAATACCGCAGCAGCGTCTTTAAATAATGCAACAAAGTCCTTAAATAATGCAGCAGAGTCCTTAAATAATGCAACAAAGTCCTTAAATAATGCAGCAGAGTCCTTAAATAATGCAACAAACTCATTAAATAATGCAGCAAAGTACTTAAATATTGCAGCAGAATCCTTAAATAATGCAGCAGAATCCTTAAATAATGCAATAATTTCCTTAAATAATGCAGCAACATCCTTAATAATGCAGCAGAGTCCTTAAATAATGCAGCAAAGTCCTTAAATAATGCAACAGAGGCCTTAAATACTGCAGCAGCATCCTTAAATAATGCAGCAGAGTCCTTAAATAATGCAGCAGAGTCCTTAAATAATGCAACAAAGTCCTTAAATAAAATGCAGCAACGCCCTTAATAATGCAGCCGAGTCCTTCAATAATGCAGCAAAGTCCTTAAATAATGCAGCAGAGTCCTTAAATACCGCAGCAGCGTCCTTAAATAATGCAAAAAAGTCCTTAAATAATGCAGCAAAGTCCTTAAATAATGCAACAAAGTCCTTAAATAATGCAGCAGAGTCCTTAAATAATGCAACAAACTCCTTAAATAATGCAGCAAAGTACTTAAATAATGCAGCAAATTCCTTAAATAATGCAGCAGAATCCTTAAATAATGCAATAAAGTCCTTAAATAATGCAGCAACGCCCTTAATAATGCAGCCGAGTCCTTCAATAATGCAGCAAAGTCCTTAAATAATGCAGCAGAGTCCTTAAATACCGCAGCAGCGTCCTTAAATAATGCAAAAAAGTCCTTAAATAATGCAGCAAAGTCCTTAAATAATGCAACAAAGTCCTTAAATAATGCAGCAGAGTCCTTAAATAATGCAACAAACTCCTTAAATAATGCAGCAAAGTACTTAAATAATGCAGCAAATTCCTTAAATAATGCAGCAGAATCCTTAAATAATGCAATAAAGTCCTTAAATAATGCAGCAACGTCCTTAATAATGCAGCAGAGTCCTTAAATAATGCAGCAAAGTCCTTAAATAATGCAGCGGAGGCCTTAAATACTGCTGCAGCATCCTTAAATAATGCAGCAGAGTCCTTAAATAATGCAACAAAGTCCTTAAATAATGCAGCAGAGTCCTTAAACAATGCAGCGAGGTCCTTAAATAATGCAACAAAGTCCTTAAATAATGCAGCAGATTCCTTAAATTCTGCAGCAGCGATCTTAAATAATGCATCAAAGTCCTTAAATAATGCAGCAGAGTCCTTAAATACTGCAGCAGAGTCCTTAAATAATGCAGCAAAGTCCTTAAATACCGCAGCAGCGTCTTTAAATAATGCAACAAAGTCCTTAAATAATGCAGCAGAGTCCTTAAATAATGCAACAAAGTCCTTAAATAATGCAGCAGAGTCCTTAAATAATGCAACAAACTCATTAAATAATGCAGCAAAG
The DNA here is from genome assembly GCF_046119375.1 of Phyllobates terribilis. Taxonomy (NCBI): domain Eukaryota; kingdom Metazoa; phylum Chordata; class Amphibia; order Anura; family Dendrobatidae; genus Phyllobates; species Phyllobates terribilis. The sequence continues at coordinate 1,459,520 of NW_027363072.1, read as the reverse complement.
TACTTAAATATTGCAGCAGAATCCTTAAATAATGCAGCAGAATCCTTAAATAATGCAATAATTTCCTTAAATAATGCAGCAACATCCTTAATAATGCAGCAGAGTCCTTAAATAATGCAGCAAAGTCCTTAAATAATGCAACAGAGGCCTTAAATACTGCAGCAGCATCCTTAAATAATGCAGCAGAGTCCTTAAATAATGCAGCAGAGTCCTTAAATAATGCAACAAAGTCCTTAAATAAAATGCAGCAACGCCCTTAATAATGCAGCCGAGTCCTTCAATAATGCAGCAAAGTCCTTAAATAATGCAGCAGAGTCCTTAAATACCGCAGCAGCGTCCTTAAATAATGCAAAAAAGTCCTTAAATAATGCAGCAAAGTCCTTAAATAATGCAACAAAGTCCTTAAATAATGCAGCAGAGTCCTTAAATAATGCAACAAACTCCTTAAATAATGCAGCAAAGTACTTAAATAATGCAGCAAATTCCTTAAATAATGCAGCAGAATCCTTAAATAATGCAATAAAGTCCTTAAATAATGCAGCAACGTCCTTAATAATGCAGCAGAGTCCTTAAATAATGCAGCAAAGTCCTTAAATAATGCAGCGGAGGCCTTAAATACTGCTGCAGCATCCTTAAATAATGCAGCAGAGTCCTTAAATAATGCAACAAAGTCCTTAAATAATGCAGCAGAGTCCTTAAACAATGCAGCGAGGTCCTTAAATAATGCAACAAAGTCCTTAAATAATGCAGCAGATTCCTTAAATTCTGCAGCAGCGATCTTAAATAATGCATCAAAGTCCTTAAATAATGCAGCAGAGTCCTTAAATACTGCAGCAGAGTCCTTAAATAATGCAGCAAAGTCCTTAAATAATGCAGCAGAGTCCTTAAATAATGCAGCAAAGTCATTAAATAATGCAGCAGAGTCCTTAAATAATGCAACAAAGTCCTTAAATAATGCAGCAGATTCCTTAAATTCTGCAGCAGCGTCCTTAAATAATAAATCAAAATCCTTAAATAATGCAGCAGTCCTTAAATACCACAGCAGAGTCATTAAATAATGCAGCAGAGTCCTTAAATAATGCAGCATATTCCTTAAATAATGCAGCAGAGTCCTTAAATAATGCAATAAAGTCCTTAAATAATGCAGCAGAGTCCTTAAATAATGCAGCAACTTCCTTAATAATGCAGCTGAGTCCTTAAATAATGCAGCAACATCCTTAAATAATGCAGCAGAGTCCTTAAATACTGCATCAGCGTCCTTAAATAATGCAACAAAGTCCTTAAATAATGCAGCAAAGTCCTTAAATAATGCAGCAGAGTCCTTAAATACAGCAGCAGAGTCCTTAAATAATTCAGCAAAGTCCTTAAATAATGCAGAAGAGTCCTTAAATAATGCAACAAAGTCCTTAAATAATGCAGCAGAGTCCTTAAATAATGCAACAAAGTCCTTAAATAATGCAGCAGAGTCCTTAAATACTGCAGCAGAGACCTTAAATAATGCAGCAAAATCCTTAAATAATGCAGCAGAGTCCTTATATAATGCAGCAGAGTCCTAAAATACCACAGCAGAGTCCTTAAATAATGCAGCAGAGTCCTTAAATAATGCAGCAAATTCATTAAATAATGCAGCAGAGTCCTTAAATAATGCAACAAAGTCCTTAAATAATGCAGCAGATTCCTTAAATTTCGCAGCAGCGTCCTTAAATAATGCATCAAAGTACTTAAATAATGCAGCAGAGTCCTAAAATGCCGCAGCAGAGTCCTTAAATAGTGCAGCAAAGTCCTTAAATAATGCAGCAGAGTGCTTACATAATGCAGCAGAGTCCTTAAATACCGCAGCAGAGTCATTAAATAATGCAGCAGAGTCCTTAAATAATGCAGCAAATTCATTAAATAATGCACAGAGTCATTAAATAATGCAATAAAGTCCTTAAATAAAATTCAGCAACACAATTAATAATGCAGCTGAGTCCTTAAATAATTCAGCAAAGTCCTTAAATAATGCAGCAGAGTCCTTAAATACCGCAGCAGCGTCCTTAAATAATGCAACAAAGTCCTTAAATAATGCAGCAGAGTCCTTAAATAATGCAACAAAGTCCTTAAATAATGCATCAGAGTCCTTAAATTATGCAACAAACTCATTAAATAATGCAGCAAAGTACTTAAATAATGCAGCAAATTCCTTAAATAATGCAGCAGAATCCTTAAATAATGCAATAAAGTCCTTAAATAATGCAGCAGAGTCGTTAAATAATGCAAAAAAATCCTTAAATAATGCAGCAGAATCCTTAATTAATGCAATAAAGTCATTAAATAATGCAGCAGAGTCCTTAAATAATGCAACAAAGTCCTTAAATAATGCAGCAGATTCCTTAAATTCTGCAGCAGCGTCCTTAAATAATGCATCAAAGTCCTTAAATAATGCAGCAGAGACCTTAAATTCCACAGCAGAGTCATTAAATAATGCAGCAGAGTCCTTAAATAATGCAGCATATTCCTTAAATAATGCAGCAGAGTCCTTAAATAATGCAATAAAGTCCTTAAATAATGCAGCAGAGTCCTTAAATAATGCAGCAACGTCCTTAATAATGCAGCTGAGTCCTTAAGTAATGCAGCAACATCCTTAAATAATGCAGCAGAGTCCTTAAATACTGCATCAGCGTCCTTAAATAATGCAACAAAGTCCTTAAATAATGCAGCAAAGTCCTTAAATAATGCAGCAGAGTCCTTAAATACAGCAGCAGAGTCCTTAAATAATTCAGCAAAGTCCTTAAATAATGCAGCAGAGTCCTTAAATAATGCAACAAAGTCCTTAAATAATGCAGCAGAGCCCTTAAATAATGCAACAAAGTCCATAAATAATGCAGCAGAGTCCTTAAATACTGCAGCAGAGACCTTAAATAATGCAGCAAAATCCTTAAATAATGCAGCAGAGTCCTAATATAATGCAGCAGAGTCCTAAAATACCGCAGCAGAGTCCTTAAATAATGCAGCAGAGTCATTAAATAATGCAGCAAAATCATTAAGTAATGCAGCAGAGTCCTTAAATAATGCAACAAAGTTCTTAAATAATGCAGCAGATTCCTTAAATTTCGCAGCAGCATCCTTAAATAATACATCAACGTCCTTAAATAATGCAGCAGAGTCCTAAACTACCGCAGCAGAGTCCTTAAATAATGCAGCAAAGTCCTTAAATAATGCAGCAGAGTGCTTACATAATGCAGCAGAGTCCTTAAATACCGCAGCAGAGTCATTAAATAATGCAGCAGAGTCCTTAAATAATGCAGCAAATTCATTAAATAATGCACAGAGTCATTAAATAATGCAATAAAGTCCTTAAATAAAATTCAACAACACCCTTAATAATGCAGCTGAGTCCTTAAATAATTCAGCAAAGTCCTTAAATAATGCAGCAGAGTCCTTAAATACCGCAGCAGCGTCCTTAAATAATGCAACAAAGTCCTTAAATAATGCAGCAGAGTCCTTAAATAATGCAACAAAGTCCTTAAATAATGCAGCAGAGTCCTTAAATAATGCAACAAACTCATTAAATAATGCAGCAAAGTACTTAAATAATGCAGCAAATTCCTTAAATAATGCAACAGAATCCTTAAATAATGCAATAAAGTCCTTAAATAATGCAGCAGAGTCCTTAAATAATGCAAAAAATTCCTTAAATAATGCATCAGAATCCTTAAATAATGCAACAAAGTCCTTAAATAGTGCAGCAACGTCCTTAATAATGCAGCAGAGTCCTTAAATAATGCAGCAAATTCCTTAAATAATGCAGCAGAGGCCTTAAATACCGAAGCAGCGTCCTTAAATAATGCAGCAAAGTCCTTAAATAATGCAGAAGAGTCCTTAAATAATGCAACAAAGTCCTTAAATAATGCAGCAGAGTCCTTAAATAAAGCAGCAGAGTGCTTAAATAATGCAGCAGAGTCCTTAAATACCGCAGCAGAGTCATTAAATAATACAGCAGAGTCCTTAAATAAAGCAGCAGAGTGCTTAAATAATGCAGCAGAGTCCTAAAATACCGCAGCAGAGTCATTAAATAATACAGCAGAGTCCTTAACTAATGCAGCAAATTTCTTAAATAATGCACAGAGTCCTTAAATAATGCAATAAATTCCTTAAATAAAATGCAGCAACGCCCTTAATAATGCAGCTGAGTCCTTAAATAATGCAGCAAAGTCCTTAAATAATGCAGCAGAGTCCTTAAATACCGCAGCAGCGTCTTTAAATAATGCAACAAAGTCCTTAAATAATGCAGCAGAGTCCTTAAATAATGCAACAAAGTCCTTAAATAATGCAGCAGAGTCCTTAAATAATGCAACAAACTCATTAAATATTGCAGCAAAGTACTTAAACATTGCAGCAAATTCCTTAAATAATGCAGCAGAATCCTTAAATAATGCAATAATTTCCTTAAATAATGCAGCAACATCCTTAATAATGCAGCAGAGTCCTTAAATAATGCAGCAAAGTCCTTAAATAATGCAGCAGAGGCCTTAAATACTCCAGCAGCATCCTTAAATAATGCAGCAGAGTCCTTAAATAATGCAGCAGAGTCCTTAAATAATGCAACAAAGTCCTTAAATAATGCAGCAGATTCCTTAAATTTCGCAGCAGCGTCCTTAAATAATACATCAAAGTCCTTAAATAATGCAGCAGAGTCCTAAACTACCGCAGCAGAGTCCTTAAATAATGCAGCAGAGTCATTAAATAATGCAGCAAATTCATTAAATAATGCAGCAGAGTCCTTAAATACCACAGCAGAGTCATTAAATAATGCAGCAGAGTCCTTAAATAATGTAGCATATTCCTTAAATAATGCAGCAGAGTCCTTAAATAATGCAATAAAGTCCTTAAATAATGCAGCAGAGTCCTTAAATAATGCAGCAACTTCCTTAATAATGCAGCTGAGTCCTTAAATAATGCAGCAACATCCTTAAATAATGCAGCAGAGTCCTTAAATACTGCATCAGCGTCCTTAAATAATGCAACAAAGTCCTTAAATAATGCAGCAAAGTCCTTAAATAATGCAGCAGAGTCCTTAAATACAGCAGCAGAGTCCTTAAATAATTCAGCAAAGTCCTTAAATAATGCAGCAGAGTCCTTAAATAATGCAACAAAGTCCTTAAATAATGCAGCAGAGTCCTTAAATAATGCAACAAAGTCCTTAAATAATGCAGCAGAGTCCTTAAATACTGCAGCAGAGACCTTAAATAATGCAGCAAAATCCTTAAATAATGCAGCAGAGTCCTTATATAATGCAGCAGAGTCCTAAAATACCACAGCAGAGTCCTTAAATAATGCAGCAGAGTCCTTAAATAATGCAGCAAATTCATTAAATAATGCAGCAGAGTCCTTAAATAATGCAACAAAGTCCTTAAATAATGCAGCAGATTCCTTAAATTTCGCAGCAGCGTCCTTAAATAATGCATCAAAGTACTTAAATAATGCAGCAGAGTCCTAAAATGCCGCAGCAGAGTCCTTAAATAGTGCAGCAAAGTCCTTAAATAATGCAGCAGAGTGCTTACATAATGCAGCAGAGTCCTTAAATACCGCAGCAGAGTCATTAAATAATGCAGCAGAGTCCTTAAATAATGCAGCAAATTCATTAAATAATGCACAGAGTCATTAAATAATGCAATAAAGTCCTTAAATAAAATTCAGCAACACAATTAATAATGCAGCTGAGTCCTTAAATAATTCAGCAAAGTCCTTAAATAATGCAGCAGAGTCCTTAAATACCGCAGCAGGGTCCTTAAATAATGCAACAAAGTCCTTAAATAATGCAGCAGAGTCCTTAAATAATGCAACAAAGTCTATAAATAATGCATCAGAGTCCTTAAATAATGCAACAAACTCATTAAATAATGCAGCAAAGTACTTAAATAATGCAGCAAATTCCTTAAATAATGCAGCAGAATCCTTAAATAATGCAATAAAGTCCTTAAATAATGCAGCAGAGTCGTTAAATAATTCAAAAAAATCCTTAAATAATGCAGCAGAATCCTTAATTAATGCAATAAAGTCATTAAATAATGCAGCAGAGTCCTTAAATAATGCAACAAAGTCCTTAAATAATGCAGCAGATTCCTTAAATTCTGCAGCAGCGTCCTTAAATAATGCATCAAAGTCCTTAAATAATGCAGCAGAGTCCTTAAATTCCACAGCAGAGTCATTAAATAATGCAGCAGAGGCCTTAAATACTGCAGCAGCATCCTTAAATAATGCAGCAGAGTCCTTAAATAATGCAGCAGAGTCCTTAAATAATGCAACAAAGTCCTTAAATAATGCAGCAGATTCCTTAAATTTCGCAGCAGCATCCTTAAATAATACATCAAAGTCCTTAAATAATGCAGCAGAGTCCTAAACTACCGCAGCAGAGTCCTTAAATAATGCAGCAAAGTCCTTAAATAATGCAGCAGAGTGCTTACATAATGCAGCAGAGTCCTTAAATACCGCAGCAGAGTCATTAAATAATGCAGCAGAGTCCTTAAATAATGCAGCAAATTCATTAAATAATGCACAGAGTCATTAAATAATGCAATAAAGTCCTTAAATAAAATTCAACAACACCCTTAATAATGCAGCTGAGTCCTTAAATAATTCAGCAAAGTCCTTAAATAATGCAGCAGAGTCCTTAAATACCGCAGCAGCATCCTTAAACAATGCAACAAAGTCCTTAAATAATGCAGCAGAGTCCTTAAATAATGCAACAACGTCCTTAAATAATGCAGCAGAGTCCTTAAACAATGCAACAAACTCATTAAATAATGCAGCAAAGTACTTAAATAATGCAGCAAATTCCTTAAATAATGCAGCAGAATCCTTAAATAATGAAATAATGTCCTTAAATAATGCAGCAGAGTCCTTAAATAATGCAAAAAATTCCTTAAATAATGCATCAGAATCCTTAAATAATGCAACAAAGTCATTAAATAATGCAGCAACGTCCTTAAATAATGCAGCAGAGTCCTTAAATAATGCAGCAAATTCCTTAAATAATGCAGCAGAGGCCTTAAATACCGAAGCAGAGTCCTTAAATAATGCAGCAAAGTCCTTAAATAATGCAGAAGAGTCCTTAAATAATGCAACAAAGTCCTTAAATAATGCAGCAGAGTCCTTAAATAAAGCAGCAGAGTGCTTAAATAATGCAGCAGAGTACTTAAATACCGCAGCAGAGTCATTAAATAATACAGCAGAGTCCTTAAATAAAGCAGCAGAGTGCTTAAATAATGCAGCAGAGTCCTAAAATAGCGCTGCAGAGTCATTAAATAATACAGCAGAGTCCTTAAATAATGCAGCAAATTTCTTAAATAATGCACAGAGTCCTTAAATAATGCAATAAAGTCCTTAAATAAAATGCAGCAACGCCCTTAATAATGCAGCTGAGTCCTTAAATAATGCAGCAAAGTCCTTAAATAATGCAGCAGAGTCCTTAAATACCGCAGCAGCGTCTTTAAATAATGCAACAAAGTCCTTAAATAATGCAGCAGAGTCCTTAAATAATGCAACAAAGTCCTTAAATAATGCAGCAGAGTCCTTAAATAATGCAACAAACTCATTAAATAATGCAGCAAAGTACTTAAATATTGCAGCAAATTCCTTAAATAATGCAGCAGAATCCATAAATAATGCAATAATTTCCTTAAATAATGCAGCAACATCCTTAATAATGCAGCAGAGTCCTTAAATAATGCAGCAAAGTCCTTAAATAATGCAACAGAGGCCTTAAATACTGAAGCAGCATCCTTAAATAATGCAGCAGAGTCCTTAAATAATGCAGCAGAGTCCTTAAATAATGCAACAAAGTCCTTAAATAAAATGCAGCAACGCCCTTAATAATGCAGCCGAGTCCTTCAATAATGCAGCAAAGTCCTTAAATAATGCAGCAGAGTCCTTAAATACCGCAGCAGCGTCCTTAAATAATGCAAAAAAGTCCTTAAATAATGCAGCAGAGTCCTTAAATAATGCAACAAAGTCCTTAAATAATGCAGCAGAGTCCTTAAATAATGCAACAAACTCCTTAAATAATGCAGCAAAGAACTTAAATAATGCAGCAAATTCCTTAAATAATGCAGCAGAATCCTTAAATAATGCAATAAAGTCCTTAAATAATGCAGAAACTTCCTTAATAATGCAGCAGAGTCCTTAAATAATGCAGCAAAGTCCTTAAATAATGCAGCGGAGGCCTTAAATACTGCTGCAGCGTCCTTAAATAATGCAGCAGAGTCCTTAAATAATGCAACAAAGTCCTTAAATAATGCAGCAGAGTCCTTAAACAATGCAGCACAGTCCTTAAATAATGCAACAAAGTCCTTAAATAATGCAGCAGATTCCTTAAATTCTGCAGCAGCGTCCTTAAATAATGCATGAAAGTCCTTAAATAATGCAGCAGAGTCCTTAAATACTGCAGCAGAGTCCTTAAATAATGCAGCAAAGTCCTTAAATCATGCAGCAGAGTCCTTAAATACCGCAGCAAAGTAATTAAATAATGCAACAAAGTCCTTAAATAATGCATCAAATTCCTTAAATAATGCAACAGAATCCTTAAATAATGCAATAAAGTCCTTAAATAATGCAGCAGATTCCTTAAATTCTGCAGAAGCGTCCTTAAATAATGCATCAAAGTCCTTTAATAATGCAGCAGAGTCCTTAAATACTGCAGCAGAGTCCTTAAATAATGCATCAAAGTCCTTAAATGATGCAGCAGAGTCCTTAAATACCACAGCAGAGTAATTAAATAATGCAGCAGAGTCCTTAAATATTTCAGCAAAGTCCTTAAATAATGCAGCAGAGTCCTTAAATACCGCAGCAGCGTCCTTAAATAATGCAACAAAGTCCTTAAATAATGCAGCAGAGTCCTTAAATAATGCAACAAAGTCCTTAAATAATGCAGCAGAGTCCTTAAATAATGCAACAAACTCATTAAATAATGCAGCAAAGTACTTAAATAATGCAGCAAATTCCTTAAATAATGCAGCAGAATCCTTAAATAATGCAATAAAGTCCTTAAATAATGCAGCAGAGTCCTTAAATAATGCAAAAAATTCCTTAAATAATGCAGCAGAATCCTTAAATAATGCAATAAAGTCATTAAATAATGCAGCAGAGTCCTTAAATAATGCAACAAAGTCCTTAAATAATGCAGCAGATTCCTTAAATTCTGCAGCAGCGTCCTTAAATAATGCATCAAAGTCCTTAAATAATGCAGCAGAGTCCTTAAATACCACAGCAGAGTCATTAAATAATGCAGCAGAGTCCTTAAATAATGCAGCATATTCCTTAAATAATGCAGCAGAGTCCTTAAATAATGCAGCAGAGTCCTTAAATAATGCAGCAGAGTGCTTACATAATGCAGCAGAGTCCTTATATACCGCAGCAGAGTCATTAAATAATGCAGCAGAGTCCTTAAATAATGCAGCAAATTCATTAAATAATGCAATAAAGTCCTTAAATAAAATTCAACAACACCCTTAATAATGCAGGTGAGTCCTTAAATAATTCAGCAAAGTCCTTAAATAATGCAGCAGAGTCCTTAAATACCGCAGCAGCATCCTTAAATAATGCAACAAAGTCCTTAAATAATGCAGCAGAGTCCTTAAATAATGCAACAAAGTCCTTAAATAATGCAGCAGAGTCCTTAAATAATGCAACAAACTCATTAAATAATGCAGCAAAGTTCTTAAATAATGCAGCAAATTCCTTAAATAATGCAGCAGAATCCTTAAATAATGCAAAAAATTCCTTAAATAATGCATCAGAATCCTTAAATAATGCAACAAAGTCCTTAAATAATGCAGCAACGTCCTTAATAATGCAGCAGAGTCCTTAAATAATGCAGCAAATTCCTTAAATAATGCAGCAGAGGCCTTAAATACCGAAGCAGAGTCCTTAAATAATGCAGCAAAGTCCTTAAATAATGCAGAAGAGTCCTTAAATAATGCAACAAAGTCCTTAAATAATGCAGCAGAGTCCTTAAATAAAGCAGCAGAGTGCTTAAATAATGCAGCAGAGTCCTAAAATAACGCTGCAGAGTCATTAAATAATACAGCAGAGTCCTTAAATAATGCAGCAAATTTCTTAAATAATGCACAGAGTCCTTAAATAATGCAATAAAGTCCTTAAATAAAATGCAGCAACGACTTTAATAATGCAGCCGAGTCCTTCAATAATGCAGCAAAGTCCTTAAATAATGCAACAGAGGCCTTAAATACTGCAGCATCATCCTTAAATAATGCAGCAGAGTCCTTAAATAATGCAGCAGAGTCCTTAAATAATGCAACAAAGTCCTTAAATAAAATGCAGCAACGCCCTTAATAATGCAGCCGAGTCCTTCAATAATGCAGCAAAGTCCTTAAATAATGCAGCAGAGTCCTTAAATACCGCAGCAGCGTCCTTAAATAATGCAAAAAAGTCCTTAAATAATGCAGCAAAGTCCTTAAATAATGCAGCAGAGTCCTTAAATACCGCAGCAGCGTCCTTAAATAATGCAAAAAAGTCCTTAAATAATGCAGCAAAGTCCTTAAATAATGCAACAAAGTCCTTAAATAATGCAGCAGAGTCCTTAAATAATGCAACAAACTCATTAAATAATGCAGCAAATTCATTAAATAATGCACAGAGTCATTAAATAATGCAATAAAGTCCTTAAATAAAATTCAACAACACCCTTAATAATGCAGCTGAGTCCTTAAATAATTCAGCAAAGTCCTTAAATAATGCAGCAGAGTCCTTAAATACCGCAGCAGCATCCTTAAATAATGCAACAAAGTCCTTAAATAATGCAGCAGAGTCCTTAAATAATGCAACAAAGTCCTTAAATAATGCAGCAGAGTCCTTAAATAATGCAACAAACTCATTAAATAATGCAGCAAAGTACTTAAATAATGCAGCAAATTCCTTAAATAATGCAGCAGAATCCTTAAATAATGCAATAATTTCCTTAAATAATGCAGCAGAGTCCTTAAATAATGCAAAAAATTCCTTAAATAATGCATCAGAATCCTTAAATAATGCAACAAAGTCCTTAAATAATGCAGCAACGTCCTTAATAATGCAGCAGAGTCCTTAAATAATGCAGCAAATTCCTTAAATAATGCAGCAGAGGCCTTAAATACCGAAGCAGAGTCCTTAAATAATGCAGCAAAGTCCTTAAATAATGCAGAAGAGTCCTTAAATAATGCAACAAAGTCCTTAAATAATGCAGCAGAGTCCTTAAATAAAGCAGCAGAGTGCTTAAATAATGCAGCAGAGTCCTAAAATAACGCTGCAGAGTCATTAAATAATACTGCAGAGTCCTTAAATAATGCAGCAAATTTCTTAAATAATGCACAGAGTCCTTAAATAATGCAATAAAGTCCTTAAATAAAATGCAGCAACGCCCTTAATAATGCAGCTGAGTCCTTAAATAATGCAGCAAAGTCCTTAAATAATGCAGCAGAGTCCTTAAATACCGCAGCAGCGTCTTTAAATAATGCAACAAAGTCCTTAAATAATGCAGCAGAGTCCTTAAATAATGCAACAAAGTCCTTAAATAATGCAGCAGAGTCCTTAAATAATGCAACAAACTCATTAAATAATGCAGCAAAGTACTTAAATATTGCAGCAAATTCCTTAAATAATGCAGCAGAATCCTTAAATAATGCAATAATTTCCTTAAATAATGCAGCAACATCCTTAATAATGCAGCAGAGTCCTTAAATAATGCAGCAGAGTCCTTAAATAATGCAACAAAGTCCTTAAATAATGCAGCAGATTCCTTAAATTTCGCAGCAGCGTCCTTAAATAATACATCAAAGTCCTTAAATAATGCAGCAGAGTCCTAAACTACCGCAGCAGAGTCCTTAAATAATGCAGCAAAGTCCTTAAATAATGCAGCAGAGTGCTTACATAATGCAGCAGAGTCCTTAAATACCGCAGCAGAGTCATTAAATAATGCAGCAGAGTCCTTAAATAATGCAGCAAATTCATTAAATAATGCACAGAGTCATTAAATAATGCAATAAAGTCCTTAAATAAAATTCAACAACACCCTTAATAATGCAGCTGAGTCCTTAAATAATTCAGCAAAGTCCTTAAATAATGCAGCAGAGTCCTTAAATACCGCAGCAGCATCCTTAAACAATGCAACAAAGTCCTTAAATAATGCAGCAGAGTCCTTAAATAATGCAACAACGTCCTTAAATAATGCAGCAGAGTCCTTAAACAATGCAACAAACTCATTAAATAATGCAGCAAAGTACTTAAATAATGCAGCAAATTCCTTAAATAATGCAGCAGAATCCTTAAATAATGAAATAATGTCCTTAAATAATGCAGCAGAGTCCTTAAATAATGCAAAAAATTCCTTAAATAATGCATCAGAATCCTTAAATAATGCAACAAAGTCATTAAATAATGCAGCAACGTCCTTAAATAATGCAGCAGAGTCCTTAAATAATGCAGCAAATTCCTTAAATAATGCAGCAGAGGCCTTAAATACCGAAGCAGAGTCCTTAAATAATGCAGCAAAGTCCTTAAATAATGCAGAAGAGTCCTTAAATAATGCAACAAAGTCCTTAAATAATGCAGCAGAGTCCTTAAATAAAGCAGCAGAGTGCTTAAATAATGCAGCAGAGTACTTAAATACCGCAGCAGAGTCATTAAATAATACAGCAGAGTCCTTAAATAAAGCAGCAGAGTGCTTAAATAATGCAGCAGAGTCCTAAAATAGCGCTGCAGAGTCATTAAATAATACAGCAGAGTCCTTAAATAATGCAGCAAATTTCTTAAATAATGCACAGAGTCCTTAAATAATGCAATAAAGTCCTTAAATAAAATGCAGCAACGCCCTTAATAATGCAGCTGAGTCCTTAAATAATGCAGCAAAGTCCTTAAATAATGCAGCAGAGTCCTTAAATACCGCAGCAGCGTCTTTAAATAATGCAACAAAGTCCTTAAATAATGCAGCAGAGTCCTTAAATAATGCAACAAAGTCCTTAAATAATGCAGCAGAGTCCTTAAATAATGCAACAAACTCATTAAATAATGCAGCAAAGTACTTAAATATTGCAGCAAATTCCTTAAATAATGCAGCAGAATCCATAAATAATGCAATAATTTCCTTAAATAATGCAGCAACATCCTTAATAATGCAGCAGAGTCCTTAAATAATGCAGCAAAGTCCTTAAATAATGCAACAGAGGCCTTAAATACTGAAGCAGCATCCTTAAATAATGCAGCAGAGTCCTTAAATAATGCAGCAGAGTCCTTAAATAATGCAACAAAGTCCTTAAATAAAATGCAGCAACGCCCTTAATAATGCAGCCGAGTCCTTCAATAATGCAGCAAAGTCCTTAAATAATGCAGCAGAGTCCTTAAATACCGCAGCAGCATCCTTAAATAATGCAAAAAAGTCCTTAAATAATGCAGCAGAGTCCTTAAATAATGCAACAAAGTCCTTAAATAATGCAGCAGAGTCCTTAAATAATGCAACAAACTCCTTAAATAATGCAGCAAAGAACTTAAATAATGCAGCAAATTCCTTAAATAATGCAGCAGAATCCTTAAATAATGCAATAAAGTCCTTAAATAATGCAGAAACTTCCTTAATAATGCAGCAGAGTCCTTAAATAATGCAGCAAAGTCCTTAAATAATGCAGCGGAGGCCTTAAATACTGCTGCAGCGTCCTTAAATAATGCAGCAGAGTCCTTAAATAATGCAACAAAGTCCTTAAATAATGCAGCAGAGTCCTTAAACAATGCAGCACAGTCCTTAAATAATGCAACAAAGTCCTTAAATAATGCAGCAGATTCCTTAAATTCTGCAGCAGCGTCCTTAAATAATGCATGAAAGTCCTTAAATAATGCAGCAGAGTCCTTAAATACTGCAGCAGAGTCCTTAAATAATGCAGCAAAGTCCTTAAATCATGCAGCAGAGTCCTTAAATACCGCAGCAAAGTAATTAAATAATGCAACAAAGTCCTTAAATAATGCATCAAATTCCTTAAATAATGCAACAGAATCCTTAAATAATGCAATAAAGTCCTTAAATAATGCAGCAGATTCCTTAAATTCTGCAGAAGCGTCCTTAAATAATGCATCAAAGTCCTTTAATAATGCAGCAGAGTCCTTAAATACTGCAGCAGAGTCCTTAAATAATGCATCAAAGTCCTTAAATGATGCAGCAGAGTCCTTAAATACCACAGCAGAGTAATTAAATAATGCAGCAGAGTCCTTAAATATTTCAGCAAAGTCCTTAAATAATGCAGCAGAGTCCTTAAATACCGCAGCAGCGTCCTTAAATAATGCAACAAAGTCCTTAAATAATGCAGCAGAGTCCTTAAATAATGCAACAAAGTCCTTAAATAATGCAGCAGAGTCCTTAAATAATGCAACAAACTCATTAAATAATGCAGCAAAGTACTTAAATAATGCAGCAAATTCCTTAAATAATGCAGCAGAATCCTTAAATAATGCAATAAAGTCCTTAAATAATGCAGCAGAGTCCTTAAATAATGCAAAAAATTCCTTAAATAATGCAGCAGAATCCTTAAATAATGCAATAAAGTCATTAAATAATGCAGCAGAGTCCTTAAATAATGCAACAAAGTCCTTAAATAATGCAGCAGATTCCTTAAATTCTGCAGCAGCGTCCTTAAATAATGCATCAAAGTCCTTAAATAATGCAGCAGAGTCCTTAAATACCACAGCAGAGTCATTAAATAATGCAGCAGAGTCCTTAAATAATGCAGCATATTCCTTAAATAATGCAGCAGAGTCCTTAAATAATGCAGCAGAGTCCTTAAATAATGCAGCAGAGTGCTTACATAATGCAGCAGAGTCCTTATATACCGCAGCAGAGTCATTAAATAATGCAGCAGAGTCCTTAAATAATGCAGCAAATTCATTAAATAATGCAATAAAGTCCTTAAATAAAATTCAACAACACCCTTAATAATGCAGGTGAGTCCTTAAATAATTCAGCAAAGTCCTTAAATAATGCAGCAGAGTCCTTAAATACCGCAGCAGCATCCTTAAATAATGCAACAAAGTCCTTAAATAATGCAGCAGAGTCCTTAAATAATGCAACAAAGTCCTTAAATAATGCAGCAGAGTCCTTAAATAATGCAACAAACTCATTAAATAATGCAGCAAAGTTCTTAAATAATGCAGCAAATTCCTTAAATAATGCAGCAGAATCCTTAAATAATGCAAAAAATTCCTTAAATAATGCATCAGAATCCTTAAATAATGCAACAAAGTCCTTAAATAATGCAGCAACGTCCTTAATAATGCAGCAGAGTCCTTAAATAATGCAGCAAATTCCTTAAATAATGCAGCAGAGGCCTTAAATACCGAAGCAGAGTCCTTAAATAATGCAGCAAAGTCCTTAAATAATGCAGAAGAGTCCTTAAATAATGCAACAAAGTCCTTAAATAATGCAGCAGAGTCCTTAAATAAAGCAGCAGAGTGCTTAAATAATGCAGCAGAGTCCTAAAATAACGCTGCAGAGTCATTAAATAATACAGCAGAGTCCTTAAATAATGCAGCAAATTTCTTAAATAATGCACAGAGTCCTTAAATAATGCAATAAAGTCCTTAAATAAAATGCAGCAACGACTTTAATAATGCAGCCGAGTCCTTCAATAATGCAGCAAAGTCCTTAAATAATGCAACAGAGGCCTTAAATACTGCAGCATCATCCTTAAATAATGCAGCAGAGTCCTTAAATAATGCAGCAGAGTCCTTAAATAATGCAACAAAGTCCTTAAATAAAATGCAGCAACGCCCTTAATAATGCAGCCGAGTCCTTCAATAATGCAGCAAAGTCCTTAAATAATGCAGCAGAGTCCTTAAATACCGCAGCAGCGTCCTTAAATAATGCAAAAAAGTCCTTAAATAATGCAGCAAAGTCCTTAAATAATGCAGCAGAGTCCTTAAATACCGCAGCAGCGTCCTTAAATAATGCAAAAAAAGTCCTTAAATAATGCAGCAAAGTCCTTAAATAATGCAACAAAGTCCTTAAATAATGCAGCAGAGTCCTTAAATAATGCAACAAACTCATTAAATAATGCAGCAAATTCATTAAATAATGCACAGAGTCATTAAATAATGCAATAAAGTCCTTAAATAAAATTCAACAACACCCTTAATAATGCAGCTGAGTCCTTAAATAATTCAGCAAAGTCCTTAAATAATGCAGCAGAGTCCTTAAATACCGCAGCAGCATCCTTAAATAATGCAACAAAGTCCTTAAATAATGCAGCAGAGTCCTTAAATAATGCAACAAAGTCCTTAAATAATGCAGCAGAGTCCTTAAATAATGCAACAAACTCATTAAATAATGCAGCAAAGTACTTAAATAATGCAGCAAATTCCTTAAATAATGCAGCAGAATCCTTAAATAATGCAATAATTTCCTTAAATAATGCAGCAGAGTCCTTAAATAATGCAAAAAATTCCTTAAATAATGCATCAGAATCCTTAAATAATGCAACAAAGTCCTTAAATAATGCAGCAACGTCCTTAATAATGCAGCAGAGTCCTTAAATAATGCAGCAAATTCCTTAAATAATGCAGCAGAGGCCTTAAATACCGAAGCAGAGTCCTTAAATAATGCAGCAAAGTCCTTAAATAATGCAGAAGAGTCCTTAAATAATGCAACAAAGTCCTTAAATAATGCAGCAGAGTCCTTAAATAAAGCAGCAGAGTGCTTAAATAATGCAGCAGAGTCCTAAAATAACGCTGCAGAGTCATTAAATAATACTGCAGAGTCCTTAAATAATGCAGCAAATTTCTTAAATAATGCACAGAGTCCTTAAATAATGCAATAAAGTCCTTAAATAAAATGCAGCAACGCCCTTAATAATGCAGCTGAGTCCTTAAATAATGCAGCAAAGTCCTTAAATAATGCAGCAGAGTCCTTAAATACCGCAGCAGCGTCTTTAAATAATGCAACAAAGTCCTTAAATAATGCAGCAGAGTCCTTAAATAATGCAACAAAGTCCTTAAATAATGCAGCAGAGTCCTTAAATAATGCAACAAACTCATTAAATAATGCAGCAAAGTACTTAAATATTGCAGCAAATTCCTTAAATAATGCAGCAGAATCCTTAAATAATGCAATAATTTCCTTAAATAATGCAGCAACATCCTTAATAATGCAGCAGAGTCCTTAAATAATGCAGCAGAGTCCTTAAATAATGCAACAAAGTCCTTAAATAATGCAGCAGATTCCTTAAATTTCGCAGCAGCGTCCTTAAATAATACATCAAAGTCCTTAAATAATGCAGCAGAGTCCTAAACTACCGCAGCAGAGTCCTTAAATAATGCAGCAAAGTCCTTAAATAATGCAGCAGAGTGCTTACATAATGCAGCAGAGTCCTTAAATACCGCAGCAGAGTCATTAAATAATGCAGCAGAGTCCTTAAATAATGCAGCAAATTCATTAAATAATGCACAGAGTCATTAAATAATGCAATAAAGTCCTTAAATAAAATTCAACAACACCCTTAATAATGCAGCTGAGTCCTTAAATAATTCAGCAAAGTCCTTAAATAATGCAGCAGAGTCCTTAAATACCGCAGCAGCATCCTTAAACAATGCAACAAAGTCCTTAAATAATGCAGCAGAGTCCTTAAATAATGCAACAACGTCCTTAAATAATGCAGCAGAGTCCTTAAACAATGCAACAAACTCATTAAATAATGCAGCAAAGTACTTAAATAATGCAGCAAATTCCTTAAATAATGCAGCAGAATCCTTAAATAATGAAATAATGTCCTTAAATAATGCAGCAGAGTCCTTAAATAATGCAAAAAATTCCTTAAATAATGCATCAGAATCCTTAAATAATGCAACAAAGTCATTAAATAATGCAGCAACGTCCTTAAATAATGCAGCAGAGTCCTTAAATAATGCAGCAAATTCCTTAAATAATGCAGCAGAGGCCTTAAATACCGAAGCAGAGTCCTTAAATAATGCAGCAAAGTCCTTAAATAATGCAGAAGAGTCCTTAAATAATGCAACAAAGTCCTTAAATAATGCAGCAGAGTCCTTAAATAAAGCAGCAGAGTGCTTAAATAATGCAGCAGAGTACTTAAATACCGCAGCAGAGTCATTAAATAATACAGCAGAGTCCTTAAATAAAGCAGCAGAGTGCTTAAATAATGCAGCAGAGTCCTAAAATAGCGCTGCAGAGTCATTAAATAATACAGCAGAGTCCTTAAATAATGCAGCAAATTTCTTAAATAATGCACAGAGTCCTTAAATAATGCAATAAAGTCCTTAAATAAAATGCAGCAACGCCCTTAATAATGCAGCTGAGTCCTTAAATAATGCAGCAAAGTCCTTAAATAATGCAGCAGAGTCCTTAAATACCGCAGCAGCGTCTTTAAATAATGCAACAAAGTCCTTAAATAATGCAGCAGAGTCCTTAAATAATGCAACAAAGTCCTTAAATAATGCAGCAGAGTCCTTAAATAATGCAACAAACTCATTAAATAATGCAGCAAAGTACTTAAATATTGCAGCAAATTCCTTAAATAATGCAGCAGAATCCATAAATAATGCAATAATTTCCTTAAATAATGCAGCAACATCCTTAATAATGCAGCAGAGTCCTTAAATAATGCAGCAAAGTCCTTAAATAATGCAACAGAGGCCTTAAATACTGAAGCAGCATCCTTAAATAATGCAGCAGAGTCCTTAAATAATGCAGCAGAGTCCTTAAATAATGCAACAAAGTCCTTAAATAAAATGCAGCAACGCCCTTAATAATGCAGCCGAGTCCTTCAATAATGCAGCAAAGTCCTTAAATAATGCAGCAGAGTCCTTAAATACCGCAGCAGCGTCCTTAAATAATGCAAAAAAGTCCTTAAATAATGCAGCAGAGTCCTTAAATAATGCAACAAAGTCCTTAAATAATGCAGCAGAGTCCTTAAATAATGCAACAAACTCCTTAAATAATGCAGCAAAGAACTTAAATAATGCAGCAAATTCCTTAAATAATGCAGCAGAATCCTTAAATAATGCAATAAAGTCCTTAAATAATGCAGAAACTTCCTTAATAATGCAGCAGAGTCCTTAAATAATGCAGCAAAGTCCTTAAATAATGCAGCGGAGGCCTTAAATACTGCTGCAGCGTCCTTAAATAATGCAGCAGAGTCCTTAAATAATGCAACAAAGTCCTTAAATAATGCAGCAGAGTCCTTAAACAATGCAGCACAGTCCTTAAATAATGCAACAAAGTCCTTAAATAATGCAGCAGATTCCTTAAATTCTGCAGCAGCGTCCTTAAATAATGCATGAAAGTCCTTAAATAATGCAGCAGAGTCCTTAAATACTGCAGCAGAGTCCTTAAATAATGCAGCAAAGTCCTTAAATCATGCAGCAGAGTCCTTAAATACCGCAGCAAAGTAATTAAATAATGCAACAAAGTCCTTAAATAATGCATCAAATTCCTTAAATAATGCAACAGAATCCTTAAATAATGCAATAAAGTCCTTAAATAATGCAGCAGATTCCTTAAATTCTGCAGCAGCGTCCTTAAATAATGCATCAAAGTCCTTTAATAATGCAGCAGAGTCCTTAAATACTGCAGCAGAGTCCTTAAATAATGCATCAAAGTCCTTAAATGATGCAGCAGAGTCCTTAAATAATGCAACAAACTCATTAAATAATGCAGCAAAGTACTTAAATAATGCAGCAAATTCCTTAAATAATGCAGCAGAATCCTTAAATAATGCAATAAAGTCCTTAAATAATGCAGCAGAGTCCTTAAATAATGCAAAAAATTCCTTAAATAATGCAGCAGAATCCTTAAATAATGCAATAAAGTCATTAAATAATGCAGCAGAGTCCTTAAATAATGCAACAAAGTCCTTAAATAATGCAGCAGATTCCTTAAATTCTGCAGCAGCGTCCTTAAATAATGCATCAAAGTCCTTAAATAATGCAGCAGAGTCCTTAAATACCACAGCAGAGTCATTAAATAATGCAGCAGAGTCCTTAAATAATGCAGCATATTCCTTAAATAATGCAGCAGAGTCCCTAAATAATGCAGCAGAGTCCTTAAATAATGCAGCAGAGTGCTTACATAATGCAGCAGAGTCCTTATATACCGCAGCAGAGTCATTAAATAATGCAGCAGAGTCCTTAAATAATGCAGCAAATTCATTAAATAATGCAATAAAGTCCTTAAATAAAATTCAACAACACCCTTAATAATGCAGGTGAGTCCTTAAATAATTCAGCAAAGTCCTTAAATAATGCAGCAGAGTCCTTAAATACCGCAGCAGCATCCTTAAATAATGCAACAAAGTCCTTAAATAATGCAGCAGAGTCCTTAAATAATGCAACAAAGTCCTTAAATAATGCAGCAGAGTCCTTAAATAATGCAACAAACTCATTAAATAATGCAGCAAAGTACTTAAATAATGCAGCAAATTCCTTAAATAATGCAGCAGAATCCTTAAATAATGCAAAAAATTCCTTAAATAATGCATCAGAATCCTTAAATAATGCAACAAAGTCCTTAAATAATGCAGCAACGTCCTTAATAATGCAGCAGAGTCCTTAAATAATGCAGCAAATTCCTTAAATAATGCAGCAGAGGCCTTAAATACCGAAGCAGAGTCCTTAAATAATGCAGCAAAGTCCTTAAATAATGCAGAAGAGTCCTTAAATAATGCAACAAAGTCCTTAAATAATGCAGCAGAGTCCTTAAATAAAGCAGCAGAGTGCTTAAATAATGCAGCAGAGTCCTAAAATAACGCTGCAGAGTCATTAAATAATACAGCAGAGTCCTTAAATAATGCAGCAAATTTCTTAAATAATGCACAGAGTCCTTAAATAATGCAATAAAGTCCTTAAATAAAATGCAGCAACGACCTTAATAATGCAGCCGAGTCCTTCAATAATGCAGCAAAGTCCTTAAATAATGCAACAGAGGCCTTAAATACTGCAGCATCATCCTTAAATAATGCAGCAGAGTCCTTAAATAATGCAGCAGAGTCCTTAAATAATGCAACAAAGTCCTTAAATAAAATGCAGCAACGCCCTTAATAATGCAGCCGAGTCCTTCAATAATGCAGCAAAGTCCTTAAATAATGCAGCAGAGTCCTTAAATACCGCAGCAGCGTCCTTAAATAATGCAAAAAAGTCCTTAAATAATGCAGCAAAGTCCTTAAATAATGCAGCAGAGTCCTTAAATACCGCAGCAGCGTCCTTAAATAATGCAAAAAAGTCCTTAAATAATGCAGCAAAGTCCTTAAATAATGCAACAAAGTCCTTAAATAATGCAGCAGAGTCCTTAAATAATGCAACAAACTCATTAAATAATGCAGCAAATTCATTAAATAATGCACAGAGTCATTAAATAATGCAATAAAGTCCTTAAATAAAATTCAACAACACCCTTAATAATGCAGCTGAGTCCTTAAATAATTCAGCAAAGTCCTTAAATAATGCAGCAGAGTCCTTAAATACCGCAGCAGCATCCTTAAATAATGCAACAAAGTCCTTAAATAATGCAGCAGAGTCCTTAAATAATGCAACAAAGTCCTTAAATAATGCAGCAGAGTCCTTAAATAATGCAACAAACTCATTAAATAATGCAGCAAAGTACTTAAATAATGCAGCAAATTCCTTAAATAATGCAGCAGAATCCTTAAATAATGCAATAATTTCCTTAAATAATGCAGCAGAGTCCTTAAATAATGCAAAAAATTCCTTAAATAATGCATCAGAATCCTTAAATAATGCAACAAAGTCCTTAAATAATGCAGCAACGTCCTTAATAATGCAGCAGAGTCCTTAAATAATGCAGCAAATTCCTTAAATAATGCAGCAGAGGCCTTAAATACCGAAGCAGAGTCCTTAAATAATGCAGCAAAGTCCTTAAATAATGCAGAAGAGTCCTTAAATAATGCAACAAAGTCCTTAAATAATGCAGCAGAGTCCTTAAATAAAGCAGCAGAGTGCTTAAATAATGCAGCAGAGTCCTAAAATAACGCTGCAGAGTCATTAAATAATACTGCAGAGTCCTTAAATAATGCAGCAAATTTCTTAAATAATGCACAGAGTCCTTAAATAATGCAATAAAGTCCTTAAATAAAATGCAGCAACGCCCTTAATAATGCAGCTGAGTCCTTAAATAATGCAGCAAAGTCCTTAAATAATGCAGCAGAGTCCTTAAATACCGCAGCAGCGTCTTTAAATAATGCAACAAAGTCCTTAAATAATGCAGCAGAGTCCTTAAATAATGCAACAAAGTCCTTAAATAATGCAGCAGAGTCCTTAAATAATGCAACAAACTCATTAAATAATGCAGCAAAGTACTTAAATATTGCAGCAAATTCCTTAAATAATGCAGCAGAATCCTTAAATAATGCAATAATTTCCTTAAATAATGCAGCAACATCCTTAATAATGCAGCTGAGTCCTTAAATAATGCAGCAAAGTCCTTAAATAATGCAACAGAGGCCTTAAATACTGCAGCAGCATCCTTAAATAATGCAGCAGAGTCCTTAAATAATGCAGCAGAGTCCTTAAATAATGCAACAAAATCCTTAAATAAAATGCAGCAACGCCCTTAATAATGCAGCCGAGTCCTTCAATAATGCAGCAAAGTCCTTAAATAATGCAGCAGAGTCCTTAAATACCGCAGCAGCGTCCTTAAATAATGCAAAAAAGTCCTTAAATAATGCAGCAAAGTCCTTAAATAATGCAACAAAGTCCTTAAATAATGCAGCAGAGTCCTTAAATAATGCAACAAACTCCTTAAATAATGCAGCAAAGTACTTAAATAATGCAGCAAATTCCTTAAATAATGCAGCAGAATCCTTAAATAATGCAATAAAGTCCTTAAATAATGCAGCAACGTCCTTAATAATGCAGCAGAGTCCTTAAATAATGCAGCAAAGTCCTTAAATAATGCAGCGGAGGCCTTAAATACTGGTGCAGCATCCTTAAATAATGCAGCAGAGTCCTTAAATAATGCAACAAAGTCCTTAAATAATGCAGCAGAGTCCTTAAACAATGCAGCGAGGTCCTTAAATAATGCAACAAAGTCCTTAAATAATGCAGCAGATTCCTTAAATTCTGCAGCAGCGATCTTAAATAATGCATCAAAGTCCTTAAATAATGCAGCAGAGTCCTTAAATACTGCAGCAGAGTCCTTAAATAATGCAGCAAAGTCCTTAAATACCGCAGCAGCGTCTTTAAATAATGCAACAAAGTCCTTAAATAATGCAGCAGAGTCCTTAAATAATGCAACAAAGTCCTTAAATAATGCAGCAGAGTCCTTAAATAATGCAACAAACTCATTAAATAATGCAGCAAAGTACTTAAATATTGCAGCAAATTCCTTAAATAATGCTGCAGAATCCTTAAATAATGCAATAATTTCCTTAAATAATGCAGCAACATCCTTAATAATGCAGCAGAGTCCTTAAATAATGCAGCAAAGTCCTTAAATAATGCAACAGAGGCCTTAAATACTGCAGCAGCATCCTTAAATAATGCAGCAGAGTCCTTAAATAATGCAGCAGAGTCCTTAAATAATGCAACAAAGTCCTTAAATAAAATGCAGCAACGCCCTTAATAATGCAGCCGAGTCCTTCAATAATGCAGCAAAGTCCTTAAATAATGCAGCAGAGTCCTTAAATACCGCAGCAGCGTCCTTAAATAATGCAAAAAAGTCCTTAAATAATGCAGCAAAGTCCTTAAATAATGCAACAAAGTCCTTAAATAATGCAGCAGAGTCCTTAAATAATGCAACAAACTCCTTAAATAATGCAGCAAAGTACTTAAATAATGCAGCAAATTCCTTAAATAATGCAGCAGAATCCTTAAATAATGCAATAAAGTCCTTAAATGATGCAGCAACGTCCTTAATAATGCAGCAGAGTCCTTAAATAATGCAGCAAAGTCCTTAAATAATGCAGCGGAGGCCTTAAATACTGCTGCAGCATCCTTAAATAATGCAGCAGAGTCCTTAAATAATGCAACAAAGTCCTTAAATAATGCAGCAGAGTCCTTAAACAATGCAGCGAGGTCCTTAAATAATGCAACAAAGTCCTTAAATAATGCAGCAGATTCCTTAAATTCTGCAGCAGCGATCTTAAATAATGCATCAAAGTCCTTAAATAATGCAGCAGAGTCCTTAAATACTGCAGCAGAGTCCTTAAATAATGCAGCAAAGTCCTTAAATAATGCAGCAGAGTCCTTAAATAATGCAGCAAAGTCATTAAATAATGCAGCAGAGTCCTTAAATAATGCAACACAGTCCTTAAATAATGCAGCAGATTCCTTAAATTCTGCAGCAGCGTCCTTAAATAATGCATCAAAATCCTTAAATAATGCAGCAGAGTCCTTAAATACCACAGCAGAGTCATTAAATAATGCAGCAGAGTCCTTAAATAATGCAGCATATTCCTTAAATAATGCAGCAGAGTCCTTAAATAATGCAATAAAGTCCTTAAATAATGCAGCAGAGTCCTTAAATAATGCAGCAACTTCCTTAATAATGCAGCTGAGTCCTTAAATAATGCAGCAACATCCTTAAATAATGCAGCAGAGTCCTTAAATACTGCATCAGCGTCCTTAAATAATGCAACAAAGTCCTTAAATAATGCAGCAAAGTCCTTAAATAATGCAGCAGAGTCCTTAAATACAGCAGCAGAGTCCTTAAATAATTCAGCAAAGTCCTTAAATAATGCAGCAGAGTCCTTAAATAATGCAACAAAGTCCTTAAATAATGCAGCAGAGTCCTTAAATAATGCAACAAAGTCCTTAAATAATGCAGCAGAGTCCTTAAATACTGCAGCAGAGACCTTAAATAATGCAGCAAAATCCTTAAATAATGCAGCAGAGTCCTTATATAATGCAGCAGAGTCCTAAAATACCACAGCAGAGTCCTTAAATAATGCAGCAGAGTCCTTAAATAATGCAGCAAATTCATTAAATAATGCAGCAGAGTCCTTAAATAATGCAACAAAGTCCTTAAATAATGCAGCAGATTCCTTAAATTTCGCAGCAGCGTCCTTAAATAATGCATCAAAGTACTTAAATAATGCAGCAGAGTCCTAAAATGCCGCAGCAGAGTCCTTAAATAGTGCAGCAAAGTCCTTAAATAATGCAGCAGAGTGCTTACATAATGCAGCAGAGTCCTTAAATACCGCAGCAGAGTCATTAAATAATGCAGCAGAGTCCTTAAATAATGCAGCAAATTCATTAAATAATGCAGCAGAGTCCTTAAATAATGCAACAAAGTCCTTAAATAATGCAGCAGAGTCCTTAAATAATGCAACAAACTCATTAAATAATGCAGCAAAGTACTTAAATAATGCAGCAAGTTCCTTAAATAATGCAGCAGAATCCTTAAATAATGCAATAAAGTCCTTAAATAATGCAGCAGAGTCCTTAAATAATGCAAACAAATCCTTAAATAATGCAGCAGAATCCTTAAATAATGCAATAAAGTCATTAAATAATGCAGCAGAGTCCTTAAATAATGCAACAAAGTCCTTAAATTATGCAGCAGATTCCTTAAATTCTGCAGCAGCGTCCTTAAATAATGCATCAAAGTACTTAAATAATGCAGCAGAGTCGTTAAATACCACAGCAGAGTCATTAAATAATGCAGCAGTGTCCTTAAATAATGAAGCATATTCCTTAAATAATGCAGCAGAGTCCTTAAATAATGCAATAAAGTCCTTAAATAATGCAACAGAGTCCTTAAATAATGCAGCAATGTCCTTAATAATGCAGCTGAGTCCTTAAATAATGCAGCAACATCCTTAAATAATGCAGCAGAGTCCTTAAATACTGCATCAGCGTCCTTAAATAATGCAACAAAGTCCTTAAATAATGCAGCAAAGTCCTTAAATAATGCAGCAGAGTCATTAAATAATACAGCAGAGTCCTTAACTAATGCAGCAAATTTCTTAAATATGCAATAAATTCCTTAAATAAAATCCAGTAACGCCCTTAATAATGCAGCTGAGTCCTTAAATAATGCAGCAAAGTCCTTAAATAATGCAGCAGAGTCCTTAAATACCGCAGCAGCGTCTTTAAATAATGCAACAAAGTCCTTAAATAATGCAGCAGAGTCCTTAAATAATGCAACAAAGTCCTTAATGCAGCAGAGTCCTTAAATAATGCAACAAACTCATTAAATATTGCAGCAAAGTACTTAAACATTGCAGCAAATTCCTTAAATAATGCAGCAGAATCCTTAAATAATGCAATAATTTCCTTAAATAATGCAGCAACATCCTTAATAATGCAGCAGAGTCCTTAAATAATGCAGCAAAGTCCTTAAATAATGCAGCAGAGGCCTTAAATACTGCAGCAGCATCCTTAAATAATGCAGCAGAGTCCTTAAATAATGCAGCAGAGTCCTTAAATAATGCAACAAAGTCCTTAAATAATGCAGCAGATTCCTTAAATTTCGCAGCAGCGTCCTTAAATAATACATCAAAGTCCTTAAATAATGCAGCAGAGTCCTAAACTACCGCAGCAGAGTCCTTAAATAATGCAGCAAAGTCCTTAAATAATGCAGCAGAGTGCTTACATAATGCAGCAGAGTCCTTATATACCGCAGCAGAGTCATTAAATAATGCAGCAGAGTCCTTAAATAATGCAGCAAATTCATTAAATAATGCACAGAGTCATTAAATAATGCAATAAAGTCCTTAAATAAAATTCAACAACACCCTTAATAATGCAGCTGAGTCCTTAAATAATTCAGCAAAGTCCTTAAATAATGCAGCAGAGTCCTTAAATACCGCAGCAGCATCCTTAAATAATGCAACAAAGTCCTTAAATAATGCAGCAGAGTCCTTAAATAATGCAACAAAGTCCTTAAATAATGCAGCAGAGTCCTTAAATAATGCAACAAACTCATTAAATAATGCAGCAAAGTACTTAAATAATGCAGCAAATTCCTTAAATAATGCAGCAGAATCCTTAAATAATGCAATAATTTCCTTAAATAATGCAGCAGAGTCCTTAAATAATGCAAAAAATTCCTTAAATAATGCATCAGAATCCTTAAATAATGCAACAAAGTCCTTAAATAATGCAGCAACGTCCTTAATAATGCAGCAGAGTCCTTAAATAATGCAGCAAATTCCTTAAATAATGCAGCAGAGGCCTTAAATACCGAAGCAGAGTCCTTAAATAATGCAGCAAAGTCCTTAAATAATGCAGAAGAGTCCTTAAATAATGCAACAAAGTCCTTAAATAATGCAGCAGAGTCCTTAAATAAAGCAGCAGAGTGCTTAAATAATGCAGCAGAGTCCTAAAATAACGCTGCAGAGTCATTAAATAATACTGCAGAGTCCTTAAATAATGCAGCAAATTTCTTAAATAATGCACAGAGTCCTTAAATAATGCAATAAAGTCCTTAAATAAAATGCAGCAACGCCCTTAATAATGCAGCTGAGTCCTTAAATAATGCAGCAAAGTCCTTAAATAATGCAGCAGAGTCCTTAAATACCGCAGCAGCGTCTTTAAATAATGCAACAAAGTCCTTAAATAATGCAGCAGAGTCCTTAAATAATGCAACAAAGTCCTTAAATAATGCAGCAGAGTCCTTAAATAATGCAACAAACTCATTAAATAATGCAGCAAAGTACTTAAATATTGCAGCAAATTCCTTAAATAATGCAGCAGAATCCTTAAATAATGCAATAATTTCCTTAAATAATGCAGCAACATCCTTAATAATGCAGCAGAGTCCTTAAATAATGCAGCAAAGTCCTTAAATAATGCAACAGAGGCCTTAAATACTGCAGCAGCATCCTTAAATAATGCAGCAGAGTCCTTAAATAATGCAGCAGAGTCCTTAAATAATGCAACAAAATCCTTAAATAAAATGCAGCAACGCCCTTAATAATGCAGCCGAGTCCTTCAATAATGCAGCAAAGTCCTTAAATAATGCAGCAGAGTCCTTAAATACCGCAGCAGCGTCCTTAAATAATGCAAAAAAGTCCTTAAATAATGCAGCAAAGTCCTTAAATAATGCAACAAAGTCCTTAAATAATGCAGCAGAGTCCTTAAATAATGCAACAAACTCCTTAAATAATGCAGCAAAGTACTTAAATAATGCAGCAAATTCCTTAAATAATGCAGCAGAATCCTTAAATAATGCAATAAAGTCCTTAAATAATGCAGCAACGTCCTTAATAATGCAGCAGAGTCCTTAAATAATGCAGCAAAGTCCTTAAATAATGCAGCGGAGGCCTTAAATACTGGTGCAGCATCCTTAAATAATGCAGCAGAGTCCTTAAATAATGCAACAAAGTCCTTAAATAATGCAGCAGAGTCCTTAAACAATGCAGCGAGGTCCTTAAATAATGCAACAAAGTCCTTAAATAATGCAGCAGATTCCTTAAATTCTGCAGCAGCGATCTTAAATAATGCATCAAAGTCCTTAAATAATGCAGCAGAGTCCTTAAATACTGCAGCAGAGTCCTTAAATAATGCAGCAAAGTCCTTAAATACCGCAGCAGCGTCTTTAAATAATGCAACAAAGTCCTTAAATAATGCAGCAGAGTCCTTAAATAATGCAACAAAGTCCTTAAATAATGCAGCAGAGTCCTTAAATAATGCAACAAACTCATTAAATAATGCAGCAAAGTACTTAAATATTGCAGCAAATTCCTTAAATAATGCTGCAGAATCCTTAAATAATGCAATAATTTCCTTAAATAATGCAGCAACATCCTTAATAATGCAGCAGAGTCCTTAAATAATGCAGCAAAGTCCTTAAATAATGCAACAGAGGCCTTAAATACTGCAGCAGCATCCTTAAATAATGCAGCAGAGTCCTTAAATAATGCAGCAGAGTCCTTAAATAATGCAACAAAGTCCTTAAATAAAATGCAGCAACGCCCTTAATAATGCAGCCGAGTCCTTCAATAATGCAGCAAAGTCCTTAAATAATGCAGCAGAGTCCTTAAATACCGCAGCAGCGTCCTTAAATAATGCAAAAAAGTCCTTAAATAATGCAGCAAAGTCCTTAAATAATGCAACAAAGTCCTTAAATAATGCAGCAGAGTCCTTAAATAATGCAACAAACTCCTTAAATAATGCAGCAAAGTACTTAAATAATGCAGCAAATTCCTTAAATAATGCAGCAGAATCCTTAAATAATGCAATAAAGTCCTTAAATAATGCAGCAACGTCCTTAATAATGCAGCAGAGTCCTTAAATAATGCAGCAAAGTCCTTAAATAATGCAGCGGAGGCCTTAAATACTGCTGCAGCATCCTTAAATAATGCAGCAGAGTCCTTAAATAATGCAACAAAGTCCTTAAATAATGCAGCAGAGTCCTTAAACAATGCAGCGAGGTCCTTAAATAATGCAACAAAGTCCTTAAATAATGCAGCAGATTCCTTAAATTCTGCAGCAGCGATCTTAAATAATGCATCAAAGTCCTTAAATAATGCAGCAGAGTCCTTAAATACTGCAGCAGAGTCCTTAAATAATGCAGCAAAGTCCTTAAATAATGCAGCAGAGTCCTTAAATAATGCAGCAAAGTCATTAAATAATGCAGCAGAGTCCTTAAATAATGCAACACAGTCCTTAAATAATGCAGCAGATTCCTTAAATTCTGCAGCAGCGTCCTTAAATAATGCATCAAAATCCTTAAATAATGCAGCAGAGTCCTTAAATACCACAGCAGAGTCATTAAATAATGCAGCAGAGTCCTTAAATAATGCAGCATATTCCTTAAATAATGCAGCAGAGTCCTTAAATAATGCAATAAAGTCCTTAAATAATGCAGCAGAGTCCTTAAATAATGCAGCAACTTCCTTAATAATGCAGCTGAGTCCTTAAATAATGCAGCAACATCCTTAAATAATGCAGCAGAGTCCTTAAATACTGCATCAGCGTCCTTAAATAATGCAACAAAGTCCTTAAATAATGCAGCAAAGTCCTTAAATAATGCAGCAGAGTCCTTAAATACAGCAGCAGAGTCCTTAAATAATTCAGCAAAGTCCTTAAATAATGCAGCAGAGTCCTTAAATAATGCAACAAAGTCCTTAAATAATGCAGCAGAGTCCTTAAATAATGCAACAAAGTCCTTAAATAATGCAGCAGAGTCCTTAAATACTGCAGCAGAGACCTTAAATAATGCAGCAAAATCCTTAAATAATGCAGCAGAGTCCTTATATAATACAGCAGAGTCCTAAAATACCACAGCAGAGTCCTTAAATAATGCAGCAGAGTCCTTAAATAATGCAGCAAATTCATTAAATAATGCAGCAGAGTCCTTAAATAATGCAACAAAGTCCTTAAATAATGCAGCAGATTCCTTAAATTTCGCAGCAGCGTCCTTAAATAATGCATCAAAGTACTTAAATAATGCAGCAGAGTCCTAAAATGCCGCAGCAGAGTCCTTAAATAGTGCAGCAAAGTCCTTAAATAATGCAGCAGAGTGCTTACATAATGCAGCAGAGTCCTTAAATACCGCAGCAGAGTCATTAAATAATGCAGCAGAGTCCTTAAATAATGCAGCAAATTCATTAAATAATGCAGCAGAGTCCTTAAATAATGCAACAAAGTCCTTAAATAATGCAGCAGAGTCCTTAAATAATGCAACAAACTCATTAAATAATGCAGCAAAGTACTTAAATAATGCAGCAAGTTCCTTAAATAATGCAGCAGAATCCTTAAATAATGCAATAAAGTCCTTAAATAATGCAGCAGAGTCCTTAAATAATGCAAAAAAATCCTTAAATAATGCAGCAGAATCCTTAAATAATGCAATAAAGTCATTAAATAATGCAGCAGAGTCCTTAAATAATGCAACAAAGTCCTTAAATTATGCAGCAGATTCCTTAAATTCTGCAGCAGCGTCCTTAAATAATGCATCAAAGTACTTAAATAATGCAGCAGAGTCGTTAAATACCACAGCAGAGTCATTAAATAATGCAGCAGTGTCCTTAAATAATGAAGCATATTCCTTAAATAATGCAGCAGAGTCCTTAAATAATGCAATAAAGTCCTTAAATAATGCAACAGAGTCCTTAAATAATGCAGCAATGTCCTTAATAATGCAGCTGAGTCCTTAAATAATGCAGCAACATCCTTAAATAATGCAGCAGAGTCCTTAAATACTGCATCAGCGTCCTTAAATAATGCAACAAAGTCCTTAAATAATGCAGCAAAGTCCTTAAATAATGCAGCAGAGTCATTAAATAATACAGCAGAGTCCTTAACTAATGCAGCAAATTTCTTAAATATGCAATAAATTCCTTAAATAAAATGCAGCAACGCCCTTAATAATGCAGCTGAGTCCTTAAATAATGCAGCAAAGTCCTTAAATAATGCAGCAGAGTCCTTAAATACCGCAGCAGCGTCTTTAAATAATGCAACAAAGTCCTTAAATAATGCAGCAGAGTCCTTAAATAATGCAACAAAGTCCTTAATGCAGCAGAGTCCTTAAATAATGCAACAAACTCATTAAATATTGCAGCAAAGTACTTAAACATTGCAGCAAATTCCTTAAATAATGCAGCAGAATCCTTAAATAATGCAATAATTTCCTTAAATAATGCAGCAACATCCTTAATAATGCAGCAGAGTCCTTAAATAATGCAGCAAAGTCCTTAAATAATGCAGCAGAGGCCTTAAATACTGCAGCAGCATCCTTAAATAATGCAGCAGAGTCCTTAAATAATGCAGCAGAGTCCTTAAATAATGCAACAAAGTCCTTAAATAATGCAGCAGATTCCTTAAATTTCGCAGCAGCGTCCTTAAATAATACATCAAAGTCCTTAAATAATGCAGCAGAGTCCTAAACTACCGCAGCAGAGTCCTTAAATAATGCAGCAAAGTCCTTAAATAATGCAGCAGAGTGCTTACATAATGCAGCAGAGTCCTTATATACCGCAGCAGAGTCATTAAATAATGCAGCAGAGTCCTTAAATAATGCAGCAAATTCATTAAATAATGCACAGAGTCATTAAATAATGCAATAAAGTCCTTAAATAAAATTCAACAACACCCTTAATAATGCAGCTGAGTCCTTAAATAATTCAGCAAAGTCCTTAAATAATGCAGCAGAGTCCTTAAATACCGCAGCAGCATCCTTAAATAATGCAACAAAGTCCTTAAATAATGCAGCAGAGTCCTTAAATAATGCAACAAAGTCCTTAAATAATGCAGCAGAGTCCTTAAATAATGCAACAAACTCATTAAATAATGCAGCAAAGTACTTAAATAATGCAGCAAATTCCTTAAATAATGCAGCAGAATCCTTAAATAATGCAATAATTTCCTTAAATAATGCAGCAGAGTCCTTAAATAATGCAAAAAATTCCTTAAATAATGCATCAGAATCCTTAAATAATGCAACAAAGTCCTTAAATAATGCAGCAACGTCCTTAATAATGCAGCAGAGTCCTTAAATAATGCAGCAAATTCCTTAAATAATGCAGCAGAGGCCTTAAATACCGAAGCAGAGTCCTTAAATAATGCAGCAAAGTCCTTAAATAATGCAGAAGAGTCCTTAAATAATGCAACAAAGTCCTTAAATAATGCAGCAGAGTCCTTAAATAAAGCAGCAGAGTGCTTAAATAATGCAGCAGAGTCCTAAAATAACGCTGCAGAGTCATTAAATAATACTGCAGAGTCCTTAAATAATGCAGCAAATTTCTTAAATAATGCACAGAGTCCTTAAATAATGCAATAAAGTCCTTAAATAAAATGCAGCAACGCCCTTAATAATGCAGCTGAGTCCTTAAATAATGCAGCAAAGTCCTTAAATAATGCAGCAGAGTCCTTAAATACCGCAGCAGCGTCTTTAAATAATGCAACAAAGTCCTTAAATAATGCAGCAGAGTCCTTAAATAATGCAACAAAGTCCTTAAATAATGCAGCAGAGTCCTTAAATAATGCAACAAACTCATTAAATAATGCAGCAAAGTACTTAAATATTGCAGCAAATTCCTTAAATAATGCAGCAGAATCCTTAAATAATGCAATAATTTCCTTAAATAATGCAGCAACATCCTTAATAATGCAGCAGAGTCCTTAAATAATGCAGCAAAGTCCTTAAATAATGCAACAAAATCCTTAAATAAAATGCAGCAACGCCCTTAATAATGCAGCCGAGTCCTTCAATAATGCAGCAAAGTCCTTAAATAATGCAGCAGAGTCCTTAAATACCGCAGCAGCGTCCTTAAATAATGCAAAAAAGTCCTTAAATAATGCAGCAAAGTCCTTAAATAATGCAACAAAGTCCTTAAATAATGCAGCAGAGTCCTTAAATAATGCAACAAACTCCTTAAATAATGCAGCAAAGTACTTAAATAATGCAGCAAATTCCTTAAATAATGCAGCAGAATCCTTAAATAATGCAATAAAGTCCTTAAATAATGCAGCAACGTCCTTAATAATGCAGCAGAGTCCTTAAATAATGCAGCAAAGTCCTTAAATAATGCAGCGGAGGCCTTAAATACTGGTGCAGCATCCTTAAATAATGCAGCAGAGTCCTTAAATAATGCAACAAAGTCCTTAAATAATGCAGCAGAGTCCTTAAACAATGCAGCGAGGTCCTTAAATAATGCAACAAAGTCCTTAAATAATGCAGCAGATTCCTTAAATTCTGCAGCAGCGATCTTAAATAATGCATCAAAGTCCTTAAATAATGCAGCAGAGTCCTTAAATACTGCAGCAGAGTCCTTAAATAATGCAGCAAAGTCCTTAAATACCGCAGCAGCGTCTTTAAATAATGCAACAAAGTCCTTAAATAATGCAGCAGAGTCCTTAAATAATGCAACAAAGTCCTTAAATAATGCAGCAGAGTCCTTAAATAATGCAACAAACTCATTAAATAATGCAGCAAAGTACTTAAATATTGCAGCAAATTCCTTAAATAATGCTGCAGAATCCTTAAATAATGCAATAATTTCCTTAAATAATGCAGCAACATCCTTAATAATGCAGCAGAGTCCTTAAATAATGCAGCAAAGTCCTTAAATAATGCAACAGAGGCCTTAAATACTGCAGCAGCATCCTTAAATAATGCAGCAGAGTCCTTAAATAATGCAGCAGAGTCCTTAAATAATGCAACAAAGTCCTTAAATAAAATGCAGCAACGCCCTTAATAATGCAGCCGAGTCCTTCAATAATGCAGCAAAGTCCTTAAATAATGCAGCAGAGTCCTTAAATACCGCAGCAGCGTCCTTAAATAATGCAAAAAAGTCCTTAAATAATGCAGCAAAGTCCTTAAATAATGCAACAAAGTCCTTAAATAATGCAGCAGAGTCCTTAAATAATGCAACAAACTCCTTAAATAATGCAGCAAAGTACTTAAATAATGCAGCAAATTCCTTAAATAATGCAGCAGAATCCTTAAATAATGCAATAAAGTCCTTAAATAATGCAGCAACGTCCTTAATAATGCAGCAGAGTCCTTAAATAATGCAGCAAAGTCCTTAAATAATGCAGCGGAGGCCTTAAATACTGCTGCAGCATCCTTAAATAATGCAGCAGAGTCCTTAAATAATGCAACAAAGTCCTTAAATAATGCAGCAGAGTCCTTAAACAATGCAGCGAGGTCCTTAAATAATGCAACAAAGTCCTTAAATAATGCAGCAGATTCCTTAAATTCTGCAGCAGCGATCTTAAATAATGCATCAAAGTCCTTAAATAATGCAGCAGAGTCCTTAAATACTGCAGCAGAGTCCTTAAATAATGCAGCAAAGTCCTTAAATAATGCAGCAGAGTCCTTAAATAATGCAGCAAAGTCATTAAATAATGCAGCAGAGTCCTTAAATAATGCAACAAAGTCCTTAAATAATGCAGCAGATTCCTTAAATTCTGCAGCAGCGTCCTTAAATAATGCATCAAAATCCTTAAATAATGCAGCAGAGTCCTTAAATACCACAGCAGAGTCATTAAATAATGCAGCAGAGTCCTTAAATAATGCAGCATATTCCTTAAATAATGCAGCAGAGTCCTTAAATAATGCAATAAAGTCCTTAAATAATGCAGCAGAGTCCTTAAATAATGCAGCAACTTCCTTAATAATGCAGCTGAGTCCTTAAATAATGCAGCAACATCCTTAAATAATGCAGCAGAGTCCTTAAATACTGCATCAGCGTCCTTAAATAATGCAACAAAGTCCTTAAATAATGCAGCAAAGTCCTTAAATAATGCAGCAGAGTCCTTAAATACAGCAGCAGAGTCCTTAAATAATTCAGCAAAGTCCTTAAATAATGCAGAAGAGTCCTTAAATAATGCAACAAAGTCCTTAAATAATGCAGCAGAGTCCTTAAATAATGCAACAAAGTCCTTAAATAATGCAGCAGAGTCCTTAAATACTGCAGCAGAGACCTTAAATAATGCAGCAAAATCCTTAAATAATGCAGCAGAGTCCTTATATAATGCAGCAGAGTCCTAAAATACCACAGCAGAGTCCTTAAAAAATGCAGCAGAGTCCTTAAATAATGCAGCAAATTCATTAAATAATGCAGCAGAGTCCTTAAATAATGCAACAAAGTCCTTAAATAATGCAGCAGATTCCTTAAATTTCGCAGCAGCGTCCTTAAATAATGCATCAAAGTACTTAAATAATGCAGCAGAGTCCTAAAATGCCGCAGCAGAGTCCTTAAATAGTGCAGCAAAGTCCTTAAATAATGCAGCAGAGTGCTTACATAATGCAGCAGAGTCCTTAAATACCGCAGCAGAGTCATTAAATAATGCAGCAGAGTCCTTAAATAATGCAGCAAATTCATTAAATAATGCACAGAGTCATTAAATAATGCAATAAAGTCCTTAAATAAAATTCAGCAACACAATTAATAATGCAGCTGAGTCCTTAAATAATTCAGCAAAGTCCTTAAATAATGCAGCAGAGTCCTTAAATACCGCAGCAGCGTCCTTAAATAATGCAACAAAGTCCTTAAATAATGCAGCAGAGTCCTTAAATAATGCAACAAAGTCCTTAAATAATGCATCAGAGTCCTTAAATTATGCAACAAACTCATTAAATAATGCAGCAAAGTACTTAAATAATGCAGCAAATTCCTTAAATAATGCAGCAGAATCCTTAAATAATGCAATAAAGTCCTTAAATAATGCAGCAGAGTCGTTAAATAATGCAAAAAAATCCTTAAATAATGCAGCAGAATCCTTAATTAATGCAATAAAGTCATTAAATAATGCAGCAGAGTCCTTAAATAATGCAACAAAGTCCTTAAATAATGCAGCAGATTCCTTAAATTCTGCAGCAGCGTCCTTAAATAATGCATCAAAGTCCTTAAATAATGCAGCAGAGTCCTTAAATTCCACAGCAGAGTCATTAAATAATGCAGCAGAGTCCTTAAATAATGCAGCATATTCCTTAAATAATGCAGCAGAGTCCTTAAATAATGCAATAAAGTCCTTAAATAATGCAGCAGAGTCCTTAAATAATGCAGCAACGTCCTTAATAATGCAGCTGAGTCCTTAAGTAATGCAGCAACATCCTTAAATAATGCAGCAGAGTCCTTAAATACTGCATCAGCGTCCTTAAATAATGCAACAAAGTCCTTAAATAATGCAGCAAAGTCCTTAAATAATGCAGCAGAGTCCTTAAATACAGCAGCAGAGTCCTTAAATAATTCAGCAAAGTCCTTAAATAATGCAGCAGAGTCCTTAAATAATGCAACAAAGTCCTTAAATAATGCAGCAGAGCCCTTAAATAATGCAACAAAGTCCATAAATAATGCAGCAGAGTCCTTAAATACTGCAGCAGAGACCTTAAATAATGCAGCAAAATCCTTAAATAATGCAGCAGAGTCCTAATATAATGCAGCAGAGTCCTAAAATACCGCAGCAGAGTCCTTAAATAATGCAGCAGAGTCATTAAATAATGCAGCAAAATCATTAAGTAATGCAGCAGAGTCCTTAAATAATGCAACAAAGTTCTTAAATAATGCAGCAGATTCCTTAAATTTCGCAGCAGCATCCTTAAATAATACATCAACGTCCTTAAATAATGCAGCAGAGTCCTAAACTACCGCAGCAGAGTCCTTAAATAATGCAGCAAAGTCCTTAAATAATGCAGCAGAGTGCTTACATAATGCAGCAGAGTCCTTAAATACCGCAGCAGAGTCATTAAATAATGCAGCAGAGTCCTTAAATAATGCAGCAAATTCATTAAATAATGCACAGAGTCATTAAATAATGCAATAAAGTCCTTAAATAAAATTCAACAACACCCTTAATAATGCAGCTGAGTCCTTAAATAATTCAGCAAAGTCCTTAAATAATGCAGCAGAGTCCTTAAATAATGCAATAAATTCCTTAAATAAAATGCAGCAACGCCCTTAATAATGCAGCTGAGTCCTTAAATAATGCAGCAAAGTCCTTAAATAATGCAGCAGAGTCCTTAAATACCGCAGCAGCGTCTTTAAATAATGCAACAAAGTCCTTAAATAATGCAGCAGAGTCCTTAAATAATGCAACAAAGTCCTTAAATAATGCAGCAGAGTCCTTAAATAATGCAACAAACTCATTAAATATTGCAGCAAAGTACTTAAACATTGCAGCAAATTCCTTAAATAATGCAGCAGAATCCTTAAATAATGCAATAATTTCCTTAAATAATGCAGCAACATCCTTAATAATGCAGCAGAGTCCTTAAATAATGCAGCAAAGTCCTTAAATAATGCAGCAGAGGCCTTAAATACTCCAGCAGCATCCTTAAATAATGCAGCAGAGTCCTTAAATAATGCAGCAGAGTCCTTAAATAATGCAACAAAGTCCTTAAATAATGCAGCAGATTCCTTAAATTTCGCAGCAGCGTCCTTAAATAATACATCAAAGTCCTTAAATAATGCAGCAGAGTCCTAAACTACCACAGCAGAGTCCTTAAATAATGCAGCAAAGTCCTTAAATAATGCAGCAGAGTGCTTACATAATGCAGCAAATTCATTAAATAATGCACAGAGTCATTAAATAATGCAATAAAGTCCTTAAATAAAATTCAACAACACCCTTAATAATGCAGCTGAGTCCTTAAATAATACATCAAAGTCCTTAAATAATGCAGCAGAGTCCTAAACTACCGCAGCAGAGTCCTTAAATAATGCAGCAAAGTCCTTAAATAATGCAGCAGAGTGCTTACATAATGCAGCAGAGTCCTTATATACCGCAGCAGAGTCATTAAATAATGCAGCAGAGTCCTTAAATAATGCAGCAAATTCATTAAATAATGCACAGAGTCATTAAATAATGCAATAAAGTCCTTAAATAAAATTCAACAACACCCTTAATAATGCAGCTGAGTCCTTAAATAATTCAGCAAAGTCCTTAAATAATGCAGCAGAGTCCTTAAATACCGCAGCAGCATCCTTAAATAATGCAACAAAGTCCTTAAATAATGCAGCAGAGTCCTTAAATAATGCAACAAAGTCCTTAAATAATGCAGCAGAGTCCTTAAATAATGCAACAAACTCATTAAATAATGCAGCAAAGTACTTAAATAATGCAGCAAATTCCTTAAATAATGCAGCAGAATCCTTAAATAATGCAATAATTTCCTTAAATAATGCAGCAGAGTCCTTAAATAATGCAAAAAATTCCTTAAATAATGCATCAGAATCCTTAAATAATGCAACAAAGTCCTTAAATAATGCAGCAACGTCCTTAATAATGCAGCAGAGTCCTTAAATAATGCAGCAAATTCCTTAAATAATGCAGCAGAGGCCTTAAATACCGAAGCAGAGTCCTTAAATAATGCAGCAAAGTCCTTAAATAATGCAGAAGAGTCCTTAAATAATGCAACAAAGTCCTTAAATAATGCAGCAGAGTCCTTAAATAAAGCAGCAGAGTGCTTAAATAATGCAGCAGAGT
Source organism: Phyllobates terribilis (assembly GCF_046119375.1). Taxonomy (NCBI): domain Eukaryota; kingdom Metazoa; phylum Chordata; class Amphibia; order Anura; family Dendrobatidae; genus Phyllobates; species Phyllobates terribilis. The sequence goes on along the minus strand of NW_027363072.1, from coordinate 1,420,664 downwards.
CCTAAAATAACGCTGCAGAGTCATTAAATAATACTGCAGAGTCCTTAAATAATGCAGCAAATTTCTTAAATAATGCACAGAGTCCTTAAATAATGCAATAAAGTCCTTAAATAAAATGCAGCAACGCCCTTAATAATGCAGCTGAGTCCTTAAATAATGCAGCAAAGTCCTTAAATAATGCAGCAGAGTCCTTAAATACCGCAGCAGCGTCTTTAAATAATGCAACAAAGTCCTTAAATAATGCAGCAGAGTCCTTAAATAATGCAACAAAGTCCTTAAATAATGCAGCAGAGTCCTTAAATAATGCAACAAACTCATTAAATAATGCAGCAAAGTACTTAAATATTGCAGCAAATTCCTTAAATAATGCAGCAGAATCCTTAAATAATGCAATAATTTCCTTAAATAATGCAGCAACATCCTTAATAATGCAGCAGAGTCCTTAAATAATGCAGCAAAGTCCTTAAATAATGCAACAAAATCCTTAAATAAAATGCAGCAACGCCCTTAATAATGCAGCCGAGTCCTTCAATAATGCAGCAAAGTCCTTAAATAATGCAGCAGAGTCCTTAAATACCGCAGCAGCGTCCTTAAATAATGCAAAAAAGTCCTTAAATAATGCAGCAAAGTCCTTAAATAATGCAACAAAGTCCTTAAATAATGCAGCAGAGTCCTTAAATAATGCAACAAACTCCTTAAATAATGCAGCAAAGTACTTAAATAATGCAGCAAATTCCTTAAATAATGCAGCAGAATCCTTAAATAATGCAATAAAGTCCTTAAATAATGCAGCAACGTCCTTAATAATGCAGCAGAGTCCTTAAATAATGCAGCAAAGTCCTTAAATAATGCAGCGGAGGCCTTAAATACTGGTGCAGCATCCTTAAATAATGCAGCAGAGTCCTTAAATAATGCAACAAAGTCCTTAAATAATGCAGCAGAGTCCTTAAACAATGCAGCGAGGTCCTTAAATAATGCAACAAAGTCCTTAAATAATGCAGCAGATTCCTTAAATTCTGCAGCAGCGATCTTAAATAATGCATCAAAGTCCTTAAATAATGCAGCAGAGTCCTTAAATACTGCAGCAGAGTCCTTAAATAATGCAGCAAAGTCCTTAAATACCGCAGCAGCGTCTTTAAATAATGCAACAAAGTCCTTAAATAATGCAGCAGAGTCCTTAAATAATGCAACAAAGTCCTTAAATAATGCAGCAGAGTCCTTAAATAATGCAACAAACTCATTAAATAATGCAGCAAAGTACTTAAATATTGCAGCAAATTCCTTAAATAATGCTGCAGAATCCTTAAATAATGCAATAATTTCCTTAAATAATGCAGCAACATCCTTAATAATGCAGCAGAGTCCTTAAATAATGCAGCAAAGTCCTTAAATAATGCAACAGAGGCCTTAAATACTGCAGCAGCATCCTTAAATAATGCAGCAGAGTCCTTAAATAATGCAGCAGAGTCCTTAAATAATGCAACAAAGTCCTTAAATAAAATGCAGCAACGCCCTTAATAATGCAGCCGAGTCCTTCAATAATGCAGCAAAGTCCTTAAATAATGCAGCAGAGTCCTTAAATACCGCAGCAGCGTCCTTAAATAATGCAAAAAAGTCCTTAAATAATGCAGCAAAGTCCTTAAATAATGCAACAAAGTCCTTAAATAATGCAGCAGAGTCCTTAAATAATGCAACAAACTCCTTAAATAATGCAGCAAAGTACTTAAATAATGCAGCAAATTCCTTAAATAATGCAGCAGAATCCTTAAATAATGCAATAAAGTCCTTAAATAATGCAGCAACGTCCTTAATAATGCAGCAGAGTCCTTAAATAATGCAGCAAAGTCCTTAAATAATGCAGCGGAGGCCTTAAATACTGCTGCAGCATCCTTAAATAATGCAGCAGAGTCCTTAAATAATGCAACAAAGTCCTTAAATAATGCAGCAGAGTCCTTAAACAATGCAGCGAGGTCCTTAAATAATGCAACAAAGTCCTTAAATAATGCAGCAGATTCCTTAAATTCTGCAGCAGCGATCTTAAATAATGCATCAAAGTCCTTAAATAATGCAGCAGAGTCCTTAAATACTGCAGCAGAGTCCTTAAATAATGCAGCAAAGTCCTTAAATAATGCAGCAGAGTCCTTAAATAATGCAGCAAAGTCATTAAATAATGCAGCAGAGTCCTTAAATAATGCAACAAAGTCCTTAAATAATGCAGCAGATTCCTTAAATTCTGCAGCAGCGTCCTTAAATAATGCATCAAAATCCTTAAATAATGCAGCAGAGTCCTTAAATACCACAGCAGAGTCATTAAATAATGCAGCAGAGTCCTTAAATAATGCAGCATATTCCTTAAATAATGCAGCAGAGTCCTTAAATAATGCAATAAAGTCCTTAAATAATGCAGCAGAGTCCTTAAATAATGCAGCAACTTCCTTAATAATGCAGCTGAGTCCTTAAATAATGCAGCAACATCCTTAAATAATGCAGCAGAGTCCTTAAATACTGCATCAGCGTCCTTAAATAATGCAACAAAGTCCTTAAATAATGCAGCAAAGTCCTTAAATAATGCAGCAGAGTCCTTAATTACAGCAGCAGAGTCCTTAAATAATTCAGCAAAGTCCTTAAATAATGCAGAAGAGTCCTTAAATAATGCAACAAAGTCCTTAAATAATGCAGCAGAGTCCTTAAATAATGCAACAAAGTCCTTAAATAATGCAGCAGAGTCCTTAAATACTGCAGCAGAGACCTTAAATAATGCAGCAAAATCCTTAAATAATGCAGCAGAGTCCTTATATAATGCAGCAGAGTCCTAAAATACCACAGCAGAGTCCTTAAAAAATGCAGCAGAGTCCTTAAATAATGCAGCAAATTCATTAAATAATGCAGCAGAGTCCTTAAATAATGCAACAAAGTCCTTAAATAATGCAGCAGATTCCTTAAATTTCGCAGCAGCGTCCTTAAATAATGCATCAAAGTACTTAAATAATGCAGCAGAGTCCTAAAATGCCGCAGCAGAGTCCTTAAATAGTGCAGCAAAGTCCTTAAATAATGCAGCAGAGTGCTTACATAATGCAGCAGAGTCCTTAAATACCGCAGCAGAGTCATTAAATAATGCAGCAGAGTCCTTAAATAATGCAGCAAATTCATTAAATAATGCACAGAGTCATTAAATAATGCAATAAAGTCCTTAAATAAAATTCAGCAACACAATTAATAATGCAGCTGAGTCCTTAAATGATTCAGCAAAGTCCTTAAATAATGCAGCAGAGTCCTTAAATACCGCAGCAGCGTCCTTAAATAATGCAACAAAGTCCTTAAATAATGCAGCAGAGTCCTTAAATAATGCAACAAAGTCCTTAAATAATGCATCAGAGTCCTTAAATTATGCAACAAACTCATTAAATAATGCAGCAAAGTACTTAAATAATGCAGCAAATTCCTTAAATAATGCAGCAGAATCCTTAAATAATGCAATAAAGTCCTTAAATAATGCAGCAGAGTCGTTAAATAATGCAAAAAAATCCTTAAATAATGCAGCAGAATCCTTAATTAATGCAATAAAGTCATTAAATAATGCAGCAGAGTCCTTAAATAATGCAACAAAGTCCTTAAATAATGCAGCAGATTCCTTAAATTCTGCAGCAGCGTCCTTAAATAATGCATCAAAGTCCTTAAATAATGCAGCAGAGTCCTTAAATTCCACAGCAGAGTCATTAAATAATGCAGCAGAGTCCTTAAATAATGCAGCATATTCCTTAAATAATGCAGCAGAGTCCTTAAATAATGCAATAAAGTCCTTAAATAATGCAGCAGAGTCCTTAAATAATGCAGCAACGTCCTTAATAATGCAGCTGAGTCCTTAAGTAATGCAGCAACATCCTTAAATAATGCAGCAGAGTCCTTAAATACTGCATCAGCGTCCTTAAATAATGCAACAAAGTCCTTAAATAATGCAGCAAAGTCCTTAAATAATGCAGCAGAGTCCTTAAATACAGCAGCAGAGTCCTTAAATAATTCAGCAAAGTCCTTAAATAATGCAGCAGAGTCCTTAAATAATGCAACAAAGTCCTTAAATAATGCAGCAGAGCCCTTAAATAATGCAACAAAGTCCATAAATAATGCAGCAGAGTCCTTAAATACTGCAGCAGAGACCTTAAATAATGCAGCAAAATCCTTAAATAATGCAGCAGAGTCCTAATATAATGCAGCAGAGTCCTAAAATACCGCAGCAGAGTCCTTAAATAATGCAGCAGAGTCATTAAATAATGCAGCAAAATCATTAAGTAATGCAGCAGAGTCCTTAAATAATGCAACAAAGTTCTTAAATAATGCAGCAGATTCCTTAAATTTCGCAGCAGCATCCTTAAATAATACATCAACGTCCTTAAATAATGCAGCAGAGTCCTAAACTACCGCAGCAGAGTCCTTAAATAATGCAGCAAAGTCCTTAAATAATGCAGCAGAGTGCTTACATAATGCAGCAGAGTCCTTAAATACCGCAGCAGAGTCATTAAATAATGCAGCAGAGTCCTTAAATAATGCAGCAAATTCATTAAATAATGCACAGAGTCATTAAATAATGCAATAAAGTCCTTAAATAAAATTCAACAACACCCTTAATAATGCAGCTGAGTCCTTAAATAATTCAGCAAAGTCCTTAAATAATGCAGCAGAGTCCTTAAATAATGCAATAAATTCCTTAAATAAAATGCAGCAACGCCCTTAATAATGCAGCTGAGTCCTTAAATAATGCAGCAAAGTCCTTAAATAATGCAGCAGAGTCCTTAAATACCGCAGCAGCGTCTTTAAATAATGCAACAAAGTCCTTAAATAATGCAGCAGAGTCCTTAAATAATGCAACAAAGTCCTTAAATAACGCAGCAGAGTCCTTAAATAATGCAACAAACTCATTAAATATTGCAGCAAAGTACTTAAACATTGCAGCAAATTCCTTAAATAATGCAGCAGAATCCTTAAATAATGCAATAATTTCCTTAAATAATGCAGCAACATCCTTAATAATGCAGCAGAGTCCTTAAATAATGCAGCAAAGTCCTTAAATAATGCAGCAGAGGCCTTAAATACTCCAGCAGCATCCTTAAATAATGCAGCAGAGTCCTTAAATAATGCAGCAGAGTCCTTAAATAATGCAACAAAGTCCTTAAATAATGCAGCAGATTCCTTAAATTTCGCAGCAGCGTCCTTAAATAATACATCAAAGTCCTTAAATAATGCAGCAGAGTCCTAAACTACCACAGCAGAGTCCTTAAATAATGCAGCAAAGTCCTTAAATAATGCAGCAGAGTGCTTACATAATGCAGCAAATTCATTAAATAATGCACAGAGTCATTAAATAATGCAATAAAGTCCTTAAATAAAATTCAACAACACCCTTAATAATGCAGCTGAGTCCTTAAATAATTCAGCAAAGTCCTTAAATAATGCAGCAGAGTCCTTAAATACCGCAGCAGCATCCTTAAATAATGCAACAAAGTCCTTAAATAATGCAGCAGAGTCCTTAAATAATGCAACAAAGTCCTTAAATAATGCAGCAGAGTCCTTAAATAATGCAACAAACTCATTAAATAATGCAGCAAAGTACTTAAATAATGCAGCAATTTCCTTAAATAATGCAGCAGAATCCTTAAATAATGCAATAATGTCCTTAAATAATGCAGCAGAGTCCTTAAATAATGCAAAAAATTCCTTAAATAATGCATCAGAATCCTTAAATAATGCAACAAAGTCCTTAAATAATGCAGCAACGTCCTTAATAATGCAGCAGAGTCCTTAAATAATGCAGCAAATTCCTTAAATAATGCAGCAGAGGCCTTAAATACCGAAGCAGAGTCCTTAAATAATGCAGCAAAGTCCTTAAATAATGCAGAAGAGTCCTTAAATAATGCAACAAAGTCCTTAAATAATGCAGCAGAGTCCTTAAATAAAGCAGCAGAGTGCTTAAATAATGCAGCAGAGTCCTTAAATACCGCAGCAGAGTCATTAAATAATACAGCAGAGTCCTTAAATAAAGCAGCAGAGTGCTTAAATAATGCAGCAGAGTCCTAAAATAGCGCTGCAGAGTCATTAAATAATACAGCAGAGTCCTTAAATAATGCAGCAAATTTCTTAAATAATGCACAGAGTCCTTAAATAATGCAATAAAGTCCTTAAATAAAATGCAGCAACGCCCTTAATAATGCAGCTGAGTCCTTAAATAATGCAGCAAAGTCCTTAAATAATGCAGCAGAGTCCTTAAGTACCGCAGCAGCGTCTTTAAATAATGCAACAAAGTCCTTAAATAATGCAGCAGAGTCCTTAAATAATGCAACAAAGTCCTTAAATAATGCAGCAGAGTCCTTAAATAATGCAACAAACTCATTAAATAATGCAGCAAAGTACTTAAATATTGCAGTAAATTCCTTAAATAATGCAGCAGAATCCTTAAACAATGCAATAATTTCCTTAAATAATGCAGCAACATCCTTAATAATGCAGCAGAGTCCTTAAATAATGCAGCAAAGTCCTTAAATAATGCAACAGAGGCCTTAAATACTGCAGCAGCATCCTTAAATAATGCAGCAGAGTCCTTAAATAATGCAGCAGAGTCCTTAAATAATGCAACAAAGTCCTTAAATAAAATGCAGCAACGCCCTTAATAATGCAGCCGAGTCCTTCAATAATGCAGCAAAGTCCTTAAATAATGCAGCAGAGTCCTTAAATAATGCAAAAAAGTCCTTAAATAATGCAGCAAAGTCCTTAAATAATGCAACAAAGTCCTTAAATAATACAGCAGAGTCCTTAAATAATGCAACAAACTCCTTAAATAATGCAGCAAAGTACTTAAATAATGCAGCAAATTCCTTAAATAATGCAGCAGAATCCTTAAATAATGCAATAAAGTCCTTAAATAATGCAGCAACGTCCTTAATAATGCAGCAGAGTCCTTAAATAATGCAGCAAAGTCCTTAAATAATGCAGCGGAGGCCTTAAATACTGCTGCAGCATCCTTAAATAATGCAGCAGAGTCCTTAAATAATGCAACAAAGTCCTTAAATAATGCAGCAGAGTCCTTAAACAATGCAGCGAGGTCCTTAAATAATGCAACAAAGTCCTTAAATAATGCAGCAGATTCCTTAAATTCTGCAGCAGCGATCTTAAATAATGCATCAGAGTCCTTAAATAATGCAGCAGAGTCCTTAAATACTGCAGCAGAGTCCTTAAATAATGCAGCAAAGTCCTTAAATAATGCAGCAGAGTCCTTAAATAATGCAGCAAAGTCATTAAATAATGCAGCAGAGTCCTTAAATAATGCAACAAAGTCCTTAAATAATGCAGCAGATTCCTTAAATTCTGCAGCAGCGTCCTTAAATAATGCATCAAAATCCTTAAATAATGCAGCAGAGTCCTTAAATACCACAGCAGAGTCATTAAATAATGCAGCAGAGTCCTTAAATAATGCAGCATATTCCTTAAATAATGCAGCAGAGTCCTTAAATAATGCAATAAAGTCCTTAAATAATGCAGCAGAGTCCTTAAATAATGCAGCAACTTCCTTAATAATGCAGCTGAGTCCTTAAATAATGCAGCAACATCCTTAAATAATGCAGCAGAGTCCTTAAATACTGCATCAGCGTCCTTAAATAATGCAACAAAGTCCTTAAATAATGCAGCAAAGTCCTTAAATAATGCAGCAGAGTCCTTAAATACAGCAGCAGAGTCCTTAAATAATTCAGCAAAGTCCTTAAATAATGCAGAAGAGTCCTTAAATAATGCAACAAAGTCCTTAAATAATGCAGCAGAGTCCTTAAATAATGCAACAAAGTCCTTAAATAATGCAGCAGAGTCCTTAAATACTGCAGCAGAGACCTTAAATAATGCAGCAAAATCCTTAAATAATGCAGCAGAGTCCTTATATAATGCAGCAGAGTCCTAAAATACCACAGCAGAGTCCTTAAATAATGCAGCAGAGTCCTTAAATAATGCAGCAAATTCATTAAATAATGCAGCAGAGTCCTTAAATAATGCAACAAAGTCCTTAAATAATGCAGCAGATTCCTTAAATTTCGCAGCAGCGTCCTTAAATAATGCATCAAAGTACTTAAATAATGCAGCAGAGTCCTAAAATGCCGCAGCAGAGTCCTTAAATAGTGCAGCAAAGTCCTTAAATAATGCAGCAGAGTGCTTACATAATGCAGCAGAGTCCTTAAATACCGCAGCAGAGTCATTAAATAATGCAGCAGAGTCCTTAAATAATGCAGCAAATTCATTAAATAATGCACAGAGTCATTAAATAATGCAATAAAGTCCTTAAATAAAATTCAGCAACACAATTAATAATGCAGCTGAGTCCTTAAATAATTCAGCAAAGTCCTTAAATAATGCAGCAGAGTCCTTAAATACCGCAGCAGCGTCCTTAAATAATGCAACAAAGTCCTTAAATAATGCAGCAGAGTCCTTAAATAATGCAACAAAGTCCTTAAATAATGCATCAGAGTCCTTAAATTATGCAACAAACTCATTAAATAATGCAGCAAAGTACTTAAATAATGCAGCAAATTCCTTAAATAATGCAGCAGAATCCTTAAATAATGCAATAAAGTCCTTAAATAATGCAGCAGAGTCGTTAAATAATGCAAAAAAATCCTTAAATAATGCAGCAGAATCCTTAATTAATGCAATAAAGTCATTAAATAATGCAGCAGAGTCCTTAAATAATGCAACAAAGTCCTTAAATAATGCAGCAGATTCCTTAAATTCTGCAGCAGCGTCCTTAAATAATGCATCAAAGTCCTTAAATAATGCAGCAGAGTCCTTAAATTCCACAGCAGAGTCATTAAATAATGCAGCAGAGTCCTTAAATAATGCAGCATATTCCTTAAATAATGCAGCAGAGTCCTTAAATAATGCAATAAAGTCCTTAAATAATGCAGCAGAGTCCTTAAATAATGCAGCAACGTCCTTAATAATGCAGCTGAGTCCTTAAGTAATGCAGCAACATCCTTAAATAATGCAGCAGAGTCCTTAAATACTGCATCAGCGTCCTTAAATAATGCAACAAAGTCCTTAAATAATGCAGCAAAGTCCTTAAATAATGCAGCAGAGTCCTTAAATACAGCAGCAGAGTCCTTAAATAATTCAGCAAAGTCCTTAAATAATGCAGCAGAGTCCTTAAATAATGCAACAAAGTCCTTAAATAATGCAGCAGAGCCCTTAAATAATGCAACAAAGTCCATAAATAATGCAGCAGAGTCCTTAAATACTGCAGCAGAGACCTTAAATAATGCAGCAAAATCCTTAAATAATGCAGCAGAGTCCTAATATAATGCAGCAGAGTCCTAAAATACCGCAGCAGAGTCCTTAAATAATGCAGCAGAGTCATTAAATAATGCAGCAAAATCATTAAGTAATGCAGCAGAGTCCTTAAATAATGCAACAAAGTTCTTAAATAATGCAGCAGATTCCTTAAATTTCGCAGCAGCATCCTTAAATAATACATCAACGTCCTTAAATAATGCAGCAGAGTCCTAAACTACCGCAGCAGAGTCCTTAAATAATGCAGCAAAGTCCTTAAATAATGCAGCAGAGTGCTTACATAATGCAGCAGAGTCCTTAAATACCGCAGCAGAGTCATTAAATAATGCAGCAGAGTCCTTAAATAATGCAGCAAATTCATTAAATAATGCACAGAGTCATTAAATAATGCAATAAAGTCCTTAAATAAAATTCAACAACACCCTTAATAATGCAGCTGAGTCCTTAAATAATTCAGCAAAGTCCTTAAATAATGCAGCAGAGTCCTTAAATAATGCAATAAATTCCTTAAATAAAATGCAGCAACGCCCTTAATAATGCAGCTGAGTCCTTAAATAATGCAGCAAAGTCCTTAAATAATGCAGCAGAGTCCTTAAATACCGCAGCAGCGTCTTTAAATAATGCAACAAAGTCCTTAAATAATGCAGCAGAGTCCTTAAATAATGCAACAAAGTCCTTAAATAACGCAGCAGAGTCCTTAAATAATGCAACAAACTCATTAAATATTGCAGCAAAGTACTTAAACATTGCAGCAAATTCCTTAAATAATGCAGCAGAATCCTTAAATAATGCAATAATTTCCTTAAATAATGCAGCAACATCCTTAATAATGCAGCAGAGTCCTTAAATAATGCAGCAAAGTCCTTAAATAATGCAGCAGAGGCCTTAAATACTCCAGCAGCATCCTTAAATAATGCAGCAGAGTCCTTAAATAATGCAGCAGAGTCCTTAAATAATGCAACAAAGTCCTTAAATAATGCAGCAGATTCCTTAAATTTCGCAGCAGCGTCCTTAAATAATACATCAAAGTCCTTAAATAATGCAGCAGAGTCCTAAACTACCACAGCAGAGTCCTTAAATAATGCAGCAAAGTCCTTAAATAATGCAGCAGAGTGCTTACATAATGCAGCAAATTCATTAAATAATGCACAGAGTCATTAAATAATGCAATAAAGTCCTTAAATAAAATTCAACAACACCCTTAATAATGCAGCTGAGTCCTTAAATAATTCAGCAAAGTCCTTAAATAATGCAGCAGAGTCCTTAAATACCGCAGCAGCATCCTTAAATAATGCAACAAAGTCCTTAAATAATGCAGCAGAGTCCTTAAATAATGCAACAAAGTCCTTAAATAATGCAGCAGAGTCCTTAAATAATGCAACAAACTCATTAAATAATGCAGCAAAGTACTTAAATAATGCAGCAAATTCCTTAAATAATGCAGCAGAATCCTTAAATAATGCAATAATGTCCTTAAATAATGCAGCAGAGTCCTTAAATAATGCAAAAAATTCCTTAAATATGCATCAGAATCCTTAAATAATGCAACAAAGTCCTTAAATAATGCAGCAACGTCCTTAATAATGCAGCAGAGTCCTTAAATAATGCAGCAAATTCCTTAAATAATGCAGCAGAGGCCTTAAATACCGAAGCAGAGTCCTTAAATAATGCAGCAAAGTCCTTAAATAATGCAGAAGAGTCCTTAAATAATGCAACAAAGTCCTTAAATAATGCAGCAGAGTCCTTAAATAAAGCAGCAGAGTGCTTAAATAATGCAGCAGAGTCCTTAAATACCGCAGCAGAGTCATTAAATAATACAGCAGAGTCCTTAAATAAAGCAGCAGAGTGCTTAAATAATGCAGCAGAGTCCTAAAATAGCGCTGCAGAGTCATTAAATAATACAGCAGAGTAGTTAAATAATGCAGCAAATTTCTTAAATAATGCACAGAGTCCTTAAATAATGCAATAAAGTCCTTAAATAAAATGCAGCAACGCCCTTAATAATGCAGCTGAGTCCTTAAATAATGCAGCAAAGTCCTTAAATAATGCAGCAGAGTCCTTAAGTACCGCAGCAGCGTCTTTAAATAATGCAACAAAGTCCTTAAATAATGCAGCAGAGTCCTTAAATAATGCAACAAAGTCCTTAAATAATGCAGCAGAGTCCTTAAATAATGCAACAAACTCATTAAATAATGCAGCAAAGTACTTAAATATTGCAGTAAATTCCTTAAATAATGCAGCAGAATCCTTAAACAATGCAATAATTTCCTTAAATAATGCAGCAACATCCTTAATAATGCAGCAGAGTCCTTAAATAATGCAGCAAAGTCCTTAAATAATGCAACAGAGGCCTTAAATACTGCAGCAGCATCCTTAAATAATGCAGCAGAGTCCTTAAATAATGCAGCAGAGTCCTTAAATAATGCAACAAAGTCCTTAAATAAAATGCAGCAACGCCCTTAATAATGCAGCCGAGTCCTTCAATAATGCAGCAAAGTCCTTAAATAATGCAGCAGAGTCCTTAAATAATGCAAAAAAGTCCTTAAATAATGCAGCAAAGTCCTTAAATAATGCAACAAAGTCCTTAAATAATACAGCAGAGTCCTTAAATAATGCAACAAACTCCTTAAATAATGCAGCAAAGTACTTAAATAATGCAGCAAATTCCTTAAATAATGCAGCAGAATCCTTAAATAATGCAATAAAGTCCTTAAATAATGCAGCAACGTCCTTAATAATGCAGCAGAGTCCTTAAATAATGCAGCAAAGTCCTTAAATAATGCAGCGGAGGCCTTAAATACTGCTGCAGCATCCTTAAATAATGCAGCAGAGTCCTTAAATAATGCAACAAAGTCCTTAAATAATGCAGCAGAGTCCTTAAACAATGCAGCGAGGTCCTTAAATAATGCAACAAAGTCCTTAAATAATGCAGCAGATTCCTTAAATTCTGCAGCAGCGATCTTAAATAATGCATCAGAGTCCTTAAATAATGCAGCAGAGTCCTTAAATACTGCAGCAGAGTCCTTAAATAATGCAGCAAAGTCCTTAAATAATGCAGCAGAGTCCTTAAATAATGCAGCAAAGTCCTTAAATAATGCAGCAGAGTCCTTAAATAATGCAACAAAGTCCTTAAATAATGCAGCAGAGTCCTTAAATAATGCAACAAACTCATTAAATAATGCAGCAAAGTACTTAAATATTGCAGTAAATTCCTTAAATAATGCAGCAGAATCCTTAAACAATGCAATAATTTCCTTAAATAATGCAGCAACATCCTTAATAATGCAGCAGAGTCCTTAAATAATGCAGCAAAGTCCTTAAATAATGCAACAGAGGCCTTAAATACTGCAGCAGCATCCTTAAATAATGCAGCAGAGTCCTTAAATAATGCAGCAGAGTCCTTAAATAATGCAACAAAGTCCTTAAATAAAATGCAGCAACGCCCTTAATAATGCAGCCGAGTCCTTCAATAATGCAGCAAAGTCCTTAAATAATGCAGCAGAGTCCTTAAATAATGCAAAAAAGTCCTTAAATAATGCAGCAAAGTCCTTAAATAATGCAACAAAGTCCTTAAATAATACAGCAGAGTCCTTAAATAATGCAACAAACTCCTTAAATAATGCAGCAAAGTACTTAAATAATGCAGCAAATTCCTTAAATAATGCAGCAGAATCCTTAAATAATGCAATAAAGTCCTTAAATAATGCAGCAACGTCCTTAATAATGCAGCAGAGTCCTTAAATAATGCAGCAAAGTCCTTAAATAATGCAGCGGAGGCCTTAAATACTGCTGCAGCATCCTTAAATAATGCAGCAGAGTCCTTAAATAATGCAACAAAGTCCTTAAATAATGCAGCAGAGTCCTTAAACAATGCAGCGAGGTCCTTAAATAATGCAACAAAGTCCTTAAATAATGCAGCAGATTCCTTAAATTCTGCAGCAGCGATCTTAAATAATGCATCAGAGTCCTTAAATAATGCAGCAGAGTCCTTAAATACTGCAGCAGAGTCCTTAAATAATGCAGCAAAGTCCTTAAATAATGCAGCAGAGTCCTTAAATAATGCAGCAAAGTCATTAAATAATGCAGCAGAGTCCTTAAATAATGCAACAAAGTCCTTAAATAATGCAGCAGATTCCTTAAATTCTGCAGCAGCGTCCTTAAATAATGCATCAAAATCCTTAAATGATGCAGCAGAGTCCTTAAATACCACAGCAGAGTCATTAAATAATGCAGCAGAGTCCTTAAATAATGCAGCATATTCCTTAAATAATGCAGCAGAGTCCTTAAATAATGCAATAAAGTCCTTAAATAATGCAGCAGAGTCCTTAAATAATGCAGCAACTTCCTTAATAATGCAGCTGAGTCCTTAAATAATGCAGCAACATCCTTAAATAATGCAGCAGAGTCCTTAAATACTGCATCAGCGTCCTTAAATAATGCAACAAAGTCCTTAAATAATGCAGCAAAGTCCTTAAATAATGCAGCAGAGTCCTTAAATACAGCAGCAGAGTCCTTAAATAATTCAGCAAAGTCCTTAAATAATGCAGAAGAGTCCTTAAATAATGCAACAAAGTCCTTAAATAATGCAGCAGAGTCCTTAAATAATGCAACAAAGTCCTTAAATAATGCAGCAGAGTCCTTAAATACTGCAGCAGAGACCTTAAATAATGCAGCAAAATCCTTAAATAATGCAGCAGAGTCCTTATATAATGCAGCAAAGTCCTAAAATACCACAGCAGAGTCCTTAAATAATGCAGCAGAGTCCTTAAATAATGCAGCAAATTCATTAAATAATGCAGCAGAGTCCTTAAATAATGCAACAAAGTCCTTAAATAATGCAGCAGATTCCTTAAATTTCGCAGCAGCGTCCTTAAATAATGCATCAAAGTACTTAAATAATGCAGCAGAGTCCTAAAATGCCGCAGCAGAGTCCTTAAATAGTGCAGCAAAGTCCTTAAATAATGCAGCAGAGTGCTTACATAATGCAGCAGAGTCCTTAAATACCGCAGCAGAGTCATTAAATAATGCAGCAGAGTCCTTAAATAATGCAGCAAATTCATTAAATAATGCACAGAGTCATTAAATAATGCAATAAAGTCCTTAAATAAAATTCAGCAACACAATTAATAATGCAGCTGAGTCCTTAAATAATTCAGCAAAGTCCTTAAATAATGCAGCAGAGTCCTTAAATACCGCAGCAGCGTCCTTAAATAATGCAACAAAGTCCTTAAATAATGCAGCAGAGTCCTTAAATAATGCAACAAAGTCCTTAAATAATGCATCAGAGTCCTTAAATTATGCAACAAACTCATTAAATAATGCAGCAAAGTACTTAAATAATGCAGCAAATTCCTTAAATAATGCAGCAGAATCCTTAAATAATGCAATAAAGTCCTTAAATAATGCAGCAGAGTCGTTAAATAATGCAAAAAAATCCTTAAATAATGCAGCAGAATCCTTAATTAATGCAATAAAGTCATTAAATAATGCAGCAGAGTCCTTAAATAATGCAACAAAGTCCTTAAATAATGCAGCAGATTCCTTAAATTCTGCAGCAGCGTCCTTAAATAATGCATCAAAGTCCTTAAATAATGCAGCAGAGTCCTTAAATTCCACAGCAGAGTCATTAAATAATGCAGCAGAGTCCTTAAATAATGCAGCATATTCCTTAAATAATGCAGCAGAGTCCTTAAATAATGCAATAAAGTCCTTAAATAATGCAGCAGAGTCCTTAAATAATGCAGCAACGTCCTTAATAATGCAGCTGAGTCCTTAAGTAATGCAGCAACATCCTTAAATAATGCAGCAGAGTCCTTAAATACTGCATCAGCGTCCTTAAATAATGCAACAAAGTCCTTAAATAATGCAGCAAAGTCCTTAAATAATGCAGCAGAGTCCTTAAATACAGCAGCAGAGTCCTTAAATAATTCAGCAAAGTCCTTAAATAATGCAGCAGAGTCCTTAAATAATGCAACAAAGTCCTTAAATAATGCAGCAGAGCCCTTAAATAATGCAACAAAGTCCATAAATAATGCAGCAGAGTCCTTAAATACTGCAGCAGAGACCTTAAATAATGCAGCAAAATCCTTAAATAATGCAGCAGAGTCCTAATATAATGCAGCAGAGTCCTAAAATACCGCAGCAGAGTCCTTAAATAATGCAGCAGAGTCATTAAATAATGCAGCAAAATCATTAAGTAATGCAGCAGAGTCCTTAAATAATGCAACAAAGTTCTTAAATAATGCAGCAGATTCCTTAAATTTCGCAGCAGCATCCTTAAATAATACATCAACGTCCTTAAATAATGCAGCAGAGTCCTAAACTACCGCAGCAGAGTCCTTAAATAATGCAGCAAAGTCCTTAAATAATGCAGCAGAGTGCTTACATAATGCAGCAGAGTCCTTAAATACCGCAGCAGAGTCATTAAATAATGCAGCAGAGTCCTTAAATAATGCAGCAAATTCATTAAATAATGCACAGAGTCATTAAATAATGCAATAAAGTCCTTAAATAAAATTCAACAACACCCTTAATAATGCAGCTGAGTCCTTAAATAATTCAGCAAAGTCCTTAAATAATGCAGCAGAGTCCTTAAATAATGCAGCAAATTCATTAAATAATGCACAGAGTCATTAAATAATGCAATAAAGTCCTTAAATAAAATTCAACAACACCCTTAATAATGCAGCTGAGTCCTTAAATAATTCAGCAAAGTCCTTAAATAATGCAGCAGAGTCCTTAAATAATGCAATAAATTCCTTAAATAAAATGCAGCAACGCCCTTAATAATGCAGCTGAGTCCTTAAATAATGCAGCAAAGTCCTTAAATAATGCAGCAGAGTCCTTAAATACCGCAGCAGCGTCTTTAAATAATGCAACAAAGTCCTTAAATAATGCAGCAGAGTCCTTAAATAATGCAACAAAGTCCTTAAATAATGCAGCAGAGTCCTTAAATAATGCAACAAACTCATTAAATATTGCAGCAAAGTACTTAAACATTGCAGCAAATTCCTTAAATAATGCAGCAGAATCCTTAAATAATGCAATAATTTCCTTAAATAATGCAGCAACATCCTTAATAATGCAGCAGAGTCCTTAAATAATGCAGCAAAGTCCTTAAATAATGCAGCAGAGGCCTTAAATACTCCAGCAGCATCCTTAAATAATGCAGCAGAGTCCTTAAATAATGCAGCAGAGTCCTTAAATAATGCAACAAAGTCCTTAAATAATGCAGCAGATTCCTTAAATTTCGCAGCAGCGTCCTTAAATAATACATCAAAGTCCTTAAATAATGCAGCAGAGTCCTAAACTACCACAGCAGAGTCCTTAAATAATGCAGCAAAGTCCTTAAATAATGCAGCAGAGTGCTTACATAATGCAGCAAATTCATTAAATAATGCACAGAGTCATTAAATAATGCAATAAAGTCCTTAAATAAAATTCAACAACACCCTTAATAATGCAGCTGAGTCCTTAAATAATTCAGCAAAGTCCTTAAATAATGCAGCAGAGTCCTTAAATACCGCAGCAGCATCCTTAAATAATGCAACAAAGTCCTTAAATAATGCAGCAGAGTCCTTAAATAATGCAACAAAGTCCTTAAATAATGCAGCAGAGTCCTTAAATAATGCAACAAACTCATTAAATAATGCAGCAAAGTACTTAAATAATGCAGCAAATTCCTTAAATAATGCAGCAGAATCCTTAAATAATGCAATAATGTCCTTAAATAATGCAGCAGAGTCCTTAAATAATGCAAAAAATTCCTTAAATAATGCATCAGAATCCTTAAATAATGCAACAAAGTCCTTAAATAATGCAGCAACGTCCTTAATAATGCAGCAGAGTCCTTAAATAATGCAGCAAATTCCTTAAATAATGCAGCAGAGGCCTTAAATACCGAAGCAGAGTCCTTAAATAATGCAGCAAAGTCCTTAAATAATGCAGAAGAGTCCTTAAATAATGCAACAAAGTCCTTAAATAATGCAGCAGAGTC
The DNA here is from genome assembly GCF_046119375.1 of Phyllobates terribilis. NCBI lineage: Eukaryota > Metazoa > Chordata > Amphibia > Anura > Dendrobatidae > Phyllobates > Phyllobates terribilis. Next base: position 1,403,353 of record NW_027363072.1, on the reverse strand, counting down.
CTTAAATAAAGCAGCAGAGTGCTTAAATAATGCAGCAGAGTCCTTAAATACCGCAGCAGAGTCATTAAATAATACAGCAGAGTCCTTAAATAAAGCAGCAGAGTGCTTAAATAATGCAGCAGAGTCCTAAAATAGCGCTGCAGAGTCATTAAATAATACAGCAGAGTCCTTAAATAATGCAGCAAATTTCTTAAATAATGCACAGAGTCCTTAAATAATGCAATAAAGTCCTTAAATAAAATGCAGCAACGCCCTTAATAATGCAGCTGAGTCCTTAAATAATGCAGCAAAGTCCTTAAATAATGCAGCAGAGTCCTTAAGTACCGCAGCAGCGTCTTTAAATAATGCAACAAAGTCCTTAAATAATGCAGCAGAGTCCTTAAATAATGCAACAAAGTCCTTAAATAATGCAGCAGAGTCCTTAAATAATGCAACAAACTCATTAAATAATGCAGCAAAGTACTTAAATATTGCAGTAAATTCCTTAAATAATGCAGCAGAATCCTTAAACAATGCAATAATTTCCTTAAATAATGCAGCAACATCCTTAATAATGCAGCAGAGTCCTTAAATAATGCAGCAAAGTCCTTAAATAATGCAACAGAGGCCTTAAATACTGCAGCAGCATCCTTAAATAATGCAGCAGAGTCCTTAAATAATGCAGCAGAGTCCTTAAATAATGCAACAAAGTCCTTAAATAAAATGCAGCAACGCCCTTAATAATGCAGCCGAGTCCTTCAATAATGCAGCAAAGTCCTTAAATAATGCAGCAGAGTCCTTAAATAATGCAAAAAAGTCCTTAAATAATGCAGAAAAGTCCTTAAATAATGCAACAAAGTCCTTAAATAATACAGCAGAGTCCTTAAATAATGCAACAAACTCCTTAAATAATGCAGCAAAGTACTTAAATAATGCAGCAAATTCCTTAAATAATGCAGCAGAATCCTTAAATACTGCAGCAGAGTCCTTAAATAATGCAGCAAAGTCCTTAAATAATGCAGCAGAGTCCTTAAATAATGCAGCAAAGTCATTAAATAATGCAGCAGAGTCCTTAAATAATGCAACAAAGTCCTTAAATAATGCAGCAGATTCCTTAAATTCTGCAGCAGCGTCCTTAAATAATGCATCAAAATCCTTAAATGATGCAGCAGAGTCCTTAAATACCACAGCAGAGTCATTAAATAATGCAGCAGAGTCCTTAAATAATGCAGCATATTCCTTAAATAATGCAGCAGAGTCCTTAAATAATGCAATAAAGTCCTTAAATAATGCAGCAGAGTCCTTAAATAATGCAGCAACTTCCTTAATAATGCAGCTGAGTCCTTAAATAATGCAGCAACATCCTTAAATAATGCAGCAGAGTCCTTAAATACTGCATCAGCGTCCTTAAATAATGCAACAAAGTCCTTAAATAATGCAGCAAAGTCCTTAAATAATGCAGCAGAGTCCTTAAATACAGCAGCAGAGTCCTTAAATAATTCAGCAAAGTCCTTAAATAATGCAGAAGAGTCCTTAAATAATGCAACAAAGTCCTTAAATAATGCAGCAGAGTCCTTAAATAATGCAACAAAGTCCTTAAATAATGCAGCAGAGTCCTTAAATACTGCAGCAGAGACCTTAAATAATGCAGCAAAATCCTTAAATAATGCAGCAGAGTCCTTATATAATGCAGCAAAGTCCTAAAATACCACAGCAGAGTCCTTAAATAATGCAGCAGAGTCCTTAAATAATGCAGCAAATTCATTAAATAATGCAGCAGAGTCCTTAAATAATGCAACAAAGTCCTTAAATAATGCAGCAGATTCCTTAAATTTCGCAGCAGCGTCCTTAAATAATGCATCAAAGTACTTAAATAATGCAGCAGAGTCCTAAAATGCCGCAGCAGAGTCCTTAAATAGTGCAGCAAAGTCCTTAAATAATGCAGCAGAGTGCTTACATAATGCAGCAGAGTCCTTAAATACCGCAGCAGAGTCATTAAATAATGCAGCAGAGTCCTTAAATAATGCAGCAAATTCATTAAATAATGCACAGAGTCATTAAATAATGCAATAAAGTCCTTAAATAAAATTCAGCAACACAATTAATAATGCAGCTGAGTCCTTAAATAATTCAGCAAAGTCCTTAAATAATGCAGCAGAGTCCTTAAATACCGCAGCAGCGTCCTTAAATAATGCAAAAAAGTCCTTAAATAATGCAGCAGAGTCCTTAAATAATGCAACAAAGTCCTTAAATAATGCATCAGAGTCCTTAAATTATGCAACAAACTCATTAAATAATGCAGCAAAGTACTTAAATAATGCAGCAAATTCCTTAAATAATGCAGCAGAATCCTTAAATAATGCAATAAAGTCCTTAAATAATGCAGCAGAGTCGTTAAATAATGCAAAAAAATCCTTAAATAATGCAGCAGAATCCTTAATTAATGCAATAAAGTCATTAAATAATGCAGCAGAGTCCTTAAATAATGCAACAAAGTCCTTAAATAATGCAGCAGATTCCTTAAATTCTGCAGCAGCGTCCTTAAATAATGCATCAAAGTCCTTAAATAATGCAGCAGAGTCCTTAAATTCCACAGCAGAGTCATTAAATAATGCAGCAGAGTCCTTAAATAATGCAGCATATTCCTTAAATAATGCAGCAGAGTCCTTAAATAATGCAATAAAGTCCTTAAATAATGCAGCAGAGTCCTTAAATAATGCAGCAACGTCCTTAATAATGCAGCTGAGTCCTTAAATAATGCAGCAACATCCTTAAATAATGCAGCAGAGTCCTTAAATACTGCATCAGCGTCCTTAAATAATGCAACAAAGTCCTTAAATAATGCAGCAAAGTCCTTAAATAATGCAGCAGAGTCCTTAAATACAGCAGCAGAGTCCTTAAATAATTCAGCAAAGTCCTTAAATAATGCAGCAGAGTCCTTAAATAATGCAACAAAGTCCTTAAATAATGCAGCAGAGCCCTTAAATAATGCAACAAAGTCCATAAATAATGCAGCAGAGTCCTTAAATACTGCAGCAGAGACCTTAAATAATGCAGCAAAATCCTTAAATAATGCAGCAGAGTCCTAATATAATGCAGCAGAGTCCTAAAATACCGCAGCAGAGTCCTTAAATAATGCAGCAGAGTCATTAAATAATGCAGCAAAATCATTAAGTAATGCAGCAGAGTCCTTAAATAATGCAACAAAGTTCTTAAATAATGCAGCAGATTCCTTAAATTTCGCAGCAGCATCCTTAAATAATACATCAACGTCCTTAAATAATGCAGCAGAGTCCTAAACTACCGCAGCAGAGTCCTTAAATAATGCAGCAAAGTCCTTAAATAATGCAGCAGAGTGCTTACATAATGCAGCAGAGTCCTTAAATACCGCAGCAGAGTCATTAAATAATGCAGCAGAGTCCTTAAATAATGCAGCAAATTCATTAAATAATGCACAGAGTCATTAAATAATGCAATAAAGTCCTTAAATAAAATTCAACAACACCCTTAATAATGCAGCTGAGTCCTTAAATAATTCAGCAAAGTCCTTAAATAATGCAGCAGAGTCCTTAAATACCGCAGCAGCGTCCTTAAATAATGCAACAAAGTCCTTAAATAATGCATCAGAGTCCTTAAATTATGCAACAAACTCATTAAATAATGCAGCAAAGTACTTAAATAATGCAGCAAATTCCTTAAATAATGCAGCAGAATCCTTAAATAATGCAATAAAGTCCTTAAATAATGCAGCAGAGTCGTTAAATAATGCAAAAAAATCCTTAAATAATGCAGCAGAATCCTTAATTAATGCAATAAAGTCATTAAATAATGCAGCAGAGTCCTTAAATAATGCAACAAAGTCCTTAAATAATGCAGCAGATTCCTTAAATTCTGCAGCAGCGTCCTTAAATAATGCATCAAAGTCCTTAAATAATGCAGCAGAGTCCTTAAATTCCACAGCAGAGTCATTAAATAATGCAGCAGAGTCCTTAAATAATGCAGCATATTCCTTAAATAATGCAGCAGAGTCCTTAAATAATGCAATAAAGTCCTTAAATAATGCAGCAGAGTCCTTAAATAATGCAGCAACGTCCTTAATAATGCAGCTGAGTCCTTAAATAATGCAGCAACATCCTTAAATAATGCAGCAGAGTCCTTAAATACTGCATCAGCGTCCTTAAATAATGCAACAAAGTCCTTAAATAATGCAGCAAAGTCCTTAAATAATGCAGCAGAGTCCTTAAATACAGCAGCAGAGTCCTTAAATAATTCAGCAAAGTCCTTAAATAATGCAGCAGAGTCCTTAAATAATGCAACAAAGTCCTTAAATAATGCAGCAGAGCCCTTAAATAATGCAACAAAGTCCATAAATAATGCAGCAGAGTCCTTAAATACTGCAGCAGAGACCTTAAATAATGCAGCAAAATCCTTAAATAATGCAGCAGAGTCCTAATATAATGCAGCAGAGTCCTTAAATAATGCAGCAGATTCCTTAAATTCTGCAGCAGCGTCCTTAAATAATGCATCAAAATCCTTAAATGATGCAGCAGAGTCCTTAAATACCACAGCAGAGTCATTAAATAATGCAGCAGAGTCCTTAAATAATGCAGCATATTCCTTAAATAATGCAGCAGAGTCCTTAAATAATGCAATAAAGTCCTTAAATAATGCAGCAGAGTCCTTAAATAATGCAGCAACTTCCTTAATAATGCAGCTGAGTCCTTAAATAATGCAGCAACATCCTTAAATAATGCAGCAGAGTCCTTAAATACTGCATCAGCGTCCTTAAATAATGCAACAAAGTCCTTAAATAATGCAGCAAAGTCCTTAAATAATGCAGCAGAGTCCTTAAATACAGCAGCAGAGTCCTTAAATAATTCAGCAAAGTCCTTAAATAATGCAGAAGAGTCCTTAAATAATGCAACAAAGTCCTTAAATAATGCAGCAGAGTCCTTAAATAATGCAACAAAGTCCTTAAATAATGCAGCAGAGTCCTTAAATACTGCAGCAGAGACCTTAAATAATGCAGCAAAATCCTTAAATAATGCAGCAGAGTCCTTATATAATGCAGCAAAGTCCTAAAATACCACAGCAGAGTCCTTAAATAATGCAGCAGAGTCCTTAAATAATGCAGCAAATTCATTAAATAATGCAGCAGAGTCCTTAAATAATGCAACAAAGTCCTTAAATAATGCAGCAGATTCCTTAAATTTCGCAGCAGCGTCCTTAAATAATGCATCAAAGTACTTAAATAATGCAGCAGAGTCCTAAAATGCCGCAGCAGAGTCCTTAAATAGTGCAGCAAAGTCCTTAAATAATGCAGCAGAGTGCTTACATAATGCAGCAGAGTCCTTAAATACCGCAGCAGAGTCATTAAATAATGCAGCAGAGTCCTTAAATAATGCAGCAAATTCATTAAATAATGCACAGAGTCATTAAATAATGCAATAAAGTCCTTAAATAAAATTCAGCAACACAATTAATAATGCAGCTGAGTCCTTAAATAATTCAGCAAAGTCCTTAAATAATGCAGCAGAGTCCTTAAATACCGCAGCAGCGTCCTTAAATAATGCAACAAAGTCCTTAAATAATGCAGCAGAGTCCTTAAATAATGCAACAAAGTCCTTAAATAATGCATCAGAGTCCTTAAATTATGCAACAAACTCATTAAATAATGCAGCAAAGTACTTAAATAATGCAGCAAATTCCTTAAATAATGCAGCAGAATCCTTAAATAATGCAATAAAGTCCTTAAATAATGCAGCAGAGTCGTTAAATAATGCAAAAAAATCCTTAAATAATGCAGCAGAATCCTTAATTAATGCAATAAAGTCATTAAATAATGCAGCAGAGTCCTTAAATAATGCAACAAAGTCCTTAAATAATGCAGCAGATTCCTTAAATTCTGCAGCAGCGTCCTTAAATAATGCATCAAAGTCCTTAAATAATGCAGCAGAGTCCTTAAATTCCACAGCAGAGTCATTAAATAATGCAGCAGAGTCCTTAAATAATGCAGCATATTCCTTAAATAATGCAGCAGAGTCCTTAAATAATGCAATAAAGTCCTTAAATAATGCAGCAGAGTCCTTAAATAATGCAGCAACGTCCTTAATAATGCAGCTGAGTCCTTAAATAATGCAGCAACATCCTTAAATAATGCAGCAGAGTCCTTAAATACTGCATCAGCGTCCTTAAATAATGCAACAAAGTCCTTAAATAATGCAGCAAAGTCCTTAAATAATGCAGCAGAGTCCTTAAATACAGCAGCAGAGTCCTTAAATAATTCAGCAAAGTCCTTAAATAATGCAGCAGAGTCCTTAAATAATGCAACAAAGTCCTTAAATAATGCAGCAGAGCCCTTAAATAATGCAACAAAGTCCATAAATAATGCAGCAGAGTCCTTAAATACTGCAGCAGAGACCTTAAATAATGCAGCAAAATCCTTAAATAATGCAGCAGAGTCCTAATATAATGCAGCAGAGTCCTAAAATACCGCAGCAGAGTCCTTAAATAATGCAGCAGAGTCATTAAATAATGCAGCAAAATCATTAAGTAATGCAGCAGAGTCCTTAAATAATGCAACAAAGTTCTTAAATAATGCAGCAGATTCCTTAAATTTCGCAGCAGCATCCTTAAATAATACATCAACGTCCTTAAATAATGCAGCAGAGTCCTAAACTACCGCAGCAGAGTCCTTAAATAATGCAGCAAAGTCCTTAAATAATGCAGCAGAGTGCTTACATAATGCAGCAGAGTCCTTAAATACCGCAGCAGAGTCATTAAATAATGCAGCAGAGTCCTTAAATAATGCAGCAAATTCATTAAATAATGCACAGAGTCATTAAATAATGCAATAAAGTCCTTAAATAAAATTCAACAACACCCTTAATAATGCAGCTGAGTCCTTAAATAATTCAGCAAAGTCCTTAAATAATGCAGCAGAGTCCTTAAATACCGCAGCAGCGTCCTTAAATAATGCAACAAAGTCCTTAAATAATGCATCAGAGTCCTTAAATTATGCAACAAACTCATTAAATAATGCAGCAAAGTACTTAAATAATGCAGCAAATTCCTTAAATAATGCAGCAGAATCCTTAAATAATGCAATAAAGTCCTTAAATAATGCAGCAGAGTCGTTAAATAATGCAAAAAAATCCTTAAATAATGCAGCAGAATCCTTAATTAATGCAATAAAGTCATTAAATAATGCAGCAGAGTCCTTAAATAATGCAACAAAGTCCTTAAATAATGCAGCAGATTCCTTAAATTCTGCAGCAGCGTCCTTAAATAATGCATCAAAGTCCTTAAATAATGCAGCAGAGTCCTTAAATTCCACAGCAGAGTCATTAAATAATGCAGCAGAGTCCTTAAATAATGCAGCATATTCCTTAAATAATGCAGCAGAGTCCTTAAATAATGCAATAAAGTCCTTAAATAATGCAGCAGAGTCCTTAAATAATGCAGCAACGTCCTTAATAATGCAGCTGAGTCCTTAAATAATGCAGCAACATCCTTAAATAATGCAGCAGAGTCCTTAAATACTGCATCAGCGTCCTTAAATAATGCAACAAAGTCCTTAAATAATGCAGCAAAGTCCTTAAATAATGCAGCAGAGTCCTTAAATACAGCAGCAGAGTCCTTAAATAATTCAGCAAAGTCCTTAAATAATGCAGCAGAGTCCTTAAATAATGCAACAAAGTCCTTAAATAATGCAGCAGAGCCCTTAAATAATGCAACAAAGTCCATAAATAATGCAGCAGAGTCCTTAAATACTGCAGCAGAGACCTTAAATAATGCAGCAAAATCCTTAAATAATGCAGCAGAGTCCTAATATAATGCAGCAGAGTCCTAAAATACCGCAGCAGAGTCCTTAAATAATGCAGCAGAGTCATTAAATAATGCAGCAAAATCATTAAGTAATGCAGCAGAGTCCTTAAATAATGCAACAAAGTTCTTAAATAATGCAGCAGATTCCTTAAATTTCGCAGCAGCATCCTTAAATAATACATCAACGTCCTTAAATAATGCAGCAGAGTCCTAAACTACCGCAGCAGAGTCCTTAAATAATGCAGCAAAGTCCTTAAATAAAGCAGCAGAGTGCTTACATAATGCAGCAGAGTCCTTAAATACCGCAGCAGAGTCATTAAATAATGCAGCAGAGTCCTTAAATAATGCAGCAAATTCATTAAATAATGCACAGAGTCATTAAATAATGCAATAAAGTCCTTAAATAAAATTCAACAACACCCTTAATAATGCAGCTGAGTCCTTAAATAATTCAGAAAAGTCCTTAAATAATGCAGCAGAGTCCTTAAATACCGCAGCAGCGTCCTTAAATAATGCAACAAAGTCCTTAAATAATGCAGCAGAGTCCTTAAATAATGCAACAAAGTCCTTAAATAATGCAGCAGAGTCCTTAAATAATGCAACAAACTCATTAAATAATGCAGCAAAGTACTTAAATAATGCAGCAAATTCCTTAAATAATGCAACAGAATCCTTAAATAATGCAATAAAGTCCTTAAATAATGCAGCAGAGTCCTTAAATAATGCAAAAAATTCCTTAAATAATGCATCAGAATCCTTAAATAATGCAACAAAGTCCTTAAATAGTGCAGCAACGTCCTTAATAATGCAGCAGAGTCCTTAAATAATGCAGCAAATTCCTTAAATAATGCAGCAGAGGCCTTAAATACCGAAGCAGCGTCCTTAAATAATGCAGCAAAGTCCTTAAATAATGCAGAAGAGTCCTTAAATAATGCAACAAAGTCCTTAAATAATGCAGCAGAGTCCTTAAATAAAGCAGCAGAGTGCTTAAATAATGCAGCAGAGTCCTTAAATACCGCAGCAGAGTCATTAAATAATACAGCAGAGTCCTTAAATAAAGCAGCAGAGTGCTTAAATAATGCAGCAGAGTCCAAAAATACCGCAGCAGAGTCATTAAATAATACAGCAGAGTCCGTAACTAATGCAGCAAATTTCTTAAATAATGCACAGAGTCCTTAAATAATGCAATAAATTCCTTAAATAAAATGCAGCAACGCCCTTAATAATGCAGCTGAGTCCTTAAATAATGCAGCAAAGTCCTTAAATAATGCAGCAGAGTCCTTAAATACCGCAGCAGCGTCTTTAAATAATGCAACAAAGTCCTTAAATAATGCAGCAGAGTCCTTAAATAATGCAACAAAGTCCTTAAATAATGCAGCATAGTCCTTAAATAATGCAACAAACTCATTAAATATTGCAGCAAAGTACTTAAACATTGCAGCAAATTCCTTAAATAATGCAGCAGAATCCTTAAATAATGCAATAATTTCCTTAAATAATGCAGCAACATCCTTAATAATGCAGCAGAGTCCTTAAATAATGCAGCAAAGTCCTTAAATAATGCAGCAGAGGCCTTAAATACTCCAGCAGCATCCTTAAATAATGCAGCAGAGTCCTTAAATAATGCAGCAGAGTCCTTAAATAATGCAACAAAGTCCTTAAATAATGCAGCAGATTCCTTAAATTTCGCAGCAGCGTCCTTAAATAATACATCAAAGTCCTTAAATAATGCAGCAGAGTCCTAAACTACCGCAGCAGAGTCCTTAAATAATGCAGCAAAGTCCTTAAATAATGCAGCAGAGTGCTTACATAATGCAGCAGAGTCCTTATATACCGCAGCAGAGTCATTAAATAATGCAGCAGAGTCCTTAAATAATGCAGCAAATTCATTAAATAATGCACAGAGTCATTAAATAATGCAATAAAGTCCTTAAATAAAATTCAACAACACCCTTAATAATGCAGCTGAGTCCTTAAATAATTCAGCAAAGTCCTTAAATAATGCAGCAGAGTCCTTAAATACCGCAGCAGCATCCTTAAATAATGCAACAAAGTCCTTAAATAATGCAGCAGAGTCCTTAAATAATGCAACAAAGTCCTTAAATAATGCAGCAGAGTCCTTAAATAATGCAACAAACTCATTAAATAATGCAGCAAAGTACTTAAATAATGCAGCAAATTCCTTAAATAATGCAGCAGAATCCTTAAATAATGCAATAATGTCCTTAAATAATGCAGCAGAGTCCTTAAATAATGCAAAAAATTCCTTAAATAATGCATCAGAATCCTTAAATAATGCAACAAAGTCCTTAAATAATGCAGCAACGTCCTTAATAATGCAGCAGAGTCCTTAAATAATGCAGCAAATTCCTTAAATAATGCAGCAGAGGCCTTAAATACCGAAGCAGAGTTCTTAAATAATGCAGCAAAGTCCTTAAATAATGCATAAGAGTCCTTAAATAATGCAACAAAGTCCTTAAATAATGCAGCAGAGTCCTTAAATAAAGCAGCAGAGTGCTTAAATAATGCAGCAGAGTCCTTAAATACCGCAGCAGAGTCATTAAATAATACAGCAGAGTCCTTAAATAAAGCAGCAGAGTGCTTAAATAATGCAGCAGAGTCCTAAAATAGCGCTGCAGAGTCATTAAATAATACAGCAGAGTCCTTAAATAATGCAGCAAATTTCTTAAATAATGCACAGAGTCCTTAAATAATGCAATAAAGTGATTAAATAAAATGCAGCAACGCCCTTAATAATGCAGCTGAGTCCTTAAATAATGCAGCAAAGTCCTTAAATAATGCAGCAGAGTCCTTAAATACCGCAGCAGCGTCTTTAAATAATGCAACAAAGTCCTTAAATAATGCAGCAGAGTCCTTAAATAATGCAACAAAGTCCTTAAATAATGCAGCAGAGTCCTTAAATAATGCAACAAACTCATTAAATAATGCAGCAAAGTACTTAAATATTGCATCAAATTCCTTAAATAATGCAGCAGAATCCTTAAATAATGCAATAATTTCCTTAAATAATGCAGCAACATCCTTAATAATGCAGCAGAATCCTTAAATAATGCAGCAAAGTCCTTAAATAATGCAACAGAGGCCTTAAATACTGCAGCAGCATCCTTAAATAATGCAGCAGAGTCCTTAAATAATGCAGCAGAGTCCTTAAATAATGCAACAAAGTCCTTAAATAAAATGCAGCAACGCCCTTAATAATGCAGCCGAGTCCTTCAATAATGCAGCAAAGTCCTTAAATAATGCAGCAGAGTCCTTAAATACCGCAGCAGCGTCCTTAAATAATGCAAAAAAGTCCTTAAATAATGCAGCAAAGTCCTTAAATAATGCAACAAAGTCCTTAAATAATGCAGCAGAGTCCTTAAATAATGCAACAAACTCCTTAAATAATGCAGCAAAGAACTTAAATAATGCAGCAAATTCCTTAAATAATGCAGCAGAATCCTTAAATAATGCAATAAAGTCCTTAAATAATGCAGCAACGTCCTTAATAATGCAGCAGAGTCCTTAAATAATGCAGCAAAGTCCTTAAATAATGCAGCGGAGGCCTTAAATACTGCTGCAGCATCCTTAAATAATGCAGCAGAGTCCTTAAATAATGCAACAAAGTCCTTAAATAATGCAGCAGAGTCCTTAAACAATGCAGCACAGTCCTTAAATAATGCAACAAAGTCCTTGAATAATGCAGCAGATTCCTTAAATGCTGCAGCATCGTCCTTAAATAATGCATGAAAGTCCTTAAATAATGCAGCAGAGTCCTTAAATACTGCAGCAGAGTCCTTAAATAATGCAGCAAAGTCCTTAAATAATGCAGCAGAGTCCTTAAATACTGCAGCAGAGTCATTAAATAATGCATCAAAGTCCTTAAATAATGCAGCAGAGTCCTTAAATAATGCATCAAATTCCTTAAATAATGCAGCAGAATCCTTAAATAATGCAATAAAGTCCTTAAATAATGCAGCAGATTCCTTAAATTCTGCAGCAGCGTCCTTAAATAATGCATCAAAGTCTTTAAATAATGCAGCAGAGTCCTTAAATACTGCAGCAGAGTCCTTAAATAATGAATCAAAGTCCTTAAATGATGCAGCAGAGACCTTAAATACCACAGCAGAGTCATTAAATAATGCAGCAGAGTCCTTAAATAATTCAGCAAAGTCCTTAAATAATGCAGCAGAGTCCTTAAATACCGCAGCAGCGTCCTTAAATAATGCAACAAAGTCCTTAAATAATGCAGCAGAGTCCTTAAATAATGCAACAAAGTCCTTAAATAATGCAGCAGAGTCCTTAAATAATGCAACAAACTCATTAAATAATGCAGCAAAGTACTTAAATAATGCAGCAAATTCCTTAAATAATGCAGCAGAATCCTTAAATATTGCAATAAAGTCCTTAAATAATGCAGCAGAGTCCTTAAATAATGCAAAAAATTCCTTAAATAATGCAGCAGAATCCTTAAATAATGCAATAATGTCATTAAATAATGCAGCAGAGTCCTTAAATAATGCAACAAAGTCCTTAAATAATGCAGCAGATTCCTTAAATTCTGCAGCAGCGTCCTTAAATAATGCATCAAAGTCCTTAAATAATGCAGCAGAGTCCTTAAATACCACAGCAGAGTCATTAAATAATGCAGCAGAGTCCTTAAATAATGCCGCATATTCCTTAAATAATGCAGCAAAGTCCTTAAATAATGCAATAAAGTCCTTAAATAATGCAGCAGAGTCCTTAAATAATGCAGCAACGTCCTTAATAATGCAGCTGAGTCCTTAAATAATGCAGCAACATCCTTAAATAATGCAGCAGAGTCCTTAAATACTGCATCAGCGTCCTTAAATAATGCAACAAAGTCCTTAAATAATGCAGCAAAGTCCTTAAATAATGCAGCAGAGTCCTTAAATACAGCAGCAGATTCCTTAAATAATTCAGCAAAGTCCTTAAATAATGCAGTAGAGTCCTTAAATAATGCAACAAAGTCCTTAAATAATGCAGCGGAGTCCTTAAATAATGCAACAAAGTTCTTAAATAATGCAGCAGATTCCTTAAATTTCGCAGCAGCGTCCTTAAATAATGCATCAAAGTCCTTAAATAACGCAGCAGAGTCCTAAAATACCGCAGCAGAGTCCTTAAATAATGCAGCAAAGTCTTTAAATAATGCAGCAGAGTGCTTACATAATGCAGCAGAGTCCTTAAATACCGCAGCAGAGTCATTAAATAATGCAGCAGAGTCCTTAAATAATGCAGCAAATTCATTAAATAATGCACAGAGTCATTAAATAATGCAATAAAGTCCTTAAATAAAATTCAGCAACACCCTTAATAATGCAGCTGAGTCCTTAAATAATTCAGCAAAGTCCTTAAATAATGCAGCAGAGTCCTTAAATACCGCAGCAGCGTCCTTAAATAATGCAACAAAGTACTTAAATAATGCAGCAGAGTCCTTAAATAATGCAACAAAGTCCTTAAATAATGCAGCAGAGTCCTTAAATAATGCAACAAACTCATTAAATAATGCAGCAAAGTACTTAAATAATGCAGCAAATTCCTTAAATAATGCAACAGAATCCTTAAATAATGCAATAAAGTCCTTAAATAATGCAGCAGAGTCCTTAAATAATGCAAAAAATTCCTTAAATAATGCATCAGAATCCTTAAATAATGCAACAAAGTCCTTAAATACTGCAGCAACGTCCTTAATAATGCAGCAGAGTCCTTAAATAATGCAGCAAATTCCTAAAATAATGCAGCAGAGGCCTTAAATACCGAAGCAGCGTCCTTAAATAATGCAGCAAAGTCCTTAAATAATGCAGAAGAGTCCTTAAATTATGCAACAAAGTCCTTAAATAATGCAGCAGAGTCCTTAAATAAAGCAGCAGAGTGCTTAAACAATGCAGCAGAGTCCTTAAATACCGCAGCAGAGTCATTAAATAATACAGCAGAGTCCTTAAATAAAGCAGCAGAGTGCTTAAATAATGCAGCAGAGTCCTAAAATACCGCAGCAGAGTCATTAAATAATACAGCAGAGTCCTTAAATAATGCAGCAAATTTCTTAAATAATGCACAGAGTCCTTAAATAATGCAATAAAGTCCTTAAATAAAATGCAGCAACGCCCTTAATAATGCAGCAGAGTCCTTAAATACCGCAGCAGCGTCTTTAAATAATGCAACAAAGTCCTTAAATAATGCAGCAGAGTCCTTAAATAATGCAACAAAGTCCTTAAATAATGCAGCAGAGTCCTTAAATAATGCAACAAACTCATTAAATATTGCAGCAAAGTACTTAAACATTGCAGCAAATTCCTTAAATAATGCAGCAGAATCCTTAAATAATGCAATAATTTCCTTAAATAATGCAGCAACATCCTTAATATTGCAGCAGAGTCCTTAAATAATGCAGCAAAGTCCTTAAATAATGCAGCAGAGGCCTTAAATACTGCAGCAGCATCCTTAAATAATGCAGCAGAGTCCTTAAATAATGCAGCAGAGTCCTTAAATAATGCAACAAAGTCCTTAAATAATGCAGCAGATTCCTTAAATTTCGCAGCAGCGTCCTTAAATAATACATCAAAGTCCTTAAATAATGCAGCAGAGTCCTAAACTACCGCAGCAGAGTCCTTAAATAATGCAGCAAAGTCCTTAAATAATGCAGCAGAGTGCTTACATAATGCAGCAGAGTCCTTATATACCGCAGCAGAGTCATTAAATAATGCAGCAGAGTCCTTAAATAATGCAGCAAATTCATTAAATAATGCACAGAGTCATTAAATAATGCAATAAAGTCCTTAAATAAAATTCAACAACACCCTTAATAATGCAGCTGAGTCCTTAAATAATTCAGCAAAGTCCTTAAATAATGCAGCAGAGTCCTTAAATACCGCAGCAGCATCCTTAAATAATGCAACAAAGTCCTTAAATAATGCAGCAGAGTCCTTAAATAATGCAACAAAGTCCTTAAATAATGCAGCAGAGTCCTTAAATAATGCAACAAACTCATTAAATAATGCAGCAAAGTACTTAAATAATGCAGCAAATTCCTTAAATAATGCAGCAGAATCCTTAAATAATGCAATAATGTCCTTAAATAATGCAGCAGAGTCCTTAAATAATGCAAAAAATTCCTTAAATAATGCATCAGAATCCTTAAATAATGCAACAAAGTCCTTAAATAATGCAGCAACGTCCTTAATAATGCAGCAGAGTCCTTAAATAATGCAGCAAATTCCTTAAATAATGCAGCAGAGGCCTTAAATACCGAAGCAGAGTCCTTAAGTAATGCAGCAAAGTCCTTAAATAATGCAGAAGAGTCCTTAAATAATGCAACAAAGTCCTTAAATAATGCAGCAGAGTCCTTAAATAAAGCAGCAGAGTGCTTAAATAATGCAGCAGAGTCCTTAAATACCGCAGCAGAGTCATTATATAATACAGCAGAGTCCTTAAATAAAGCAGCAGAGTGCTTAAATAATGCAGCAGAGTCCTAAAATAGCGCTGCAGAGTCATTAAATAATACAGCAGAGTCCTTAAATAATGCAGCAAATTTCTTAAATAATGCACAGAGTCCTTAAATAATGCAATAAAGTCCTTAAATAAAATGCAGCAACGCCCTTAATAATGCAGCTGAGTCCTTAAATAATGCAACAAAGTCCTTAAATAATGCAGCAGAGTCCTTAAATAATGCAACAAAGTCCTTAAATAATGCAGCAGAGTCCTTAAATAATGCAACAAACTCATTAAATAATGCAGCAAAGTACTTAAATATTGCAGCAAATTCCTTAAATAATGCAGCAGAATCCTTAAATAATGCAATAATTTCCTTAAATAATGCAGCAACATCCTTAATAATGCAGCAGAGTCCTTAAATAATGCAGCAAAGTCCTTAAATAATGCAACAGAGGCCTTAAATACTGCAGCAGCATCCTTAAATAATGCAGCAGAGTCCTTAAATAATGCAGCAGAGTCCTTAAATAATGCAACAAAGTCCTTAAATAAAATGCAGCAACGCCCTTAATAATGCAGCCGAGTCCTTCAATAATGCAGCAAAGTCCTTAAATAATGCAGCAGAGTCCTTAAATACCGCAGCAGCGTCCTTAAATAATGCAAAAAATTCCTTAAATAATGCAGCAAAGTCCTTAAATAATGCAACAAAGTCCTTAAATAATGCAGCAGAGTCCTTAAATAATGCAACAAACTCCTTAAATAATGCAGCAAAGAACTTAAATAATGCAGCAAATTCCTTAAATAATGCAGCAGAATCCTTAAATAATGCAATAAAGTCCTTAAATAATGCAGCAACGTCCTTAATAATGCAGCAGAGTCCTTAAATAATGCAGCAAAGTCCTTAAATAATGCAGCGGAGGCCTTAAATACTGCTGCAGCATCCCTAAATAATGCAGCAGAGTCCTTAAATAATGCAACAAAGTCCTTAAATAATGCAGCAGAGTCCTTAAATAATGCAACAAACTCATTAAATATTGCAGCAAAGTACTTAAACATTGCAGCAAATTCCTTAAATAATGCAGCAGAATCCTTAAATAATGCAATAATTTCCTTAAATAATGCAGCAACATCCTTAATATTGCAGCAGAGTCCTTAAATAATGCAGCAAAGTCCTTAAATAATGCAGCAGAGGCCTTAAATACTGCAGCAGCATCCTTAAATAATGCAGCAGAGTCCTTAAATAATGCAGCAGAGTCCTTAAATAATGCAACAAAGTCCTTAAATAATGCAGCAGATTCCTTAAATTTCGCAGCAGCGTCCTTAAATAATACATCAAAGTCCTTAAATAATGCAGCAGAGTCCTAAACTACCGCAGCAGAGTCCTTAAATAATGCAGCAAAGTCCTTAAATAATGCAGCAGAGTGCTTACATAATGCAGCAGAGTCCTTATATACCGCAGCAGAGTCATTAAATAATGCAGCAGAGTCCTTAAATAATGCAGCAAATTCATTAAATAATGCACAGAGTCATTAAATAATGCAATAAAGTCCTTAAATAAAATTCAACAACACCCTTAATAATGCAGCTGAGTCCTTAAATAATTCAGCAAAGTCCTTAAATAATGCAGCAGAGTCCTTAAATACCGCAGCAGCATCCTTAGATAATGCAACAAAGTCCTTAAATAATGCAGCAGAGTCCTTAAATAATGCAACAAAGTCCTTAAATAATGCAGCAGAGTCCTTAAATAATGCAACAAACTCATTAAATAATGCAGCAAAGTACTTAAATAATGCAGCAAATTCCTTAAATAATGCAGCAGAATCCTTAAATAATGCAATAATGTCCTTAAATAATGCAGCAGAGTCCTTAAATAATGCAAAAAATTCCTTAAATAATGCATCAGAATCCTTAAATAATGCAACAAAGTCCTTAAATAATGCAGCAACGTCCTTAATAATGCAGCAGAGTCCTTAAATAATGCAGCAAATTCCTTAAATAATGCAGCAGAGGCCTTAAATACCGAAGCAGAGTCCTTAAATAATGCAGCAAAGTCCTTAAATAATGCAGAAGAGTCCTTAAATAATGCAACATAGTCCTTAAATAATGCAGCAGAGTCCTTAAATAAAGCAGCAGAGTGCTTAAATAATGCAGCAGAGTCCTTAAATACCGCAGCAGAGTCATTAAATAATACAGCAGAGTCCTTAAATAAAGCAGCAGAGTGCTTAAATAATGCAGCAGAGTCCTAAAATAGCGCTGCAGAGTCATTAAATAATACAGCAGAGTCCTTAAATAATGCAGCAAATTTCTTAAATAATGCACAGAGTCCTTAAATAATGCAATAAAGTCCTTAAATAAAATGCAGCAATGCCCTTAATAATGCAGCTGAGTCCTTAAATAATGCAGCAAAGTCCTTAAATAATGCAGCAGAGTCCTTAAATACCGCAGCAGCGTCTTTAAATAATGCAACAAAGTCCTTAAATAATGCAGCAGAGTCCTTAAATAATGCAACAAAGTCCTTAAATAATGCAGCAGAGTCCTTAAATAATGCAACAAACTCATTAAATAATGCAGCAAAGTACTTAAATATTGCAGCAAATTCCTTAACAATGCAGCAGAATCCTTAAATAATGCAATAATTTCCTTAAATAATGCAGCAACATCCTTAATAATGCAGCAGAGTCCTTAAATAATGCAGCAAAGTCCTTAAATAATGCAACAGAGGCCTTAAATACTGCAGCAGCATCCTTAAATAATGCAGCAGAGTCCTTAAATAATGCAGCAGAGTCCTTAAATAATGCAGCAGAGTCCTTAAATAATGCAACAAAGTCCTTAAATAAAATGCAGCAACGCCCTTAATAATGCAGCCGAGTCCTTCAATAATGCAGCAAAGTCCTTAAATAATGCAGCAGAGTCCTTAAGTACCGCAGCAGAGTCCTTAAATAATGCAAAAAATTCCTTAAATAATGCAGCAAAGTCCTTAAATAATGCAACAAAGTCCTTAAATAATGCAGCAGAGTCCTTAAATAATGCAACAAACTCCTTAAATAATGCAGCAAAGAACTTAAATAATGCAGCAAATTCCTTAAATAATGCAGCAGAATCCTTAAATAATGCAATAAAGTCCTTAAATAATGCAGCAACGTCCTTAATAATGCAGCAGAGTCCTTAAATAATGCAGCAAAGTCCTTAAATAATGCAGCGGAGGCCTTAAATACTGCTGCAGCATCCTTAAATAATGCAGCAGAGTCCTTAAATAATGCAACAAAGTCCTTAAATAATGCAGCAGAGTCCTTAAATAATGCAACAAACTCATTAAATATTGCAGCAAAGTACTTAAACATTGCAGCAAATTCCTTAAATAATGCAGCAGAATCCTTAAATAATGCAATAATTTCCTTAAATAATGCAGCAACATCCTTAATATTGCAGCAGAGTCCTTAAATAATGCAGCAAAGTCCTTAAATAATGCAGCAGAGGCCTTAAATACTGCAGCAGCATCCTTAAATAATGCAGCAGAGTCCTTAAATAATGCAGCAGAGTCCTTAAATAATGCAACAAAGTCCTTAAATAATGCAGCAGATTCCTTAAATTTCGCAGCAGCGTCCTTAAATAATACATCAAAGTCCTTAAATAATGCAGCAGAGTCCTAAACTACCGCAGCAGAGTCCTTAAATAATGCAGCAAAGTCCTTAAATAATGCAGCAGAGTGCTTACATAATGCAGCAGAGTCCTTATATACCGCAGCAGAGTCATTAAATAATGCAGCAGAGTCCTTAAATAATGCAGCAAATTCATTAAATAATGCACAGAGTCATTAAATAATGCAATAAAGTCCTTAAATAAAATTCAACAACACCCTTAATAATGCAGCTGAGTCCTTAAATAATTCAGCAAAGTCCTTAAATAATGCAGCAGAGTCCTTAAATACCGCAGCAGCATCCTTAAATAATGCAACAAAGTCCTTAAATAATGCAGCAGAGTCCTTAAATACCGCAGCAGCGTCTTTAAATAATGCAACAAAGTCCTTAAATAATGCAGCAGAGTCCTTAAATAATGCAACAAAGTCCTTAAATAATGCAGCAGAGTCCTTAAATAATGCAACAAACTCATTAAATAATGCAGCAAAGTACTTAAATATTGCAGCAAATTCCTTAAATAATGCAGCAGAATCCTTAAATAATGCAATAATTTCCTTAAATAATGCAGCAACATCCTTAATAATGCAGCAGAGTCCTTAAATAATGCAGCAAAGTCCTTAAATAATGCAACAGAGGCCTTAAATACTGCAGCAGCATCCTTAAATAATGCAGCAGAGTCCTTAAATAATGCAGCAGAGTCCTTAAATAATGCAACAAAGTCCTTAAATAAAATGCAGCAACGCCCTTAATAATGCAGCCGAGTCCTTCAATAATGCAGCAAAGTCCTTAAATAATGCAGCAGAGTCCTTAAATACCGCAGCAGCGTCCTTAAATAATGCAAAAAATTCCTTAAATAATGCAGCAAAGTCCTTAAATAATGCAACAAAGTCCTTAAATAATGCAGCAGAGTCCTTAAATAATGCAACAAACTCCTTAAATAATGCAGCAAAGAACTTAAATAATGCAGCAAATTCCTTAAATAATGCAGCAGAATCCTTAAATAATGCAATAAAGTCCTTAAATAATGCAGCAACGTCCTTAATAATGCAGCAGAGTCCTTAAATAATGCAGCAAAGTCCTTAAATAATGCAGCGGAGGCCTTAAATACTGCTGCAGCATCCTTAAATAATGCAGCAGAGTCCTTAAATAATGCAACAAAGTCCTTAAATAATGCAGCAGAGTCCTTAAACAATGCAGCACAGTCCTTAAATAATGCAACAAAGTCCTTGAATAATGCAGCAGATTCCTTAAATGCTGCAGCATCGTCCTTAAATAATGCATGAAAGTCCTTAAATAATGCAGCAGAGTCCTTAAATACTGCAGCAGAGTACTTAAATAATGCAGCAAAGTCCTTAAATAATGCAGCAGAGTCCTTAAATACCGCAGCAGAGTCATTAAATAATGCATCAAAGTCCTTAAATAATGCAGCAGAGTCCTTAAATAATGCAGCAGAGTCCTTAAATAATGCATCAAATTCCTTAAATAATGCAGCAGAATCCTTAAATAATGCAATAAAGTCCTTAAATAATGCAGCAGATTCCTTAAATTCTGCAGCAGCGTCCTTAAATAATGCATCAAAGTCTTTAAATAATGCAGCAGAGTCCTTAAATACTGCAGCAGAGTCCTTAAATAATGAATCAAAGTCCTTAAATGATGCAGCAGAGACCTTAAATACCACAGCAGAGTCATTAAATAATGCAGCAGAGTCCTTAAATAATTCAGCAAAGTCCTTAAATAATGCAGCAGAGTCCTTAAATACCGCAGCAGCGTCCTTAAATAATGCAACAAAGTCGTTAAATAATGCAGCAGAGTCCTTAAATAATGCAACAAAGTCCTTAAATAATGCAGCAGAGTCCTTAAATAATGCAACAAACTCATTAAATAATGCAGCAAAGTACTTAAATAATGCAGCAAATTCCTTAAATAATGCAGCAGAATCCTTAAATATTGCAATAAAGTCCTTAAATAATGCAGCAGAGTCCTTAAATAATGCAAAAAATTCCTTAAATAATGCAGCAGAATCCTTAAATAATGCAATAAAGTCATTAAATAATGCAGCAGAGTCCTTAAATAATGCAACAAAGTCCTTAAATAATACAGCAGATTCCTTAAATTCTGCAGCAGCGTCCTTAAATAATGCATCAAAGTCCTTAAATAATGCAGCAGAGTCCTTAAATACCACAGCAGAGTCATTAAATAATGCAGCAGAGTCCTTAAATAATGCCGCATATTCTTTAAATAATGCAGCAGAGTCCTTAAATAATGCAATAAAGTCCTTAAATAATGCAGCAGAGTCCTTAAATAATGCAGCAACGTCCTTAATAATGCAGCTGAGTCCTTAAATAACGCAGCAACATCCTTAAATAATGCAGCAGAGTCCTTAAATACTGCATCAGCGTCCTTAAATAATGCAACAAAGTCCTTAAATAATGCAGCAAAGTCCTTAAATAATGCAGCAGAGTCCTTAAATACAGCAGCAGATTCCTTAAATAATTCAGCAAAGTCCTTAAATAATGCAGTAGAGTCCTTAAATAATGCAACAAAGTCCTTAAATAATGCAGCAGAGTACTTAAATAATGCAACAAAGTCCTTAAATAATGCAGCAGAGTCCTTAAATACTGCAGCAGAGACCTTAAATAATGCAGCAAAATCCTTAAATAATGCAGCAGAGTCCTTATTTAATGCAGCAGAGTCCTAAAATACCGCAGCAGAGTCCTTAAATAATCCAGCAGAGTCCTTAAATAATGCAGCAAATTCATTAAATAATGCAGCGGAGTCCTTAAATAATGCAACAAAGTCCTTAAATAATGCAGCAGATTCCTTAAATTTCGCAGCAGCGTCCTTAAATAATGCATCAAAGTCCTTAAATAACGCAGCAGAGTCCTAAAATACCGCAGCAGAGTCCTTAAATAATGCAGCAAAGTCTTTAAATAATGCAGCAGAGTGCTTACATAATGCAGCAGAGTCCTTAAATACCGCAGCAGAGTCATTAAATAATGCAGCAGAGTCCTTAAATAATGCAGCAAATTCATTAAATAATGCACAGAGTCATTAAATAATGCAATAAAGTCCTTAAATAAAATTCAGCAACACCCTTAATAATGCAGCTGAGTCCTTAAATAATTCAGAAAAGTCCTTAAATAATGCAGCAGAGTCCTTAAATACCGCAGCAGCGTCCTTAAATAATGCAACAAAGTACTTAAATAATGCAGCAGAGTCCTTAAATAATGCAACAAAGTCCTTAAATAATGCAGCAGAGTCCTTAAATAATGCAACAAACTCATTAAATAATGCAGCAAAGTACTTAAATAATGCAGCAAATTCCTTAAATAATGCAGCAGAGTCCTTAAATAATGCAAAAAATTCCTTAAATAATGCATCAGAATCCTTAAATAATGCAACAAAGTCCTTAAATACTGCAGCAACGTCCTTAATAATGCAGCAGAGTCCTTAAATAATGCAGCAAATTCCTTAAATAATGCAGCAGAGGCCTTAAATACCGAAGCAGCGTCCTTAAATAATGCAGCAAAGTCCTTAAATAATGCAGAAGAGTCCTTAAATAATGCAACAAAGTCCTTAAATAATGCAGCAGAGTCCTTAAATAAAGCAGCAGAGTGCTTAAACAATGCAGCAGAGTCCTTAAATACCGCAGCAGAGTCATTAAATAATACAGCAGAGTCCTTAAATAAAGCAGCAGAGTGCTTAAATAATGCAGCAGAGTCCTAAAATACCGCAGCAGAGTCATTAAATAATACAGCAGAGTCCTTAAATAATGCAGCAAATTTCTTAAATAATGCACAGAGTCCTTAAATAATGCAATAAAGTCCTTAAATAAAATGCAGCAACGCCCTTAATAATGCAGCAGAGTCCTTAAATACCGCAGCAGCGTCTTTAAATAATGCAACAAAGTCCTTAAATAGTGCAGCAGAGTCCTTAAATAATGCAACAAAGTCCTTAAATAATGCAGCAGAGTCCTTAAATAATGCAACAAACTCATTAAATAATGCAGCAAAGTACTTAAACATTGCAGCAAATTCCTTAAATAATGCAGCAGAATCCTTAAATAATGCAATAATTTCCTTAAATAATGCAGCAACATCCTTAATAATGCAGCAGAGTGCTTAAATAATGCAGCAAAGGCCTTAAATACTGCAGCAGCATCCTTAAATAATGCAGCAGAGTCCTTAAATAATGCAGCAGAGTCCTTAAATAATGCAACAAAGTCCTTAAATAATGCAGCAGATTCCTTAAATTTCGCAGCAGCGTCCTTAAATAATACATCAAAGTCCTTAAATAATGCAGCAGAGTCCTAAACTACCGCAGCAGAGTCCTTAAATAATGCAGCAAAGTCCTTAAATAATGCAGCAGAGTGCTTACATAATGCAGCAGAGTCCTTAAATACCGCAGCAGAGTCACTAAATAATGCAGCAGAGTCCTTAAATAATGCAGCAAATTCATTAAATAATGCACAGAGTCATTAAATAATGCAATAAAGTCCTTAAATAAAATTCAACAACACCCTTAATAATGCAGCTGAGTCCTTAAATAATTCAGCAAAGTCCTTAAATAATGCAGCAGAGTCCTTAAATACCGCAGCAGCATCCTTAAATAATGCAACAAAGTCCTTAAATAATGCAGCAGAGTCCTTAAATAATGCAACAACGTCCTTAAATAATGCAGCAGAGTCCTTAAATAATGCAACAAACTCATTAAATAATGCAGCAAAGTACTTAAATAATGCAGCAAATTCCTTAAATAATGCAGCAGAATCCTTAAATAATGCAATAATGTCCTTAAATAATGCAGCAGAGTCCTTAAATAATGCAAAAAATTCCTTAAATAATGCATCAGAATCCTTAAATAATGCAACAAAGTCGTTAAATAATGCAGCAACGTCCTTAAATAATGCAGCAGAGTCCTTAAATAATGCAGCAAATTCCTTAAATAATGCAGCAGAGGCCTTAAATACCGAAGCAGAGTCCTTAAATAATGCAGCAAAGTCCTTAAATAATGCAGAAGAGTCCTTAAATAATGCAACAAAGTCCTTAAATAATGCAGCAGAGTCCTTAAATAATGCAACAAAGTCCTTAAATAATGCAGCAGAGTCCTTAAATACCGCAGCAGAGTCATTAAATAATACAGCAGAGTCCTTAAATAAAGCAGCAGAGTGCTTAAATAATGCAGCAGAGTCCTAAAATAGCGCTGCAGAGTCATTAAATAATACAGCAGAGTCCTTAAATAATGCAGCAAATTTCTTAAATAATGCACAGAGTCCTTAAATAATGCAATAAAGTCCTTAAATAAAATGCAGCAACGCCCTTAATAATGCAGCTGAGTCCTTAAATAATGCAGCAAAGTCCTTAAATAATGCAGCAGAGTCCTTAAATACCGCAGCAGCGTCTTTAAATAATGCAACAAAGTCCTTAAATAATGCAGCAGAGTCCTTAAATAATGCAACAAAGTCCTTAAATAATGCAGCAGAGTCCTTAAATAATGCAACAAACTCATTAAATAATGCAGCAAAGTACTTAAATATTGCAGCAAATTCCTTAAATAATGCAGCAGAATCCTTAAATAATGCAATAATTTCCTTAAATAATGCAGCAACATCCTTAATAATGCAGCAGAGTCCTTAAATAATGCAGCAAAGTCCTTAAATAATGCAACAGAGGCCTTAAATACTGCAGCAGCATCCTTAAATAATGCAGCAGAGTCCTTAAATAATGCAGCAGAGTCCTTAAATAATGCAGCAGAGTCCTTAAATAATGCAGCAGAGTCCTTAAATAATGCAACAAAGTCCTTAAATAAAATGCAGCAACGCCCTTAATAATGCAGCCGAGTCCTTCAATAATGCAGCAAAGTCCTTAAATAATGCAGCAGAGTCCTTAAATACCGCAGCAGCTTCCTTAAATAATGCAAAAAAGTCCTTAAATAATGCAGCAGAGTCCTTAAATAATGCAACAAAGTCCTTAAATAATGCAGCAGAGTCCTTAAATAATGCAACAAACTCCTTAAATAATGCAGCAAAGAACTTAAATAATGCAGCAAATTCCTTAAATAATGCAGCAGAATCCTTAAATAATGCAATAAAGTCCTTAAATAATGCAGAAACTTCCTTAATAATGCAGCAGAGTCCTTAAATAATGCAGCAAAGTCCTTAAATAATGCAGCGGAGGCCTTAAATACTGCTGCAGTGTCCTTAAATAATGCAGCAAAGTCCTTAAATAATGCAACAAAGTCCTTAAATAATGCAGCAGAGTCCTTAAACAATGCAGCACAGTCCTTAAATAATGCAGCAGATTCCTTAAATTCTGCAGCAGCGTCCTTAAATAATGCATGAAAGTCCTTAAATAATGTAGCAGAGTCCTTAAATACTGCAGCAGAGTCCTTAAATAATGCAGCAAAGTCCTTAAATCATGCAGCAGAGTCCTTAAATACCGCAGCAAAGTAATTAAATAATGCAACAAAGTCCTTAAATAATGCAGCAGAGTCCTTAAATAATGCATCAAATTCCTTAAATAATGCAACAGAATCCTTAAATAATGCAATAAAGTCCTTAAATAATGCAGCAGATTCCTTAAATTCTGCAGCAGCGTCGTTAAATAATGCATCAAAGTCCTTTAATAATGCAGCAGAGTCCTTAAATACTGCAGCAGAGTCCTTAAATAATGCATCAAAGTCCTTAAATGATGCAGCAGAGTCCTTAAATACCACAGCAGAGTAATTAAATAATGCAGCAGAGTCCTTAAATAATTCAGCAAAGTCCTTAAATAATGCAGCAGAGTCCTTAAATACTGCAGCAGCGTCCTTAAATAATGCAACAAAGTCCTTAAATAATGCAGCAGAGTCCTTAAATAATGCAACAAAGTCCTTAAATAATGCAGCAGAGTCCTTAAATAATGCAACAAACTCATTAAATAATGCAGCAAAGTACTTAAACATTGCAGCAAATTCCTTAAATAATGCAGCAGAATCCTTAAATAATGCAATAATTTCCTTAAATAATGCAGCAACATCCTTAATAATGCAGCAGAGTCCTTAAATAATGCAGCAAAGGCCTTAAATACTGCAGCAGCATCCTTAAATAATGCAGCAGAGTCCTTAAATAATGCAGCAGAGTCCTTAAATAATGCAACAAAGTCCTTAAATAATGCAGCAGATTCCTTAAATTTCGCAGCAGCGTCCTTAAATAATACATCAAAGTCCTTAAATAATGCAGCAGAGTCCTAAACTACCGCAGCAGAGTCCTTAAATAATGCAGCAAAGTCCTTAAATAATGCAGCAGAGTGCTTACATAATGCAGCAGAGTCCTTAAATACCGCAGCAGAGTCACTAAATAATGCAGCAGAGTCCTTAAATAATGCAGCAAATTCATTAAATAATGCACAGAGTCATTAAATAATGCAATAAAGTCCTTAAATAAAATTCAACAACACCCTTAATAATGCAGCTGAGTCCTTAAATAATTCAGCAAAGTCCTTAAATAATGCAGCAGAGTCCTTAAATACCGCAGCAGCATCCTTAAATAATGCAACAAAGTCCTTAAATAATGCAGCAGAGTCCTTAAATAATGCAACAACGTCCTTAAATAATGCAGCAGAGTCCTTAAATAATGCAACAAACTCATTAAATAATGCAGCAAAGTACTTAAATAATGCAGCAAATTCCTTAAATAATGCAGCAGAATCCTTAAATAATGCAATAATGTCCTTAAATAATGCAGCAGAGTCCTTAAATAATGCAAAAAATTCCTTAAATAATGCATCAGAATCCTTAAATAATGCAACAAAGTCGTTAAATAATGCAGCAACGTCCTTAAATAATGCAGCAGAGTCCTTAAATAATGCAGCAAATTCCTTAAATAATGCAGCAGAGGCCTTAAATACCGAAGCAGAGTCCTTAAATAATGCAGCAAAGTCCTTAAATAATGCAGAAGAGTCCTTAAATAATGCAACAAAGTCCTTAAATAATGCAGCAGAGTCCTTAAATAATGCAACAAAGTCCTTAAATAATGCAGCAGAGTCCTTAAATACCGCAGCAGAGTCATTAAATAATACAGCAGAGTCCTTAAATAAAGCAGCAGAGTGCTTAAATAATGCAGCAGAGTCCTAAAATAGCGCTGCAGAGTCATTAAATAATACAGCAGAGTCCTTAAATAATGCAGCAAATTTCTTAAATAATGCACAGAGTCCTTAAATAATGCAATAAAGTCCTTAAATAAAATGCAGCAACGCCCTTAATAATGCAGCTGAGTCCTTAAATAATGCAGCAAAGTCCTTAAATAATGCAGCAGAGTCCTTAAATACCGCAGCAGCGTCTTTAAATAATGCAACAAAGTCCTTAAATAATGCAGCAGAGTCCTTAAATAATGCAACAAAGTCCTTAAATAATGCAGCAGAGTCCTTAAATAATGCAACAAACTCATTAAATAATGCAGCAAAGTACTTAAATATTGCAGCAAATTCCTTAAATAATGCAGCAGAATCCTTAAATAATGCAATAATTTCCTTAAATAATGCAGCAACATCCTTAATAATGCAGCAGAGTCCTTAAATAATGCAGCAAAGTCCTTAAATAATGCAACAGAGGCCTTAAATACTGCAGCAGCATCCTTAAATAATGCAGCAGAGTCCTTAAATAATGCAGCAGAGTCCTTAAATAATGCAGCAGAGTCCTTAAATAATGCAACAAAGTCCTTAAATAAAATGCAGCAACGCCCTTAATAATGCAGCCGAGTCCTTCAATAATGCAGCAAAGTCCTTAAATAATGCAGCAGAGTCCTTAAATACCGCAGCAGCTTCCTTAAATAATGCAAAAAAGTCCTTAAATAATGCAGCAGAGTCCTTAAATAATGCAACAAAGTCCTTAAATAATGCAGCAGAGTCCTTAAATAATGCAACAAACTCCTTAAATAATGCAGCAAAGAACTTAAATAATGCAGCAAATTCCTTAAATAATGCAGCAGAATCCTTAAATAATGCAATAAAGTCCTTAAATAATGCAGAAACTTCCTTAATAATGCAGCAGAGTCCTTAAATAATGCAGCAAAGTCCTTAAATAATGCAGCGGAGGCCTTAAATACTGCTGCAGTGTCCTTAAATAATGCAGCAAAGTCCTTAAATAATGCAACAAAGTCCTTAAATAATGCAGCAGAGTCCTTAAACAATGCAGCACAGTCCTTAAATAATGCAGCAGATTCCTTAAATTCTGCAGCAGCGTCCTTAAATAATGCATGAAAGTCCTTAAATAATGTAGCAGAGTCCTTAAATACTGCAGCAGAGTCCTTAAATAATGCAGCAAAGTCCTTAAATCATGCAGCAGAGTCCTTAAATACCGCAGCAAAGTAATTAAATAATGCAACAAAGTCCTTAAATAATGCAGCAGAGTCCTTAAATAATGCATCAAATTCCTTAAATAATGCAACAGAATCCTTAAATAATGCAATAAAGTCCTTAAATAATGCAGCAGATTCCTTAAATTCTGCAGCAGCGTCGTTAAATAATGCATCAAAGTCCTTTAATAATGCAGCAGAGTCCTTAAATACTGCAGCAGAGTCCTTAAATAATGCATCAAAGTCCTTAAATGATGCAGCAGAGTCCTTAAATACCACAGCAGAGTAATTAAATAATGCAGCAGAGTCCTTAAATAATTCAGCAAAGTCCTTAAATAATGCAGCAGAGTCCTTAAATACTGCAGCAGCGTCCTTAAATAATGCAACAAAGTCCTTAAATAATGCAGCAGAGTCCTTAAATAATGCAACAAAGTCCTTAAATAATGCAGCAGAGTCCTTAAATAATGCAACAAACTCATTAAATAATGCAGCAAAGTACTTAAACATTGCAGCAAATTCCTTAAATAATGCAGCAGAATCCTTAAATAATGCAATAATTTCCTTAAATAATGCAGCAACATCCTTAATAATGCAGCAGAGTCCTTAAATAATGCAGCAAAGGCCTTAAATACTGCAGCAGCATCCTTAAATAATGCAGCAGAGTCCTTAAATAATGCAGCAGAGTCCTTAAATAATGCAACAAAGTCCTTAAATAATGCAGCAGATTCCTTAAATTTCGCAGCAGCGTCCTTAAATAATACATCAAAGTCCTTAAATAATGCAGCAGAGTCCTAAACTACCGCAGCAGAGTCCTTAAATAATGCAGCAAAGTCCTTAAATAATGCAGCAGAGTGCTTACATAATGCAGCAGAGTCCTTAAATACCGCAGCAGAGTCACTAAATAATGCAGCAGAGTCCTTAAATAATGCAGCAAATTCATTAAATAATGCACAGAGTCATTAAATAATGCAATAAAGTCCTTAAATAAAATTCAACAACACCCTTAATAATGCAGCTGAGTCCTTAAATAATTCAGCAAAGTCCTTAAATAATGCAGCAGAGTCCTTAAATACCGCAGCAGCATCCTTAAATAATGCAACAAAGTCCTTAAATAATGCAGCAGAGTCCTTAAATAATGCAACAACGTCCTTAAATAATGCAGCAGAGTCCTTAAATAATGCAACAAACTCATTAAATAATGCAGCAAAGTACTTAAATAATGCAGCAAATTCCTTAAATAATGCAGCAGAATCCTTAAATAATGCAATAATGTCCTTAAATAATGCAGCAGAGTCCTTAAATAATGCAAAAAATTCCTTAAATAATGCATCAGAATCCTTAAATAATGCAACAAAGTCGTTAAATAATGCAGCAACGTCCTTAAATAATGCAGCAGAGTCCTTAAATAATGCAGCAAATTCCTTAAATAATGCAGCAGAGGCCTTAAATACCGAAGCAGAGTCCTTAAATAATGCAGCAAAGTCCTTAAATAATGCAGAAGAGTCCTTAAATAATGCAACAAAGTCCTTAAATAATGCAGCAGAGTCCTTAAATAATGCAACAAAGTCCTTAAATAATGCAGCAGAGTCCTTAAATACCGCAGCAGAGTCATTAAATAATACAGCAGAGTCCTTAAATAAAGCAGCAGAGTGCTTAAATAATGCAGCAGAGTCCTAAAATAGCGCTGCAGAGTCATTAAATAATACAGCAGAGTCCTTAAATAATGCAGCAAATTTCTTAAATAATGCACAGAGTCCTTAAATAATGCAATAAAGTCCTTAAATAAAATGCAGCAACGCCCTTAATAATGCAGCTGAGTCCTTAAATAATGCAGCAAAGTCCTTAAATAATGCAGCAGAGTCCTTAAATACCGCAGCAGCGTCTTTAAATAATGCAACAAAGTCCTTAAATAATGCAGCAGAGTCCTTAAATAATGCAACAAAGTCCTTAAATAATGCAGCAGAGTCCTTAAATAATGCAACAAACTCATTAAATAATGCAGCAAAGTACTTAAATATTGCAGCAAATTCCTTAAATAATGCAGCAGAATCCTTAAATAATGCAATAATTTCCTTAAATAATGCAGCAACATCCTTAATAATGCAGCAGAGTCCTTAAATAATGCAGCAAAGTCCTTAAATAATGCAACAGAGGCCTTAAATACTGCAGCAGCATCCTTAAATAATGCAGCAGAGTCCTTAAATAATGCAGCAGAGTCCTTAAATAATGCAGCAGAGTCCTTAAATAATGCAACAAAGTCCTTAAATAAAATGCAGCAACGCCCTTAATAATGCAGCCGAGTCCTTCAATAATGCAGCAAAGTCCTTAAATAATGCAGCAGAGTCCTTAAATACCGCAGCAGCTTCCTTAAATAATGCAAAAAAGTCCTTAAATAATGCAGCAGAGTCCTTAAATAATGCAACAAAGTCCTTAAATAATGCAGCAGAGTCCTTAAATAATGCAACAAACTCCTTAAATAATGCAGCAAAGAACTTAAATAATGCAGCAAATTCCTTAAATAATGCAGCAGAATCCTTAAATAATGCAATAAAGTCCTTAAATAATGCAGAAACTTCCTTAATAATGCAGCAGAGTCCTTAAATAATGCAGCAAAGTCCTTAAATAATGCAGCGGAGGCCTTAAATACTGCTGCAGTGTCCTTAAATAATGCAGCAGAGTCCTTAAATAATGCAACAAAGTCCTTAAATAATGCAGCAGAGTCCTTAAACAATGCAGCACAGTCCTTAAATAATGCAACAAAGTCCTTAAATAATGCAGCAGATTCCTTAAATTCTGCAGCAGCGTCCTTAAATAATGCATGAAAGTCCTTAAATAATGCAGCAGAGTCCTTAAATACTGCAGCAGAGTCCTTAAATAATGCAGCAAAGTCCTTAAATCATGCAGCAGAGTCCTTAAATACCGCAGCAAAGTAATTAAATAATGCAACAAAGTCCTTAAATAATGCAGCAGAGTCCTTAAATAATGCATCAAATTCCTTAAATAATGCAACAGAATCCTTAAATAATGCAATAAAGTCCTTAAATAATGCAGCAGATTCCTTAAATTCTGCAGCAGCGTCCTTAAATAATGCATCAAAGTCCTTTAATAATGCAGCAGAGTCCTTAAATACTGCAGCAGAGTCCTTAAATAATGCATCAAAGTCCTTAAATGATGCAGCAGAGTCCTTAAATACCACAGCAGAGTAATTAAATAATGCAGCAGAGTCCTTAAATAATTCAGCAAAGTCCTTAAATAATGCAGCAGAGTCCTTAAATACTGCAGCAGCGTCCTTAAATAATGCAACAAAGTCCTTAAATAATGCAGCAGAGTCCTTAAATAATGCAACAAAGTCCTTAAATAATGCAGCAGAGTCCTTAAATAATGCAACAAACTCATTAAATAATGCAGCAAAGTACTTAAATAATGCAGCAAATTCCTTAAATAATGCAGCAGAATCCTTAAATAATGCAATAAAGTCCTTAAATAATGCAGCAGAGTCCTTAAATAATGCAAAAAATTCCTTAAATAATGCAGCAGAATCCTTAAATAATGCAATAAAGTCATTAAATAATGCAGCAGAGTCCTTAAATACCGCAGCAGAGTCATTAAATAATACAGCAGAGTCCTTAAATAAAGCAGCAGAGTGCTTAAATAATGCAGCAGAGTCCTAAAATAGCGCTGCAGAGTCATTAAATAATACAGCAGAGTCCTTAAATAATGCAGCAAATTTCTTAAATAATGCACAGAGTCCTTAAATAATGCAATAAAGTCCTTAAATAAAATGCAGCAACGCCCTTAATAATGCAGCTGAGTCCTTAAATAATGCAGCAAAGTCCTTAAATAATGCAGCAGAGTCCTTAAATACCGCAGCAGCGTCTTTAAATAATGCAACAAAGTCCTTAAATAATGCAGCAGAGTCCTTAAATAATGCAACAAAGTCCTTAAATAATGCAGCAGAGTCCTTAAATAATGCAACAAACTCATTAAATAATGCAGCAAAGTACTTAAATATTGCAGCAAATTCCTTAAATAATGCAGCAGAATCCTTAAATAATGCAATAATTTCCTTAAATAATGCAGCAACATCCTTAATAATGCAGCAGAGTCCTTAAATAATGCAGCAAAGTCCTTAAATAATGCAACAGAGGCCTTAAATACTGCAGCAGCATCCTTAAATAATGCAGCAGAGTCCTTAAATAATGCAGCAGAGTCCTTAAATAATGCAGCAGAGTCCTTAAATAATGCAACAAAGTCCTTAAATAAATTGCAGCAACGCCCTTAATAATGCAGCCGAGTCCTTCAATAATGCAGCAAAGTCCTTAAATAATGCAGCAGAGTCCTTAAATACCGCAGCAGCTTCCTTAAATAATGCAAAAAAGTCCTTAAATAATGCAGCAGAGTCCTTAAATAATGCAACAAAGTCCTTAAATAATGCAGCAGAGTCCTTAAATAATGCAACAAACTCCTTAAATAATGCAGCAAAGAACTTAAATAATGCAGCAAATTCCTTAAATAATGCAGCAGAATCCTTAAATAATGCAATAAAGTCCTTAAATAATGCAGAAACTTCCTTAATAATGCAGCAGAGTCCTTAAATAATGCAGCAAAGTCCTTAAATAATGCAGCGGAGGCCTTAAATACTGCTGCAGTGTCCTTAAATAATGCAGCAAAGTCCTTAAATAATGCAACAAAGTCCTTAAATAATGCAGCAGAGTCCTTAAACAATGCAGCACAGTCCTTAAATAATGCAGCAGATTCCTTAAATTCTGCAGCAGCGTCCTTAAATAATGCATGAAAGTCCTTAAATAATGTAGCAGAGTCCTTAAATACTGCAGCAGAGTCCTTAAATAATGCAGCAAAGTCCTTAAATCATGCAGCAGAGTCCTTAAATACCGCAGCAAAGTAATTAAATAATGCAACAAAGTCCTTAAATAATGCAGCAGAGTCCTTAAATAATGCATCAAATTCCTTAAATAATGCAACAGAATCCTTAAATAATGCAATAAAGTCCTTAAATAATGCAGCAGATTCCTTAAATTCTGCAGCAGCGTCGTTAAATAATGCATCAAAGTCCTTTAATAATGCAGCAGAGTCCTTAAATACTGCAGCAGAGTCCTTAAATAATGCATCAAAGTCCTTAAATGATGCAGCAGAGTCCTTAAATACCACAGCAGAGTAATTAAATAATGCAGCAGAGTCCTTAAATAATTCAGCAAAGTCCTTAAATAATGCAGCAGAGTCCTTAAATACTGCAGCAGCGTCCTTAAATAATGCAACAAAGTCCTTAAATAATGCAGCAGAGTCCTTAAATAATGCAACAAAGTCCTTAAATAATGCAGCAGAGTCCTTAAATAATGCAACAAACTCATTAAATAATGCAGCAAAGTACTTAAACATTGCAGCAAATTCCTTAAATAATGCAGCAGAATCCTTAAATAATGCAATAATTTCCTTAAATAATGCAGCAACATCCTTAATAATGCAGCAGAGTCCTTAAATAATGCAGCAAAGGCCTTAAATACTGCAGCAGCATCCTTAAATAATGCAGCAGAGTCCTTAAATAATGCAGCAGAGTCCTTAAATAATGCAACAAAGTCCTTAAATAATGCAGCAGATTCCTTAAATTTCGCAGCAGCGTCCTTAAATAATACATCAAAGTCCTTAAATAATGCAGCAGAGTCCTAAACTACCGCAGCAGAGTCCTTAAATAATGCAGCAAAGTCCTTAAATAATGCAGCAGAGTGCTTACATAATGCAGCAGAGTCCTTAAATACCGCAGCAGAGTCACTAAATAATGCAGCAGAGTCCTTAAATAATGCAGCAAATTCATTAAATAATGCACAGAGTCATTAAATAATGCAATAAAGTCCTTAAATAAAATTCAACAACACCCTTAATAATGCAGCTGAGTCCTTAAATAATTCAGCAAAGTCCTTAAATAATGCAGCAGAGTCCTTAAATACCGCAGCAGCATCCTTAAATAATGCAACAAAGTCCTTAAATAATGCAGCAGAGTCCTTAAATAATGCAACAACGTCCTTAAATAATGCAGCAGAGTCCTTAAATAATGCAACAAACTCATTAAATAATGCAGCAAAGTACTTAAATAATGCAGCAAATTCCTTAAATAATGCAGCAGAATCCTTAAATAATGCAATAATGTCCTTAAATAATGCAGCAGAGTCCTTAAATAATGCAAAAAATTCCTTAAATAATGCATCAGAATCCTTAAATAATGCAACAAAGTCGTTAAATAATGCAGCAACGTCCTTAAATAATGCAGCAGAGTCCTTAAATAATGCAGCAAATTCCTTAAATAATGCAGCAGAGGCCTTAAATACCGAAGCAGAGTCCTTAAATAATGCAGCAAAGTCCTTAAATAATGCAGAAGAGTCCTTAAATAATGCAACAAAGTCCTTAAATAATGCAGCAGAGTCCTTAAATAATGCAACAAAGTCCTTAAATAATGCAGCAGAGTCCTTAAATACCGCAGCAGAGTCATTAAATAATACAGCAGAGTCCTTAAATAAAGCAGCAGAGTGCTTAAATAATGCAGCAGAGTCCTAAAATAGCGCTGCAGAGTCATTAAATAATACAGCAGAGTCCTTAAATAATGCAGCAAATTTCTTAAATAATGCACAGAGTCCTTAAATAATGCAATAAAGTCCTTAAATAAAATGCAGCAACGCCCTTAATAATGCAGCTGAGTCCTTAAATAATGCAGCAAAGTCCTTAAATAATGCAGCAGAGTCCTTAAATACCGCAGCAGCGTCTTTAAATAATGCAACAAAGTCCTTAAATAATGCAGCAGAGTCCTTAAATAATGCAACAAAGTCCTTAAATAATGCAGCAGAGTCCTTAAATAATGCAACAAACTCATTAAATAATGCAGCAAAGTACTTAAATATTGCAGCAAATTCCTTAAATAATGCAGCAGAATCCTTAAATAATGCAATAATTTCCTTAAATAATGCAGCAACATCCTTAATAATGCAGCAGAGTCCTTAAATAATGCAGCAAAGTCCTTAAATAATGCAACAGAGGCCTTAAATACTGCAGCAGCATCCTTAAATAATGCAGCAGAGTCCTTAAATAATGCAGCAGAGTCCTTAAATAATGCAGCAGAGTCCTTAAATAATGCAACAAAGTCCTTAAATAAAATGCAGCAACGCCCTTAATAATGCAGCCGAGTCCTTCAATAATGCAGCAAAGTCCTTAAATAATGCAGCAGAGTCCTTAAATACCGCAGCAGCTTCCTTAAATAATGCAAAAAAGTCCTTAAATAATGCAGCAGAGTCCTTAAATAATGCAACAAAGTCCTTAAATAATGCAGCAGAGTCCTTAAATAATGCAACAAACTCCTTAAATAATGCAGCAAAGAACTTAAATAATGCAGCAAATTCCTTAAATAATGCAGCAGAATCCTTAAATAATGCAATAAAGTCCTTAAATAATGCAGAAACTTCCTTAATAATGCAGCAGAGTCCTTAAATAATGCAGCAAAGTCCTTAAATAATGCAGCGGAGGCCTTAAATACTGCTGCAGTGTCCTTAAATAATGCAGCAGAGTCCTTAAATAATGCAACAAAGTCCTTAAATAATGCAGCAGAGTCCTTAAACAATGCAGCACAGTCCTTAAATAATGCAACAAAGTCCTTAAATAATGCAGCAGATTCCTTAAATTCTGCAGCAGCGTCCTTAAATAATGCATGAAAGTCCTTAAATAATGCAGCAGAGTCCTTAAATACTGCAGCAGAGTCCTTAAATAATGCAGCAAAGTCCTTAAATCATGCAGCAGAGTCCTTAAATACCGCAGCAAAGTAATTAAATAATGCAACAAAGTCCTTAAATAATGCAGCAGAGTCCTTAAATAATGCATCAAATTCCTTAAATAATGCAACAGAATCCTTAAATAATGCAATAAAGTCCTTAAATAATGCAGCAGATTCCTTAAATTCTGCAGCAGCGTCCTTAAATAATGCATCAAAGTCCTTTAATAATGCAGCAGAGTCCTTAAATACTGCAGCAGAGTCCTTAAATAATGCATCAAAGTCCTTAAATGATGCAGCAGAGTCCTTAAATACCACAGCAGAGTAATTAAATAATGCAGCAGAGTCCTTAAATAATTCAGCAAAGTCCTTAAATAATGCAGCAGAGTCCTTAAATACTGCAGCAGCGTCCTTAAATAATGCAACAAAGTCCTTAAATAATGCAGCAGAGTCCTTAAATAATGCAACAAAGTCCTTAAATAATGCAGCAGAGTCCTTAAATAATGCAACAAACTCATTAAATAATGCAGCAAAGTACTTAAATAATGCAGCAAATTCCTTAAATAATGCAGCAGAATCCTTAAATAATGCAATAAAGTCCTTAAATAATGCAGCAGAGTCCTTAAATAATGCAAAAAATTCCTTAAATAATGCAGCAGAATCCTTAAATAATGCAATAAAGTCATTAAATAATGCAGCAGAGTCCTTAAATACCGCAGCAGAGTCATTAAATAATACAGCAGAGTCCTTAAATAAAGCAGCAGAGTGCTTAAATAATGCAGCAGAGTCCTAAAATAGCGCTGCAGAGTCATTAAATAATACAGCAGAGTCCTTAAATAATGCAGCAAATTTCTTAAATAATGCACAGAGTCCTTAAATAATGCAATAAAGTCCTTAAATAAAATGCAGCAACGCCCTTAATAATGCAGCTGAGTCCTTAAATAATGCAGCAAAGTCCTTAAATAATGCAGCAGAGTCCTTAAATACCGCAGCAGCGTCTTTAAATAATGCAACAAAGTCCTTAAATAATGCAGCAGAGTCCTTAAATAATGCAACAAAGTCCTTAAATAATGCAGCAGAGTCCTTAAATAATGCAACAAACTCATTAAATAATGCAGCAAAGTACTTAAATATTGCAGCAAATTCCTTAAATAATGCAGCAGAATCCTTAAATAATGCAATAATTTCCTTAAATAATGCAGCAACATCCTTAATAATGCAGCAGAGTCCTTAAATAATGCAGCAAAGTCCTTAAATAATGCAACAGAGGCCTTAAATACTGCAGCAGCATCCTTAAATAATGCAGCAGAGTCCTTAAATAATGCAGCAGAGTCCTTAAATAATGCAGCAGAGTCCTTAAATAATGCAACAAAGTCCTTAAATAAATTGCAGCAACGCCCTTAATAATGCAGCCGAGTCCTTCAATAATGCAGCAAAGTCCTTAAATAATGCAGCAGAGTCCTTAAATACCGCAGCAGCTTCCTTAAATAATGCAAAAAAGTCCTTAAATAATGCAGCAGAGTCCTTAAATAATGCAACAAAGTC
Source organism: Phyllobates terribilis (assembly GCF_046119375.1). NCBI lineage: Eukaryota > Metazoa > Chordata > Amphibia > Anura > Dendrobatidae > Phyllobates > Phyllobates terribilis. The sequence continues at coordinate 1,365,816 of NW_027363072.1, read as the reverse complement.
CTTAAATAATGCAGCAGAGTCCTTAAATAATGCAACAAACTCCTTAAATAATGCAGCAAAGAACTTAAATAATGCAGCAAATTCCTTAAATAATGCAGCAGAATCCTTAAATAATGCAATAAAGTCCTTAAATAATGCAGAAACTTCCTTAATAATGCAGCAGAGTCCTTAAATAATGCAGCAAAGTCCTTAAATAATGCAGCGGAGGCCTTAAATACTGCTGCAGTGTCCTTAAATAATGCAGCAAAGTCCTTAAATAATGCAACAAAGTCCTTAAATAATGCAGCAGAGTCCTTAAACAATGCAGCACAGTCCTTAAATAATGCAGCAGATTCCTTAAATTCTGCAGCAGCGTCCTTAAATAATGCATGAAAGTCCTTAAATAATGTAGCAGAGTCCTTAAATACTGCAGCAGAGTCCTTAAATAATGCAGCAAAGTCCTTAAATCATGCAGCAGAGTCCTTAAATACCGCAGCAAAGTAATTAAATAATGCAACAAAGTCCTTAAATAATGCAGCAGAGTCCTTAAATAATGCATCAAATTCCTTAAATAATGCAACAGAATCCTTAAATAATGCAATAAAGTCCTTAAATAATGCAGCAGATTCCTTAAATTCTGCAGCAGCGTCGTTAAATAATGCATCAAAGTCCTTTAATAATGCAGCAGAGTCCTTAAATACTGCAGCAGAGTCCTTAAATAATGCATCAAAGTCCTTAAATGATGCAGCAGAGTCCTTAAATACCACAGCAGAGTAATTAAATAATGCAGCAGAGTCCTTAAATAATTCAGCAAAGTCCTTAAATAATGCAGCAGAGTCCTTAAATACTGCAGCAGCGTCCTTAAATAATGCAACAAAGTCCTTAAATAATGCAGCAGAGTCCTTAAATAATGCAACAAAGTCCTTAAATAATGCAGCAGAGTCCTTAAATAATGCAACAAACTCATTAAATAATGCAGCAAAGTACTTAAACATTGCAGCAAATTCCTTAAATAATGCAGCAGAATCCTTAAATAATGCAATAATTTCCTTAAATAATGCAGCAACATCCTTAATAATGCAGCAGAGTCCTTAAATAATGCAGCAAAGGCCTTAAATACTGCAGCAGCATCCTTAAATAATGCAGCAGAGTCCTTAAATAATGCAGCAGAGTCCTTAAATAATGCAACAAAGTCCTTAAATAATGCAGCAGATTCCTTAAATTTCGCAGCAGCGTCCTTAAATAATACATCAAAGTCCTTAAATAATGCAGCAGAGTCCTAAACTACCGCAGCAGAGTCCTTAAATAATGCAGCAAAGTCCTTAAATAATGCAGCAGAGTGCTTACATAATGCAGCAGAGTCCTTAAATACCGCAGCAGAGTCACTAAATAATGCAGCAGAGTCCTTAAATAATGCAGCAAATTCATTAAATAATGCACAGAGTCATTAAATAATGCAATAAAGTCCTTAAATAAAATTCAACAACACCCTTAATAATGCAGCTGAGTCCTTAAATAATTCAGCAAAGTCCTTAAATAATGCAGCAGAGTCCTTAAATACCGCAGCAGCATCCTTAAATAATGCAACAAAGTCCTTAAATAATGCAGCAGAGTCCTTAAATAATGCAACAACGTCCTTAAATAATGCAGCAGAGTCCTTAAATAATGCAACAAACTCATTAAATAATGCAGCAAAGTACTTAAATAATGCAGCAAATTCCTTAAATAATGCAGCAGAATCCTTAAATAATGCAATAATGTCCTTAAATAATGCAGCAGAGTCCTTAAATAATGCAAAAAATTCCTTAAATAATGCATCAGAATCCTTAAATAATGCAACAAAGTCGTTAAATAATGCAGCAACGTCCTTAAATAATGCAGCAGAGTCCTTAAATAATGCAGCAAATTCCTTAAATAATGCAGCAGAGGCCTTAAATACCGAAGCAGAGTCCTTAAATAATGCAGCAAAGTCCTTAAATAATGCAGAAGAGTCCTTAAATAATGCAACAAAGTCCTTAAATAATGCAGCAGAGTCCTTAAATAATGCAACAAAGTCCTTAAATAATGCAGCAGAGTCCTTAAATACCGCAGCAGAGTCATTAAATAATACAGCAGAGTCCTTAAATAAAGCAGCAGAGTGCTTAAATAATGCAGCAGAGTCCTAAAATAGCGCTGCAGAGTCATTAAATAATACAGCAGAGTCCTTAAATAATGCAGCAAATTTCTTAAATAATGCACAGAGTCCTTAAATAATGCAATAAAGTCCTTAAATAAAATGCAGCAACGCCCTTAATAATGCAGCTGAGTCCTTAAATAATGCAGCAAAGTCCTTAAATAATGCAGCAGAGTCCTTAAATACCGCAGCAGCGTCTTTAAATAATGCAACAAAGTCCTTAAATAATGCAGCAGAGTCCTTAAATAATGCAACAAAGTCCTTAAATAATGCAGCAGAGTCCTTAAATAATGCAACAAACTCATTAAATAATGCAGCAAAGTACTTAAATATTGCAGCAAATTCCTTAAATAATGCAGCAGAATCCTTAAATAATGCAATAATTTCCTTAAATAATGCAGCAACATCCTTAATAATGCAGCAGAGTCCTTAAATAATGCAGCAAAGTCCTTAAATAATGCAACAGAGGCCTTAAATACTGCAGCAGCATCCTTAAATAATGCAGCAGAGTCCTTAAATAATGCAGCAGAGTCCTTAAATAATGCAGCAGAGTCCTTAAATAATGCAACAAAGTCCTTAAATAAAATGCAGCAACGCCCTTAATAATGCAGCCGAGTCCTTCAATAATGCAGCAAAGTCCTTAAATAATGCAGCAGAGTCCTTAAATACCGCAGCAGCTTCCTTAAATAATGCAAAAAAGTCCTTAAATAATGCAGCAGAGTCCTTAAATAATGCAACAAAGTCCTTAAATAATGCAGCAGAGTCCTTAAATAATGCAACAAACTCCTTAAATAATGCAGCAAAGAACTTAAATAATGCAGCAAATTCCTTAAATAATGCAGCAGAATCCTTAAATAATGCAATAAAGTCCTTAAATAATGCAGAAACTTCCTTAATAATGCAGCAGAGTCCTTAAATAATGCAGCAAAGTCCTTAAATAATGCAGCAGAGGCCTTAAATACTGCTGCAGTGTCCTTAAATAATGCAGCAGAGTCCTTAAATAATGCAACAAAGTCCTTAAATAATGCAGCAGAGTCCTTAAACAATGCAGCACAGTCCTTAAATAATGCAACAAAGTCCTTAAATAATGCAGCAGATTCCTTAAATTCTGCAGCAGCGTCCTTAAATAATGCATGAAAGTCCTTAAATAATGCAGCAGAGTCCTTAAATACTGCAGCAGAGTCCTTAAATAATGCAGCAAAGTCCTTAAATCATGCAGCAGAGTCCTTAAATACCGCAGCAAAGTAATTAAATAATGCAACAAAGTCCTTAAATAATGCAGCAGAGTCCTTAAATAATGCATCAAATTCCTTAAATAATGCAACAGAATCCTTAAATAATGCAATAAAGTCCTTAAATAATGCAGCAGATTCCTTAAATTCTGCAGCAGCGTCCTTAAATAATGCATCAAAGTCCTTTAATAATGCAGCAGAGTCCTTAAATACTGCAGCAGAGTCCTTAAATAATGCATCAAAGTCCTTAAATGATGCAGCAGAGTCCTTAAATACCACAGCAGAGTAATTAAATAATGCAGCAGAGTCCTTAAATAATTCAGCAAAGTCCTTAAATAATGCAGCAGAGTCCTTAAATACTGCAGCAGCGTCCTTAAATAATGCAACAAAGTCCTTAAATAATGCAGCAGAGTCCTTAAATAATGCAACAAAGTCCTTAAATAATGCAGCAGAGTCCTTAAATAATGCAACAAACTCATTAAATAATGCAGCAAAGTACTTAAATAATGCAGCAAATTCCTTAAATAATGCAGCAGAATCCTTAAATAATGCAATAAAGTCCTTAAATAATGCAGCAGAGTCCTTAAATAATGCAAAAAATTCCTTAAATAATGCAGCAGAATCCTTAAATAATGCAATAAAGTCATTAAATAATGCAGCAGAGTCCTTAAATAATGCAGCAGATTCCTTAAATTCTGCAGCATCGTCCTTAAATAATGCATCAAAGTCCTTAAATAATGCAGCAGAGTCCTTAAATACCACAGCAGAGTCATTAAATAATGCAGCAGAGTCCTTAAATAATGCAGCATATTCCTTAAATAATGCAGCAGAGTCCTTAAATAATGCAGCAGAGTCCTTAAATAATGCAGCAGAGTGCTTACATAATGCAGCAGAGTCCTTATATACCGCAGCAGAGTCATTAAATAATGCAGCAGAGTCCTTAAATAATGCAGCAAATTCATTAAATAATGCACAGAGTCATTAAATAATGCAATAAAGTCCTTAAATAAAATTCAACAACACCCTTAATAATGCAGCTGAGTCCTTAAATAATTCAGCAAAGTCCTTAAATAATGCAGCAGAGTCCTTAAATACCGCAGCAGCATCCTTAAATAATGCAACAAAGTCCTTAAATAATGCAGCAGAGTCCTTAAATAATGCAACAAAGTCCTTAAATAATGCAGCAGAGTCCTTAAATAATGCAACAAACTCATTAAATAATGCAGCAAAGTACTTAAATAATGCAGCAAATTCCTTAAATAATGCAGCAGAATCCTTAAATAATGCAATAATTTCCTTAAATAATGCAGCAACATCCTTAATAATGCAGCAGAGTGCTTAAATAATGCAGCAAAGGCCTTAAATACTGCAGCAGCATCCTTAAATAATGCAGCAGAGTCCTTAAATAATGCAGCAGAGTCCTTAAATAATGCAACAAAGTCCTTAAATAATGCAGCAGATTCCTTAAATTTCGCAGCAGCGTCCTTAAATAATACATCAAAGTCCTTAAATAATGCAGCAGAGTCCTAAACTACCACAGCAGAGTCCTTAAATAATGCAGCAAAGTCCTTAAATAATGCAGCAGAGTGCTTACATAATGCAGCAGAGTCCTTAAATACCGCAGCAGAGTCACTAAATAATGCAGCAGAGTCCTTAAATAATGCAGCAAATTCATTAAATAATGCACAGAGTCATTAAATAATGCAATAAAGTCCTTAAATAAAATTCAACAACACCCTTAATAATGCAGCTGAGTCCTTAAATAATTCAGCAAAGTCCTTAAATAATGCAGCAGAGTCCTTAAATACCGCAGCAGCATCCTTAAATAATGCAACAAAGTCCTTAAATAATGCAGCAGAGTCCTTAAATAATGCAACAACGTCCTTAAATAATGCAGCAGAGTCCTTAAATAATGCAACAAACTCATTAAATAATGCAGCAAAGTACTTAAATAATGCAGCAAATTCCTTAAATAATGCAGCAGAATCCTTAAATAATGCAATAATGTCCTTAAATAATGCAGCAGAGTCCTTAAATAATGCAAAAAATTCCTTAAATAATGCATCAGAATCCTTAAATAATGCAACAAAGTCGTTAAATAATGCAGCAACGTCCTTAAATAATGCAGCAGAGTCCTTAAATAATGCAGCAAATTCCTTAAATAATGCAGCAGAGGCCTTAAATACCGAAGCAGAGTCCTTAAATAATGCAGCAAAGTCCTTAAATAATGCAGAAGAGTCCTTAAATAATGCAACAAAGTCCTTAAATAATGCAGCAGAGTCCTTAAATAATGCAACAAAGTCCTTAAATAATGCAGCAGAGTCCTTAAATACCGCAGCAGAGTCATTAAATAATACAGCAGAGTCCTTAAATAAAGCAGCAGAGTGCTTAAATAATGCAGCAGAGTCCTAAAATAGCGCTGCAGAGTCATTAAATAATACAGCAGAGTCCTTAAATAATGCAGCAAATTTCTTAAATAATGCACAGAGTCCTTAAATAATGCAATAAAGTCCTTAAATAAAATGCAGCAACGCCCTTAATAATGCAGCTGAGTCCTTAAATAATGCAAAAAAGTCCTTAAATAATGCAGCAGAGTCCTTAAATACCGCAGCAGCGTCTTTAAATAATGCAACAAAGTCCTTAAATAATGCAGCAGAGTCCTTAAATAATGCAACAAAGTCCTTAAATAATGCAGCAGAGTCCTTAACTAATGCAACAAACTCATTAAATAATGCAGCAAAGTACTTAAATATTGCAGCAAATTCCTTAAATAATGCAGCAGAATCCTTAAATAATGCAATAATTTCCTTAAATAATGCAGCAACATCCTTAATAATGCAGCAGAGTCCTTAAATAATGCAGCAAAGTCCTTAAATAATGCAACAGAGGCCTTAAATACTGCAGCAGCATCCTTAAATAATGCAGCAGAGTCCTTAAATAATGCAGCAGAGTCCTTAAATAATGCAGCAGAGTCCTTAAATAATGCAACAAAGTCCTTAAATAAAATGCAGCAACGCCCTTAATAATGCAGCCGAGTCCTTCAATAATGCAGCAAAGTCCTTAAATAATGCAGCAGAGTCCTTAAATACCGCAGCAGCTTCCTTAAATAATGCAAAAAAGTCCTTAAATAATGCAGCAGAGTCCTTAAATAATGCAACAAAGTCCTTAAATAATGCAGCAGAGTCCTTAAATAATGCAACAAACTCCTTAAATAATGCAGCAAAGAACTTAAATAATGCAGCAAATTCCTTAAATAATGCAGCAGACTCCTTAAATAATGCAATAAATTCCTTAAATAATTCAGAAACTTCCTTAATAATGCAGCAGAGTCCTTAAATAATGCAGCAAAGTCCTTAAATAATGCAGCGGAGGCCTTAAATACTGCTGCAGTGTCCTTAAATAATGCAGCAAAGTCCTTAAATAATGCAACAAAGTCCTTAAATAATGCAGCAGAGTCCTTAAACAATGCAGCACAGTCCTTAAATAATGCAACAAAGTCCTTAAATAATGCAGCAGATTCCTTAAATTCTGCAGCAGCGTCCTTAAATAATGCATGAAAGTCCTTAAATAATGCAGCAGAGTCCTTAAATACTGCAGCAGAGTCCTTAAATAATGCAGCAAAGTCCTTAAATCATGCAGCAGAGTCCTTAAATACCGCAGCAAAGTAATTAAATAATGCAACAAAGTCCTTAAATAATGCAGCAGAGTCCTTAAATAATGCATCAAATTCCTTAAATAATGCAACAGAATCCTTAAATAATGCAATAAAGTCCTTAAATAATGCAGCAGATTCCTTAAATTCTGCAGCAGCGTCCTTAAATAATGCATCAAAGTCCTTTAATAATGCAGCAGAGTCCTTAAATACTGCAGCAGAGTCCTTAAATAATGCATCAAAGTCCTTAAATGATGCAGCAGAGTCCTTAAATACCACAGCAGAGTAATTAAATAATGCAGCAGAGTCCTTAAATAATTCAGCAAAGTCCTTAAATAATGCAGCAGAGTCCTTAAATACTGCAGCAGCGTCCTTAAATAATGCAACAAAGTCCTCAAATAATGCAGCAGAGTCCTTAAATAATGCAACAAAGTCCTTAAATAATGCAGCAGAGTCCTTAAATAATGCAACAAACTCATTAAATAATGCAGCAAAGTACTTAAACATTGCAGCAAATTCCTTAAATAATGCAGCAGAATCCTTAAATAATGCAATAATTTCCTTAAATAATGCAGCAACATCCTTAATAATGCAGCAGAGTCCTTAAATAATGCAGCAAAGGCCTTAAATACTGCAGCAGCATCCTTAAATAATGCAGCAGAGTCCTTAAATAATGCAGCAGAGTCCTTAAATAATGCAACAAAGTCCTTAAATAATGCAGCAGATTCCTTAAATTTCGCAGCAGCGTCCTTAAATAATACATCAAAGTCCTTAAATAATGCAGCAGAGTCCTAAACTACCGCAGCAGAGTCCTTAAATAATGCAGCAAAGTCCTTAAATAATGCAGCAGAGTGCTTACATAATGCAGCAGAGTCCTTAAATACCGCAGCAGAGTCACTAAATAATGCAGCAGAGTCCTTAAATAATGCAGCAAATTCATTAAATAATGCACAGAGTCATTAAATAATGCAATAAAGTCCTTAAATAAAATTCAACAACACCCTTAATAATGCAGCTGAGTCCTTAAATAATTCAGCAAAGTCCTTAAATAATGCAGCAGAGTCCTTAAATACCGCAGCAGCATCCTTAAATAATGCAACAAAGTCCTTAAATAATGCAGCAGAGTCCTTAAATAATGCAACAACGTCCTTAAATAATGCAGCAGAGTCCTTAAATAATGCAACAAACTCATTAAATAATGCAGCAAAGTACTTAAATAATGCAGCAAATTCCTTAAATAATGCAGCAGAATCCTTAAATAATGCAATAATGTCCTTAAATAATGCAGCAGAGTCCTTAAATAATGCAAAAAATTCCTTAAATAATGCATCAGAATCCTTAAATAATGCAACAAAGTCGTTAAATAATGCAGCAACGTCCTTAAATAATGCAGCAGAGTCCTTAAATAATGCAGCAAATTCCTTAAATAATGCAGCAGAGGCCTTAAATACCGAAGCAGAGTCCTTAAATAATGCAGCAAAGTCCTTAAATAATGCAGAAGAGTCCTTAAATAATGCAACAAAGTCCTTAAATAATGCAGCAGAGTCCTTAAATAATGCAACAAAGTCCTTAAATAATGCAGCAGAGTCCTTAAATACCGCAGCAGAGTCATTAAATAATACAGCAGAGTCCTTAAATAAAGCAGCAGAGTGCTTAAATAATGCAGCAGAGTCCTAAAATAGCGCTGCAGAGTCATTAAATAATACAGGAGAGTCCTTAAATAATGCAGCAAATTTCTTAAATAATGCACAGAGTCCTTAAATAATGCAATAAAGTCCTTAAATAAAATGCAGCAACGCCCTTAATAATGCAGCTGAGTCCTTAAATAATGCAGCAAAGTCCTTAAATAATGCAGCAGAGTCCTTAAATACCGCAGCAGCGTCTTTAAATAATGCAACAAAGTCCTTAAATAATGCAGCAGAGTCCTTAAATAATGCAACAAAGTCCTTAAATAATGCAGCAGAGTCCTTAAATAATGCAACAAACTCATTAAATAATGCAGCAAAGTACTTAAATATTGCAGCAAATTCCTTAAATAATGCAGCCGAATCCTTAAATAATGCAATAATTTCCTTAAATAATGCAGCAACATCCTTAATAATGCAGCAGAGTGCTTACATAATGCAGCAGAGTCCTTATATACCGCAGCAGAGTCATTAAATAATGCAGCAGAGTCCTTAAATAATGCAGCAAATTCATTAAATAATGCACAGAGTCATTAAATAATGCAATAAAGTCCTTAAATAAAATTCAACAACACCCTTAATAATGCAGCTGAGTCCTTAAATAATTCAGCAAAGTCCTTAAATAATGCAGCAGAGTCCTTAAATACCGCAGCAGCATCCTTAAATAATGCAACAAAGTCCTTAAATAATGCAGCAGAGTCCTTAAATAATGCAACAAAGTCCTTAAATAATGCAGCAGAGTCCTTAAATAATGCAACAAACTCATTAAATAATGCAGCAAAGTACTTAAATAATGCAGCAAATTCCTTAAATAATGCAGCAGAATCCTTAAATAATGCAATAATTTCCTTAAATAATGCAGCAACATCCTTAATAATGCAGCAGAGTGCTTAAATAATGCAGCAAAGGCCTTAAATACTGCAGCAGCATCCTTAAATAATGCAGCAGAGTCCTTAAATAATGCAGCAGAGTCCTTAAATAATGCAACAAAGTCCTTAAATAATGCAGCAGATTCCTTAAATTTCGCAGCAGCGTCCTTAAATAATACATCAAAGTCCTTAAATAATGCAGCAGAGTCCTAAACTACCACAGCAGAGTCCTTAAATAATGCAGCAAAGTCCTTAAATAATGCAGCAGAGTGCTTACATAATGCAGCAGAGTCCTTAAATACCGCAGCAGAGTCACTAAATAATGCAGCAGAGTCCTTAAATAATGCAGCAAATTCATTAAATAATGCACAGAGTCATTAAATAATGCAATAAAGTCCTTAAATAAAATTCAACAACACCCTTAATAATGCAGCTGAGTCCTTAAATAATTCAGCAAAGTCCTTAAATAATGCAGCAGAGTCCTTAAATACCGCAGCAGCATCCTTAAATAATGCAACAAAGTCCTTAAATAATGCAGCAGAGTCCTTAAATAATGCAACAACGTCCTTAAATAATGCAGCAGAGTCCTTAAATAATGCAACAAACTCATTAAATAATGCAGCAAAGTACTTAAATAATGCAGCAAATTCCTTAAATAATGCAGCAGAATCCTTAAATAATGCAATAATGTCCTTAAATAATGCAGCAGAGTCCTTAAATAATGCAAAAAATTCCTTAAATAATGCATCAGAATCCTTAAATAATGCAACAAAGTCGTTAAATAATGCAGCAACGTCCTTAAATAATGCAGCAGAGTCCTTAAATAATGCAGCAAATTCCTTAAATAATGCAGCAGAGGCCTTAAATACCGAAGCAGAGTCCTTAAATAATGCAGCAAAGTCCTTAAATAATGCAGAAGAGTCCTTAAATAATGCAACAAAGTCCTTAAATAATGCAGCAGAGTCCTTAAATAATGCAACAAAGTCCTTAAATAATGCAGCAGAGTCCTTAAATACCGCAGCAGAGTCATTAAATAATACAGCAGAGTCCTTAAATAAAGCAGCAGAGTGCTTAAATAATGCAGCAGAGTCCTAAAATAGCGCTGCAGAGTCATTAAATAATACAGCAGAGTCCTTAAATAATGCAGCAAATTTCTTAAATAATGCACAGAGTCCTTAAATAATGCAATAAAGTCCTTAAATAAAATGCAGCAACGCCCTTAATAATGCAGCTGAGTCCTTAAATAATGCAGCAAAGTCCTTAAATAATGCAGCAGAGTCCTTAAATACCGCAGCAGCGTCTTTAAATAATGCAACAAAGTCCTTAAATAATGCAGCAGAGTCCTTAAATAATGCAACAAAGTCCTTAAATAATGCAGCAGAGTCCTTAAATAATGCAACAAACTCATTAAATAATGCAGCAAAGTACTTAAATATTGCAGCAAATTCCTTAAATAATGCAGCAGAATCCTTAAATAATGCAATAATTTCCTTAAATAATGCAGCAACATCCTTAATAATGCAGCAGAGTCCTTAAATAATGCAGCAAAGTCCTTAAATAATGCAACAGAGGCCTTAAATACTGCAGCAGCATCCTTAAATAATGCAGCAGAGTCCTTAAATAATGCAGCAGAGTCCTTAAATAATGCAGCAGAGTCCTTAAATAATGCAACAAAGTCCTTAAATAAAATGCAGCAACGCCCTTAATAATGCAGCCGAGTCCTTCAATAATGCAGCAAAGTCCTTAAATAATGCAGCAGAGTCCTTAAATACCGCAGCAGCTTCCTTAAATAATGCAAAAAAGTCCTTAAATAATGCAGCAGAGTCCTTAAATAATGCAACAAAGTCCTTAAATAATGCAGCAGAGTCCTTAAATAATGCAACAAACTCCTTAAATAATGCAGCAAAGAACTTAAATAATGCAGCAAATTCCTTAAATAATGCAGCAGAATCCTTAAATAATGCAATAAATTCCTTAAATAATGCAGAAACTTCCTTAATAATGCAGCAGAGTCCTTAAATAATGCAGCAAAGTCCTTAAATAATGCAGCGGAGGCCTTAAATACTGCTGCAGTGTCCTTAAATAATGCAGCAAAGTCCTTAAATAATGCAACAAAGTCCTTAAATAATGCAGCAGAGTCCTTAAACAATGCAGCACAGTCCTTAAATAATGCAACAAAGTCCTTAAATAATGCAGCAGATTCCTTAAATTCTGCAGCAGCGTCCTTAAATAATGCATGAAAGTCCTTAAATAATGCAGCAGAGTCCTTAAATACTGCAGCAGAGTCCTTAAATAATGCAGCAAAGTCCTTAAATCATGCAGCAGAGTCCTTAAATACCGCAGCAAAGTAATTAAATAATGCAACAAAGTCCTTAAATAATGCAGCAGAGTCCTTAAATAATGCATCAAATTCCTTAAATAATGCAACAGAATCCTTAAATAATGCAATAAAGTCCTTAAATAATGCAGCAGATTCCTTAAATTCTGCAGCAGCGTCCTTAAATAATGCATCAAAGTCCTTTAATAATGCAGCAGAGTCCTTAAATACTGCAGCAGAGTCCTTAAATAATGCATCAAAGTCCTTAAATGATGCAGCAGAGTCCTTAAATACCACAGCAGAGTAATTAAATAATGCAGCAGAGTCCTTAAATAATTCAGCAAAGTCCTTAAATAATGCAGCAGAGTCCTTAAATACTGCAGCAGCGTCCTTAAATAATGCAACAAAGTCCTCAAATAATGCAGCAGAGTCCTTAAATAATGCAACAAAGTCCTTAAATAATGCAGCAGAGTCCTTAAATAATGCAACAAACTCATTAAATAATGCAGCAAAGTACTTAAACATTGCAGCAAATTCCTTAAATAATGCAGCAGAATCCTTAAATAATGCAATAATTTCCTTAAATAATGCAGCAACATCCTTAATAATGCAGCAGAGTCCTTAAATAATGCAGCAAAGGCCTTAAATACTGCAGCAGCATCCTTAAATAATGCAGCAGAGTCCTTAAATAATGCAGCAGAGTCCTTAAATAATGCAACAAAGTCCTTAAATAATGCAGCAGATTCCTTAAATTTCGCAGCAGCGTCCTTAAATAATACATCAAAGTCCTTAAATAATGCAGCAGAGTCCTAAACTACCGCAGCAGAGTCCTTAAATAATGCAGCAAAGTCCTTAAATAATGCAGCAGAGTGCTTACATAATGCAGCAGAGTCCTTAAATACCGCAGCAGAGTCACTAAATAATGCAGCAGAGTCCTTAAATAATGCAGCAAATTCATTAAATAATGCACAGAGTCATTAAATAATGCAATAAAGTCCTTAAATAAAATTCAACAACACCCTTAATAATGCAGCTGAGTCCTTAAATAATTCAGCAAAGTCCTTAAATAATGCAGCAGAGTCCTTAAATACCGCAGCAGCATCCTTAAATAATGCAACAAAGTCCTTAAATAATGCAGCAGAGTCCTTAAATAATGCAACAACGTCCTTAAATAATGCAGCAGAGTCCTTAAATAATGCAACAAACTCATTAAATAATGCAGCAAAGTACTTAAATAATGCAGCAAATTCCTTAAATAATGCAGCAGAATCCTTAAATAATGCAATAATGTCCTTAAATAATGCAGCAGAGTCCTTAAATAATGCAAAAAATTCCTTAAATAATGCATCAGAATCCTTAAATAATGCAACAAAGTCGTTAAATAATGCAGCAACGTCCTTAAATAATGCAGCAGAGTCCTTAAATAATGCAGCAAATTCCTTAAATAATGCAGCAGAGGCCTTAAATACCGAAGCAGAGTCCTTAAATAATGCAGCAAAGTCCTTAAATAATGCAGAAGAGTCCTTAAATAATGCAACAAAGTCCTTAAATAATGCAGCAGAGTCCTTAAATAATGCAACAAAGTCCTTAAATAATGCAGCAGAGTCCTTAAATACCGCAGCAGAGTCATTAAATAATACAGCAGAGTCCTTAAATAAAGCAGCAGAGTGCTTAAATAATGCAGCAGAGTCCTAAAATAGCGCTGCAGAGTCATTAAATAATACAGGAGAGTCCTTAAATAATGCAGCAAATTTCTTAAATAATGCACAGAGTCCTTAAATAATGCAATAAAGTCCTTAAATAAAATGCAGCAACGCCCTTAATAATGCAGCTGAGTCCTTAAATAATGCAGCAAAGTCCTTAAATAATGCAGCAGAGTCCTTAAATACCGCAGCAGCGTCTTTAAATAATGCAACAAAGTCCTTAAATAATGCAGCAGAGTCCTTAAATAATGCAACAAAGTCCTTAAATAATGCAGCAGAGTCCTTAAATAATGCAACAAACTCATTAAATAATGCAGCAAAGTACTTAAATATTGCAGCAAATTCCTTAAATAATGCAGCCGAATCCTTAAATAATGCAATAATTTCCTTAAATAATGCAGCAACATCCTTAATAATGCAGCAGAGTCCTTAAATAATGCAGCAAAGTCCTTAAATAATGCAACAGAGGCCTTAAATACTGCAGCAGCATCCTTAAATAATGCAGCAGAGTCCTTAAATAATGCAGCAGAGTCCTTAAATAATGCAGCAGAGTCCTTAAATAATGCAACAAAGTCCTTAAATAAAATGCAGCAACGCCCTTAATAATGCAGCCGAGTCCTTCAATAATGCAGCAAAGTCCTTAAATAATGCAGCAGAGTCCTTAAATACCGCAGCAGCTTCCTTAAATAATGCAAAAAAGTCCTTAAATAATGCAGCAGAGTCCTTAAATAATGCAACAAAGTCCTTAAATAATGCAGCAGAGTCCTTAAATAATGCAACAAACTCCTTAAATAATGCAGCAAAGAACTTAAATAATGCAGCAAATTCCTTAAATAATGCAGCAGAATCCTTAAATAATGCAATAAAGTCCTTAAATAATGCAGAAACTTCCTTAATAATGCAGCAGAGTCCTTAAATAATGCAGCAAAGTCCTTAAATAATGCAGCGGAGGCCTTAAATACTGCTGCAGTGTCCTTAAATAATGCAGCAGAGTCCTTAAATAATGCAACAAAGTCCTTAAATAATGCAGCAGAGTCCTTAAACAATGCAGCACAGTCCTTAAATAATGCAACAAAGTCCTTAAATAATGCAGCAGATTCCTTAAATTCTGCAGCAGCGTCCTTAAATAATGCATGAAAGTCCTTAAATAATGCAGCAGAGTCCTTAAATACTGCAGCAGAGTCCTTAAATAATGCAGCAAAGTCCTTAAATCATGCAGCAGAGTCCTTAAATACCGCAGCAAAGTAATTAAATAATGCAACAAAGTCCTTAAATAATGCAGCAGAGTCCTTAAATAATGCATCAAATTCCTTAAATAATGCAACAGAATCCTTAAATAATGCAATAAAGTCCTTAAATAATGCAGCAGATTCCTTAAATTCTGCAGCAGCGTCCTTAAATAATGCATCAAAGTCCTTTAATAATGCAGCAGAGTCCTTAAATACTGCAGCAGAGTCCTTAAATAATGCATCAAAGTCCTTAAATGATGCAGCAGAGTCCTTAAATACCACAGCAGAGTAATTAAATAATGCAGCAGAGTCCTTAAATAATTCAGCAAAGTCCTTAAATAATGCAGCAGAGTCCTTAAATACTGCAGCAGCGTCCTTAAATAATGCAACAAAGTCCTTAAATAATGCAGCAGAGTCCTTAAATAATGCAACAAAGTCCTTAAATAATGCAGCAGAGTCCTTAAATAATGCAACAAACTCATTAAATAATGCAGCAAAGTACTTAAATAATGCAGCAAATTCCTTAAATAATGCAGCAGAATCCTTAAATAATGCAATAAAGTCCTTAAATAATGCAGCAGAGTCCTTAAATAATGCAAAAAATTCCTTAAATAATGCAGCAGAATCCTTAAATAATGCAATAAAGTCATTAAATAATGCAGCAGAGTCCTTAAATAATGCAGCAGATTCCTTAAATTCTGCAGCATCGTCCTTAAATAATGCATCAAAGTCCTTAAATAATGCAGCAGAGTCCTTAAATACCACAGCAGAGTCATTAAATAATGCAGCAGAGTCCTTAAATAATGCAGCATATTCCTTAAATAATGCAGCAGAGTCCTTAAATAATGCAGCAGAGTCCTTAAATAATGCAGCAGAGTGCTTACATAATGCAGCAGAGTCCTTATATACCGCAGCAGAGTCATTAAATAATGCAGCAGAGTCCTTAAATAATGCAGCAAATTCATTAAATAATGCACAGAGTCATTAAATAATGCAATAAAGTCCTTAAATAAAATTCAACAACACCCTTAATAATGCAGCTGAGTCCTTAAATAATTCAGCAAAGTCCTTAAATAATGCAGCAGAGTCCTTAAATACCGCAGCAGCATCCTTAAATAATGCAACAAAGTCCTTAAATAATGCAGCAGAGTCCTTAAATAATGCAACAAAGTCCTTAAATAATGCAGCAGAGTCCTTAAATAATGCAACAAACTCATTAAATAATGCAGCAAAGTACTTAAATAATGCAGCAAATTCCTTAAATAATGCAGCAGAATCCTTAAATAATGCAATAATTTCCTTAAATAATGCAGCAACGTCCTTAATAATGCAGCAGAGTCCTTAAATAATGCAGCAAAGTCCTTAAATAATGCAGAAGAGTCCTTAAATAATGCAACAAAGTCCTTAAATAATGCAGCAGAGTCCTTAAATAAAGCAGCAGAGTGCTTAAATAATGCAGCAGAGTCCTTAAATACCGCAGCAGAGTCATTAAATAATACAGCAGAGTCCTTAAATAAAGCAGCAGAGTGCTTAAATAATGCAGCAGAGTCCTAAAATAACGCTGCAGAGTCATTAAATAATACAGCAGAGTCCTTAAATAATGCAGCAAATTTCTTAAATAATGCACAGAGTCCTTAAATAATGCAATAAAGTCCTTAAATAAAATGCAGCAACGCCCTTAATAATGCAGCTGAGTCCTTAAATAATGCAGCAAAGTCCTTAAATAATGCAGCAGAGTCCTTAAATACCGCAGCAGCGTCTTTAAATAATGCAACAAAGTCCTTAAATAATGCAGCAGAGTCCTTAAATAATGCAACAAAGTCCTTAAATAATGCAGCAGAGTCCTTAAATAATGCAACAAACTCATTAAATAATGCAGCAAAGTACTTAAATATTGCAGCAAATTCCTTAAATAATGCAGCAGAATCCTTAAATAATGCAATAATTTCCTTAAATAATGCAGCAACATCCTTAATAATGCAGCAGAGTCCTTAAATAATACAGCAAAGTCCTTAAATAATGCAGCAGAGGCCTTAAATACTGCAGCAGCATCCTTAAATAATGCAGCAGAGTCCTTAAATAATGCAGCAGAGTCCTTAAATAATGCAACAAAGTCCTTAAATAAAATGCAGCAACGCCCTTAATAATGCAGCCGAGTCCTTCAATAATGCAGCAAAGTCCTTAAATAATGCAGCAGAGTCCTTAAATACCGCAGCAGCGTCCTTAAATAATACAAAAAGTCCTTAAATAATGCAGCAAAGTCCTTAAATAATGCAACAAAGTCCTTAAATAATGCAGCAGAGTCCTTAAATAATGCAACAAACTCATTAAATAATGCAGCAAAGTACTTAAATAATGCAGCAAATTCCTTAAATAATGCAGCAGAATCCTTAAATAATGCAATAAAGTCCTTAAATAATGCAGCAACGTCCTTAATAATGCAGCAGAGTCCTTAAATAATGCAGCAAAGTCCTTAAATAATGCAGCGGAGGCCTTAAATACTGCTGCAGCATCCTTAAATAATGCAGCAGAGTCCTTAAATAATGCAGCAGAGTCCTTAAATAATGCAGCAAAGTCATTAAATAATGCAGCAGAGTCCTTAAATAATGCAACAAAGTCCTTAAATAATGCAGCAGATTCCTTAAATTCTGCAGCAGCGTCCTTAAATAATGCATCAAAATCCTTAAATAATGCAGCAGAGTCCTTAAATACCACAGCAGAGTCATTAAATAATGCAGCAGAGTCCTTAAAAAATGCAGCATATTCCTTAAATAATGCAGCAGAGTCCTTAAATAATGCAATAAAGTCCTTAAATAATGCAGCAGAGTCCTTAAATAATGCAGCAACTTCCTTAATAATGCAGCTGAGTCCTTAAATAATGCAGCAACATCCTTAAATAATGCAGCAGAGTCCTTAAATACTGCATCAGCGTCCTTAAATAATGCAACAAAGTCCTTAAATAATGCAGCAAAGTCCTTAAATAATGCAGCAGAGTCCTTAAATACAGCAGCAGAGTCCTTAAATAATTCAGCAAAGTCCTTAAATAATGCAGCAGAGTCCTTAAATAATGCAACAAAGTCCTTAAATAATGCAGCAGAGTCCTTAAATAATGCAACAAAGTCCTTAAATAATGCAGCAGAGTCCTTAAATACTGCAGCAGAGACCTTAAATAATGCAGCAAAATCCTTAAATAATGCAGAAGAGTCCTTAAATAATGCAGCAGATTCCTTAAATAATGCAACAAAGTCCTTAAATAAAATGCAGCAACGCCCTTAATAATGCAGCCGAGTCCTTCAATAATGCAGCAAAGTCCTTAAATAATGCAGCAGAGTCCTTAAATACCGCAGCAGCGTCCTTAAATAATGCAAAAAATTCCTTAAATAATGCAGCAAAGTCCTTAAATAATGCAACAAAGTCCTTAAATAATGCAGCAGAGTCCTTAAATAATGCAACAAACTCCTTAAATAATGCAGCAAAGAACTTAAATAATGCAGCAAATTCCTTAAATAATGCAGCAGAATCCTTAAATAATGCAATAAAGTCCTTAAATAATGCAGCAACGTCCTTAATAATGCAGCAGAGTCCTTAAATAATGCAGCAAAGTCCTTAAATAATGCAGCGGAGGCCTTAAATACTGCTGCAGCATCCTTAAATAATGCAGCAGAGTCCTTAAATAATGCAACAAAGTCCTTAAATAATGCAGCAGAGTCCTTAAACAATGCAGCACAGTCCTTAAATAATGCAACAAAGTCCTTGAATAATGCAGCAGATTCCTTAAATGCTGCAGCATCGTCCTTAAATAATGCATGAAAGTCCTTAAATAATGCAGCAGAGTCCTTAAATACTGCAGCAGAGTACTTAAATAATGCAGCAAAGTCCTTAAATAATGCAGCAGAGTCCTTAAATACCGCAGCAGAGTCATTAAATAATGCATCAAAGTCCTTAAATAATGCAGCAGAGTCCTTAAATAATGCATCAAATTCCTTAAATAATGCAGCAGAATCCTTAAATAATGCAATAAAGTCCTTAAATAATGCAGCAGATTCCTTAAATTCTGCAGCAGCGTCCTTAAATAATGCATCAAAGTCTTTAAATAATGCAGCAGAGTCCTTAAATACTGCAGCAGAGTCCTTAAATAATGAATCAAAGTCCTTAAATGATGCAGCAGAGACCTTAAATACCACAGCAGAGTCATTAAATAATGCAGCAGAGTCCTTAAATAATTCAGCAAAGTCCTTAAATAATGCAGCAGAGTCCTTAAATAATGCAACAAAGTCGTTAAAAAATGCAGCAGAGTCCTTAAATAATGCAACAAAGTCCTTAAATAATGCAGCAGAGTCCTTAAATAATGCAACAAACTCATTAAATAATGCAGCAAAGTACTTAAATAATGCAGCAAATTCCTTAAATAATGCAGCAGAATCCTTAAATATTGCAATAAAGTCCTTAAATAATGCAGCAGAGTCCTTAAATAATGCAAAAAATTCCTTAAATAATGCAGCAGAATCCTTAAATAATGCAATAAAGTCATTAAATAATGCAGCAGAGTCCTTAAATAATGCAACAAAGTCCTTAAATAATACAGCAGATTCCTTAAATTCTGCAGCAGCGTCCTTAAATAATGCATCAAAGTCCTTAAATAATGCAGCAGAGTCCTTAAATACCACAGCAGAGTCATTAAATAATGCAGCAGAGTCCTTAAATAATGCCGCATATTCTTTAAATAATGCAGCAGAGTCCTTAAATAATGCAATAAAGTCCTTAAATAATGCAGCAGAGTCCTTAAATAATGCAGCAACGTCCTTAATAATGCAGCTGAGTCCTTAAATAACGCAGCAACATCCTTAAATAATGCAGCAGAGTCCTTAAATACTGCATCAGCGTCCTTAAATAATGCAACAAAGTCCTTAAATAATGCAGCAAAGTCCTTAAATAATGCAGCAGAGTCCTTAAATACAGCAGCAGATTCCTTAAATAATTCAGCAAAGTCCTTAAATAATGCAGTAGAGTCCTTAAATAATGCAACAAAGTCCTTAAATAATGCAGCAGAGTACTTAAATAATGCAACAAAGTCCTTAAATAATGCAGCAGAGTCCTTAAATACTGCAGCAGAGACCTTAAATAATGCAGCAAAATCCTTAAATAACGCAGCAGAGTCCTAAAATACCGCAGCAGAGTCCTTAAATAATGCAGCAAAGTCTTTAAATAATGCAGCAGAGTGCTTACATAATGCAGCAGAGTCCTTAAATACCGCAGCAGAGTCATTAAATAATGCAGCAGAGTCCTTAAATAATGCAGCAAATTCATTAAATAATGCACAGAGTCATTAAATAATGCAATAAAGTCCTTAAATAAAATTCAGCAACACCCTTAATAATGCAGCTGAGTCCTTAAATAATTCAGAAAAGTCCTTAAATAATGCAGCAGAGTCCTTAAATACCGCAGCAGCGTCCTTAAATAATGCAACAAAGTACTTAAATAATGCAGCAGAGTCCTTAAATAATGCAACAAAGTCCTTAAATAATGCAGCAGAGTCCTTAAATAATGCAACAAACTCATTAAATAATGCAGCAAAGTACTTAAATAATGCAGCAAATTCCTTAAATAAGGCAGCAGAGTCCTTAAATAATGCAAAAAATTCCTTAAATAATGCATCAGAATCCTTAAATAATGCAACAAAGTCCTTAAATACTGCAGCAACGTCCTTAATAATGCAGCAGAGTCCTTAAATAATGCAGCAAATTCCTTAAATAATGCAGCAGAGGCCTTAAATACCGAAGCAGCGTCCTTAAATAATGCAGCAAAGTCCTTAAATAATGCAGAAGAGTCCTTAAATAATGCAACAAAGTCCTTAAATAATGCAGCAGAGTCCTTAAATAAAGCAGCAGAGTGCTTAAACAATGCAGCAGAGTCCTTAAATACCGCAGCAGAGTCATTAAATAATACAGCAGAGTCCTTAAATAAAGCAGCAGAGTGCTTAAATAATGCAGCAGAGTCCTAAAATACCGCAGCAGAGTCATTAAATAATACAGCAGAGTCCTTAAATAATGCAGCAAATTTCTTAAATAATGCACAGAGTCCTTAAATAATGCAATAAAGTCCTTAAATAAAATGCAGCAACGCCCTTAATAATGCAGCAGAGTCCTTAAATACCGCAGCAGCGTCTTTAAATAATGCAACAAAGTCCTTAAATAGTGCAGCAGAGTCCTTAAATAATGCAACAAAGTCCTTAAATAATGCAGCAGAGTCCTTAAATAATGCAACAAACTCATTAAATAATGCAGCAAAGTACTTAAACATTGCAGCAAATTCCTTAAATAATGCAGCAGAATCCTTAAATAATGCAATAATTTCCTTAAATAATGCAGCAACATCCTTAATAATGCAGCAGAGTGCTTAAATAATGCAGCAAAGGCCTTAAATACTGCAGCAGCATCCTTAAATAATGCAGCAGAGTCCTTAAATAATGCAGCAGAGTCCTTAAATAATGCAACAAAGTCCTTAAATAATGCAGCAGATTCCTTAAATTTCGCAGCAGCGTCCTTAAATAATACATCAAAGTCCTTAAATAATGCAGCAGAGTCCTAAACTACCGCAGCAGAGTCCTTAAATAATGCAGCAAAGTCCTTAAATAATGCAGCAGAGTGCTTACATAATGCAGCAGAGTCCTTAAATACCGCAGCAGAGTCACTAAATAATGCAGCAGAGTCCTTAAATAATGCAGCAAATTCATTAAATAATGCACAGAGTCATTAAATAATGCAATAAAGTCCTTAAATAAAATTCAACAACACCCTTAATAATGCAGCTGAGTCCTTAAATAATTCAGCAAAGTCCTTAAATAATGCAGCAGAGTCCTTAAATACCGCAGCAGCATCCTTAAATAATGCAACAAAGTCCTTAAATAATGCAGCAGAGTCCTTAAATAATGCAACAACGTCCTTAAATAATGCAGCAGAGTCCTTAAATAATGCAACAAACTCATTAAATAATGCAGCAAAGTACTTAAATAATGCAGCAAATTCCTTAAATAATGCAGCAGAATCCTTAAATAATGCAATAATGTCCTTAAATAATGCAGCAGAGTCCTTAAATAATGCAAAAAATTCCTTAAATAATGCATCAGAATCCTTAAATAATGCAACAAAGTCGTTAAATAATGCAGCAACGTCCTTAAATAATGCAGCAGAGTCCTTAAATAATGCAGCAAATTCCTTAAATAATGCAGCAGAGGCCTTAAATACCGAAGCAGAGTCCTTAAATAATGCAGCAAAGTCCTTAAATAATGCAGAAGAGTCCTTAAATAATGCAACAAAGTCCTTAAATAATGCAGCAGAGTCCTTAAATAATGCAACAAAGTCCTTAAATAATGCAGCAGAGTCCTTAAATACCGCAGCAGAGTCATTAAATAATACAGCAGAGTCCTTAAATAAAGCAGCAGAGTGCTTAAATAATGCAGCAGAGTCCTAAAATAGCGCTGCAGAGTCATTAAATAATACAGCAGAGTCCTTAAATAATGCAGCAAATTTCTTAAATAATGCACAGAGTCCTTAAATAATGCAATAAAGTCCTTAAATAAAATGCAGCAACGCCCTTAATAATGCAGCTGAGTCCTTAAATAATGCAGCAAAGTCCTTAAATAATGCAGCAGAGTCCTTAAATACCGCAGCAGCGTCTTTAAATAATGCAACAAAGTCCTTAAATAATGCAGCAGAGTCCTTAAATAATGCAACAAAGTCCTTAAATAATGCAGCAGAGTCCTTAAATAATGCAACAAACTCATTAAATAATGCAGCAAAGTACTTAAATATTGCAGCAAATTCCTTAAATAATGCAGCAGAATCCTTAAATAATGCAATAATTTCCTTAAATAATGCAGCAACATCCTTAATAATGCAGCAGAGTCCTTAAATAATGCAGCAAAGTCCTTAAATAATGCAACAGAGGCCTTAAATACTGCAGCAGCATCCTTAAATAATGCAGCAGAGTCCTTAAATAATGCAGCAGAGTCCTTAAATAATGCAGCAGAGTCCTTAAATAATGCAACAAAGTCCTTAAATAAAATGCAGCAACGCCCTTAATAATGCAGCCGAGTCCTTCAATAATGCAGCAAAGTCCTTAAATAATGCAGCAGAGTCCTTAAATACCGCAGCAGCTTCCTTAAATAATGCAAAAAAGTCCTTAAATAATGCAGCAGAGTCCTTAAATAATGCAACAAAGTCCTTAAATAATGCAGCAGAGTCCTTAAATAATGCAACAAACTCCTTAAATAATGCAGCAAAGAACTTAAATAATGCAGCAAATTCCTTAAATAATGCAGCAGAATCCTTAAATAATGCAATAAAGTCCTTAAATAATGCAGAAACTTCCTTAATAATGCAGCAGAGTCCTTAAATAATGCAGCAAAGTCCTTAAATAATGCAGCGGAGGCCTTAAATACTGCTGCAGTGTCCTTAAATAATGCAGCAAAGTCCTTAAATAATGCAACAAAGTCCTTAAATAATGCAGCAGAGTCCTTAAACAATGCAGCACAGTCCTTAAATAATGCAACAAAGTCCTTAAATAATGCAGCAGATTCCTTAAATTCTGCAGCAGCGTCCTTAAATAATGCATGAAAGTCCTTAAATAATGCAGCAGAGTCCTTAAATACTGCAGCAGAGTCCTTAAATAATGCAGCAAAGTCCTTAAATCATGCAGCAGAGTCCTTAAATACCGCAGCAAAGTAATTAAATAATGCAACAAAGTCCTTAAATAATGCAGCAGAGTCCTTAAATAATGCATCAAATTCCTTAAATAATGCAACAGAATCCTTAAATAATGCAATAAAGTCCTTAAATAATGCAGCAGATTCCTTAAATTCTGCAGCAGCGTCCTTAAATAATGCATCAAAGTCCTTTAATAATGCAGCAGAGTCCTTAAATACTGCAGCAGAGTCCTTAAATAATGCATCAAAGTCCTTAAATGATGCAGCAGAGTCCTTAAATACCACAGCAGAGTAATTAAATAATGCAGCAGAGTCCTTAAATAATTCAGCAAAGTCCTTAAATAATGCAGCAGAGTCCTTAAATACTGCAGCAGCGTCCTTAAATAATGCAACAAAGTCCTTAAATAATGCAGCAGAGTCCTTAAATAATGCAACAAAGTCCTTAAATAATGCAGCAGAGTCCTTAAATAATGCAACAAACTCATTAAATAATGCAGCAAAGTACTTAAACATTGCAGCAAATTCCTTAAATAATGCAGCAGAATCCTTAAATAATGCAATAATTTCCTTAAATAATGCAGCAACATCCTTAATAATGCAGCAGAGTCCTTAAATAATGCAGCAAAGGCCTTAAATACTGCAGCAGCATCCTTAAATAATGCAGCAGAGTCCTTAAATAATGCAGCAGAGTCCTTAAATAATGCAACAAAGTCCTTAAATAATGCAGCAGATTCCTTAAATTTCGCAGCAGCGTCCTTAAATAATACATCAAAGTCCTTAAATAATGCAGCAGAGTCCTAAACTACCGCAGCAGAGTCCTTAAATAATGCAGCAAAGTCCTTAAATAATGCAGCAGAGTGCTTACATAATGCAGCAGAGTCCTTAAATACCGCAGCAGAGTCACTAAATAATGCAGCAGAGTCCTTAAATAATGCAGCAAATTCATTAAATAATGCACAGAGTCATTAAATAATGCAATAAAGTCCTTAAATAAAATTCAACAACACCCTTAATAATGCAGCTGAGTCCTTAAATAATTCAGCAAAGTCCTTAAATAATGCAGCAGAGTCCTTAAATACCGCAGCAGCATCCTTAAATAATGCAACAAAGTCCTTAAATAATGCAGCAGAGTCCTTAAATAATGCAACAACGTCCTTAAATAATGCAGCAGAGTCCTTAAATAATGCAACAAACTCATTAAATAATGCAGCAAAGTACTTAAATAATGCAGCAAATTCCTTAAATAATGCAGCAGAATCCTTAAATAATGCAATAATGTCCTTAAATAATGCAGCAGAGTCCTTAAATAATGCAAAAAATTCCTTAAATAATGCATCAGAATCCTTAAATAATGCAACAAAGCCGTTAAATAATGCAGCAACGTCCTTAAATAATGCAGCAGAGTCCTTAAATAATGCAGCAAATTCCTTAAATAATGCAGCAGAGGCCTTAAATACCGAAGCAGAGTCCTTAAATAATGCAGCAAAGTCCTTAAATAATGCAGAAGAGTCCTTAAATAATGCAACACAGTCCTTAAATAATGCAGCAGAGTCCTTAAATAATGCAACAAAGTCCTTAAATAATGCAGCAGAGTCCTTAAATACCGCAGCAGAGTCATTAAATAATACAGCAGAGTCCTTAAATAAAGCAGCAGAGTGCTTAAATAATGCAGCAGAGTCATAAAATAGCGCTGCAGAGTCATTAAATAATACAGCAGAGTCCTTAAATAATGCAGCAAATTTCTTAAATAATGCACAGAGTCCTTAAATAATGCAATAAAGTCCTTAAATAAAATGCAGCAACGCCCTTAATAATGCAGCTGAGTCCTTAAATAATGCAGCAAAGTCCTTAAATAATGCAGCAGAGTCCTTAAATACCGCAGCAGCGTCTTTAAATAATGCAACAAAGTCCTTAAATAATGCAGCAGAGTCCTTAAATAATGCAACAAAGTCCTTAAATAATGCAGCAGAGTCCTTAAATAATGCAACAAACTCATTAAATAATGCAGCAAAGTACTTAAATATTGCAGCAAATTCCTTAAATAATGCAGCAGAATCCTTAAATAATGCAATAATTTCCTTAAATAATGCAGCAACATCCTTAATAATGCAGCAGAGTCCTTAAATAATGCAGCAAAGTCCTTAAATAATGCAACAGAGGCCTTAAATACTGCAGCAGCATCCTTAAATAATGCAGCAGAGTCCTTAAATAATGCAGCAGAGTCCTTAAATAATGCAGCAGAGTCCTTAAATAATGCAACAAAGTCCTTAAATAAAATGCAGCAACGCCCTTAATAATGCAGCCGAGTCCTTCAATAATGCAGCAAAGTCCTTAAATAATGCAGCAGAGTCCTTAAATACCGCAGCAGCTTCCTTAAATAATGCAAAAAAGTCCTTAAATAATGCAGCAGAGTCCTTAAATAATGCAACAAAGTCCTTAAATAATGCAGCAGAGTCCTTAAATAATGCAACAAACTCCTTAAATAATGCAGCAAAGAACTTAAATAATGCAGCAAATTCCTTAAATAATGCAGCAGAATCCTTAAATAATGCAATAAAGTCCTTAAATAATGCAGAAACTTCCTTAATAATGCAGCAGAGTCCTTAAATAATGCAGCAAAGTCCTTAAATAATGCAGCGGAGGCCTTAAATACTGCTGCAGTGTCCTTAAATAATGCAGCAGAGTCCTTAAATAATGCAACAAAGTCCTTAAATAATGCAGCAGAGTCCTTAAACAATGCAGCACAGTCCTTAAATAATGCAACAAAGTCCTTAAATAATGCAGCAGATTCCTTAAATTCTGCAGCAGCGTCCTTAAATAATGCATGAAAGTCCTTAAATAATGCAGCAGAGTCCTTAAATACTGCAGCAGAGTCCTTAAATAATGCAGCAAAGTCCTTAAATCATGCAGCAGAGTCCTTAAATACCGCAGCAAAGTAATTAAATAATGCAACAAAGTCCTTAAATAATGCAGCAGAGTCCTTAAATAATGCATCAAATTCCTTAAATAATGCAACAGAATCCTTAAATAATGCAATAAAGTCCTTAAATAATGCAGCAGATTCCTTAAATTCTGCAGCAGCGTCCTTAAATAATGCATCAAAGTCCTTTAATAATGCAGCAGAGTCCTTAAATACTGCAGCAGAGTCCTTAAATAATGCATCAAAGTCCTTAAATGATGCAGCAGAGTCCTTAAATACCACAGCAGAGTAATTAAATAATGCAGCAGAGTCCTTAAATAATTCAGCAAAGTCCTTAAATAATGCAGCAGAGTCCTTAAATACTGCAGCAGCGTCCTTAAATAATGCAACAAAGTCCTTAAATAATGCAGCAGAGTCCTTAAATAATGCAACAAAGTCCTTAAATAATGCAGCAGAGTCCTTAAATAATGCAACAAACTCATTAAATAATGCAGCAAAGTACTTAAATAATGCAGCAAATTCCTTAAATAATGCAGCAGAATCCTTAAATAATGCAATAAAGTCCTTAAATAATGCAGCAGAGTCCTTAAATAATGCAACAAACTCATTAAATAATGCAGCAAAGTACTTAAACATTGCAGCAAATTCCTTAAATAATGCAGCAGAATCCTTAAATAATGCAATAATTTCCTTAAATAATGCAGCAACATCCTTAATAATGCAGCAGAGTGCTTAAATAATGCAGCAAAGGCCTTAAATACTGCAGCAGCATCCTTAAATAATGCAGCAGAGTCCTTAAATAATGCAGCAGAGTCCTTAAATAATGCAACAAAGTCCTTAAATAATGCAGCAGATTCCTTAAATTTCGCAGCAGCGTCCTTAAATAATACATCAAAGTCCTTAAATAATGCAGCAGAGTCCTAAACTACCGCAGCAGAGTCCTTAAATAATGCAGCAAAGTCCTTAAATAATGCAGCAGAGTGCTTACATAATGCAGCAGAGTCCTTAAATACCGCAGCAGAGTCACTAAATAATGCAGCAGAGTCCTTAAATAATGCAGCAAATTCATTAAATAATGCACAGAGTCATTAAATAATGCAATAAAGTCCTTAAATAAAATTCAACAACACCCTTAATAATGCAGCTGAGTCCTTAAATAATTCAGCAAAGTCCTTAAATAATGCAGCAGAGTCCTTAAATACCGCAGCAGCATCCTTAAATAATGCAACAAAGTCCTTAAATAATGCAGCAGAGTCCTTAAATAATGCAACAACGTCCTTAAATAATGCAGCAGAGTCCTTAAATAATGCAACAAACTCATTAAATAATGCAGCAAAGTACTTAAATAATGCAGCAAATTCCTTAAATAATGCAGCAGAATCCTTAAATAATGCAATAATGTCCTTAAATAATGCAGCAGAGTCCTTAAATAATGCAAAAAATTCCTTAAATAATGCATCAGAATCCTTAAATAATGCAACAAAGTCGTTAAATAATGCAGCAACGTCCTTAAATAATGCAGCAGAGTCCTTAAATAATGCAGCAAATTCCTTAAATAATGCAGCAGAGGCCTTAAATACCGAAGCAGAGTCCTTAAATAATGCAGCAAAGTCCTTAAATAATGCAGAAGAGTCCTTAAATAATGCAACAAAGTCCTTAAATAATGCAGCAGAGTCCTTAAATAATGCAACAAAGTCCTTAAATAATGCAGCAGAGTCCTTAAATACCGCAGCAAAGTCATTAAATAATACAGCAGAGTCCTTAAATAAAGCAGCAGAGTGCTTAAATAATGCAGCAGAGTCCTAAAATAGCGCTGCAGAGTCATTAAATAATACAGCAGAGTCCTTAAATAATGCAGCAAATTTCTTAAATAATGCACAGAATCCTTAAATAATGCAATAAAGTCCTTAAATAAAATGCAGCAACGCCCTTAATAATGCAGCTGAGTCCTTAAATAATGCAGCAAAGTCCTTAAATAATGCAGCAGAGTCCTTAAATATCGCAGCAGCGTCTTTAAATAATGCAACAAAGTCCTTAAATAATGCAGCAGAGTCCTTAAATAATGCAACAAAGTCCTTAAATAATGCAGCAGAGTCCTTAAATAATGCAACAAACTCATTAAATAATGCAGCAAAGTACTTAAATATTGCAGCAAATTCCTTAAATAATGCAGCAGAATCCTTAAATAATGCAATAATTTCCTTAAATAATGCAGCAACATCCTTAATAATGCAGCAGAGTCCTTAAATAATGCAGCAAAGTCCTTAAATAATGCAACAGAGGCCTTAAATACTGCAGCAGCATCCTTAAATAATGCAGCAGAGTCCTTAAATAATGCAACAAAGTCCTTAAATAAAATGCAGCAACGCCCTTAATAATGCAGCCGAGTCCTTCAATAATGCAGCAAAGTCCTTAAATAATGCAGCAGAGTCCTTAAATACCGCAGCAGCTTCCTTAAATAATGCAAAAAAGTCCTTAAATAATGCAGCAGAGTCCTTAAATAATGCAACAAAGTCCTTAAATAATGCAGCAGAGTCCTTAAATAATGCAACAAACTCCTTAAATAATGCAGCAAAGAACTTAAATAATGCAGCAAATTCCTTAAATAATGCAGCAGAATCCTTAAATAATGCAATAAAGTCCTTAAATAATGCAGAAACTTCCTTAATAATGCAGCAGAGTCCTTAAATAATGCAGCAAAGTCCTTAAATAATGCAGCGGAGGCCTTAAATACTGCTGCAGTGTCCTTAAATAATGCAGCAAAGTCCTTAAATAATGCAACAAAGTCCTTAAATAATGCAGCAGAGTCCTTAAACAATGCAGCACAGTCCTTAAATAATGCAACAAAGTCCTTAAATAATGCAGCAGATTCCTTAAATTCTGCAGCAGCGTCCTTAAATAATGCATGAAAGTCCTTAAATAATGCAGCAGAGTCCTTAAATACTGCAGCAGAGTCCTTAAATAATGCAGCAAAGTCCTTAAATCATGCAGCAGAGTCCTTAAATACCGCAGCAAAGTAATTAAATAATGCAACAAAGTCCTTAAATAATGCAGCAGAGTCCTTAAATAATGCATCAAATTCCTTAAATAATGCAACAGAATCCTTAAATAATGCAATAAAGTCCTTAAATAATGCAGCAGATTCCTTAAATTCTGCAGCAGCGTCCTTAAATAATGCATCAAAGTCCTTTAATAATGCAGCAGAGTCCTTAAATACTGCAGCAGAGTCCTTAAATAATGCATCAAAGTCCTTAAATGATGCAGCAGAGTCCTTAAATACCACAGCAGAGTAATTAAATAATGCAGCAGAGTCCTTAAATAATTCAGCAAAGTCCTTAAATAATGCAGCAGAGTCCTTAAATACTGCAGCAGCGTCCTTAAATAATGCAACAAAGTCCATAAATAATGCAGCAGAGTCCTTAAATAATGCAACAAAGTCCTTAAATAATGCAGCAGAGTCCTTAAATAATGCAACAAACTCATTAAATAATGCAGCAAAGTACTTAAACATTGCAGCAAATTCCTTAAATAATGCAGCAGAATCCTTAAATAATGCAATAATTTCCTTAAATAATGCAGCAACATCCTTAATAATGCAGCAGAGTCCTTAAATAATGCAGCAAAGGCCTTAAATACTGCAGCAGCATCCTTAAATAATGCAGCAGAGTCCTTAAATAATGCAGCAGAGTCCTTAAATAATGCAACAAAGTCCTTAAATAATGCAGCAGATTCCTTAAATTTCGCAGCAGCGTCCTTAAATAATACATCAAAGTCCTTAAATAATGCAGCAGAGTCCTAAACTACCGCAGCAGAGTCCTTAAATAATGCAGCAAAGTCCTTAAATAATGCAGCAGAGTGCTTACATAATGCAGCAGAGTCCTTAAATACCGCAGCAGAGTCACTAAATAATGCAGCAGAGTCCTTAAATAATGCAGCAAATTCATTAAATAATGCACAGAGTCATTAAATAATGCAATAAAGTCCTTAAATAAAATTCAACAACACCCTTAATAATGCAGCTGAGTCCTTAAATAATTCAGCAAAGTCCTTAAATAATGCAGCAGAGTCCTTAAATACCGCAGCAGCATCCTTAAATAATGCAACAAAGTCCTTAAATAATGCAGCAGAGTCCTTAAATAATGCAACAACGTCCTTAAATAATGCAGCAGAGTCCTTAAATAATGCAACAAACTCATTAAATAATGCAGCAAAGTACTTAAATAATGCAGCAAATTCCTTAAATAATGCAGCAGAATCCTTAAATAATGCAATAATGTCCTTAAATAATGCAGCAGAGTCCTTAAATAATGCAAAAAATTCCTTAAATAATGCATCAGAATCCTTAAATAATGCAACAAAGTCGTTAAATAATGCAGCAACGTCCTTAAATAATGCAGCAGAGTCCTTAAATAATCCAGCAAATTCCTTAAATAATGCAGCAGAGGCCTTAAATACCGAAGCAGAGTCCTTAAATAATGCAGCAAAGTCCTTAAATAATGCAGAAGAGTCCTTAAATAATGCAACAAAGTCCTTAAATAATGCAGCAGAGTCCTTAAATAATGCAACAAAGTCCTTAAATAATGCAGCAGAGTCCTTAAATACCGCAGCAGAGTCATTAAATAATACAGCAGAGTCCTTAAATAAAGCAGCAGCGTGCTTAAATAATGCAGCAGAGTCCTAAAATAGCGCTGCAGAGTCATTAAATAATACAGCAGAGTCCTTAAATAATGCAGCAAATTTCTTAAATAATGCACAGAGTCCTTAAATAATGCAATAAAGTCCTTAAATAAAATGCAGCAACGCCCTTAATAATGCAGCTGAGTCCTTAAATAATGCAGCAAAGTCCTTAAATAATGCAGCAGAGTCCTTAAATACCGCAGCAGCGTCTTTAAATAATGCAACAAAGTCCTTAAATAATGCAGCAGAGTCCTTAAATAATGCAACAAAGTCCTTAAATAATGCAGCAGAGTCCTTAAATAATGCAACAAACTCATTAAATAATGCAGCAAAGTACTTAAATATTGCAGCAAATTCCTTAAATAATGCAGCAGAATCCTTAAATAATGCAATAATTTCCTTAAATAATGCAGCAACATCCTTAATAATGCAGCAGAGTCCTTAAATAATGCAGCAAAGTCCTTAAATAATGCAACAGAGGCCTTAAATACTGCAGCAGCATCCTTAAATAATGCAGCAGAGTCCTTAAATAATGCAGCAGAGTCCTTAAATAATGCAGCAGAGTCCTTAAATAATGCAACAAAGTCCTTAAATAAAATGAAGCAACGCCCTTAATAATGCAGCCGAGTCCTTCAATAATGCAGCAAAGTCCTTAAATAATGCAGCAGAGTCCTTAAATACCGCAGCAGCTTCCTTAAATAATGCAAAAAAGTCCTTAAATAATGCAGCAGAGTCCTTAAATAATGCAACAAAGTCCTTAAATAATGCAGCAGAGTCCTTAAATAATGCAACAAACTCCTTAAATAATGCAGCAAAGAACTTAAATAATGCAGCAAATTCCTTAAATAATGCAGCAGAATCCTTAAATAATGCAATAAAGTCCTTAAATAATGCAGAAACTTCCTTAATAATGCAGCAGAGTCCTTAAATAATGCAGCAAAGTCCTTAAATAATGCAGCGGAGGCCTTAAGTACTGCTGCAGTGTCCTTAAATAATGCAGCAGAGTCCTTAAATAATGCAACAAAGTCCTTAAATAATGCAGCAGAGTCCTTAAACAATGCAGCACAGTCCTTAAATAATGCAACAAAGTCCTTAAATAATGCAGCAGATTCCTTAAATTCTGCAGCAGAGTCCTTAAATAATGCATGAAAGTCCTTAAATAATGCAGCAGAGTCCTTAAATACTGCAGCAGAGTCCTTAAATAATGCAGCAAAGTCCTTAAATCATGCAGCAGAGTCCTTAAATACCGCAGCAAAGTAATTAAATAATGCAACAAAGTCCTTAAATAATGCAGCAGAGTCCTTAAATAATGCATCAAATTCCTTAAATAATGCAACAGAATCCTTAAATAATGCAATAAAGTCCTTAAATAATGCAGCAGATTCCTTAAATTCTGCAGCAGCGTCCTTAAATAATGCATCAAAGTCCTTTAATAATGCAGCAGAGTCCTTAAATACTGCAGCAGAGTCCTTAAATAATGCATCAAAGTCCTTAAATGATGCAGCAGAGTCCTTAAATACCACAGCAGAGTAATTAAATAATGCAGCAGAGTCCTTAAATAATTCAGCAAAGTCCTTAAATAATGCAGCAGAGTCCTTAAATACTGCAGCAGCGTCCTTAAATAATGCAACAAAGTCCTTAAATAATGCAGCAGAGTCCTTAAATAATGCAACAAAGTCCTTAAATAATGCAGCAGAGTCCTTAAATAATGCAACAAACTCATTAAATAATGCAGCAAAGTACTTAAATAATGCAGCAAATTCCTTAAATAATGCAGCAGAATCCTTAAATAATGCAATAAAGTCCTTAAATAATGCAGCAGAGTCCTTAAATAATGCAAAAAATTCCTTAAATAATGCAGCAGAATCCTTAAATAATGCAATAAAGTCATTAAATAATGCAGCAGAGTCCTTAAATAATGCAGCAGATTCCTTAAATTCTGCAGCATCGTCCTTAAATAATGCATCAAAGTCCTTAAATAATGCAGCAGAGTCCTTAAATACCACAGCAGAGTCATTAAATAATGCAGCAGAGTCCTTAAATAATGCAGCATATTCCTTAAATAATGCAGCAGAGTCCTTAAATAATGCAGCAGAGTCCTTAAATAATGCAGCAGAGTGCTTACATAATGCAGCAGAGTCCTTATATACCGCAGCAGAGTCATTAAATAATGCAGCAGAGTCCTTAAATAATGCAGCAAATTCATTAAATAATGCACAGAGTCATTAAATAATGCAATAAAGTCCTTAAATAAAATTCAACAACACCCTTAATAATGCAGCTGAGTCCTTAAATAATTCAGCAAAGTCCTTAAATAATGCAGCAGAGTCCTTAAATACCGCAGCAGCATCCTTAAATAATGCAACAAAGTCCTTAAATAATGCAGCAGAGTCCTTAAATAATGCAACAAAGTCCTTAAATAATGCAGCAGAGTCCTTAAATAATGCAACAAACTCATTAAATAATGCAGCAAAGTACTTAAATAATGCAGCAAATTCCTTAAATAATGCAGCAGAATCCTTAAATAATGCAATAATTTCCTTAAATAATGCAGCAGAGTCCTTAAATAATGCAAAAAATTCCTTAAATAATGCATCAGAATCCTTAAATAATGCAACAAAGTCCTTAAATAATGCAGCAACGTCCTTAATAATGCAGCAGAGTCCTTAAATAATGCAGCAAAGTCCTTAAATAATGCAGAAGAGTCCTTAAATAATGCAACAAAGTCCTTAAATAATGCAGCAGAGTCCTTAAATAAAGCAGCAGAGTGCTTAAATAATGCAGCAGAGTCCTTAAATACCGCAGCAGAGTCATTAAATAATACAGCAGAGTCCTTAAATAAAGCAGCAGAGTGCTTAAATAATGCAGCAGAGTCCTAAAATAACGCTGCAGAGTCATTAAATAATACAGCAGAGTCCTTAAATAATGCAGCAAATTTCTTAAATAATGCACAGAGTCCTTAAATAATGCAATAAAGTCCTTAAATAAAATGCAGCAACGCCCTTAATAATGCAGCTGAGTCCTTAAATAATGCAGCAAAGTCCTTAAATAATGCAGCAGAGTCCTTAAATACCGCAGCAGCGTCTTTAAATAATGCAACAAAGTCCTTAAATAATGCAGCAGAGTCCTTAAATAATGCAACAAAGTCCTTAAATAATGCAGCAGAGTCCTTAAATAATGCAACAAACTCATTAAATAATGCAGCAAAGTACTTAAATATTGCAGCAAATTCCTTAAATAATGCAGCAGAATCCTTAAATAATGCAATAATTTCCTTAAATAATGCAGCAACATCCTTAATAATGCAGCAGAGTCCTTAAATAATGCAGCAAAGTCCTTAAATAATGCAGCAGAGGCCTTAAATACTGCAGTAGCATCCTTAAATAATGCAGCAGAGTCCTTAAATAATGCAGCAGAGTCCTTAAATAATGCAACAAAGTCCTTAAATAAAATGCAGCAACGCCCTTAATAATGCAGCCGAGTCCTTCAATAATGCAGCAAAGTCCTTAAATAATGCAGCAGAGTCCTTAAATACCGCAGCAGCGTCCTTAAATAATGCAAAAAAGTCCTTAAATAATGCAGCAGAGTCCTTAAATAATGCAACAAAGTCCTTAAATAATGCAGCAGAGTCCTTAAATAATGCAACAAACTCATTAAATAATGCAGCAAAGTACTTAAATAATGCAGCAAATTCCTTAAATAATGCAGCAGAATCCTTAAATAATGCAATAAAGTCCTTAAATAATGCAGCAACGTCCTTAATAATGCAGCAGAGTCCTTAAATAATGCAGCAAAGTCCTTAAATAATGCAGCGGAGGCCTTAAATACTGCTGCAGCATCCTTAAATAATGCAGCAGAGTCCTTAAATGATGCAACAAAGTCCTTAAATAATGCAGCAGAGTCCTTAAACAATGCAGCGAGGTCCTTAAATAATGCAACAAAGTCCTTAAATAATGCAGCAGATTCCTTAAATTCTGCAGCAGCGATCTTAAATAATGCATCAAAGTCCTTAAATAATGCAGCAGAGTCCTTAAATACTGCAGCAGAGTCCTTAAATAATGCAGCAAAGTCCTTAAATAATGCAGCAGAGTCCTTAAATAATGCAGCAAAGTCATTAAATAATGCAGCAGAGTCCTTAAATAATGCAACAAAGTCCTTAAATAATGCAGCAGATTCCTTAAATTCTGCAGCAGCGTCCTTAAATAATGCATCAAAATCCTTAAATAATGCAGCAGAGTCCTTAAATACCACAGCAGAGTCATTAAATAATGCAGCAGAGTCCTTAAAAAATGCAGCATATTCCTTAAATAATGCAGCAGAGTCCTTAAATAATGCAATAAAGTCCTTAAATAATGCAGCAGAGTCCTTAAATAATGCAGCAACTTCCTTAATAATGCAGCTGAGTCCTTAAATAATGCAGCAACATCCTTAAATAATGCAGCAGAGTCCTTAAATACTGCATCAGCGTCCTTAAATAATGCAACAAAGTCCTTAAATAATGCAGCAAAGTCCTTAAATAATGCAGCAGAGTCCTTAAATACAGCAGCAGAGTCCTTAAATAATTCAGCAAAGTCCTTAAATAATGCAGCAGAGTCCTTAAATAATGCAACAAAGTCCTTAAATAATGCAGCAGAGTCCTTAAATAATGCAACAAAGTCCTTAAATAATGCAGCAGAGTCCTTAAATACTGCAGCAGAGACCTTAAATAATGCAGCAAAATCCTTAAATAATGCAGAAGAGTCCTTAAATAATGCAGCAGATTCCTTAAATAATGCAACAAAGTCCTTAAATAAAATGCAGCAACGCCCTTAATAATGCAGCCGAGTCCTTCAATAATGCAGCAAAGTCCTTAAATAATGCAGCAGCGTCCTTAAATAATACATCAAAGTCCTTAAATAATGCAGCAGAGTCCTAAACTACCGCAGCAGAGTCCTTAAATAATGCAGCAAAGTCCTTAAATAATGCAGCAGAGTGCTTACATAATGCAGCAGAGTCCTTAAATACCGCAGCAGAGTCACTAAATAATGCAGCAGAGTCCTTAAATAATGCAGCAAATTCATTAAATAATGCACAGAGTCATTAAATAATGCAATAAAGTCCTTAAATAAAATTCAACAACACCCTTAATAATGCAGCTGAGTCCTTAAATAATTCAGCAAAGTCCTTAAATAATGCAGCAGAGTCCTTAAATACCGCAGCAGCATCCTTAAATAATGCAACAAAGTCCTTAAATAATGCAGCAGAGTCCTTAAATAATGCAACAACGTCCTTAAATAATGCAGCAGAGTCCTTAAATAATGCAACAAACTCATTAAATAATGCAGCAAAGTACTTAAATAATGCAGCAAATTCCTTAAATAATGCAGCAGAATCCTTAAATAATGCAATAATGTCCTTAAATAATGCAGCAGAGTCCTTAAATAATGCAAAAAATTCCTTAAATAATGCATCAGAATCCTTAAATAATGCAACAAAGTCGTTAAATAATGCAGCAACGTCCTTAAATAATGCAGCAGAGTCCTTAAATAATGCAGCAAATTCCTTAAATAATGCAGCAGAGGCCTTAAATACCGAAGCAGAGTCCTTAAATAATGCAGCAAAGTCCTTAAATAATGCAGAAGAGTCCTTAAATAATGCAACAAAGTCCTTAAATAATGCAGCAGAGTCCTTAAATAATGCAACAAAGTCCTTAAATAATGCAGCAGAGTCCTTAAATACCGCAGCAGAGTCATTAAATAATACAGCAGAGTCCTTAAATAATGCAGCAGAGTCCTTAAATAATGCAAAAAATTCCTTAAATAATGCATCAGAATCCTTAAATAATGCAACAAAGTCCTTAAATAATGCAGCAACGTCCTTAATAATGCAGCAGAGTCCTTAAATAATGCAGCAAAGTCCTTAAATAATGCAGAAGAGTCCTTAAATAATGCAACAAAGTCCTTAAATAATGCAGCAGAGTCCTTAAATAAAGCAGCAGAGTGCTTAAATAATGCAGCAGAGTCCTTAAATACCGCAGCAGAGTCATTAAATAATACAGCAGAGTCCTTAAATAAAGCAGCAGAGTGCTTAAATAATGCAGCAGAGTCCTAAAATAACGCTGCAGAGTCATTAAATAATACAGCAGAGTCCTTAAATAATGCAGCAAATTTCTTAAATAATGCACAGAGTCCTTAAATAATGCAATAAAGTCCTTAAATAAAATGCAGCAACGCCCTTAATAATGCAGCTGAGTCCTTAAATAATGCAGCAAAGTCCTTAAATAATGCAGCAGAGTCCTTAAATACCGCAGCAGCGTCTTTAAATAATGCAACAAAGTCCTTAAATAATGCAGCAGAGTCCTTAAATAATGCAACAAAGTCCTTAAATAATGCAGCAGAGTCCTTAAATAATGCAACAAACTCATTAAATAATGCAGCAAAGTACTTAAATATTGCAGCAAATTCCTTAAATAATGCAGCAGAATCCTTAAATAATGCAATAATTTCCTTAAATAATGCAGCAACATCCTTAATAATGCAGCAGAGTCCTTAAATAATGCAGCAAAGTCCTTAAATAATGCAGCAGAGGCCTTAAATACTGCAGTAGCATCCTTAAATAATGCAGCAGAGTCCTTAAATAATGCAGCAGAGTCCTTAAATAATGCAACAAAGTCCTTAAATAAAATGCAGCAACGCCCTTAATAATGCAGCCGAGTCCTTCAATAATGCAGCAAAGTCCTTAAATAATGCAGCAGAGTCCTTAAATACCGCAGCAGCGTCCTTAAATAATGCAAAAAAGTCCTTAAATAATGCAGCAGAGTCCTTAAATAATGCAACAAAGTCCTTAAATAATGCAGCAGAGTCCTTAAATAATGCAACAAACTCATTAAATAATGCAGCAAAGTACTTAAATAATGCAGCAAATTCCTTAAATAATGCAGCAGAATCCTTAAATAATGCAATAAAGTCCTTAAATAATGCAGCAACGTCCTTAATAATGCAGCAGAGTCCTTAAATAATGCAGCAAAGTCCTTAAATAATGCAGCGGAGGCCTTAAATACTGCTGCAGCATCCTTAAATAATGCAGCAGAGTCCTTAAATGATGCAACAAAGTCCTTAAATAATGCAGCAGAGTCCTTAAACAATGCAGCGAGGTCCTTAAATAATGCAACAAAGTCCTTAAATAATGCAGCAGATTCCTTAAATTCTGCAGCAGCGATCTTAAATAATGCATCAAAGTCCTTAAATAATGCAGCAGAGTCCTTAAATACTGCAGCAGAGTCCTTAAATAATGCAGCAAAGTCCTTAAATAATGCAGCAGAGTCCTTAAATAATGCAGCAAAGTCATTAAATAATGCAGCAGAGTCCTTAAATAATGCAACAAAGTCCTTAAATAATGCAGCAGATTCCTTAAATTCTGCAGCAGCGTCCTTAAATAATGCATCAAAATCCTTAAATAATGCAGCAGAGTCCTTAAATACCACAGCAGAGTCATTAAATAATGCAGCAGAGTCCTTAAAAAATGCAGCATATTCCTTAAATAATGCAGCAGAGTCCTTAAATAATGCAATAAAGTCCTTAAATAATGCAGCAGAGTCCTTAAATAATGCAGCAACTTCCTTAATAATGCAGCTGAGTCCTTAAATAATGCAGCAACATCCTTAAATAATGCAGCAGAGTCCTTAAATACTGCATCAGCGTCCTTAAATAATGCAACAAAGTCCTTAAATAATGCAGCAAAGTCCTTAAATAATGCAGCAGAGTCCTTAAATACAGCAGCAGAGTCCTTAAATAATTCAGCAAAGTCCTTAAATAATGCAGCAGAGTCCTTAAATAATGCAACAAAGTCCTTAAATAATGCAGCAGAGTCCTTAAATAATGCAACAAAGTCCTT
Organism: Phyllobates terribilis; assembly: GCF_046119375.1. Lineage (NCBI taxonomy): Eukaryota > Metazoa > Chordata > Amphibia > Anura > Dendrobatidae > Phyllobates > Phyllobates terribilis. The sequence continues at coordinate 1,326,804 of NW_027363072.1, read as the reverse complement.
AAATAATGCAGCAGAGTCCTTAAATACTGCAGCAGAGACCTTAAATAATGCAGCAAAATCCTTAAATAATGCAGAAGAGTCCTTAAATAATGCAGCAGATTCCTTAAATAATGCAACAAAGTCCTTAAATAAAATGCAGCAACGCCCTTAATAATGCAGCCGAGTCCTTCAATAATGCAGCAAAGTCCTTAAATAATGCAGCAGCGTCCTTAAATAATACATCAAAGTCCTTAAATAATGCAGCAGAGTCCTAAACTACCGCAGCAGAGTCCTTAAATAATGCAGCAAAGTCCTTAAATAATGCAGCAGAGTGCTTACATAATGCAGCAGAGTCCTTAAATACCGCAGCAGAGTCACTAAATAATGCAGCAGAGTCCTTAAATAATGCAGCAAATTCATTAAATAATGCACAGAGTCATTAAATAATGCAATAAAGTCCTTAAATAAAATTCAACAACACCCTTAATAATGCAGCTGAGTCCTTAAATAATTCAGCAAAGTCCTTAAATAATGCAGCAGAGTCCTTAAATACCGCAGCAGCATCCTTAAATAATGCAACAAAGTCCTTAAATAATGCAGCAGAGTCCTTAAATAATGCAACAACGTCCTTAAATAATGCAGCAGAGTCCTTAAATAATGCAACAAACTCATTAAATAATGCAGCAAAGTACTTAAATAATGCAGCAAATTCCTTAAATAATGCAGCAGAATCCTTAAATAATGCAATAATGTCCTTAAATAATGCAGCAGAGTCCTTAAATAATGCAAAAAATTCCTTAAATAATGCATCAGAATCCTTAAATAATGCAACAAAGTCGTTAAATAATGCAGCAACGTCCTTAAATAATGCAGCAGAGTCCTTAAATAATGCAGCAAATTCCTTAAATAATGCAGCAGAGGCCTTAAATACCGAAGCAGAGTCCTTAAATAATGCAGCAAAGTCCTTAAATAATGCAGAAGAGTCCTTAAATAATGCAACAAAGTCCTTAAATAATGCAGCAGAGTCCTTAAATAATGCAACAAAGTCCTTAAATAATGCAGCAGAGTCCTTAAATACCGCAGCAGAGTCATTAAATAATACAGCAGAGTCCTTAAATAAAGCAGCAGAGTGCTTAAATAATGCAGCAGAGTCCTAAAATAGCGCTGCAGAGTCATTAAATAATACAGCAGAGTCCTTAAATAATGCAGCAAATTTCTTAAATAATGCACAGAGTCCTTAAATAATGCAATAAAGTCCTTAAATAAAATGCAGCAACGCCCTTAATAATGCAGCTGAGTCCTTAAATAATGCAGCAAAGTCCTTAAATAATGCAGCAGAGTCCTTAAATACCGCAGCAGCGTCTTTAAATAATGCAACAAAGTCCTTAAATAATGCAGCAGAGTCCTTAAATAATGCAACAAAGTCCTTAAATAATGCAGCAGAGTCCTTAAATAATGCAACAAACTCATTAAATAATGCAGCAAAGTACTTAAATATTGCAGCAAATTCCTTAAATAATGCAGCAGAATCCTTAAATAATGCAATAATTTCCTTAAATAATGCAGCAACATCCTTAATAATGCAGCAGAGTCCTTAAATAATGCAGCAAAGTCCTTAAATAATGCAACAGAGGCCTTAAATACTGCAGCAGCATCCTTAAATAATGCAGCAGAGTCCTTAAATAATGCAGCAGAGTCCTTAAATAATGCAGCAGAGTCCTTAAATAATGCAACAAAGTCCTTAAATAAAATGCAGCAACGCCCTTAATAATGCAGCCGAGTCCTTCAATAATGCAGCAAAGTCCTTAAATAATGCAGCAGAGTCCTTAAATACCGCAGCAGCTTCCTTAAATAATGCAAAAAAGTCCTTAAATAATGCAGCAGAGTCCTTAAATAATGCAACAAAGTCCTTAAATAATGCAGCAGAGTCCTTAAATAATGCAACAAACTCCTTAAATAATGCAGCAAAGAACTTAAATAATGCAGCAAATTCCTTAAATAATGCAGCAGAATCCTTAAATAATGCAATAAAGTCCTTAAATAATGCAGAAACTTCCTTAATAATGCAGCAGAGTCCTTAAATAATGCAGCAAAGTCCTTAAATAATGCAGCGGAGGCCTTAAATACTGCTGCAGTGTCCTTAAATAATGCAGCAGAGTCCTTAAATAATGCAACAAAGTCCTTAAATAATGCAGCAGAGTCCTTAAACAATGCAGCACAGTCCTTAAATAATGCAACAAAGTCCTTAAATAATGCAGCAGATTCCTTAAATTCTGCAGCAGCGTCCTTAAATAATGCATGAAAGTCCTTAAATAATGCAGCAGAGTCCTTAAATACTGCAGCAGAGTCCTTAAATAATGCAGCAAAGTCCTTAAATCATGCAGCAGAGTCCTTAAATACCGCAGCAAAGTAATTAAATAATGCAACAAAGTCCTTAAATAATGCAGCAGAGTCCTTAAATAATGCATCAAATTCCTTAAATAATGCAACAGAATCCTTAAATAATGCAATAAAGTCCTTAAATAATGCAGCAGATTCCATAAATTCTGCAGCAGCGTCCTTAAATAATGCATCAAAGTCCTTTAATAATGCAGCAGAGTCCTTAAATACTGCAGCAGAGTCCTTAAATAATGCATCAAAGTCCTTAAATGATGCAGCAGAGTCCTTAAATACCACAGCAGAGTAATTAAATAATGCAGCAGAGTCCTTAAATAATTCAGCAAAGTCCTTAAATAATGCAGCAGAGTCCTTAAATACTGCAGCAGCGTCCTTAAATAATGCAACAAAGTCCTTAAATAATGCAGCAGAGTCCTTAAATAATGCAACAAAGTCCTTAAATAATGCAGCAGAGTCCTTAAATAATGCAACAAACTCATTAAATAATGCAGCAAAGTACTTAAATAATGCAGCAAATTCCTTAAATAATGCAGCAGAATCCTTAAATAATGCAATAAAGTCCTTAAATAATGCAGCAGAGTCCTTAAATAATGCAACAAACTCATTAAATAATGCAGCAAAGTACTTAAACATTGCAGCAAATTCCTTAAATAATGCAGCAGAATCCTTAAATAATGCAATAATTTCCTTAAATAATGCAGCAACATCCTTAATAATGCAGCAGAGTGCTTAAATAATGCAGCAAAGGCCTTAAATACTGCAGCAGCATCCTTAAATAATGCAGCAGAGTCCTTAAATAATGCAGCAGAGTCCTTAAATAATGCAACAAAGTCCTTAAATAATGCAGCAGATTCCTTAAATTTCGCAGCAGCGTCCTTAAATAATACATCAAAGTCCTTAAATAATGCAGCAGAGTCCTAAACTACCGCAGCAGAGTCCTTAAATAATGCAGCAAAGTCCTTAAATAATGCAGCAGAGTGCTTACATAATGCAGCAGAGTCCTTAAATACCGCAGCAGAGTCACTAAATAATGCAGCAGAGTCCTTAAATAATGCAGCAAATTCATTAAATAATGCACAGAGTCATTAAATAATGCAATAAAGTCCTTAAATAAAATTCAACAACACCCTTAATAATGCAGCTGAGTCCTTAAATAATTCAGCAAAGTCCTTAAATAATGCAGCAGAGTCCTTAAATACCGCAGCAGCATCCTTAAATAATGCAACAAAGTCCTTAAATAATGCAGCAGAGTCCTTAAATAATGCAACAACGTCCTTAAATAATGCAGCAGAGTCCTTAAATAATGCAACAAACTCATTAAATAATGCAGCAAAGTACTTAAATAATGCAGCAAATTCCTTAAATAATGCAGCAGAATCCTTAAATAATGCAATAATGTCCTTAAATAATGCAGCAGAGTCCTTAAATAATGCAAAAAATTCCTTAAATAATGCATCAGAATCCTTAAATAATGCAACAAAGTCGTTAAATAATGCAGCAACGTCCTTAAATAATGCAGCAGAGTCCTTAAATAATGCAGCAAATTCCTTAAATAATGCAGCAGAGGCCTTAAATACCGAAGCAGAGTCCTTAAATAATGCAGCAAAGTCCTTAAATAATGCAGAAGAGTCCTTAAATAATGCAACAAAGTCCTTAAATAATGCAGCAGAGTCCTTAAATAATGCAACAAAGTCCTTAAATAATGCAGCAGAGTCCTTAAATACCGCAGCAGAGTCATTAAATAATACAGCAGAGTCCTTAAATAAAGCAGCAGAGTGCTTAAATAATGCAGCAGAGTCCTAAAATAGCGCTGCAGAGTCATTAAATAATACAGCAGAGTCCTTAAATAATGCAGCAAATTTCTTAAATAATGCACAGAGTCCTTAAATAATGCAATAAAGTCCTTAAATAAAATGCAGCAACGCCCTTAATAATGCAGCTGAGTCCTTAAATAATGCAGAAAAGTCCTTAAATAATGCAGCAGAGTCCTTAAATACCGCAGCAGCGTCTTTAAATAATGCAACAAAGTCCTTAAATAATGCAGCAGAGTCCTTAAATAATGCAACAAAGTCCTTAAATAATGCAGCAGAGTCCTTAAATAATGCAACAAACTCATTAAATAATGCAGCAAAGTACTTAAATATTGCAGCAAATTCCTTAAATAATGCAGCAGAATCCTTAAATAATGCAATAATTTCCTTAAATAATGCAGCAACATCCTTAATAATGCAGCAGAGTCCTTAAATAATGCAGCAAAGTCCTTAAATAATGCAACAGAGGCCTTAAATACTGCAGCAGCATCCTTAAATAATGCAGCAGAGTCCTTAAATAATGCAGCAGAGTCCTTAAATAATGCAGCAGAGTCCTTAAATAATGCAACAAAGTCCTTAAATAAAATGCAGCAACGCCCTTAATAATGCAGCCGAGTCCTTCAATAATGCAGCAAAGTCCTTAAATAATGCAGCAGAGTCCTTAAATACCGCAGCAGCTTCCTTAAATAATGCAAAAAAGTCCTTAAATAATGCAGCAGAGTCCTTAAATAATGCAACAAAGTCCTTAAATAATGCAGCAGAGTCCTTAAATAATGCAACAAACTCCTTAAATAATGCAGCAAAGAACTTAAATAATGCAGCAAATTCCTTAAATAATGCAGCAGAATCCTTAAATAATGCAATAAAGTCCTTAAATAATGCAGAAACTTCCTTAATAATGCAGCAGAGTCCTTAAATAATGCAGCAAAGTCCTTAAATAATGCAGCGGAGGCCTTAAATACTGCTGCAGTGTCCTTAAATAATGCAGCAGAGTCCTTAAATAATGCAACAAAGTCCTTAAATAATGCAGCAGAGTCCTTAAACAATGCAGCACAGTCCTTAAATAATGCAACAAAGTCCTTAAATAATGCAGCAGATTCCTTAAATTCTGCAGCAGCGTCCTTAAATAATGCATGAAAGTCCTTAAATAATGCAGCAGAGTCCTTAAATACTGCAGCAGAGTCCTTAAATAATGCAGCAAAGTCCTTAAATCATGCAGCAGAGTCCTTAAATACCGCAGCAAAGTAATTAAATAATGCAACAAAGTCCTTAAATAATGCAGCAGAGTCCTTAAATAATGCATCAAATTCCTTAAATAATGCAACAGAATCCTTAAATAATGCAATAAAGTCCTTAAATAATGCAGCAGATTCCTTAAATTCTGCAGCAGCGTCCTTAAATAATGCATCAAAGTCCTTTAATAATGCAGCAGAGTCCTTAAATACTGCAGCAGAGTCCTTAAATAATGCATCAAAGTCCTTAAATGATGCAGCAGAGTCCTTAAATACCACAGCAGAGTAATTAAATAATGCAGCAGAGTCCTTAAATAATTCAGCAAAGTCCTTAAATAATGCAGCAGAGTCCTTAAATACTGCAGCAGCGTCCTTAAATAATGCAACAAAGTCCTTAAATAATGCAGCAGAGTCCTTAAATAATGCAACAAAGTCCTTAAATAATGCAGCAGAGTCCTTAAATAATGCAACAAACTCATTAAATAATGCAGCAAAGTACTTAAACATTGCAGCAAATTCCTTAAATAATGCAGCAGAATCCTTAAATAATGCAATAATTTCCTTAAATAATGCAGCAACATCCTTAATAATGCAGCAGAGTCCTTAAATAATGCAGCAAAGGCCTTAAATACTGCAGCAGCATCCTTAAATAATGCAGCAGAGTCCTTAAATAATGCAGCAGAGTCCTTAAATAATGCAACAAAGTCCTTAAATAATGCAGCAGATTCCTTAAATTTCGCAGCAGCGTCCTTAAATAATACATCAAAGTCCTTAAATAATGCAGCAGAGTCCTAAACTACCGCAGCAGAGTCCTTAAATAATGCAGCAAAGTCCTTAAATAATGCAGCAGAGTGCTTACATAATGCAGCAGAGTCCTTAAATACCGCAGCAGAGTCACTAAATAATGCAGCAGAGTCCTTAAATAATGCAGCAAATTCATTAAATAATGCACAGAGTCATTAAATAATGCAATAAAGTCCTTAAATAAAATTCAACAACACCCTTAATAATGCAGCTGAGTCCTTAAATAATTCAGCAAAGTCCTTAAATAATGCAGCAGAGTCCTTAAATACCGCAGCAGCATCCTTAAATAATGCAACAAAGTCCTTAAATAATGCAGCAGAGTCCTTAAATAATGCAACAACGTCCTTAAATAATGCAGCAGAGTCCTTAAATAATGCAACAAACTCATTAAATAATGCAGCAAAGTACTTAAATAATGCAGCAAATTCCTTAAATAATGCAGCAGAATCCTTAAATAATGCAATAATGTCCTTAAATAATGCAGCAGAGTCCTTAAATAATGCAAAAAATTCCTTAAATAATGCATCAGAATCCTTAAATAATGCAACAAAGTCGTTAAATAATGCAGCAATGTCCTTAAATAATGCAGCAGAGTCCTTAAATAATGCAGCAAATTCCTTAAATAATGCAGCAGAGGCCTTAAATACCGAAGCAGAGTCCTTAAATAATGCAGCAAAGTCCTTAAATAATGCAGAAGAGTCCTTAAATAATGCAACAAAGTCCTTAAATAATGCAGCAGAGTCCTTAAATAATGCAACAAAGTCCTTAAATAATGCAGCAGAGTCCTTAAATACCGCAGCAGAGTCATTAAATAATACAGCAGAGTCCTTAAATAAAGCAGCAGAGTGCTTAAATAATGCAGCAGAGTCCTAAAATAGCGCTGCAGAGTCATTAAATAATACAGCAGAGTCCTTAAATAATGCAGCAAATTTCTTAAATAATGCACAGAGTCCTTAAATAATGCAATAAAGTCCTTAAATAAAATGCAGCAACGCCCTTAATAATGCAGCTGAGTCCTTAAATAATGCAGCAAAGTCCTTAAATAATGCAGCAGAGTCCTTAAATACCGCAGCAGCGTCTTTAAATAATGCAACAAAGTCCTTAAATAATGCAGCAGAGTCCTTAAATAATGCAACAAAGTCCTTAAATAATGCAGCAGAGTCCTTAAATAATGCAACAAACTCATTAAATAATGCAGCAAAGTACTTAAATATTGCAGCAAATTCCTTAAATAATGCAGCAGAATCCTTAAATAATGCAATAATTTCCTTAAATAATGCAGCAACATCCTTAATAATGCAGCAGAGTCCTTAAATAATGCAGCAAAGTCCTTAAATAATGCAACAGAGGCCTTAAATACTGCAGCAGCATCCTTAAATAATGCAGCAGAGTCCTTAAATAATGCAGCAGAGTCCTTAAATAATGCAACAAAGTCCTTAAATAAAATGCAGCAACGCCCTTAATAATGCAGCCGAGTCCTTCAATAATGCAGCAAAGTCCTTAAATAATGCAGCAGAGTCCTTAAATACCGCAGCAGCTTCCTTAAATAATGCAAAAAAGTCCTTAAATAATGCAGCAGAGTCCTTAAATAATGCAACAAAGTCCTTAAATAATGCAGCAGAGTCCTTAAATAATGCAACAAACTCCTTAAATAATGCAGCAAAGAACTTAAATAATGCAGCAAATTCCTTAAATAATGCAGCAGAATCCTTAAATAATGCAATAAAGTCCTTAAATAATGCAGAAACTTCCTTAATAATGCAGCAGAGTCCTTAAATAATGCAGCAAAGTCCTTAAATAATGCAGCGGAGGCCTTAAATACTGCTGCAGTGTCCTTAAATAATGCAGCAGAGTCCTTAAATAATGCAACAAAGTCCTTAAATAATGCAGCAGAGTCCTTAAACAATGCAGCACAGTCCTTAAATAATGCAACAAAGTCCTTAAATAATGCAGCAGATTCCTTAAATTCTGCAGCAGCGTCCTTAAATAATGCATGAAAGTCCTTAAATAATGCAGCAGAGTCCTTAAATACTGCAGCAGAGTCCTTAAATAATGCAGCAAAGTCCTTAAATCATGCAGCAGAGTCCTTAAATACCGCAGCAAAGTAATTAAATAATGCAACAAAGTCCTTAAATAATGCAGCAGAGTCCTTAAATAATGCATCAAATTCCTTAAATAATGCAACAGAATCCTTAAATAATGCAATAAAGTCCTTAAATAATGCAGCAGATTCCATAAATTCTGCAGCAGCGTCCTTAAATAATGCATCAAAGTCCTTTAATAATGCAGCAGAGTCCTTAAATACTGCAGCAGAGTCCTTAAATAATGCATCAAAGTCCTTAAATGATGCAGCAGAGTCCTTAAATACCACAGCAGAGTAATTAAATAATGCAGCAGAGTCCTTAAATAATTCAGCAAAGTCCTTAAATAATGCAGCAGAGTCCTTAAATACTGCAGCAGCGTCCTTAAATAATGCAACAAAGTCCTTAAATAATGCAGCAGAGTCCTTAAATAATGCAACAAAGTCCTTAAATAATGCAGCAGAGTCCTTAAATAATGCAACAAACTCATTAAATAATGCAGCAAAGTACTTAAATAATGCAGCAAATTCCTTAAATAATGCAGCAGAATCCTTAAATAATGCAATAAAGTCCTTAAATAATGCAGCAGAGTCCTTAAATAATGCAACAAACTCATTAAATAATGCAGCAAAGTACTTAAACATTGCAGCAAATTCCTTAAATAATGCAGCAGAATCCTTAAATAATGCAATAATTTCCTTAAATAATGCAGCAACATCCTTAATAATGCAGCAGAGTGCTTAAATAATGCAGCAAAGGCCTTAAATACTGCAGCAGCATCCTTAAATAATGCAGCAGAGTCCTTAAATAATGCAGCAGAGTCCTTAAATAATGCAACAAAGTCCTTAAATAATGCAGCAGATTCCTTAAATTTCGCAGCAGCGTCCTTAAATAATACATCAAAGTCCTTAAATAATGCAGCAGAGTCCTAAACTACCGCAGCAGAGTCCTTAAATAATGCAGCAAAGTCCTTAAATAATGCAGCAGAGTGCTTACATAATGCAGCAGAGTCCTTAAATACCGCAGCAGAGTCACTAAATAATGCAGCAGAGTCCTTAAATAATGCAGCAAATTCATTAAATAATGCACAGAGTCATTAAATAATGCAATAAAGTCCTTAAATAAAATTCAACAACACCCTTAATAATGCAGCTGAGTCCTTAAATAATTCAGCAAAGTCCTTAAATAATGCAGCAGAGTCCTTAAATACCGCAGCAGCATCCTTAAATAATGCAACAAAGTCCTTAAATAATGCAGCAGAGTCCTTAAATAATGCAACAACGTCCTTAAATAATGCAGCAGAGTCCTTAAATAATGCAACAAACTCATTAAATAATGCAGCAAAGTACTTAAATAATGCAGCAAATTCCTTAAATAATGCAGCAGAATCCTTAAATAATGCAATAATGTCCTTAAATAATGCAGCAGAGTCCTTAAATAATGCAAAAAATTCCTTAAATAATGCATCAGAATCCTTAAATAATGCAACAAAGTCGTTAAATAATGCAGCAACGTCCTTAAATAATGCAGCAGAGTCCTTAAATAATGCAGCAAATTCCTTAAATAATGCAGCAGAGGCCTTAAATACCGAAGCAGAGTCCTTAAATAATGCAGCAAAGTCCTTAAATAATGCAGAAGAGTCCTTAAATAATGCAACAAAGTCCTTAAATAATGCAGCAGAGTCCTTAAATAATGCAACAAAGTCCTTAAATAATGCAGCAGAGTCCTTAAATACCGCAGCAGAGTCATTAAATAATACAGCAGAGTCCTTAAATAAAGCAGCAGAGTGCTTAAATAATGCAGCAGAGTCCTAAAATAGCGCTGCAGAGTCATTAAATAATACAGCAGAGTCCTTAAATAATGCAGCAAATTTCTTAAATAATGCACAGAGTCCTTAAATAATGCAATAAAGTCCTTAAATAAAATGCAGCAACGCCCTTAATAATGCAGCTGAGTCCTTAAATAATGCAGAAAAGTCCTTAAATAATGCAGCAGAGTCCTTAAATACCGCAGCAGCGTCTTTAAATAATGCAACAAAGTCCTTAAATAATGCAGCAGAGTCCTTAAATAATGCAACAAAGTCCTTAAATAATGCAGCAGAGTCCTTAAATAATGCAACAAACTCATTAAATAATGCAGCAAAGTACTTAAATATTGCAGCAAATTCCTTAAATAATGCAGCAGAATCCTTAAATAATGCAATAATTTCCTTAAATAATGCAGCAACATCCTTAATAATGCAGCAGAGTCCTTAAATAATGCAGCAAAGTCCTTAAATAATGCAACAGAGGCCTTAAATACTGCAGCAGCATCCTTAAATAATGCAGCAGAGTCCTTAAATAATGCAGCAGAGTCCTTAAATAATGCAGCAGAGTCCTTAAATAATGCAACAAAGTCCTTAAATAAAATGCAGCAACGCCCTTAATAATGCAGCCGAGTCCTTCAATAATGCAGCAAAGTCCTTAAATAATGCAGCAGAGTCCTTAAATACCGCAGCAGCTTCCTTAAATAATGCAAAAAAGTCCTTAAATAATGCAGCAGAGTCCTTAAATAATGCAACAAAGTCCTTAAATAATGCAGCAGAGTCCTTAAATAATGCAACAAACTCCTTAAATAATGCAGCAAAGAACTTAAATAATGCAGCAAATTCCTTAAATAATGCAGCAGAATCCTTAAATAATGCAATAAAGTCCTTAAATAATGCAGAAACTTCCTTAATAATGCAGCAGAGTCCTTAAATAATGCAGCAAAGTCCTTAAATAATGCAGCGGAGGCCTTAAATACTGCTGCAGTGTCCTTAAATAATGCAGCAGAGTCCTTAAATAATGCAACAAAGTCCTTAAATAATGCAGCAGAGTCCTTAAACAATGCAGCACAGTCCTTAAATAATGCAACAAAGTCCTTAAATAATGCAGCAGATTCCTTAAATTCTGCAGCAGCGTCCTTAAATAATGCATGAAAGTCCTTAAATAATGCAGCAGAGTCCTTAAATACTGCAGCAGAGTCCTTAAATAATGCAGCAAAGTCCTTAAATCATGCAGCAGAGTCCTTAAATACCGCAGCAAAGTAATTAAATAATGCAACAAAGTCCTTAAATAATGCAGCAGAGTCCTTAAATAATGCATCAAATTCCTTAAATAATGCAACAGAATCCTTAAATAATGCAATAAAGTCCTTAAATAATGCAGCAGATTCCTTAAATTCTGCAGCAGCGTCCTTAAATAATGCATCAAAGTCCTTTAATAATGCAGCAGAGTCCTTAAATACTGCAGCAGAGTCCTTAAATAATGCATCAAAGTCCTTAAATGATGCAGCAGAGTCCTTAAATACCACAGCAGAGTAATTAAATAATGCAGCAGAGTCCTTAAATAATTCAGCAAAGTCCTTAAATAATGCAGCAGAGTCCTTAAATACTGCAGCAGCGTCCTTAAATAATGCAACAAAGTCCTTAAATAATGCAGCAGAGTCCTTAAATAATGCAACAAAGTCCTTAAATAATGCAGCAGAGTCCTTAAATAATGCAACAAACTCATTAAATAATGCAGCAAAGTACTTAAACATTGCAGCAAATTCCTTAAATAATGCAGCAGAATCCTTAAATAATGCAATAATTTCCTTAAATAATGCAGCAACATCCTTAATAATGCAGCAGAGTCCTTAAATAATGCAGCAAAGGCCTTAAATACTGCAGCAGCATCCTTAAATAATGCAGCAGAGTCCTTAAATAATGCAGCAGAGTCCTTAAATAATGCAACAAAGTCCTTAAATAATGCAGCAGATTCCTTAAATTTCGCAGCAGCGTCCTTAAATAATACATCAAAGTCCTTAAATAATGCAGCAGAGTCCTAAACTACCGCAGCAGAGTCCTTAAATAATGCAGCAAAGTCCTTAAATAATGCAGCAGAGTGCTTACATAATGCAGCAGAGTCCTTAAATACCGCAGCAGAGTCACTAAATAATGCAGCAGAGTCCTTAAATAATGCAGCAAATTCATTAAATAATGCACAGAGTCATTAAATAATGCAATAAAGTCCTTAAATAAAATTCAACAACACCCTTAATAATGCAGCTGAGTCCTTAAATAATTCAGCAAAGTCCTTAAATAATGCAGCAGAGTCCTTAAATACCGCAGCAGCATCCTTAAATAATGCAACAAAGTCCTTAAATAATGCAGCAGAGTCCTTAAATAATGCAACAACGTCCTTAAATAATGCAGCAGAGTCCTTAAATAATGCAACAAACTCATTAAATAATGCAGCAAAGTACTTAAATAATGCAGCAAATTCCTTAAATAATGCAGCAGAATCCTTAAATAATGCAATAATGTCCTTAAATAATGCAGCAGAGTCCTTAAATAATGCAAAAAATTCCTTAAATAATGCATCAGAATCCTTAAATAATGCAACAAAGTCGTTAAATAATGCAGCAATGTCCTTAAATAATGCAGCAGAGTCCTTAAATAATGCAGCAAATTCCTTAAATAATGCAGCAGAGGCCTTAAATACCGAAGCAGAGTCCTTAAATAATGCAGCAAAGTCCTTAAATAATGCAGAAGAGTCCTTAAATAATGCAACAAAGTCCTTAAATAATGCAGCAGAGTCCTTAAATAATGCAACAAAGTCCTTAAATAATGCAGCAGAGTCCTTAAATACCGCAGCAGAGTCATTAAATAATACAGCAGAGTCCTTAAATAAAGCAGCAGAGTGCTTAAATAATGCAGCAGAGTCCTAAAATAGCGCTGCAGAGTCATTAAATAATACAGCAGAGTCCTTAAATAATGCAGCAAATTTCTTAAATAATGCACAGAGTCCTTAAATAATGCAATAAAGTCCTTAAATAAAATGCAGCAACGCCCTTAATAATGCAGCTGAGTCCTTAAATAATGCAGCAAAGTCCTTAAATAATGCAGCAGAGTCCTTAAATACCGCAGCAGCGTCTTTAAATAATGCAACAAAGTCCTTAAATAATGCAGCAGAGTCCTTAAATAATGCAACAAAGTCCTTAAATAATGCAGCAGAGTCCTTAAATAATGCAACAAACTCATTAAATAATGCAGCAAAGTACTTAAATATTGCAGCAAATTCCTTAAATAATGCAGCAGAATCCTTAAATAATGCAATAATTTCCTTAAATAATGCAGCAACATCCTTAATAATGCAGCAGAGTCCTTAAATAATGCAGCAAAGTCCTTAAATAATGCAACAGAGGCCTTAAATACTGCAGCAGCATCCTTAAATAATGCAGCAGAGTCCTTAAATAATGCAGCAGAGTCCTTAAATAATGCAGCAGAGTCCTTAAATAATGCAACAAAGTCCTTAAATAAAATGCAGCAACGCCCTTAATAATGCAGCCGAGTCCTTCAATAATGCAGCAAAGTCCTTAAATAATGCAGCAGAGTCCTTAAATACCGCAGCAGCTTCCTTAAATAATGCAAAAAAGTCCTTAAATAATGCAGCAGAGTCCTTAAATAATGCAACAAAGTCCTTAAATAATGCAGCAGAGTCCTTAAATAATGCAACAAACTCCTTAAATAATGCAGCAAAGAACTTAAATAATGCAGCAAATTCCTTAAATAATGCAGCAGAATCCTTAAATAATGCAATAAAGTCCTTAAATAATGCAGAAACTTCCTTAATAATGCAGCAGAGTCCTTAAATAATGCAGCAAAGTCCTTAAATAATGCAGCGGAGGCCTTAAATACTGCTGCAGTGTCCTTAAATAATGCAGCAGAGTCCTTAAATAATGCAACAAAGTCCTTAAATAATGCAGCAGAGTCCTTAAACAATGCAGCACAGTCCTTAAATAATGCAACAAAGTCCTTAAATAATGCAGCAGATTCCTTAAATTCTGCAGCAGCGTCCTTAAATAATGCATGAAAGTCCTTAAATAATGCAGCAGAGTCCTTAAATACTGCAGCAGAGTCCTTAAATAATGCAGCAAAGTCCTTAAATCATGCAGCAGAGTCCTTAAATACCGCAGCAAAGTAATTAAATAATGCAACAAAGTCCTTAAATAATGCAGCAGAGTCCTTAAATAATGCATCAAATTCCTTAAATAATGCAACAGAATCCTTAAATAATGCAATAAAGTCCTTAAATAATGCAGCAGATTCCATAAATTCTGCAGCAGCGTCCTTAAATAATGCATCAAAGTCCTTTAATAATGCAGCAGAGTCCTTAAATACTGCAGCAGAGTCCTTAAATAATGCATCAAAGTCCTTAAATGATGCAGCAGAGTCCTTAAATACCACAGCAGAGTAATTAAATAATGCAGCAGAGTCCTTAAATAATTCAGCAAAGTCCTTAAATAATGCAGCAGAGTCCTTAAATACTGCAGCAGCGTCCTTAAATAATGCAACAAAGTCCTTAAATAATGCAGCAGAGTCCTTAAATAATGCAACAAAGTCCTTAAATAATGCAGCAGAGTCCTTAAATAATGCAACAAACTCATTAAATAATGCAGCAAAGTACTTAAATAATGCAGCAAATTCCTTAAATAATGCAGCAGAATCCTTAAATAATGCAATAAAGTCCTTAAATAATGCAGCAGAGTCCTTAAATAATGCAACAAACTCATTAAATAATGCAGCAAAGTACTTAAACATTGCAGCAAATTCCTTAAATAATGCAGCAGAATCCTTAAATAATGCAATAATTTCCTTAAATAATGCAGCAACATCCTTAATAATGCAGCAGAGTGCTTAAATAATGCAGCAAAGGCCTTAAATACTGCAGCAGCATCCTTAAATAATGCAGCAGAGTCCTTAAATAATGCAGCAGAGTCCTTAAATAATGCAACAAAGTCCTTAAATAATGCAGCAGATTCCTTAAATTTCGCAGCAGCGTCCTTAAATAATACATCAAAGTCCTTAAATAATGCAGCAGAGTCCTAAACTACCGCAGCAGAGTCCTTAAATAATGCAGCAAAGTCCTTAAATAATGCAGCAGAGTGCTTACATAATGCAGCAGAGTCCTTAAATACCGCAGCAGAGTCACTAAATAATGCAGCAGAGTCCTTAAATAATGCAGCAAATTCATTAAATAATGCACAGAGTCATTAAATAATGCAATAAAGTCCTTAAATAAAATTCAACAACACCCTTAATAATGCAGCTGAGTCCTTAAATAATTCAGCAAAGTCCTTAAATAATGCAGCAGCATCCTTAAATAATGCAACAAAGTCCTTAAATAATGCAGCAGAGTCCTTAAATAATGCAACAACGTCCTTAAATAATGCAGCAGAGTCCTTAAATAATGCAACAAACTCATTAAATAATGCAGCAAAGTACTTAAATAATGCAGCAAATTCCTTAAATAATGCAGCAGAATCCTTAAATAATGCAATAATGTCCTTAAATAATGCAGCAGAGTCCTTAAATAATGCAAAAAATTCCTTAAATAATGCATCAGAATCCTTAAATAATGCAACAAAGTCGTTAAATAATGCAGCAACGTCCTTAAATAATGCAGCAGAGTCCTTAAATAATGCAGCAAATTCCTTAAATAATGCAGCAGAGGCCTTAAATACCGAAGCAGAGTCCTTAAATAATGCAGCAAAGTCCTTAAATAATGCAGAAGAGTCCTTAAATAATGCAACAAAGTCCTTAAATAAT
The DNA here is from genome assembly GCF_046119375.1 of Phyllobates terribilis. Classification (NCBI taxonomy): domain Eukaryota; kingdom Metazoa; phylum Chordata; class Amphibia; order Anura; family Dendrobatidae; genus Phyllobates; species Phyllobates terribilis. Next base: position 1,310,888 of record NW_027363072.1, on the reverse strand, counting down.
GCAGCAGAGTCCTTAAATAATGCAACAAAGTCCTTAAATAATGCAGCAGAGTCCTTAAATACCGCAGCAGAGTCATTAAATAATACAGCAGAGTCCTTAAATAAAGCAGCAGAGTGCTTAAATAATGCAGCAGAGTCCTAAAATAGCGCTGCAGAGTCATTAAATAATACAGCAGAGTCCTTAAATAATGCAGCAAATTTCTTAAATAATGCACAGAGTCCTTAAATAATGCAATAAAGTCCTTAAATAAAATGCAGCAACGCCCTTAATAATGCAGCTGAGTCCTTAAATAATGCAGAAAAGTCCTTAAATAATGCAGCAGAGTCCTTAAATACCGCAGCAGCGTCTTTAAATAATGCAACAAAGTCCTTAAATAATGCAGCAGAGTCCTTAAATAATGCAACAAAGTCCTTAAATAATGCAGCAGAGTCCTTAAATAATGCAACAAACTCATTAAATAATGCAGCAAAGTACTTAAATATTGCAGCAAATTCCTTAAATAATGCAGCAGAATCCTTAAATAATGCAATAATTTCCTTAAATAATGCAGCAACATCCTTAATAATGCAGCAGAGTCCTTAAATAATGCAGCAAAGTCCTTAAATAATGCAACAGAGGCCTTAAATACTGCAGCAGCATCCTTAAATAATGCAGCAGAGTCCTTAAATAATGCAGCAGAGTCCTTAAATAATGCAGCAGAGTCCTTAAATAATGCAACAAAGTCCTTAAATAAAATGCAGCAACGCCCTTAATAATGCAGCCGAGTCCTTCAATAATGCAGCAAAGTCCTTAAATAATGCAGCAGAGTCCTTAAATACCGCAGCAGCTTCCTTAAATAATGCAAAAAAGTCCTTAAATAATGCAGCAGAGTCCTTAAATAATGCAACAAAGTCCTTAAATAATGCAGCAGAGTCCTTAAATAATGCAACAAACTCCTTAAATAATGCAGCAAAGAACTTAAATAATGCAGCAAATTCCTTAAATAATGCAGCAGAATCCTTAAATAATGCAATAAAGTCCTTAAATAATGCAGAAACTTCCTTAATAATGCAGCAGAGTCCTTAAATAATGCAGCAAAGTCCTTAAATAATGCAGCGGAGGCCTTAAATACTGCTGCAGTGTCCTTAAATAATGCAGCAGAGTCCTTAAATAATGCAACAAAGTCCTTAAATAATGCAGCAGAGTCCTTAAACAATGCAGCACAGTCCTTAAATAATGCAACAAAGTCCTTAAATAATGCAGCAGATTCCTTAAATTCTGCAGCAGCGTCCTTAAATAATGCATGAAAGTCCTTAAATAATGCAGCAGAGTCCTTAAATACTGCAGCAGAGTCCTTAAATAATGCAGCAAAGTCCTTAAATCATGCAGCAGAGTCCTTAAATACCGCAGCAAAGTAATTAAATAATGCAACAAAGTCCTTAAATAATGCAGCAGAGTCCTTAAATAATGCATCAAATTCCTTAAATAATGCAACAGAATCCTTAAATAATGCAATAAAGTCCTTAAATAATGCAGCAGATTCCTTAAATTCTGCAGCAGCGTCCTTAAATAATGCATCAAAGTCCTTTAATAATGCAGCAGAGTCCTTAAATACTGCAGCAGAGTCCTTAAATAATGCATCAAAGTCCTTAAATGATGCAGCAGAGTCCTTAAATACCACAGCAGAGTAATTAAATAATGCAGCAGAGTCCTTAAATAATTCAGCAAAGTCCTTAAATAATGCAGCAGAGTCCTTAAATACTGCAGCAGCGTCCTTAAATAATGCAACAAAGTCCTTAAATAATGCAGCAGAGTCCTTAAATAATGCAACAAAGTCCTTAAATAATGCAGCAGAGTCCTTAAATAATGCAACAAACTCATTAAATAATGCAGCAAAGTACTTAAACATTGCAGCAAATTCCTTAAATAATGCAGCAGAATCCTTAAATAATGCAATAATTTCCTTAAATAATGCAGCAACATCCTTAATAATGCAGCAGAGTCCTTAAATAATGCAGCAAAGGCCTTAAATACTGCAGCAGCATCCTTAAATAATGCAGCAGAGTCCTTAAATAATGCAGCAGAGTCCTTAAATAATGCAACAAAGTCCTTAAATAATGCAGCAGATTCCTTAAATTTCGCAGCAGCGTCCTTAAATAATACATCAAAGTCCTTAAATAATGCAGCAGAGTCCTAAACTACCGCAGCAGAGTCCTTAAATAATGCAGCAAAGTCCTTAAATAATGCAGCAGAGTGCTTACATAATGCAGCAGAGTCCTTAAATACCGCAGCAGAGTCACTAAATAATGCAGCAGAGTCCTTAAATAATGCAGCAAATTCATTAAATAATGCACAGAGTCATTAAATAATGCAATAAAGTCCTTAAATAAAATTCAACAACACCCTTAATAATGCAGCTGAGTCCTTAAATAATTCAGCAAAGTCCTTAAATAATGCAGCAGAGTCCTTAAATACCGCAGCAGCATCCTTAAATAATGCAACAAAGTCCTTAAATAATGCAGCAGAGTCCTTAAATAATGCAACAACGTCCTTAAATAATGCAGCAGAGTCCTTAAATAATGCAACAAACTCATTAAATAATGCAGCAAAGTACTTAAATAATGCAGCAAATTCCTTAAATAATGCAGCAGAATCCTTAAATAATGCAATAATGTCCTTAAATAATGCAGCAGAGTCCTTAAATAATGCAAAAAATTCCTTAAATAATGCATCAGAATCCTTAAATAATGCAACAAAGTCGTTAAATAATGCAGCAATGTCCTTAAATAATGCAGCAGAGTCCTTAAATAATGCAGCAAATTCCTTAAATAATGCAGCAGAGGCCTTAAATACCGAAGCAGAGTCCTTAAATAATGCAGCAAAGTCCTTAAATAATGCAGAAGAGTCCTTAAATAATGCAACAAAGTCCTTAAATAATGCAGCAGAGTCCTTAAATAATGCAACAAAGTCCTTAAATAATGCAGCAGAGTCCTTAAATACCGCAGCAGAGTCATTAAATAATACAGCAGAGTCCTTAAATAAAGCAGCAGAGTGCTTAAATAATGCAGCAGAGTCCTAAAATAGCGCTGCAGAGTCATTAAATAATACAGCAGAGTCCTTAAATAATGCAGCAAATTTCTTAAATAATGCACAGAGTCCTTAAATAATGCAATAAAGTCCTTAAATAAAATGCAGCAACGCCCTTAATAATGCAGCTGAGTCCTTAAATAATGCAGCAAAGTCCTTAAATAATGCAGCAGAGTCCTTAAATACCGCAGCAGCGTCTTTAAATAATGCAACAAAGTCCTTAAATAATGCAGCAGAGTCCTTAAATAATGCAACAAAGTCCTTAAATAATGCAGCAGAGTCCTTAAATAATGCAACAAACTCATTAAATAATGCAGCAAAGTACTTAAATATTGCAGCAAATTCCTTAAATAATGCAGCAGAATCCTTAAATAATGCAATAATTTCCTTAAATAATGCAGCAACATCCTTAATAATGCAGCAGAGTCCTTAAATAATGCAGCAAAGTCCTTAAATAATGCAACAGAGGCCTTAAATACTGCAGCAGCATCCTTAAATAATGCAGCAGAGTCCTTAAATAATGCAGCAGAGTCCTTAAATAATGCAACAAAGTCCTTAAATAAAATGCAGCAACGCCCTTAATAATGCAGCCGAGTCCTTCAATAATGCAGCAAAGTCCTTAAATAATGCAGCAGAGTCCTTAAATACCGCAGCAGCTTCCTTAAATAATGCAAAAAAGTCCTTAAATAATGCAGCAGAGTCCTTAAATAATGCAACAAAGTCCTTAAATAATGCAGCAGAGTCCTTAAATAATGCAACAAACTCCTTAAATAATGCAGCAAAGAACTTAAATAATGCAGCAAATTCCTTAAATAATGCAGCAGAATCCTTAAATAATGCAATAAAGTCCTTAAATAATGCAGAAACTTCCTTAATAATGCAGCAGAGTCCTTAAATAATGCAGCAAAGTCCTTAAATAATGCAGCGGAGGCCTTAAATACTGCTGCAGTGTCCTTAAATAATGCAGCAAAGTCCTTAAATAATGCAACAAAGTCCTTAAATAATGCAGCAGAGTCCTTAAACAATGCAGCACAGTCCTTAAATAATGCAACAAAGTCCTTAAATAATGCAGCAGATTCCTTAAATTCTGCAGCAGCGTCCTTAAATAATGCATGAAAGTCCTTAAATAATGCAGCAGAGTCCTTAAATACTGCAGCAGAGTCCTTAAATAATGCAGCAAAGTCCTTAAATCATGCAGCAGAGTCCTTAAATACCGCAGCAAAGTAATTAAATAATGCAACAAAGTCCTTAAATAATGCAGCAGAGTCCTTAAATAATGCATCAAATTCCTTAAATAATGCAACAGAATCCTTAAATAATGCAATAAAGTCCTTAAATAATGCAGCAGATTCCTTAAATTCTGCAGCAGCGTCCTTAAATAATGCATCAAAGTCCTTTAATAATGCAGCAGAGTCCTTAAATACTGCAGCAGAGTCCTTAAATAATGCATCAAAGTCCTTAAATGATGCAGCAGAGTCCTTAAATACCACAGCAGAGTAATTAAATAATGCAGCAGAGTCCTTAAATAATTCAGCAAAGTCCTTAAATAATGCAGCAGAGTCCTTAAATACTGCAGCAGCGTCCTTAAATAATGCAACAAAGTCCATAAATAATGCAGCAGAGTCCTTAAATAATGCAACAAAGTCCTTAAATAATGCAGCAGAGTCCTTAAATAATGCAACAAACTCATTAAATAATGCAGCAAAGTACTTAAACATTGCAGCAAATTCCTTAAATAATGCAGCAGAATCCTTAAATAATGCAATAATTTCCTTAAATAATGCAGCAACATCCTTAATAATGCAGCAGAGTCCTTAAATAATGCAGCAAAGGCCTTAAATACTGCAGCAGCATCCTTAAATAATGCAGCAGAGTCCTTAAATAATGCAGCAGAGTCCTTAAATAATGCAACAAAGTCCTTAAATAATGCAGCAGATTCCTTAAATTTCGCAGCAGCGTCCTTAAATAATACATCAAAGTCCTTAAATAATGCAGCAGAGTCCTAAACTACCGCAGCAGAGTCCTTAAATAATGCAGCAAAGTCCTTAAATAATGCAGCAGAGTGCTTACATAATGCAGCAGAGTCCTTAAATACCGCAGCAGAGTCACTAAATAATGCAGCAGAGTCCTTAAATAATGCAGCAAATTCATTAAATAATGCACAGAGTCATTAAATAATGCAATAAAGTCCTTAAATAAAATTCAACAACACCCTTAATAATGCAGCTGAGTCCTTAAATAATTCAGCAAAGTCCTTAAATAATGCAGCAGAGTCCTTAAATACCGCAGCAGCATCCTTAAATAATGCAACAAAGTCCTTAAATAATGCAGCAGAGTCCTTAAATAATGCAACAACGTCCTTAAATAATGCAGCAGAGTCCTTAAATAATGCAACAAACTCATTAAATAATGCAGCAAAGTACTTAAATAATGCAGCAAATTCCTTAAATAATGCAGCAGAATCCTTAAATAATGCAATAATGTCCTTAAATAATGCAGCAGAGTCCTTAAATAATGCAAAAAATTCCTTAAATAATGCATCAGAATCCTTAAATAATGCAACAAAGTCGTTAAATAATGCAGCAACGTCCTTAAATAATGCAGCAGAGTCCTTAAATAATCCAGCAAATTCCTTAAATAATGCAGCAGAGGCCTTAAATACCGAAGCAGAGTCCTTAAATAATGCAGCAAAGTCCTTAAATAATGCAGAAGAGTCCTTAAATAATGCAACAAAGTCCTTAAATAATGCAGCAGAGTCCTTAAATAATGCAACAAAGTCCTTAAATAATGCAGCAGAGTCCTTAAATACCGCAGCAGAGTCATTAAATAATACAGCAGAGTCCTTAAATAAAGCAGCAGCGTGCTTAAATAATGCAGCAGAGTCCTAAAATAGCGCTGCAGAGTCATTAAATAATACAGCAGAGTCCTTAAATAATGCAGCAAATTTCTTAAATAATGCACAGAGTCCTTAAATAATGCAATAAAGTCCTTAAATAAAATGCAGCAACGCCCTTAATAATGCAGCTGAGTCCTTAAATAATGCAGCAAAGTCCTTAAATAATGCAGCAGAGTCCTTAAATACCGCAGCAGCGTCTTTAAATAATGCAACAAAGTCCTTAAATAATGCAGCAGAGTCCTTAAATAATGCAACAAAGTCCTTAAATAATGCAGCAGAGTCCTTAAATAATGCAACAAACTCATTAAATAATGCAGCAAAGTACTTAAATATTGCAGCAAATTCCTTAAATAATGCAGCAGAATCCTTAAATAATGCAATAATTTCCTTAAATAATGCAGCAACATCCTTAATAATGCAGCAGAGTCCTTAAATAATGCAGCAAAGTCCTTAAATAATGCAACAGAGGCCTTAAATACTGCAGCAGCATCCTTAAATAATGCAGCAGAGTCCTTAAATAATGCAGCAGAGTCCTTAAATAATGCAGCAGAGTCCTTAAATAATGCAACAAAGTCCTTAAATAAAATGAAGCAACGCCCTTAATAATGCAGCCGAGTCCTTCAATAATGCAGCAAAGTCCTTAAATAATGCAGCAGAGTCCTTAAATACCGCAGCAGCTTCCTTAAATAATGCAAAAAAGTCCTTAAATAATGCAGCAGAGTCCTTAAATAATGCAACAAAGTCCTTAAATAATGCAGCAGAGTCCTTAAATAATGCAACAAACTCCTTAAATAATGCAGCAAAGAACTTAAATAATGCAGCAAATTCCTTAAATAATGCAGCAGAATCCTTAAATAATGCAATAAAGTCCTTAAATAATGCAGAAACTTCCTTAATAATGCAGCAGAGTCCTTAAATAATGCAGCAAAGTCCTTAAATAATGCAGCGGAGGCCTTAAGTACTGCTGCAGTGTCCTTAAATAATGCAGCAGAGTCCTTAAATAATTCAACAAAGTCCTTAAATAATGCAGCAGAGTCCTTAAACAATGCAGCACAGTCCTTAAATAATGCAACAAAGTCCTTAAATAATGCAGCAGATTCCTTAAATTCTGCAGCAGAGTCCTTAAATAATGCATGAAAGTCCTTAAATAATGCAGCAGAGTCCTTAAATACTGCAGCAGAGTCCTTAAATAATGCAGCAAAGTCCTTAAATCATGCAGCAGAGTCCTTAAATACCGCAGCAAAGTAATTAAATAATGCAACAAAGTCCTTAAATAATGCAGCAGAGTCCTTAAATAATGCATCAAATTCCTTAAATAATGCAACAGAATCCTTAAATAATGCAATAAAGTCCTTAAATAATGCAGCAGATTCCTTAAATTCTGCAGCAGCGTCCTTAAATAATGCATCAAAGTCCTTTAATAATGCAGCAGAGTCCTTAAATACTGCAGCAGAGTCCTTAAATAATGCATCAAAGTCCTTAAATGATGCAGCAGAGTCCTTAAATACCACAGCAGAGTAATTAAATAATGCAGCAGAGTCCTTAAATAATTCAGCAAAGTCCTTAAATAATGCAGCAGAGTCCTTAAATACTGCAGCAGCGTCCTTAAATAATGCAACAAAGTCCTTAAATAATGCAGCAGAGTCCTTAAATAATGCAACAAAGTCCTTAAATAATGCAGCAGAGTCCTTAAATAATGCAACAAACTCATTAAATAATGCAGCAAAGTACTTAAATAATGCAGCAAATTCCTTAAATAATGCAGCAGAATCCTTAAATAATGCAATAAAGTCCTTAAATAATGCAGCAGAGTCCTTAAATAATGCAAAAAATTCCTTAAATAATGCAGCAGAATCCTTAAATAATGCAATAAAGTCATTAAATAATGCAGCAGAGTCCTTAAATAATGCAGCAGATTCCTTAAATTCTGCAGCATCGTCCTTAAATAATGCATCAAAGTCCTTAAATAATGCAGCAGAGTCCTTAAATACCACAGCAGAGTCATTAAATAATGCAGCAGAGTCCTTAAATAATGCAGCATATTCCTTAAATAATGCAGCAGAGTCCTTAAATAATGCAGCAGAGTCCTTAAATAATGCAGCAGAGTGCTTACATAATGCAGCAGAGTCCTTATATACCGCAGCAGAGTCATTAAATAATGCAGCAGAGTCCTTAAATAATGCAGCAAATTCATTAAATAATGCACAGAGTCATTAAATAATGCAATAAAGTCCTTAAATAAAATTCAACAACACCCTTAATAATGCAGCTGAGTCCTTAAATAATTCAGCAAAGTCCTTAAATAATGCAGCAGAGTCCTTAAATACCGCAGCAGCATCCTTAAATAATGCAACAAAGTCCTTAAATAATGCAGCAGAGTCCTTAAATAATGCAACAAAGTCCTTAAATAATGCAGCAGAGTCCTTAAATAATGCAACAAACTCATTAAATAATGCAGCAAAGTACTTAAATAATGCAGCAAATTCCTTAAATAATGCAGCAGAATCCTTAAATAATGCAATAATTTCCTTAAATAATGCAGCAGAGTCCTTAAATAATGCAAAAAATTCCTTAAATAATGCATCAGAATCCTTAAATAATGCAACAAAGTCCTTAAATAATGCAGCAACGTCCTTAATAATGCAGCAGAGTCCTTAAATAATGCAGCAAAGTCCTTAAATAATGCAGAAGAGTCCTTAAATAATGCAACAAAGTCCTTAAATAATGCAGCAGAGTCCTTAAATAAAGCAGCAGAGTGCTTAAATAATGCAGCAGAGTCCTTAAATACCGCAGCAGAGTCATTAAATAATACAGCAGAGTCCTTAAATAAAGCAGCAGAGTGCTTAAATAATGCAGCAGAGTCCTAAAATAACGCTGCAGAGTCATTAAATAATACAGCAGAGTCCTTAAATAATGCAGCAAATTTCTTAAATAATGCACAGAGTCCTTAAATAATGCAATAAAGTCCTTAAATAAAATGCAGCAACGCCCTTAATAATGCAGCTGAGTCCTTAAATAATGCAGCAAAGTCCTTAAATAATGCAGCAGAGTCCTTAAATACCGCAGCAGCGTCCTTAAATAATGCAAAAAAGTCCTTAAATAATGCAGCAGAGTCCTTAAATAATGCAACAAAGTCCTTAAATAATGCAGCAGAGTCCTTAAATAATGCAACAAACTCATTAAATAATGCAGCAAAGTACTTAAATAATGCAGCAAATTCCTTAAATAATGCAGCAGAATCCTTAAATAATGCAATAAAGTCCTTAAATAATGCAGCAACGTCCTTAATAATGCAGCAGAGTCCTTAAATAATGCAGCAAAGTCCTTAAATAATGCAGCGGAGGCCTTAAATACTGCTGCAGCATCCTTAAATAATGCAGCAGAGTCCTTAAATGATGCAACAAAGTCCTTAAATAATGCAGCAGAGTCCTTAAACAATGCAGCGAGGTCCTTAAATAATGCAACAAAGTCCTTAAATAATGCAGCAGATTCCTTAAATTCTGCAGCAGCGATCTTAAATAATGCATCAAAGTCCTTAAATAATGCAGCAGAGTCCTTAAATACTGCAGCAGAGTCCTTAAATAATGCAGCAAAGTCCTTAAATAATGCAGCAGAGTCCTTAAATAATGCAGCAAAGTCATTAAATAATGCAGCAGAGTCCTTAAATAATGCAACAAAGTCCTTAAATAATGCAGCAGATTCCTTAAATTCTGCAGCAGCGTCCTTAAATAATGCATCAAAATCCTTAAATAATGCAGCAGAGTCCTTAAATACCACAGCAGAGTCATTAAATAATGCAGCAGAGTCCTTAAAAAATGCAGCATATTCCTTAAATAATGCAGCAGAGTCCTTAAATAATGCAATAAAGTCCTTAAATAATGCAGCAGAGTCCTTAAATAATGCAGCAACTTCCTTAATAATGCAGCAGAGTCCTTAAATAATGCAACAAACTCATTAAATAATGCAGCAAAGTACTTAAATATTGCAGCAAATTCCTTAAATAATGCAGCAGAATCCTTAAATAATGCAATAATTTCCTTAAATAATGCAGCAACATCCTTAATAATGCAGCAGAGTCCTTAAATAATGCAGCAAAGTCCTTAAATAATGCAACAGAGGCCTTAAATACTGCAGCAGCATCCTTAAATAATGCAGCAGAGTCCTTAAATAATGCAGCAGAGTCCTTAAATAATGCAGCAGAGTCCTTAAATAATGCAACAAAGTCCTTAAATAAAATGCAGCAACGCCCTTAATAATGCAGCCGAGTCCTTCAATAATGCAGCAAAGTCCTTAAATAATGCAGCAGAGTCCTTAAATACCGCAGCAGCTTCCTTAAATAATGCAAAAAAGTCCTTAAATAATGCAGCAGAGTCCTTAAATAATGCAACAAAGTCCTTAAATAATGCAGCAGAGTCCTTAAATAATGCAACAAACTCCTTAAATAATGCAGCAAAGAACTTAAATAATGCAGCAAATTCCTTAAATAATGCAGCAGAATCCTTAAATAATGCAATAAAGTCCTTAAATAATGCAGAAACTTCCTTAATAATGCAGCAGAGTCCTTAAATAATGCAGCAAAGTCCTTAAATAATGCAGCGGAGGCCTTAAATACTGCTGCAGTGTCCTTAAATAATGCAGCAGAGTCCTTAAATAATGCAACAAAGTCCTTAAATAATGCAGCAGAGTCCTTAAACAATGCAGCACAGTCCTTAAATAATGCAACAAAGTCCTTAAATAATGCAGCAGATTCCTTAAATTCTGCAGCAGCGTCCTTAAATAATGCATGAAAGTCCTTAAATAATGCAGCAGAGTCCTTAAATACTGCAGCAGAGTCCTTAAATAATGCAGCAAAGTCCTTAAATCATGCAGCAGAGTCCTTAAATACCGCAGCAAAGTAATTAAATAATGCAACAAAGTCCTTAAATAATGCAGCAGAGTCCTTAAATAATGCATCAAATTCCTTAAATAATGCAACAGAATCCTTAAATAATGCAATAAAGTCCTTAAATAATGCAGCAGATTCCATAAATTCTGCAGCAGCGTCCTTAAATAATGCATCAAAGTCCTTTAATAATGCAGCAGAGTCCTTAAATACTGCAGCAGAGTCCTTAAATAATGCATCAAAGTCCTTAAATGATGCAGCAGAGTCCTTAAATACCACAGCAGAGTAATTAAATAATGCAGCAGAGTCCTTAAATAATTCAGCAAAGTCCTTAAATAATGCAGCAGAGTCCTTAAATACTGCAGCAGCGTCCTTAAATAATGCAACAAAGTCCTTAAATAATGCAGCAGAGTCCTTAAATAATGCAACAAAGTCCTTAAATAATGCAGCAGAGTCCTTAAATAATGCAACAAACTCATTAAATAATGCAGCAAAGTACTTAAATAATGCAGCAAATTCCTTAAATAATGCAGCAGAATCCTTAAATAATGCAATAAAGTCCTTAAATAATGCAGCAGAGTCCTTAAATAATGCAACAAACTCATTAAATAATGCAGCAAAGTACTTAAACATTGCAGCAAATTCCTTAAATAATGCAGCAGAATCCTTAAATAATGCAATAATTTCCTTAAATAATGCAGCAACATCCTTAATAATGCAGCAGAGTGCTTAAATAATGCAGCAAAGGCCTTAAATACTGCAGCAGCATCCTTAAATAATGCAGCAGAGTCCTTAAATAATGCAGCAGAGTCCTTAAATAATGCAACAAAGTCCTTAAATAATGCAGCAGATTCCTTAAATTTCGCAGCAGCGTCCTTAAATAATACATCAAAGTCCTTAAATAATGCAGCAGAGTCCTAAACTACCGCAGCAGAGTCCTTAAATAATGCAGCAAAGTCCTTAAATAATGCAGCAGAGTGCTTACATAATGCAGCAGAGTCCTTAAATAATGCAACAAAGTCCTTAAATAAAATGCAGCAACGCCCTTAATAATGCAGCCGAGTCCTTCAATAATGCAGCAAAGTCCTTAAATAATGCAGCAGAGTCCTTAAATACCGCAGCAGCTTCCTTAAATAATGCAAAAAAGTCCTTAAATAATGCAGCAGAGTCCTTAAATAATGCAACAAAGTCCTTAAATAATGCAGCAGAGTCCTTAAATAATGCAACAAACTCCTTAAATAATGCAGCAAAGAACTTAAATAATGCAGCAAATTCCTTAAATAATGCAGCAGAATCCTTAAATAATGCAATAAAGTCCTTAAATAATGCAGAAACTTCCTTAATAATGCAGCAGAGTCCTTAAATAATGCAGCAAAGTCCTTAAATAATGCAGCGGAGGCCTTAAATACTGCTGCAGTGTCCTTAAATAATGCAGCAAAGTCCTTAAATAATGCAACAAAGTCCTTAAATAATGCAGCAGAGTCCTTAAACAATGCAGCACAGTCCTTAAATAATGCAACAAAGTCCTTAAATAATGCAGCAGATTCCTTAAATTCTGCAGCAGCGTCCTTAAATAATGCATGAAAGTCCTTAAATAATGCAGCAGAGTCCTTAAATACTGCAGCAGAGTCCTTAAATAATGCAGCAAAGTCCTTAAATCATGCAGCAGAGTCCTTAAATACCGCAGCAAAGTAATTAAATAATGCAACAAAGTCCTTAAATAATGCAGCAGAGTCCTTAAATAATGCATCAAATTCCTTAAATAATGCAACAGAATCCTTAAATAATGCAATAAAGTCCTTAAATAATGCAGCAGATTCCTTAAATTCTGCAGCAGCGTCCTTAAATAATGCATCAAAGTCCTTTAATAATGCAGCAGAGTCCTTAAATACTGCAGCAGAGTCCTTAAATAATGCATCAAAGTCCTTAAATGATGCAGCAGAGTCCTTAAATACCACAGCAGAGTAATTAAATAATGCAGCAGAGTCCTTAAATAATTCAGCAAAGTCCTTAAATAATGCAGCAGAGTCCTTAAATACTGCAGCAGCGTCCTTAAATAATGCAACAAAGTCCATAAATAATGCAGCAGAGTCCTTAAATAATGCAACAAAGTCCTTAAATAATGCAGCAGAGTCCTTAAATAATGCAACAAACTCATTAAATAATGCAGCAAAGTACTTAAACATTGCAGCAAATTCCTTAAATAATGCAGCAGAATCCTTAAATAATGCAATAATTTCCTTAAATAATGCAGCAACATCCTTAATAATGCAGCAGAGTCCTTAAATAATGCAGCAAAGGCCTTAAATACTGCAGCAGCATCCTTAAATAATGCAGCAGAGTCCTTAAATAATGCAGCAGAGTCCTTAAATAATGCAACAAAGTCCTTAAATAATGCAGCAGATTCCTTAAATTTCGCAGCAGCGTCCTTAAATAATACATCAAAGTCCTTAAATAATGCAGCAGAGTCCTAAACTACCGCAGCAGAGTCCTTAAATAATGCAGCAAAGTCCTTAAATAATGCAGCAGAGTGCTTACATAATGCAGCAGAGTCCTTAAATACCGCAGCAGAGTCACTAAATAATGCAGCAGAGTCCTTAAATAATGCAGCAAATTCATTAAATAATGCACAGAGTCATTAAATAATGCAATAAAGTCCTTAAATAAAATTCAACAACACCCTTAATAATGCAGCTGAGTCCTTAAATAATTCAGCAAAGTCCTTAAATAATGCAGCAGAGTCCTTAAATACCGCAGCAGCATCCTTAAATAATGCAACAAAGTCCTTAAATAATGCAGCAGAGTCCTTAAATAATGCAACAACGTCCTTAAATAATGCAGCAGAGTCCTTAAATAATGCAACAAACTCATTAAATAATGCAGCAAAGTACTTAAATAATGCAGCAAATTCCTTAAATAATGCAGCAGAATCCTTAAATAATGCAATAATGTCCTTAAATAATGCAGCAGAGTCCTTAAATAATGCAAAAAATTCCTTAAATAATGCATCAGAATCCTTAAATAATGCAACAAAGTCGTTAAATAATGCAGCAACGTCCTTAAATAATGCAGCAGAGTCCTTAAATAATCCAGCAAATTCCTTAAATAATGCAGCAGAGGCCTTAAATACCGAAGCAGAGTCCTTAAATAATGCAGCAAAGTCCTTAAATAATGCAGAAGAGTCCTTAAATAATGCAACAAAGTCCTTAAATAATGCAGCAGAGTCCTTAAATAATGCAACAAAGTCCTTAAATAATGCAGCAGAGTCCTTAAATACCGCAGCAGAGTCATTAAATAATACAGCAGAGTCCTTAAATAAAGCAGCAGCGTGCTTAAATAATGCAGCAGAGTCCTAAAATAGCGCTGCAGAGTCATTAAATAATACAGCAGAGTCCTTAAATAATGCAGCAAATTTCTTAAATAATGCACAGAGTCCTTAAATAATGCAATAAAGTCCTTAAATAAAATGCAGCAACGCCCTTAATAATGCAGCTGAGTCCTTAAATAATGCAGCAAAGTCCTTAAATAATGCAGCAGAGTCCTTAAATACCGCAGCAGCGTCTTTAAATAATGCAACAAAGTCCTTAAATAATGCAGCAGAGTCCTTAAATAATGCAACAAAGTCCTTAAATAATGCAGCAGAGTCCTTAAATAATGCAACAAACTCATTAAATAATGCAGCAAAGTACTTAAATATTGCAGCAAATTCCTTAAATAATGCAGCAGAATCCTTAAATAATGCAATAATTTCCTTAAATAATGCAGCAACATCCTTAATAATGCAGCAGAGTCCTTAAATAATGCAGCAAAGTCCTTAAATAATGCAACAGAGGCCTTAAATACTGCAGCAGCATCCTTAAATAATGCAGCAGAGTCCTTAAATAATGCAGCAGAGTCCTTAAATAATGCAGCAGAGTCCTTAAATAATGCAACAAAGTCCTTAAATAAAATGAAGCAACGCCCTTAATAATGCAGCCGAGTCCTTCAATAATGCAGCAAAGTCCTTAAATAATGCAGCAGAGTCCTTAAATACCGCAGCAGCTTCCTTAAATAATGCAAAAAAGTCCTTAAATAATGCAGCAGAGTCCTTAAATAATGCAACAAAGTCCTTAAATAATGCAGCAGAGTCCTTAAATAATGCAACAAACTCCTTAAATAATGCAGCAAAGAACTTAAATAATGCAGCAAATTCCTTAAATAATGCAGCAGAATCCTTAAATAATGCAATAAAGTCCTTAAATAATGCAGAAACTTCCTTAATAATGCAGCAGAGTCCTTAAATAATGCAGCAAAGTCCTTAAATAATGCAGCGGAGGCCTTAAGTACTGCTGCAGTGTCCTTAAATAATGCAGCAGAGTCCTTAAATAATGCAACAAAGTCCTTAAATAATGCAGCAGAGTCCTTAAACAATGCAGCACAGTCCTTAAATAATGCAACAAAGTCCTTAAATAATGCAGCAGATTCCTTAAATTCTGCAGCAGAGTCCTTAAATAATGCATGAAAGTCCTTAAATAATGCAGCAGAGTCCTTAAATACTGCAGCAGAGTCCTTAAATAATGCAGCAAAGTCCTTAAATCATGCAGCAGAGTCCTTAAATACCGCAGCAAAGTAATTAAATAATGCAACAAAGTCCTTAAATAATGCAGCAGAGTCCTTAAATAATGCATCAAATTCCTTAAATAATGCAACAGAATCCTTAAATAATGCAATAAAGTCCTTAAATAATGCAGCAGATTCCTTAAATTCTGCAGCAGCGTCCTTAAATAATGCATCAAAGTCCTTTAATAATGCAGCAGAGTCCTTAAATACTGCAGCAGAGTCCTTAAATAATGCATCAAAGTCCTTAAATGATGCAGCAGAGTCCTTAAATACCACAGCAGAGTAATTAAATAATGCAGCAGAGTCCTTAAATAATTCAGCAAAGTCCTTAAATAATGCAGCAGAGTCCTTAAATACTGCAGCAGCGTCCTTAAATAATGCAACAAAGTCCTTAAATAATGCAGCAGAGTCCTTAAATAATGCAACAAAGTCCTTAAATAATGCAGCAGAGTCCTTAAATAATGCAACAAACTCATTAAATAATGCAGCAAAGTACTTAAATAATGCAGCAAATTCCTTAAATAATGCAGCAGAATCCTTAAATAATGCAATAAAGTCCTTAAATAATGCAGCAGAGTCCTTAAATAATGCAAAAAATTCCTTAAATAATGCAGCAGAATCCTTAAATAATGCAATAAAGTCATTAAATAATGCAGCAGAGTCCTTAAATAATGCAGCAGATTCCTTAAATTCTGCAGCATCGTCCTTAAATAATGCATCAAAGTCCTTAAATAATGCAGCAGAGTCCTTAAATACCACAGCAGAGTCATTAAATAATGCAGCAGAGTCCTTAAATAATGCAGCATATTCCTTAAATAATGCAGCAGAGTCCTTAAATAATGCAGCAGAGTCCTTAAATAATGCAGCAGAGTGCTTACATAATGCAGCAGAGTCCTTATATACCGCAGCAGAGTCATTAAATAATGCAGCAGAGTCCTTAAATAATGCAGCAAATTCATTAAATAATGCACAGAGTCATTAAATAATGCAATAAAGTCCTTAAATAAAATTCAACAACACCCTTAATAATGCAGCTGAGTCCTTAAATAATTCAGCAAAGTCCTTAAATAATGCAGCAGAGTCCTTAAATACCGCAGCAGCATCCTTAAATAATGCAACAAAGTCCTTAAATAATGCAGCAGAGTCCTTAAATAATGCAACAAAGTCCTTAAATAATGCAGCAGAGTCCTTAAATAATGCAACAAACTCATTAAATAATGCAGCAAAGTACTTAAATAATGCAGCAAATTCCTTAAATAATGCAGCAGAATCCTTAAATAATGCAATAATTTCCTTAAATAATGCAGCAGAGTCCTTAAATAATGCAAAAAATTCCTTAAATAATGCATCAGAATCCTTAAATAATGCAACAAAGTCCTTAAATAATGCAGCAACGTCCTTAATAATGCAGCAGAGTCCTTAAATAATGCAGCAAAGTCCTTAAATAATGCAGAAGAGTCCTTAAATAATGCAACAAAGTCCTTAAATAATGCAGCAGAGTCCTTAAATAAAGCAGCAGAGTGCTTAAATAATGCAGCAGAGTCCTTAAATACCGCAGCAGAGTCATTAAATAATACAGCAGAGTCCTTAAATAAAGCAGCAGAGTGCTTAAATAATGCAGCAGAGTCCTAAAATAACGCTGCAGAGTCATTAAATAATACAGCAGAGTCCTTAAATAATGCAGCAAATTTCTTAAATAATGCACAGAGTCCTTAAATAATGCAATAAAGTCCTTAAATAAAATGCAGCAACGCCCTTAATAATGCAGCTGAGTCCTTAAATAATGCAGCAAAGTCCTTAAATAATGCAGCAGAGTCCTTAAATACCGCAGCAGCGTCTTTAAATAATGCAACAAAGTCCTTAAATAATGCAGCAGAGTCCTTAAATAATGCAACAAAGTCCTTAAATAATGCAGCAGAGTCCTTAAATAATGCAACAAACTCATTAAATAATGCAGCAAAGTACTTAAATATTGCAGCAAATTCCTTAAATAATGCAGCAGAATCCTTAAATAATGCAATAATTTCCTTAAATAATGCAGCAACATCCTTAATAATGCAGCAGAGTCCTTAAATAATGCAGCAAAGTCCTTAAATAATGCAGCAGAGGCCTTAAATACTGCAGTAGCATCCTTAAATAATGCAGCAGAGTCCTTAAATAATGCAGCAGAGTCCTTAAATAATGCAACAAAGTCCTTAAATAAAATGCAGCAACGCCCTTAATAATGCAGCCGAGTCCTTCAATAATGCAGCAAAGTCCTTAAATAATGCAGCAGAGTCCTTAAATACCGCAGCAGCGTCCTTAAATAATGCAAAAAAGTCCTTAAATAATGCAGCAGAGTCCTTAAATAATGCAACAAAGTCCTTAAATAATGCAGCAGAGTCCTTAAATAATGCAACAAACTCATTAAATAATGCAGCAAAGTACTTAAATAATGCAGCAAATTCCTTAAATAATGCAGCAGAATCCTTAAATAATGCAATAAAGTCCTTAAATAATGCAGCAACGTCCTTAATAATGCAGCAGAGTCCTTAAATAATGCAGCAAAGTCCTTAAATAATGCAGCGGAGGCCTTAAATACTGCTGCAGCATCCTTAAATAATGCAGCAGAGTCCTTAAATGATGCAACAAAGTCCTTAAATAATGCAGCAGAGTCCTTAAACAATGCAGCGAGGTCCTTAAATAATGCAACAAAGTCCTTAAATAATGCAGCAGATTCCTTAAATTCTGCAGCAGCGATCTTAAATAATGCATCAAAGTCCTTAAATAATGCAGCAGAGTCCTTAAATACTGCAGCAGAGTCCTTAAATAATGCAGCAAAGTCCTTAAATAATGCAGCAGAGTCCTTAAATAATGCAGCAAAGTCATTAAATAATGCAGCAGAGTCCTTAAATAATGCAACAAAGTCCTTAAATAATGCAGCAGATTCCTTAAATTCTGCAGCAGCGTCCTTAAATAATGCATCAAAATCCTTAAATAATGCAGCAGAGTCCTTAAATACCACAGCAGAGTCATTAAATAATGCAGCAGAGTCCTTAAAAAATGCAGCATATTCCTTAAATAATGCAGCAGAGTCCTTAAATAATGCAATAAAGTCCTTAAATAATGCAGCAGAGTCCTTAAATAATGCAGCAACTTCCTTAATAATGCAGCAGAGTCCTTAAATAATGCAACAAACTCATTAAATAATGCAGCAAAGTACTTAAATATTGCAGCAAATTCCTTAAATAATGCAGCAGAATCCTTAAATAATGCAATAATTTCCTTAAATAATGCAGCAACATCCTTAATAATGCAGCAGAGTCCTTAAATAATGCAGCAAAGTCCTTAAATAATGCAACAGAGGCCTTAAATACTGCAGCAGCATCCTTAAATAATGCAGCAGAGTCCTTAAATAATGCAGCAGAGTCCTTAAATAATGCAGCAGAGTCCTTAAATAATAAAACAAAGTCCTTAAATAAAATGCAGCAACGCCCTTAATAATGCAGCCGAGTCCTTCAATAATGCAGCAAAGTCCTTAAATAATGCAGCAGAGTCCTTAAATACCGCAGCAGCTTCCTTAAATAATGCAAAAAAGTCCTTAAATAATGCAGCAGAGTCCTTAAATAATGCAACAAAGTCCTTAAATAATGCAGCAGAGTCCTTAAATAATGCAACAAACTCCTTAAATAATGCAGCAAAGAACTTAAATAATGCAGCAAATTCCTTAAATAATGCAGCAGAATCCTTAAATAATGCAATAAAGTCCTTAAATAATGCAGAAACTTCCTTAATAATGCAGCAGAGTCCTTAAATAATGCAGCAAAGTCCTTAAATAATGCAGCGGAGGCCTTAAATACTGCTGCAGTGTCCTTAAATAATGCAGCAGAGTCCTTAAATAATGCAACAAAGTCCTTAAATAATGCAGCAGAGTCCTTAAACAATGCAGCACAGTCCTTAAATAATGCAACAAAGTCCTTAAATAATGCAGCAGATTCCTTAAATTCTGCAGCAGCGTCCTTAAATAATGCATGAAAGTCCTTAAATAATGCAGCAGAGTCCTTAAATACTGCAGCAGAGTCCTTAAATAATGCAGCAAAGTCCTTAAATCATGCAGCAGAGTCCTTAAATACCGCAGCAAAGTAATTAAATAATGCAACAAAGTCCTTAAATAATGCAGCAGAGTCCTTAAATAATGCATCAAATTCCTTAAATAATGCAACAGAATCCTTAAATAATGCAATAAAGTCCTTAAATAATGCAGCAGATTCCATAAATTCTGCAGCAGCGTCCTTAAATAATGCATCAAAGTCCTTTAATAATGCAGCAGAGTCCTTAAATACTGCAGCAGAGTCCTTAAATAATGCATCAAAGTCCTTAAATGATGCAGCAGAGTCCTTAAATACCACAGCAGAGTAATTAAATAATGCAGCAGAGTCCTTAAATAATTCAGCAAAGTCCTTAAATAATGCAGCAGAGTCCTTAAATACTGCAGCAGCGTCCTTAAATAATGCAACAAAGTCCTTAAATAATGCAGCAGAGTCCTTAAATAATGCAACAAAGTCCTTAAATAATGCAGCAGAGTCCTTAAATAATGCAACAAACTCATTAAATAATGCAGCAAAGTACTTAAATAATGCAGCAAATTCCTTAAATAATGCAGCAGAATCCTTAAATAATGCAATAAAGTCCTTAAATAATGCAGCAGAGTCCTTAAATAATGCAACAAACTCATTAAATAATGCAGCAAAGTACTTAAACATTGCAGCAAATTCCTTAAATAATGCAGCAGAATCCTTAAATAATGCAATAATTTCCTTAAATAATGCAGCAACATCCTTAATAATGCAGCAGAGTGCTTAAATAATGCAGCAAAGGCCTTAAATACTGCAGCAGCATCCTTAAATAATGCAGCAGAGTCCTTAAATAATGCAGCAGAGTCCTTAAATAATGCAACAAAGTCCTTAAATAATGCAGCAGATTCCTTAAATTTCGCAGCAGCGTCCTTAAATAATACATCAAAGTCCTTAAATAATGCAGCAGAGTCCTAAACTACCGCAGCAGAGTCCTTAAATAATGCAGCAAAGTCCTTAAATAATGCAGCAGAGTGCTTACATAATGCAGCAGAGTCCTTAAATACCGCAGCAGAGTCACTAAATAATGCAGCAGAGTCCTTAAATAATGCAGCAAATTCATTAAATAATGCACAGAGTCATTAAATAATGCAATAAAGTCCTTAAATAAAATTCAACAACACCCTTAATAATGCAGCTGAGTCCTTAAATAATTCAGCAAAGTCCTTAAATAATGCAGCAGAGTCCTTAAATACCGCAGCAGCATCCTTAAATAATGCAACAAAGTCCTTAAATAATGCAGCAGAGTCCTTAAATAATGCAACAACGTCCTTAAATAATGCAGCAGAGTCCTTAAATAATGCAACAAACTCATTAAATAATGCAGCAAAGTACTTAAATAATGCAGCAAATTCCTTAAATAATGCAGCAGAATCCTTAAATAATGCAATAATGTCCTTAAATAATGCAGCAGAGTCCTTAAATAATGCAAAAAATTCCTTAAATAATGCATCAGAATCCTTAAATAATGCAACAAAGTCGTTAAATAATGCAGCAACGTCCTTAAATAATGCAGCAGAGTCCTTAAATAATGCAGCAAATTCCTTAAATAATGCAGCAGAGGCCTTAAATACCGAAGCAGAGTCCTTAAATAATGCAGCAAAGTCCTTAAATAATGCAGAAGAGTCCTTAAATAATGCAACAAAGTCCTTAAATAATGCAGCAGAGTCCTTAAATAATGCAACAAAGTCCTTAAATAATGCAGCAGAGTCCTTAAATACCGCAGCAGAGTCATTAAATAATACAGCAGAGTCCTTAAATAAAGCAGCAGAGTGCTTAAATAATGCAGCAGAGTCCTAAAATAGCGCTGCAGAGTCCTTAAATACTGCAGCAGAGTCCTTAAATAATGCATCAAAGTCCTTAAATGATGCAGCAGAGTCCTTAAATACCACAGCAGAGTAATTAAATAATGCAGCAGAGTCCTTAAATAATTCAGCAAAGTCCTTAAATAATGCAGCAGAGTCCTTAAATACTGCAGCAGCGTCCTTAAATAATGCAACAAAGTCCTTAAATAATGCAGCAGAGTCCTTAAATAATGCAACAAAGTCCTTAAATAATGCAGCAGAGTCCTTAAATAATGCAACAAACTCATTAAATAATGCAGCAAAGTACTTAAATAATGCAGCAAATTCCTTAAATAATGCAGCAGAATCCTTAAATAATGCAATAAAGTCCTTAAATAATGCAGCAGAGTCCTTAAATAATGCAAAAAATTCCTTAAATAATGCAGCAGAATCCTTAAATAATGCAATAAAGTCATTAAATAATGCAGCAGAGTCCTTAAATAATGCAGCAGATTCCTTAAATTCTGCAGCATCGTCCTTAAATAATGCATCAAAGTCCTTAAATAATGCAGCAGAGTCCTTAAATACCACAGCAGAGTCATTAAATAATGCAGCAGAGTCCTTAAATAATGCAGCATATTCCTTAAATAATGCAGCAGAGTCCTTAAATAATGCAGCAGAGTCCTTAAATAATGCAGCAGAGTGCTTACATAATGCAGCAGAGTCCTTATATACCGCAGCAGAGTCATTAAATAATGCAGCAGAGTCCTTAAATAATGCAGCAAATTCATTAAATAATGCACAGAGTCATTAAATAATGCAATAAAGTCCTTAAATAAAATTCAACAACACCCTTAATAATGCAGCTGAGTCCTTAAATAATTCAGCAAAGTCCTTAAATAATGCAGCAGAGTCCTTAAATACCGCAGCAGCATCCTTAAATAATGCAACAAAGTCCTTAAATAATGCAGCAGAGTCCTTAAATAATGCAACAAAGTCCTTAAATAATGCAGCAGAGTCCTTAAATAATGCAACAAACTCATTAAATAATGCAGCAAAGTACTTAAATAATGCAGCAAATTCCTTAAATAATGCAGCAGAATCCTTAAATAATGCAATAATTTCCTTAAATAATGCAGCAGAGTCCTTAAATAATGCAAAAAATTCCTTAAATAATGCATCAGAATCCTTAAATAATGCAACAAAGTCCTTAAATAATGCAGCAACGTCCTTAATAATGCAGCAGAGTCCTTAAATAATGCAGCAAAGTCCTTAAATAATGCAGAAGAGTCCTTAAATAATGCAACAAAGTCCTTAAATAATGCAGCAGAGTCCTTAAATAAAGCAGCAGAGTGCTTAAATAATGCAGCAGAGTCCTTAAATACCGCAGCAGAGTCATTAAATAATACAGCAGAGTCCTTAAATAAAGCAGCAGAGTGCTTAAATAATGCAGCAGAGTCCTAAAATAACGCTGCAGAGTCATTAAATAATACAGCAGAGTCCTTAAATAATGCAGCAAATTTCTTAAATAATGCACAGAGTCCTTAAATAATGCAATAAAGTCCTTAAATAAAATGCAGCAACGCCCTTAATAATGCAGCTGAGTCCTTAAATAATGCAGCAAAGTCCTTAAATAATGCAGCAGAGTCCTTAAATACCGCAGCAGCGTCTTTAAATAATGCAACAAAGTCCTTAAATAATGCAGCAGAGTCCTTAAATAATGCAACAAAGTCCTTAAATAATGCAGCAGAGTCCTTAAATAATGCAACAAACTCATTAAATAATGCAGCAAAGTACTTAAATATTGCAGCAAATTCCTTAAATAATGCAGCAGAATCCTTAAATAATGCAATAATTTCCTTAAATAATGCAGCAACATCCTTAATAATGCAGCAGAGTCCTTAAATAATGCAGCAAAGTCCTTAAATAATGCAGCAGAGGCCTTAAATACTGCAGTAGCATCCTTAAATAATGCAGCAGAGTCCTTAAATAATGCAGCAGAGTCCTTAAATAATGCAACAAAGTCCTTAAATAAAATGCAGCAACGCCCTTAATAATGCAGCCGAGTCCTTCAATAATGCAGCAAAGTCCTTAAATAATGCAGCAGAGTCCTTAAATACCGCAGCAGCGTCCTTAAATAATGCAAAAAAGTCCTTAAATAATGCAGCAGAGTCCTTAAATAATGCAACAAAGTCCTTAAATAATGCAGCAGAGTCCTTAAATAATGCAACAAACTCATTAAATAATGCAGCAAAGTACTTAAATAATGCAGCAAATTCCTTAAATAATGCAGCAGAATCCTTAAATAATGCAATAAAGTCCTTAAATAATGCAGCAACGTCCTTAATAATGCAGCAGAGTCCTTAAATAATGCAGCAAAGTCCTTAAATAATGCAGCGGAGGCCTTAAATACTGCTGCAGCATCCTTAAATAATGCAGCAGAGTCCTTAAATGATGCAACAAAGTCCTTAAATAATGCAGCAGAGTCCTTAAACAATGCAGCGAGGTCCTTAAATAATGCAACAAAGTCCTTAAATAATGCAGCAGATTCCTTAAATTCTGCAGCAGCGATCTTAAATAATGCATCAAAGTCCTTAAATAATGCAGCAGAGTCCTTAAATACTGCAGCAGAGTCCTTAAATAATGCAGCAAAGTCCTTAAATAATGCAGCAGAGTCCTTAAATAATGCAGCAAAGTCATTAAATAATGCAGCAGAGTCCTTAAATAATGCAACAAAGTCCTTAAATAATGCAGCAGATTCCTTAAATTCTGCAGCAGCGTCCTTAAATAATGCATCAAAATCCTTAAATAATGCAGCAGAGTCCTTAAATACCACAGCAGAGTCATTAAATAATGCAGCAGAGTCCTTAAAAAATGCAGCATATTCCTTAAATAATGCAGCAGAGTCCTTAAATAATGCAATAAAGTCCTTAAATAATGCAGCAGAGTCCTTAAATAATGCAGCAACTTCCTTAATAATGCAGCAGAGTCCTTAAATAATGCAACAAACTCATTAAATAATGCAGCAAAGTACTTAAATATTGCAGCAAATTCCTTAAATAATGCAGCAGAATCCTTAAATAATGCAATAATTTCCTTAAATAATGCAGCAACATCCTTAATAATGCAGCAGAGTCCTTAAATAATGCAGCAAAGTCCTTAAATAATGCAACAGAGGCCTTAAATACTGCAGCAGCATCCTTAAATAATGCAGCAGAGTCCTTAAATAATGCAGCAGAGTCCTTAAATAATGCAGCAGAGTCCTTAAATAATGCAACAAAGTCCTTAAATAAAATGCAGCAACGCCCTTAATAATGCAGCCGAGTCCTTCAATAATGCAGCAAAGTCCTTAAATAATGCAGCAGAGTCCTTAAATACCGCAGCAGCTTCCTTAAATAATGCAAAAAAGTCCTTAAATAATGCAGCAGAGTCCTTAAATAATGCAACAAAGTCCTTAAATAATGCAGCAGAGTCCTTAAATAATGCAACAAACTCCTTAAATAATGCAGCAAAGAACTTAAATAATGCAGCAAATTCCTTAAATAATGCAGCAGAATCCTTAAATAATGCAATAAAGTCCTTAAATAATGCAGAAACTTCCTTAATAATGCAGCAGAGTCCTTAAATAATGCAGCAAAGTCCTTAAATAATGCAGCGGAGGCCTTAAATACTGCTGCAGTGTCCTTAAATAATGCAGCAGAGTCCTTAAATAATGCAACAAAGTCCTTAAATAATGCAGCAGAGTCCTTAAACAATGCAGCACAGTCCTTAAATAATGCAACAAAGTCCTTAAATAATGCAGCAGATTCCTTAAATTCTGCAGCAGCGTCCTTAAATAATGCATGAAAGTCCTTAAATAATGCAGCAGAGTCCTTAAATACTGCAGCAGAGTCCTTAAATAATGCAGCAAAGTCCTTAAATCATGCAGCAGAGTCCTTAAATACCGCAGCAAAGTAATTAAATAATGCAACAAAGTCCTTAAATAATGCAGCAGAGTCCTTAAATAATGCATCAAATTCCTTAAATAATGCAACAGAATCCTTAAATAATGCAATAAAGTCCTTAAATAATGCAGCAGATTCCATAAATTCTGCAGCAGCGTCCTTAAATAATGCATCAAAGTCCTTTAATAATGCAGCAGAGTCCTTAAATACTGCAGCAGAGTCCTTAAATAATGCATCAAAGTCCTTAAATGATGCAGCAGAGTCCTTAAATACCACAGCAGAGTAATTAAATAATGCAGCAGAGTCCTTAAATAATTCAGCAAAGTCCTTAAATAATGCAGCAGAGTCCTTAAATACTGCAGCAGCGTCCTTAAATAATGCAACAAAGTCCTTAAATAATGCAGCAGAGTCCTTAAATAATGCAACAAAGTCCTTAAATAATGCAGCAGAGTCCTTAAATAATGCAACAAACTCATTAAATAATGCAGCAAAGTACTTAAATAATGCAGCAAATTCCTTAAATAATGCAGCAGAATCCTTAAATAATGCAATAAAGTCCTTAAATAATGCAGCAGAGTCCTTAAATAATGCAACAAACTCATTAAATAATGCAGCAAAGTACTTAAACATTGCAGCAAATTCCTTAAATAATGCAGCAGAATCCTTAAATAATGCAATAATTTCCTTAAATAATGCAGCAACATCCTTAATAATGCAGCAGAGTGCTTAAATAATGCAGCAAAGGCCTTAAATACTGCAGCAGCATCCTTAAATAATGCAGCAGAGTCCTTAAATAATGCAGCAGAGTCCTTAAATAATGCAACAAAGTCCTTAAATAATGCAGCAG
Organism: Phyllobates terribilis; assembly: GCF_046119375.1. Taxonomy (NCBI): domain Eukaryota; kingdom Metazoa; phylum Chordata; class Amphibia; order Anura; family Dendrobatidae; genus Phyllobates; species Phyllobates terribilis. The sequence goes on along the minus strand of NW_027363072.1, from coordinate 1,284,758 downwards.
ATTCCTTAAATTTCGCAGCAGCGTCCTTAAATAATACATCAAAGTCCTTAAATAATGCAGCAGAGTCCTAAACTACCGCAGCAGAGTCCTTAAATAATGCAGCAAAGTCCTTAAATAATGCAGCAGAGTGCTTACATAATGCAGCAGAGTCCTTAAATACCGCAGCAGAGTCACTAAATAATGCAGCAGAGTCCTTAAATAATGCAGCAAATTCATTAAATAATGCACAGAGTCATTAAATAATGCAATAAAGTCCTTAAATAAAATTCAACAACACCCTTAATAATGCAGCTGAGTCCTTAAATAATTCAGCAAAGTCCTTAAATAATGCAGCAGAGTCCTTAAATACCGCAGCAGCATCCTTAAATAATGCAACAAAGTCCTTAAATAATGCAGCAGAGTCCTTAAATAATGCAACAACGTCCTTAAATAATGCAGCAGAGTCCTTAAATAATGCAACAAACTCATTAAATAATGCAGCAAAGTACTTAAATAATGCAGCAAATTCCTTAAATAATGCAGCAGAATCCTTAAATAATGCAATAATGTCCTTAAATAATGCAGCAGAGTCCTTAAATAATGCAAAAAATTCCTTAAATAATGCATCAGAATCCTTAAATAATGCAACAAAGTCGTTAAATAATGCAGCAACGTCCTTAAATAATGCAGCAGAGTCCTTAAATAATGCAGCAAATTCCTTAAATAATGCAGCAGAGGCCTTAAATACCGAAGCAGAGTCCTTAAATAATGCAGCAAAGTCCTTAAATAATGCAGAAGAGTCCTTAAATAATGCAACAAAGTCCTTAAATAATGCAGCAGAGTCCTTAAATAATGCAACAAAGTCCTTAAATAATGCAGCAGAGTCCTTAAATACCGCAGCAGAGTCATTAAATAATACAGCAGAGTCCTTAAATAAAGCAGCAGAGTGCTTAAATAATGCAGCAGAGTCCTAAAATAGCGCTGCAGAGTCATTAAATAATACAGCAGAGTCCTTAAATAATGCAGCAAATTTCTTAAATAATGCACAGAGTCCTTAAATAATGCAATAAAGTCCTTAAATAAAATGCAGCAACGCCCTTAATAATGCAGCTGAGTCCTTAAATAATGCAGAAAAGTCCTTAAATAATGCAGCAGAGTCCTTAAATACCGCAGCAGCGTCTTTAAATAATGCAACAAAGTCCTTAAATAATGCAGCAGAGTCCTTAAATAATGCAACAAAGTCCTTAAATAATGCAGCAGAGTCCTTAAATAATGCAACAAACTCATTAAATAATGCAGCAAAGTACTTAAATATTGCAGCAAATTCCTTAAATAATGCAGCAGAATCCTTAAATAATGCAATAATTTCCTTAAATAATGCAGCAACATCCTTAATAATGCAGCAGAGTCCTTAAATAATGCAGCAAAGTCCTTAAATAATGCAACAGAGGCCTTAAATACTGCAGCAGCATCCTTAAATAATGCAGCAGAGTCCTTAAATAATGCAGCAGAGTCCTTAAATAATGCAGCAGAGTCCTTAAATAATGCAACAAAGTCCTTAAATAAAATGCAGCAACGCCCTTAATAATGCAGCCGAGTCCTTCAATAATGCAGCAAAGTCCTTAAATAATGCAGCAGAGTCCTTAAATACCGCAGCAGCTTCCTTAAATAATGCAAAAAAGTCCTTAAATAATGCAGCAGAGTCCTTAAATAATGCAACAAAGTCCTTAAATAATGCAGCAGAGTCCTTAAATAATGCAACAAACTCCTTAAATAATGCAGCAAAGAACTTAAATAATGCAGCAAATTCCTTAAATAATGCAGCAGAATCCTTAAATAATGCAATAAAGTCCTTAAATAATGCAGAAACTTCCTTAATAATGCAGCAGAGTCCTTAAATAATGCAGCAAAGTCCTTAAATAATGCAGCGGAGGCCTTAAATACTGCTGCAGTGTCCTTAAATAATGCAGCAGAGTCCTTAAATAATGCAACAAAGTCCTTAAATAATGCAGCAGAGTCCTTAAATACCGCAGCAGCGTCCTTAAATAATGCAAAAAAGTCCTTAAATAATGCAGCAGAGTCCTTAAATAATGCAACAAAGTCCTTAAATAATGCAGCAGAGTCCTTAAATAATGCAACAAACTCATTAAATAATGCAGCAAAGTACTTAAATAATGCAGCAAATTCCTTAAATAATGCAGCAGAATCCTTAAATAATGCAATAAAGTCCTTAAATAATGCAGCAACGTCCTTAATAATGCAGCAGAGTCCTTAAATAATGCAGCAAAGTCCTTAAATAATGCAGCGGAGGCCTTAAATACTGCTGCAGCATCCTTAAATAATGCAGCAGAGTCCTTAAATGATGCAACAAAGTCCTTAAATAATGCAGCAGAGTCCTTAAACAATGCAGCGAGGTCCTTAAATAATGCAACAAAGTCCTTAAATAATGCAGCAGATTCCTTAAATTCTGCAGCAGCGATCTTAAATAATGCATCAAAGTCCTTAAATAATGCAGCAGAGTCCTTAAATACTGCAGCAGAGTCCTTAAATAATGCAGCAAAGTCCTTAAATAATGCAGCAGAGTCCTTAAATAATGCAGCAAAGTCATTAAATAATGCAGCAGAGTCCTTAAATAATGCAACAAAGTCCTTAAATAATGCAGCAGATTCCTTAAATTCTGCAGCAGCGTCCTTAAATAATGCATCAAAATCCTTAAATAATGCAGCAGAGTCCTTAAATACCACAGCAGAGTCATTAAATAATGCAGCAGAGTCCTTAAAAAATGCAGCATATTCCTTAAATAATGCAGCAGAGTCCTTAAATAATGCAATAAAGTCCTTAAATAATGCAGCAGAGTCCTTAAATAATGCAGCAACTTCCTTAATAATGCAGCAGAGTCCTTAAATAATGCAACAAACTCATTAAATAATGCAGCAAAGTACTTAAATATTGCAGCAAATTCCTTAAATAATGCAGCAGAATCCTTAAATAATGCAATAATTTCCTTAAATAATGCAGCAACATCCTTAATAATGCAGCAGAGTCCTTAAATAATGCAGCAAAGTCCTTAAATAATGCAACAGAGGCCTTAAATACTGCAGCAGCATCCTTAAATAATGCAGCAGAGTCCTTAAATAATGCAGCAGAGTCCTTAAATAATGCAGCAGAGTCCTTAAATAATGCAACAAAGTCCTTAAATAAAATGCAGCAACGCCCTTAATAATGCAGCCGAGTCCTTCAATAATGCAGCAAAGTCCTTAAATAATGCAGCAGAGTCCTTAAATACCGCAGCAGCTTCCTTAAATAATGCAAAAAAGTCCTTAAATAATGCAGCAGAGTCCTTAAATAATGCAACAAAGTCCTTAAATAATGCAGCAGAGTCCTTAAATAATGCAACAAACTCCTTAAATAATGCAGCAAAGAACTTAAATAATGCAGCAAATTCCTTAAATAATGCAGCAGAATCCTTAAATAATGCAATAAAGTCCTTAAATAATGCAGAAACTTCCTTAATAATGCAGCAGAGTCCTTAAATAATGCAGCAAAGTCCTTAAATAATGCAGCGGAGGCCTTAAATACTGCTGCAGTGTCCTTAAATAATGCAGCAGAGTCCTTAAATAATGCAACAAAGTCCTTAAATAATGCAGCAGAGTCCTTAAACAATGCAGCACAGTCCTTAAATAATGCAACAAAGTCCTTAAATAATGCAGCAGATTCCTTAAATTCTGCAGCAGCGTCCTTAAATAATGCATGAAAGTCCTTAAATAATGCAGCAGAGTCCTTAAATACTGCAGCAGAGTCCTTAAATAATGCAGCAAAGTCCTTAAATCATGCAGCAGAGTCCTTAAATACCGCAGCAAAGTAATTAAATAATGCAACAAAGTCCTTAAATAATGCAGCAGAGTCCTTAAATAATGCATCAAATTCCTTAAATAATGCAACAGAATCCTTAAATAATGCAATAAAGTCCTTAAATAATGCAGCAGATTCCATAAATTCTGCAGCAGCGTCCTTAAATAATGCATCAAAGTCCTTTAATAATGCAGCAGAGTCCTTAAATACTGCAGCAGAGTCCTTAAATAATGCATCAAAGTCCTTAAATGATGCAGCAGAGTCCTTAAATACCACAGCAGAGTAATTAAATAATGCAGCAGAGTCCTTAAATAATTCAGCAAAGTCCTTAAATAATGCAGCAGAGTCCTTAAATACTGCAGCAGCGTCCTTAAATAATGCAACAAAGTCCTTAAATAATGCAGCAGAGTCCTTAAATAATGCAACAAAGTCCTTAAATAATGCAGCAGAGTCCTTAAATAATGCAACAAACTCATTAAATAATGCAGCAAAGTACTTAAATAATGCAGCAAATTCCTTAAATAATGCAGCAGAATCCTTAAATAATGCAATAAAGTCCTTAAATAATGCAGCAGAGTCCTTAAATAATGCAACAAACTCATTAAATAATGCAGCAAAGTACTTAAACATTGCAGCAAATTCCTTAAATAATGCAGCAGAATCCTTAAATAATGCAATAATTTCCTTAAATAATGCAGCAACATCCTTAATAATGCAGCAGAGTGCTTAAATAATGCAGCAAAGGCCTTAAATACTGCAGCAGCATCCTTAAATAATGCAGCAGAGTCCTTAAATAATGCAGCAGAGTCCTTAAATAATGCAACAAAGTCCTTAAATAATGCAGCAGATTCCTTAAATTTCGCAGCAGCGTCCTTAAATAATACATCAAAGTCCTTAAATAATGCAGCAGAGTCCTAAACTACCGCAGCAGAGTCCTTAAATAATGCAGCAAAGTCCTTAAATAATGCAGCAGAGTGCTTACATAATGCAGCAGAGTCCTTAAATACCGCAGCAGAGTCACTAAATAATGCAGCAGAGTCCTTAAATAATGCAGCAAATTCATTAAATAATGCACAGAGTCATTAAATAATGCAATAAAGTCCTTAAATAAAATTCAACAACACCCTTAATAATGCAGCTGAGTCCTTAAATAATTCAGCAAAGTCCTTAAATAATGCAGCAGAGTCCTTAAATACCGCAGCAGCATCCTTAAATAATGCAACAAAGTCCTTAAATAATGCAGCAGAGTCCTTAAATAATGCAACAACGTCCTTAAATAATGCAGCAGAGTCCTTAAATAATGCAACAAACTCATTAAATAATGCAGCAAAGTACTTAAATAATGCAGCAAATTCCTTAAATAATGCAGCAGAATCCTTAAATAATGCAATAATGTCCTTAAATAATGCAGCAGAGTCCTTAAATAATGCAAAAAATTCCTTAAATAATGCATCAGAATCCTTAAATAATGCAACAAAGTCGTTAAATAATGCAGCAACGTCCTTAAATAATGCAGCAGAGTCCTTAAATAATGCAGCAAATTCCTTAAATAATGCAGCAGAGGCCTTAAATACCGAAGCAGAGTCCTTAAATAATGCAGCAAAGTCCTTAAATAATGCAGAAGAGTCCTTAAATAATGCAACAAAGTCCTTAAATAATGCAGCAGAGTCCTTAAATAATGCAACAAAGTCCTTAAATAATGCAGCAGAGTCCTTAAATACCGCAGCAGAGTCATTAAATAATACAGCAGAGTCCTTAAATAAAGCAGCAGAGTGCTTAAATAATGCAGCAGAGTCCTAAAATAGCGCTGCAGAGTCATTAAATAATACAGCAGAGTCCTTAAATAATGCAGCAAATTTCTTAAATAATGCACAGAGTCCTTAAATAATGCAATAAAGTCCTTAAATAAAATGCAGCAACGCCCTTAATAATGCAGCTGAGTCCTTAAATAATGCAGAAAAGTCCTTAAATAATGCAGCAGAGTCCTTAAATACCGCAGCAGCGTCTTTAAATAATGCAACAAAGTCCTTAAATAATGCAGCAGAGTCCTTAAATAATGCAACAAAGTCCTTAAATAATGCAGCAGAGTCCTTAAATAATGCAACAAACTCATTAAATAATGCAGCAAAGTACTTAAATATTGCAGCAAATTCCTTAAATAATGCAGCAGAATCCTTAAATAATGCAATAATTTCCTTAAATAATGCAGCAACATCCTTAATAATGCAGCAGAGTCCTTAAATAATGCAGCAAAGTCCTTAAATAATGCAACAGAGGCCTTAAATACTGCAGCAGCATCCTTAAATAATGCAGCAGAGTCCTTAAATAATGCAGCAGAGTCCTTAAATAATGCAGCAGAGTCCTTAAATAATGCAACAAAGTCCTTAAATAAAATGCAGCAACGCCCTTAATAATGCAGCCGAGTCCTTCAATAATGCAGCAAAGTCCTTAAATAATGCAGCAGAGTCCTTAAATACCGCAGCAGCTTCCTTAAATAATGCAAAAAAGTCCTTAAATAATGCAGCAGAGTCCTTAAATAATGCAACAAAGTCCTTAAATAATGCAGCAGAGTCCTTAAATAATGCAACAAACTCCTTAAATAATGCAGCAAAGAACTTAAATAATGCAGCAAATTCCTTAAATAATGCAGCAGAATCCTTAAATAATGCAATAAAGTCCTTAAATAATGCAGAAACTTCCTTAATAATGCAGCAGAGTCCTTAAATAATGCAGCAAAGTCCTTAAATAATGCAGCGGAGGCCTTAAATACTGCTGCAGTGTCCTTAAATAATGCAGCAGAGTCCTTAAATAATGCAACAAAGTCCTTAAATAATGCAGCAGAGTCCTTAAACAATGCAGCACAGTCCTTAAATAATGCAACAAAGTCCTTAAATAATGCAGCAGATTCCTTAAATTCTGCAGCAGCGTCCTTAAATAATGCATGAAAGTCCTTAAATAATGCAGCAGAGTCCTTAAATACTGCAGCAGAGTCCTTAAATAATGCAGCAAAGTCCTTAAATCATGCAGCAGAGTCCTTAAATACCGCAGCAAAGTAATTAAATAATGCAACAAAGTCCTTAAATAATGCAGCAGAGTCCTTAAATAATGCATCAAATTCCTTAAATAATGCAACAGAATCCTTAAATAATGCAATAAAGTCCTTAAATAATGCAGCAGATTCCTTAAATTCTGCAGCAGCGTCCTTAAATAATGCATCAAAGTCCTTTAATAATGCAGCAGAGTCCTTAAATACTGCAGCAGAGTCCTTAAATAATGCATCAAAGTCCTTAAATGATGCAGCAGAGTCCTTAAATACCACAGCAGAGTAATTAAATAATGCAGCAGAGTCCTTAAATAATTCAGCAAAGTCCTTAAATAATGCAGCAGAGTCCTTAAATACTGCAGCAGCGTCCTTAAATAATGCAACAAAGTCCTTAAATAATGCAGCAGAGTCCTTAAATAATGCAACAAAGTCCTTAAATAATGCAGCAGAGTCCTTAAATAATGCAACAAACTCATTAAATAATGCAGCAAAGTACTTAAACATTGCAGCAAATTCCTTAAATAATGCAGCAGAATCCTTAAATAATGCAATAATTTCCTTAAATAATGCAGCAACATCCTTAATAATGCAGCAGAGTCCTTAAATAATGCAGCAAAGGCCTTAAATACTGCAGCAGCATCCTTAAATAATGCAGCAGAGTCCTTAAATAATGCAGCAGAGTCCTTAAATAATGCAACAAAGTCCTTAAATAATGCAGCAGATTCCTTAAATTTCGCAGCAGCGTCCTTAAATAATACATCAAAGTCCTTAAATAATGCAGCAGAGTCCTAAACTACCGCAGCAGAGTCCTTAAATAATGCAGCAAAGTCCTTAAATAATGCAGCAGAGTGCTTACATAATGCAGCAGAGTCCTTAAATACCGCAGCAGAGTCACTAAATAATGCAGCAAAGTCCTTAAATAATGCAGCGGAGGCCTTAAATACTGCTGCAGCATCCTTAAATAATGCAGCAGAGTCCTTAAATGATGCAACAAAGTCCTTAAATAATGCAGCAGAGTCCTTAAACAATGCAGCGAGGTCCTTAAATAATGCAACAAAGTCCTTAAATAATGCAGCAGATTCCTTAAATTCTGCAGCAGCGATCTTAAATAATGCATCAAAGTCCTTAAATAATGCAGCAGAGTCCTTAAATACTGCAGCAGAGTCCTTAAATAATGCAGCAAAGTCCTTAAATAATGCAGCAGAGTCCTTAAATAATGCAGCAAAGTCATTAAATAATGCAGCAGAGTCCTTAAATAATGCAACAAAGTCCTTAAATAATGCAGCAGATTCCTTAAATTCTGCAGCAGCGTCCTTAAATAATGCATCAAAATCCTTAAATAATGCAGCAGAGTCCTTAAATACCACAGCAGAGTCATTAAATAATGCAGCAGAGTCCTTAAAAAATGCAGCATATTCCTTAAATAATGCAGCAGAGTCCTTAAATAATGCAATAAAGTCCTTAAATAATGCAGCAGAGTCCTTAAATAATGCAGCAACTTCCTTAATAATGCAGCAGAGTCCTTAAATAATGCAACAAACTCATTAAATAATGCAGCAAAGTACTTAAATATTGCAGCAAATTCCTTAAATAATGCAGCAGAATCCTTAAATAATGCAATAATTTCCTTAAATAATGCAGCAACATCCTTAATAATGCAGCAGAGTCCTTAAATAATGCAGCAAAGTCCTTAAATAATGCAACAGAGGCCTTAAATACTGCAGCAGCATCCTTAAATAATGCAGCAGAGTCCTTAAATAATGCAGCAGAGTCCTTAAATAATGCAGCAGAGTCCTTAAATAATGCAACAAAGTCCTTAAATAAAATGCAGCAACGCCCTTAATAATGCAGCCGAGTCCTTCAATAATGCAGCAAAGTCCTTAAATAATGCAGCAGAGTCCTTAAATACCGCAGCAGCTTCCTTAAATAATGCAAAAAAGTCCTTAAATAATGCAGCAGAGTCCTTAAATAATGCAACAAAGTCCTTAAATAATGCAGCAGAGTCCTTAAATAATGCAACAAACTCCTTAAATAATGCAGCAAAGAACTTAAATAATGCAGCAAATTCCTTAAATAATGCAGCAGAATCCTTAAATAATGCAATAAAGTCCTTAAATAATGCAGAAACTTCCTTAATAATGCAGCAGAGTCCTTAAATAATGCAGCAAAGTCCTTAAATAATGCAGCGGAGGCCTTAAATACTGCTGCAGTGTCCTTAAATAATGCAGCAGAGTCCTTAAATAATGCAACAAAGTCCTTAAATAATGCAGCAGAGTCCTTAAACAATGCAGCACAGTCCTTAAATAATGCAACAAAGTCCTTAAATAATGCAGCAGATTCCTTAAATTCTGCAGCAGCGTCCTTAAATAATGCATGAAAGTCCTTAAATAATGCAGCAGAGTCCTTAAATACTGCAGCAGAGTCCTTAAATAATGCAGCAAAGTCCTTAAATCATGCAGCAGAGTCCTTAAATACCGCAGCAAAGTAATTAAATAATGCAACAAAGTCCTTAAATAATGCAGCAGAGTCCTTAAATAATGCATCAAATTCCTTAAATAATGCAACAGAATCCTTAAATAATGCAATAAAGTCCTTAAATAATGCAGCAGATTCCATAAATTCTGCAGCAGCGTCCTTAAATAATGCATCAAAGTCCTTTAATAATGCAGCAGAGTCCTTAAATACTGCAGCAGAGTCCTTAAATAATGCATCAAAGTCCTTAAATGATGCAGCAGAGTCCTTAAATACCACAGCAGAGTAATTAAATAATGCAGCAGAGTCCTTAAATAATTCAGCAAAGTCCTTAAATAATGCAGCAGAGTCCTTAAATACTGCAGCAGCGTCCTTAAATAATGCAACAAAGTCCTTAAATAATGCAGCAGAGTCCTTAAATAATGCAACAAAGTCCTTAAATAATGCAGCAGAGTCCTTAAATAATGCAACAAACTCATTAAATAATGCAGCAAAGTACTTAAATAATGCAGCAAATTCCTTAAATAATGCAGCAGAATCCTTAAATAATGCAATAAAGTCCTTAAATAATGCAGCAGAGTCCTTAAATAATGCAACAAACTCATTAAATAATGCAGCAAAGTACTTAAACATTGCAGCAAATTCCTTAAATAATGCAGCAGAATCCTTAAATAATGCAATAATTTCCTTAAATAATGCAGCAACATCCTTAATAATGCAGCAGAGTGCTTAAATAATGCAGCAAAGGCCTTAAATACTGCAGCAGCATCCTTAAATAATGCAGCAGAGTCCTTAAATAATGCAGCAGAGTCCTTAAATAATGCAACAAAGTCCTTAAATAATGCAGCAGATTCCTTAAATTTCGCAGCAGCGTCCTTAAATAATACATCAAAGTCCTTAAATAATGCAGCAGAGTCCTAAACTACCGCAGCAGAGTCCTTAAATAATGCAGCAAAGTCCTTAAATAATGCAGCAGAGTGCTTACATAATGCAGCAGAGTCCTTAAATACCGCAGCAGAGTCACTAAATAATGCAGCAGAGTCCTTAAATAATGCAGCAAATTCATTAAATAATGCACAGAGTCATTAAATAATGCAATAAAGTCCTTAAATAAAATTCAACAACACCCTTAATAATGCAGCTGAGTCCTTAAATAATTCAGCAAAGTCCTTAAATAATGCAGCAGAGTCCTTAAATACCGCAGCAGCATCCTTAAATAATGCAACAAAGTCCTTAAATAATGCAGCAGAGTCCTTAAATAATGCAACAACGTCCTTAAATAATGCAGCAGAGTCCTTAAATAATGCAACAAACTCATTAAATAATGCAGCAAAGTACTTAAATAATGCAGCAAATTCCTTAAATAATGCAGCAGAATCCTTAAATAATGCAATAATGTCCTTAAATAATGCAGCAGAGTCCTTAAATAATGCAAAAAATTCCTTAAATAATGCATCAGAATCCTTAAATAATGCAACAAAGTCGTTAAATAATGCAGCAACGTCCTTAAATAATGCAGCAGAGTCCTTAAATAATGCAGCAAATTCCTTAAATAATGCAGCAGAGGCCTTAAATACCGAAGCAGAGTCCTTAAATAATGCAGCAAAGTCCTTAAATAATGCAGAAGAGTCCTTAAATAATGCAACAAAGTCCTTAAATAATGCAGCAGAGTCCTTAAATAATGCAACAAAGTCCTTAAATAATGCAGCAGAGTCCTTAAATACCGCAGCAGAGTCATTAAATAATACAGCAGAGTCCTTAAATAAAGCAGCAGAGTGCTTAAATAATGCAGCAGAGTCCTAAAATAGCGCTGCAGAGTCATTAAATAATACAGCAGAGTCCTTAAATAATGCAGCAAATTTCTTAAATAATGCACAGAGTCCTTAAATAATGCAATAAAGTCCTTAAATAAAATGCAGCAACGCCCTTAATAATGCAGCTGAGTCCTTAAATAATGCAGAAAAGTCCTTAAATAATGCAGCAGAGTCCTTAAATACCGCAGCAGCGTCTTTAAATAATGCAACAAAGTCCTTAAATAATGCAGCAGAGTCCTTAAATAATGCAACAAAGTCCTTAAATAATGCAGCAGAGTCCTTAAATAATGCAACAAACTCATTAAATAATGCAGCAAAGTACTTAAATATTGCAGCAAATTCCTTAAATAATGCAGCAGAATCCTTAAATAATGCAATAATTTCCTTAAATAATGCAGCAACATCCTTAATAATGCAGCAGAGTCCTTAAATAATGCAGCAAAGTCCTTAAATAATGCAACAGAGGCCTTAAATACTGCAGCAGCATCCTTAAATAATGCAGCAGAGTCCTTAAATAATGCAGCAGAGTCCTTAAATAATGCAGCAGAGTCCTTAAATAATGCAACAAAGTCCTTAAATAAAATGCAGCAACGCCCTTAATAATGCAGCCGAGTCCTTCAATAATGCAGCAAAGTCCTTAAATAATGCAGCAGAGTCCTTAAATACCGCAGCAGCTTCCTTAAATAATGCAAAAAAGTCCTTAAATAATGCAGCAGAGTCCTTAAATAATGCAACAAAGTCCTTAAATAATGCAGCAGAGTCCTTAAATAATGCAACAAACTCCTTAAATAATGCAGCAAAGAACTTAAATAATGCAGCAAATTCCTTAAATAATGCAGCAGAATCCTTAAATAATGCAATAAAGTCCTTAAATAATGCAGAAACTTCCTTAATAATGCAGCAGAGTCCTTAAATAATGCAGCAAAGTCCTTAAATAATGCAGCGGAGGCCTTAAATACTGCTGCAGTGTCCTTAAATAATGCAGCAGAGTCCTTAAATAATGCAACAAAGTCCTTAAATAATGCAGCAGAGTCCTTAAACAATGCAGCACAGTCCTTAAATAATGCAACAAAGTCCTTAAATAATGCAGCAGATTCCTTAAATTCTGCAGCAGCGTCCTTAAATAATGCATGAAAGTCCTTAAATAATGCAGCAGAGTCCTTAAATACTGCAGCAGAGTCCTTAAATAATGCAGCAAAGTCCTTAAATCATGCAGCAGAGTCCTTAAATACCGCAGCAAAGTAATTAAATAATGCAACAAAGTCCTTAAATAATGCAGCAGAGTCCTTAAATAATGCATCAAATTCCTTAAATAATGCAACAGAATCCTTAAATAATGCAATAAAGTCCTTAAATAATGCAGCAGATTCCTTAAATTCTGCAGCAGCGTCCTTAAATAATGCATCAAAGTCCTTTAATAATGCAGCAGAGTCCTTAAATACTGCAGCAGAGTCCTTAAATAATGCATCAAAGTCCTTAAATGATGCAGCAGAGTCCTTAAATACCACAGCAGAGTAATTAAATAATGCAGCAGAGTCCTTAAATAATTCAGCAAAGTCCTTAAATAATGCAGCAGAGTCCTTAAATACTGCAGCAGCGTCCTTAAATAATGCAACAAAGTCCTTAAATAATGCAGCAGAGTCCTTAAATAATGCAACAAAGTCCTTAAATAATGCAGCAGAGTCCTTAAATAATGCAACAAACTCATTAAATAATGCAGCAAAGTACTTAAACATTGCAGCAAATTCCTTAAATAATGCAGCAGAATCCTTAAATAATGCAATAATTTCCTTAAATAATGCAGCAACATCCTTAATAATGCAGCAGAGTCCTTAAATAATGCAGCAAAGGCCTTAAATACTGCAGCAGCATCCTTAAATAATGCAGCAGAGTCCTTAAATAATGCAGCAGAGTCCTTAAATAATGCAACAAAGTCCTTAAATAATGCAGCAGATTCCTTAAATTTCGCAGCAGCGTCCTTAAATAATACATCAAAGTCCTTAAATAATGCAGCAGAGTCCTAAACTACCGCAGCAGAGTCCTTAAATAATGCAGCAAAGTCCTTAAATAATGCAGCAGAGTGCTTACATAATGCAGCAGAGTCCTTAAATACCGCAGCAGAGTCACTAAATAATGCAGCAGAGTCCTTAAATAATGCAGCAAATTCATTAAATAATGCACAGAGTCATTAAATAATGCAATAAAGTCCTTAAATAAAATTCAACAACACCCTTAATAATGCAGCTGAGTCCTTAAATAATTCAGCAAAGTCCTTAAATAATGCAGCAGAGTCCTTAAATACCGCAGCAGCATCCTTAAATAATGCAACAAAGTCCTTAAATAATGCAGCAGAGTCCTTAAATAATGCAACAACGTCCTTAAATAATGCAGCAGAGTCCTTAAATAATGCAACAAACTCATTAAATAATGCAGCAAAGTACTTAAATAATGCAGCAAATTCCTTAAATAATGCAGCAGAATCCTTAAATAATGCAATAATGTCCTTAAATAATGCAGCAGAGTCCTTAAATAATGCAAAAAATTCCTTAAATAATGCATCAGAATCCTTAAATAATGCAACAAAGTCGTTAAATAATGCAGCAATGTCCTTAAATAATGCAGCAGAGTCCTTAAATAATGCAGCAAATTCCTTAAATAATGCAGCAGAGGCCTTAAATACCGAAGCAGAGTCCTTAAATAATGCAGCAAAGTCCTTAAATAATGCAGAAGAGTCCTTAAATAATGCAACAAAGTCCTTAAATAATGCAGCAGAGTCCTTAAATAATGCAACAAAGTCCTTAAATAATGCAGCAGAGTCCTTAAATACCGCAGCAGAGTCATTAAATAATACAGCAGAGTCCTTAAATAAAGCAGCAGAGTGCTTAAATAATGCAGCAGAGTCCTAAAATAGCGCTGCAGAGTCATTAAATAATACAGCAGAGTCCTTAAATAATGCAGCAAATTTCTTAAATAATGCACAGAGTCCTTAAATAATGCAATAAAGTCCTTAAATAAAATGCAGCAACGCCCTTAATAATGCAGCTGAGTCCTTAAATAATGCAGCAAAGTCCTTAAATAATGCAGCAGAGTCCTTAAATACCGCAGCAGCGTCTTTAAATAATGCAACAAAGTCCTTAAATAATGCAGCAGAGTCCTTAAATAATGCAACAAAGTCCTTAAATAATGCAGCAGAGTCCTTAAATAATGCAACAAACTCATTAAATAATGCAGCAAAGTACTTAAATATTGCAGCAAATTCCTTAAATAATGCAGCAGAATCCTTAAATAATGCAATAATTTCCTTAAATAATGCAGCAACATCCTTAATAATGCAGCAGAGTCCTTAAATAATGCAGCAAAGTCCTTAAATAATGCAACAGAGGCCTTAAATACTGCAGCAGCATCCTTAAATAATGCAGCAGAGTCCTTAAATAATGCAGCAGAGTCCTTAAATAATGCAACAAAGTCCTTAAATAAAATGCAGCAACGCCCTTAATAATGCAGCCGAGTCCTTCAATAATGCAGCAAAGTCCTTAAATAATGCAGCAGAGTCCTTAAATACCGCAGCAGCTTCCTTAAATAATGCAAAAAAGTCCTTAAATAATGCAGCAGAGTCCTTAAATAATGCAACAAAGTCCTTAAATAATGCAGCAGAGTCCTTAAATAATGCAACAAACTCCTTAAATAATGCAGCAAAGAACTTAAATAATGCAGCAAATTCCTTAAATAATGCAGCAGAATCCTTAAATAATGCAATAAAGTCCTTAAATAATGCAGAAACTTCCTTAATAATGCAGCAGAGTCCTTAAATAATGCAGCAAAGTCCTTAAATAATGCAGCGGAGGCCTTAAATACTGCTGCAGTGTCCTTAAATAATGCAGCAAAGTCCTTAAATAATGCAACAAAGTCCTTAAATAATGCAGCAGAGTCCTTAAACAATGCAGCACAGTCCTTAAATAATGCAACAAAGTCCTTAAATAATGCAGCAGATTCCTTAAATTCTGCAGCAGCGTCCTTAAATAATGCATGAAAGTCCTTAAATAATGCAGCAGAGTCCTTAAATACTGCAGCAGAGTCCTTAAATAATGCAGCAAAGTCCTTAAATCATGCAGCAGAGTCCTTAAATACCGCAGCAAAGTAATTAAATAATGCAACAAAGTCCTTAAATAATGCAGCAGAGTCCTTAAATAATGCATCAAATTCCTTAAATAATGCAACAGAATCCTTAAATAATGCAATAAAGTCCTTAAATAATGCAGCAGATTCCTTAAATTCTGCAGCAGCGTCCTTAAATAATGCATCAAAGTCCTTTAATAATGCAGCAGAGTCCTTAAATACTGCAGCAGAGTCCTTAAATAATGCATCAAAGTCCTTAAATGATGCAGCAGAGTCCTTAAATACCACAGCAGAGTAATTAAATAATGCAGCAGAGTCCTTAAATAATTCAGCAAAGTCCTTAAATAATGCAGCAGAGTCCTTAAATACTGCAGCAGCGTCCTTAAATAATGCAACAAAGTCCATAAATAATGCAGCAGAGTCCTTAAATAATGCAACAAAGTCCTTAAATAATGCAGCAGAGTCCTTAAATAATGCAACAAACTCATTAAATAATGCAGCAAAGTACTTAAACATTGCAGCAAATTCCTTAAATAATGCAGCAGAATCCTTAAATAATGCAATAATTTCCTTAAATAATGCAGCAACATCCTTAATAATGCAGCAGAGTCCTTAAATAATGCAGCAAAGGCCTTAAATACTGCAGCAGCATCCTTAAATAATGCAGCAGAGTCCTTAAATAATGCAGCAGAGTCCTTAAATAATGCAACAAAGTCCTTAAATAATGCAGCAGATTCCTTAAATTTCGCAGCAGCGTCCTTAAATAATACATCAAAGTCCTTAAATAATGCAGCAGAGTCCTAAACTACCGCAGCAGAGTCCTTAAATAATGCAGCAAAGTCCTTAAATAATGCAGCAGAGTGCTTACATAATGCAGCAGAGTCCTTAAATACCGCAGCAGAGTCACTAAATAATGCAGCAGAGTCCTTAAATAATGCAGCAAATTCATTAAATAATGCACAGAGTCATTAAATAATGCAATAAAGTCCTTAAATAAAATTCAACAACACCCTTAATAATGCAGCTGAGTCCTTAAATAATTCAGCAAAGTCCTTAAATAATGCAGCAGAGTCCTTAAATACCGCAGCAGCATCCTTAAATAATGCAACAAAGTCCTTAAATAATGCAGCAGAGTCCTTAAATAATGCAACAACGTCCTTAAATAATGCAGCAGAGTCCTTAAATAATGCAACAAACTCATTAAATAATGCAGCAAAGTACTTAAATAATGCAGCAAATTCCTTAAATAATGCAGCAGAATCCTTAAATAATGCAATAATGTCCTTAAATAATGCAGCAGAGTCCTTAAATAATGCAAAAAATTCCTTAAATAATGCATCAGAATCCTTAAATAATGCAACAAAGTCGTTAAATAATGCAGCAACGTCCTTAAATAATGCAGCAGAGTCCTTAAATAATCCAGCAAATTCCTTAAATAATGCAGCAGAGGCCTTAAATACCGAAGCAGAGTCCTTAAATAATGCAGCAAAGTCCTTAAATAATGCAGAAGAGTCCTTAAATAATGCAACAAAGTCCTTAAATAATGCAGCAGAGTCCTTAAATAATGCAACAAAGTCCTTAAATAATGCAGCAGAGTCCTTAAATACCGCAGCAGAGTCATTAAATAATACAGCAGAGTCCTTAAATAAAGCAGCAGCGTGCTTAAATAATGCAGCAGAGTCCTAAAATAGCGCTGCAGAGTCATTAAATAATACAGCAGAGTCCTTAAATAATGCAGCAAATTTCTTAAATAATGCACAGAGTCCTTAAATAATGCAATAAAGTCCTTAAATAAAATGCAGCAACGCCCTTAATAATGCAGCTGAGTCCTTAAATAATGCAGCAAAGTCCTTAAATAATGCAGCAGAGTCCTTAAATACCGCAGCAGCGTCTTTAAATAATGCAACAAAGTCCTTAAATAATGCAGCAGAGTCCTTAAATAATGCAACAAAGTCCTTAAATAATGCAGCAGAGTCCTTAAATAATGCAACAAACTCATTAAATAATGCAGCAAAGTACTTAAATATTGCAGCAAATTCCTTAAATAATGCAGCAGAATCCTTAAATAATGCAATAATTTCCTTAAATAATGCAGCAACATCCTTAATAATGCAGCAGAGTCCTTAAATAATGCAGCAAAGTCCTTAAATAATGCAACAGAGGCCTTAAATACTGCAGCAGCATCCTTAAATAATGCAGCAGAGTCCTTAAATAATGCAGCAGAGTCCTTAAATAATGCAGCAGAGTCCTTAAATAATGCAACAAAGTCCTTAAATAAAATGAAGCAACGCCCTTAATAATGCAGCCGAGTCCTTCAATAATGCAGCAAAGTCCTTAAATAATGCAGCAGAGTCCTTAAATACCGCAGCAGCTTCCTTAAATAATGCAAAAAAGTCCTTAAATAATGCAGCAGAGTCCTTAAATAATGCAACAAAGTCCTTAAATAATGCAGCAGAGTCCTTAAATAATGCAACAAACTCCTTAAATAATGCAGCAAAGAACTTAAATAATGCAGCAAATTCCTTAAATAATGCAGCAGAATCCTTAAATAATGCAATAAAGTCCTTAAATAATGCAGAAACTTCCTTAATAATGCAGCAGAGTCCTTAAATAATGCAGCAAAGTCCTTAAATAATGCAGCGGAGGCCTTAAGTACTGCTGCAGTGTCCTTAAATAATGCAGCAGAGTCCTTAAATAATGCAACAAAGTCCTTAAATAATGCAGCAGAGTCCTTAAACAATGCAGCACAGTCCTTAAATAATGCAACAAAGTCCTTAAATAATGCAGCAGATTCCTTAAATTCTGCAGCAGAGTCCTTAAATAATGCATGAAAGTCCTTAAATAATGCAGCAGAGTCCTTAAATACTGCAGCAGAGTCCTTAAATAATGCAGCAAAGTCCTTAAATCATGCAGCAGAGTCCTTAAATACCGCAGCAAAGTAATTAAATAATGCAACAAAGTCCTTAAATAATGCAGCAGAGTCCTTAAATAATGCATCAAATTCCTTAAATAATGCAACAGAATCCTTAAATAATGCAATAAAGTCCTTAAATAATGCAGCAGATTCCTTAAATTCTGCAGCAGCGTCCTTAAATAATGCATCAAAGTCCTTTAATAATGCAGCAGAGTCCTTAAATACTGCAGCAGAGTCCTTAAATAATGCATCAAAGTCCTTAAATGATGCAGCAGAGTCCTTAAATACCACAGCAGAGTAATTAAATAATGCAGCAGAGTCCTTAAATAATTCAGCAAAGTCCTTAAATAATGCAGCAGAGTCCTTAAATACTGCAGCAGCGTCCTTAAATAATGCAACAAAGTCCTTAAATAATGCAGCAGAGTCCTTAAATAATGCAACAAAGTCCTTAAATAATGCAGCAGAGTCCTTAAATAATGCAACAAACTCATTAAATAATGCAGCAAAGTACTTAAACATTGCAGCAAATTCCTTAAATAATGCAGCAGAATCCTTAAATAATGCAATAATTTCCTTAAATAATGCAGCAACATCCTTAATAATGCAGCAGAGTCCTTAAATAATGCAGCAAAGGCCTTAAATACTGCAGCAGCATCCTTAAATAATGCAGCAGAGTCCTTAAATAATGCAGCAGAGTCCTTAAATAATGCAACAAAGTCCTTAAATAATGCAGCAGATTCCTTAAATTTCGCAGCAGCGTCCTTAAATAATACATCAAAGTCCTTAAATAATGCAGCAGAGTCCTAAACTACCGCAGCAGAGTCCTTAAATAATGCAGCAAAGTCCTTAAATAATGCAGCAGAGTGCTTACATAATGCAGCAGAGTCCTTAAATACCGCAGCAGAGTCACTAAATAATGCAGCAGAGTCCTTAAATAATGCAGCAAATTCATTAAATAATGCACAGAGTCATTAAATAATGCAATAAAGTCCTTAAATAAAATTCAACAACACCCTTAATAATGCAGCTGAGTCCTTAAATAATTCAGCAAAGTCCTTAAATAATGCAGCAGAGTCCTTAAATACCGCAGCAGCATCCTTAAATAATGCAACAAAGTCCTTAAATAATGCAGCAGAGTCCTTAAATAATGCAACAACGTCCTTAAATAATGCAGCAGAGTCCTTAAATAATGCAACAAACTCATTAAATAATGCAGCAAAGTACTTAAATAATGCAGCAAATTCCTTAAATAATGCAGCAGAATCCTTAAATAATGCAATAATGTCCTTAAATAATGCAGCAGAGTCCTTAAATAATGCAAAAAATTCCTTAAATAATGCATCAGAATCCTTAAATAATGCAACAAAGTCGTTAAATAATGCAGCAATGTCCTTAAATAATGCAGCAGAGTCCTTAAATAATGCAGCAAATTCCTTAAATAATGCAGCAGAGGCCTTAAATACCGAAGCAGAGTCCTTAAATAATGCAGCAAAGTCCTTAAATAATGCAGAAGAGTCCTTAAATAATGCAACAAAGTCCTTAAATAATGCAGCAGAGTCCTTAAATAATGCAACAAAGTCCTTAAATAATGCAGCAGAGTCCTTAAATACCGCAGCAGAGTCATTAAATAATACAGCAGAGTCCTTAAATAAAGCAGCAGAGTGCTTAAATAATGCAGCAGAGTCCTAAAATAGCGCTGCAGAGTCATTAAATAATACAGCAGAGTCCTTAAATAATGCAGCAAATTTCTTAAATAATGCACAGAGTCCTTAAATAATGCAATAAAGTCCTTAAATAAAATGCAGCAACGCCCTTAATAATGCAGCTGAGTCCTTAAATAATGCAGCAAAGTCCTTAAATAATGCAGCAGAGTCCTTAAATACCGCAGCAGCGTCTTTAAATAATGCAACAAAGTCCTTAAATAATGCAGCAGAGTCCTTAAATAATGCAACAAAGTCCTTAAATAATGCAGCAGAGTCCTTAAATAATGCAACAAACTCATTAAATAATGCAGCAAAGTACTTAAATATTGCAGCAAATTCCTTAAATAATGCAGCAGAATCCTTAAATAATGCAATAATTTCCTTAAATAATGCAGCAACATCCTTAATAATGCAGCAGAGTCCTTAAATAATGCAGCAAAGTCCTTAAATAATGCAACAGAGGCCTTAAATACTGCAGCAGCATCCTTAAATAATGCAGCAGAGTCCTTAAATAATGCAACAAAGTCCTTAAATAAAATGCAGCAACGCCCTTAATAATGCAGCCGAGTCCTTCAATAATGCAGCAAAGTCCTTAAATAATGCAGCAGAGTCCTTAAATACCGCAGCAGCTTCCTTAAATAATGCAAAAAAGTCCTTAAATAATGCAGCAGAGTCCTTAAATAATGCAACAAAGTCCTTAAATAATGCAGCAGAGTCCTTAAATAATGCAACAAACTCCTTAAATAATGCAGCAAAGAACTTAAATAATGCAGCAAATTCCTTAAATAATGCAGCAGAATCCTTAAATAATGCAATAAAGTCCTTAAATAATGCAGCAGAGTCCTTAAATAAAGCAGCAGAGTGCTTAAATAATGCAACAAAGTCCTTAAATAATGCAGCAGAGTCCTTAAATACCGCAGCAGAGTCATTAAATAATACAGCAGAGTCCTTAAATAAAGCAGCAGAGTGCTTAAATAATGCAGCAGAGTCCTAAAATAGCGCTGCAGAGTCATTAAATAATACAGCAGAGTCCTTAAATAATGCAGCAAAGAACTTAAATAATGCACAGAGTCCTTAAATAATGCAATAAAGTCCTTAAATAAAATGCAGCAACGCCCTTAATAATGCAGCTGAGTCCTTAAATAATGCAGCAAAGTCCTTAAATAATGCAGCAGAGTCCTTAAATACCGCAGCAGCGTCTTTAAATAATGCAACAAAGTCCTTAAATAATGCAGCAGAGTCCTTAAATAATGCAACAAAGTCCTTAAATAATGCAGCAGAGTCCTTAAATAATGCAACAAACTCATTAAATAATGCAGCAAAGTACTTAAATATTGCAGCAAATTCCTTAAATAATGCAGCAGAATCCTTAAATAATGCAATAATTTCCTTAAATAATGCAGCAACATCCTTAATAATGCAGCAGAGTCCTTAAATAATGCAGCAAAGTCCTTAAATAATGCAACAGAGGCCTTAAATACTGCAGCAGCATCCTTAAATAATGCAGCAGAGTCCTTAAATAATGCAGCAGAGTCCTTAAATAATGCAACAAAGTCCTTAAATAAAATGCAGCAACGCCCTTAATAATGCAGCCGAGTCCTTCAATAATGCAGCAAAGTCCTTAAATAATGCAGCAGAGTCCTTAAATACCGCAGCAGCTTCCTTAAATAATGCAAAAAAGTCCTTAAATAATGCAGCAGAGTCCTTAAATAATGCAACAAAGTCCTTAAATAATGCAGCAGAGTCCTTAAATAATGCAACAAACTCCTTAAATAATGCAGCAAAGAACTTAAATAATGCAGCAAATTCCTTAAATAATGCAGCAGAATCCTTAAATAATGCAATAAAGTCCTTAAATAATGCAGAAACTTCCTTAATAATGCAGCAGAGTCCTTAAATAATGCAGCAAAGTCCTTAAATAATGCAGCGGAGGCCTTAAATACTGCTGCAGTGTCCTTAAATAATGCAGCAGAGTCCTTAAATAATGCAACAAAGTCCTTAAATAATGCAGCAGAGTCCTTAAACAATGCAGCACAGTCCTTAAATAATGCAACAAAGTCCTTAAATAATGCAGCAGATTCCTTAAATTCTGCAGCAGCGTCCTTAAATAATGCATGAAAGTCCTTAAATAATGCAGCAGAGTCCTTAAATACTGCAGCAGAGTCCTTAAATAATGCAGCAAAGTCCTTAAATCATGCAGCAGAGTCCTTAAATACCGCAGCAAAGTAATTAAATAATGCAACAAAGTCCTTAAATAATGCAGCAGAGTCCTTAAATAATGCATCAAATTCCTTAAATAATGCAACAGAATCCTTAAATAATGCAATAAAGTCCTTAAATAATGCAGCAGATTCCATAAATTCTGCAGCAGCGTCCTTAAATAATGCATCAAAGTCCTTTAATAATGCAGCAGAGTCCTTAAATACTGCAGCAGAGTCCTTAAATAATGCATCAAAGTCCTTAAATGATGCAGCAGAGTCCTTAAATACCACAGCAGAGTAATTAAATAATGCAGCAGAGTCCTTAAATAATTCAGCAAAGTCCTTAAATAATGCAGCAGAGTCCTTAAATACTGCAGCAGCGTCCTTAAATAATGCAACAAAGTCCTTAAATAATGCAGCAGAGTCCTTAAATAATGCAACAAAGTCCTTAAATAATGCAGCAGAGTCCTTAAATAATGCAACAAACTCATTAAATAATGCAGCAAAGTACTTAAATAATGCAGCAAATTCCTTAAATAATGCAGCAGAATCCTTAAATAATGCAATAAAGTCCTTAAATAATGCAGCAGAGTCCTTAAATAATGCAACAAACTCATTAAATAATGCAGCAAAGTACTTAAACATTGCAGCAAATTCCTTAAATAATGCAGCAGAATCCTTAAATAATGCAATAATTTCCTTAAATAATGCAGCAACATCCTTAATAATGCAGCAGAGTGCTTAAATAATGCAGCAAAGGCCTTAAATACTGCAGCAGCATCCTTAAATAATGCAGCAGAGTCCTTAAATAATGCAGCAGAGTCCTTAAATAATGCAACAAAGTCCTTAAATAATGCAGCAGATTCCTTAAATTTCGCAGCAGCGTCCTTAAATAATACATCAAAGTCCTTAAATAATGCAGCAGAGTCCTAAACTACCGCAGCAGAGTCCTTAAATAATGCAGCAAAGTCCTTAAATAATGCAGCAGAGTGCTTACATAATGCAGCAGAGTCCTTAAATACCGCAGCAGAGTCACTAAATAATGCAGCAGAGTCCTTAAATAATGCAGCAAATTCATTAAATAATGCACAGAGTCATTAAATAATGCAATAAAGTCCTTAAATAAAATTCAACAACACCCTTAATAATGCAGCTGAGTCCTTAAATAATTCAGCAAAGTCCTTAAATAATGCAGCAGAGTCCTTAAATACCGCAGCAGCATCCTTAAATAATGCAACAAAGTCCTTAAATAATGCAGCAGAGTCCTTAAATAATGCAACAACGTCCTTAAATAATGCAGCAGAGTCCTTAAATAATGCAACAAACTCATTAAATAATGCAGCAAAGTACTTAAATAATGCAGCAAATTCCTTAAATAATGCAGCAGAATCCTTAAATAATGCAATAATGTCCTTAAATAATGCAGCAGAGTCCTTAAATAATGCAAAAAATTCCTTAAATAATGCATCAGAATCCTTAAATAATGCAACAAAGTCGTTAAATAATGCAGCAACGTCCTTAAATAATGCAGCAGAGTCCTTAAATAATGCAGCAAATTCCTTAAATAATGCAGCAGAGGCCTTAAATACCGAAGCAGAGTCCTTAAATAATGCAGCAAAGTCCTTAAATAATGCAGAAGAGTCCTTAAATAATGCAACAAAGTCCTTAAATAATGCAGCAGAGTCCTTAAATAATGCAACAAAGTCCTTAAATAATGCAGCAGAGTCCTTAAATACCGCAGCAGAGTCATTAAATAATACAGCAGAGTCCTTAAATAAAGCAGCAGAGTGCTTAAATAATGCAGCAGAGTCCTAAAATAGCGCTGCAGAGTCATTAAATAATACAGCAGAGTCCTTAAATAATGCAGCAAATTTCTTAAATAATGCACAGAGTCCTTAAATAATGCAATAAAGTCCTTAAATAAAATGCAGCAACGCCCTTAATAATGCAGCTGAGTCCTTAAATAATGCAGAAAAGTCCTTAAATAATGCAGCAGAGTCCTTAAATACCGCAGCAGCGTCTTTAAATAATGCAACAAAGTCCTTAAATAATGCAGCAGAGTCCTTAAATAATGCAACAAAGTCCTTAAATAATGCAGCAGAGTCCTTAAATAATGCAACAAACTCATTAAATAATGCAGCAAAGTACTTAAATATTGCAGCAAATTCCTTAAATAATGCAGCAGAATCCTTAAATAATGCAATAATTTCCTTAAATAATGCAGCAACATCCTTAATAATGCAGCAGAGTCCTTAAATAATGCAGCAAAGTCCTTAAATAATGCAACAGAGGCCTTAAATACTGCAGCAGCATCCTTAAATAATGCAGCAGAGTCCTTAAATAATGCAGCAGAGTCCTTAAATAATGCAGCAGAGTCCTTAAATAATGCAACAAAGTCCTTAAATAAAATGCAGCAACGCCCTTAATAATGCAGCCGAGTCCTTCAATAATGCAGCAAAGTCCTTAAATAATGCAGCAGAGTCCTTAAATACCGCAGCAGCTTCCTTAAATAATGCAAAAAAGTCCTTAAATAATGCAGCAGAGTCCTTAAATAATGCAACAAAGTCCTTAAATAATGCAGCAGAGTCCTTAAATAATGCAACAAACTCCTTAAATAATGCAGCAAAGAACTTAAATAATGCAGCAAATTCCTTAAATAATGCAGCAGAATCCTTAAATAATGCAATAAAGTCCTTAAATAATGCAGAAACTTCCTTAATAATGCAGCAGAGTCCTTAAATAATGCAGCAAAGTCCTTAAATAATGCAGCGGAGGCCTTAAATACTGCTGCAGTGTCCTTAAATAATGCAGCAGAGTCCTTAAATAATGCAACAAAGTCCTTAAATAATGCAGCAGAGTCCTTAAACAATGCAGCACAGTCCTTAAATAATGCAACAAAGTCCTTAAATAATGCAGCAGATTCCTTAAATTCTGCAGCAGCGTCCTTAAATAATGCATGAAAGTCCTTAAATAATGCAGCAGAGTCCTTAAATACTGCAGCAGAGTCCTTAAATAATGCAGCAAAGTCCTTAAATCATGCAGCAGAGTCCTTAAATACCGCAGCAAAGTAATTAAATAATGCAACAAAGTCCTTAAATAATGCAGCAGAGTCCTTAAATAATGCATCAAATTCCTTAAATAATGCAACAGAATCCTTAAATAATGCAATAAAGTCCTTAAATAATGCAGCAGATTCCTTAAATTCTGCAGCAGCGTCCTTAAATAATGCATCAAAGTCCTTTAATAATGCAGCAGAGTCCTTAAATACTGCAGCAGAGTCCTTAAATAATGCATCAAAGTCCTTAAATGATGCAGCAGAGTCCTTAAATACCACAGCAGAGTAATTAAATAATGCAGCAGAGTCCTTAAATAATTCAGCAAAGTCCTTAAATAATGCAGCAGAGTCCTTAAATACTGCAGCAGCGTCCTTAAATAATGCAACAAAGTCCTTAAATAATGCAGCAGAGTCCTTAAATAATGCAACAAAGTCCTTAAATAATGCAGCAGAGTCCTTAAATAATGCAACAAACTCATTAAATAATGCAGCAAAGTACTTAAACATTGCAGCAAATTCCTTAAATAATGCAGCAGAATCCTTAAATAATGCAATAATTTCCTTAAATAATGCAGCAACATCCTTAATAATGCAGCAGAGTCCTTAAATAATGCAGCAAAGGCCTTAAATACTGCAGCAGCATCCTTAAATAATGCAGCAGAGTCCTTAAATAATGCAGCAGTCCTTAAATAATGCAACAAAGTCCTTAAATAATGCAGCAGATTCCTTAAATTTCGCAGCAGCGTCCTTAAATAATACATCAAAGTCCTTAAATAATGCAGCAGAGTCCTAAACTACCGCAGCAGAGTCCTTAAATAATGCAGCAAAGTCCTTAAATAATGCAGCAGAGTGCTTACATAATGCAGCAGAGTCCTTAAATACCGCAGCAGAGTCACTAAATAATGCAGCAAAGTCCTTAAATAATGCAGCGGAGGCCTTAAATACTGCTGCAGCATCCTTAAATAATGCAGCAGAGTCCTTAAATGATGCAACAAAGTCCTTAAATAATGCAGCAGAGTCCTTAAACAATGCAGCGAGGTCCTTAAATAATGCAACAAAGTCCTTAAATAATGCAGCAGATTCCTTAAATTCTGCAGCAGCGATCTTAAATAATGCATCAAAGTCCTTAAATAATGCAGCAGAGTCCTTAAATACTGCAGCAGAGTCCTTAAATAATGCAGCAAAGTCCTTAAATAATGCAGCAGAGTCCTTAAATAATGCAGCAAAGTCATTAAATAATGCAGCAGAGTCCTTAAATAATGCAACAAAGTCCTTAAATAATGCAGCAGATTCCTTAAATTCTGCAGCAGCGTCCTTAAATAATGCATCAAAATCCTTAAATAATGCAGCAGAGTCCTTAAATACCACAGCAGAGTCATTAAATAATGCAGCAGAGTCCTTAAAAAATGCAGCATATTCCTTAAATAATGCAGCAGAGTCCTTAAATAATGCAATAAAGTCCTTAAATAATGCAGCAGAGTCCTTAAATAATGCAGCAACTTCCTTAATAATGCAGCAGAGTCCTTAAATAATGCAACAAACTCATTAAATAATGCAGCAAAGTACTTAAATATTGCAGCAAATTCCTTAAATAATGCAGCAGAATCCTTAAATAATGCAATAATTTCCTTAAATAATGCAGCAACATCCTTAATAATGCAGCAGAGTCCTTAAATAATGCAGCAAAGTCCTTAAATAATGCAACAGAGGCCTTAAATACTGCAGCAGCATCCTTAAATAATGCAGCAGAGTCCTTAAATAATGCAGCAGAGTCCTTAAATAATGCAGCAGAGTCCTTAAATAATGCAACAAAGTCCTTAAATAAAATGCAGCAACGCCCTTAATAATGCAGCCGAGTCCTTCAATAATGCAGCAAAGTCCTTAAATAATGCAGCAGAGTCCTTAAATACCGCAGCAGCTTCCTTAAATAATGCAAAAAAGTCCTTAAATAATGCAGCAGAGTCCTTAAATAATGCAACAAAGTCCTTAAATAATGCAGCAGAGTCCTTAAATAATGCAACAAACTCCTTAAATAATGCAGCAAAGAACTTAAATAATGCAGCAAATTCCTTAAATAATGCAGCAGAATCCTTAAATAATGCAATAAAGTCCTTAAATAATGCAGAAACTTCCTTAATAATGCAGCAGAGTCCTTAAATAATGCAGCAAAGTCCTTAAATAATGCAGCGGAGGCCTTAAATACTGCTGCAGTGTCCTTAAATAATGCAGCAGAGTCCTTAAATAATGCAACAAAGTCCTTAAATAATGCAGCAGAGTCCTTAAACAATGCAGCACAGTCCTTAAATAATGCAACAAAGTCCTTAAATAATGCAGCAGATTCCTTAAATTCTGCAGCAGCGTCCTTAAATAATGCATGAAAGTCCTTAAATAATGCAGCAGAGTCCTTAAATACTGCAGCAGAGTCCTTAAATAATGCAGCAAAGTCCTTAAATCATGCAGCAGAGTCCTTAAATACCGCAGCAAAGTAATTAAATAATGCAACAAAGTCCTTAAATAATGCAGCAGAGTCCTTAAATAATGCATCAAATTCCTTAAATAATGCAACAGAATCCTTAAATAATGCAATAAAGTCCTTAAATAATGCAGCAGATTCCATAAATTCTGCAGCAGCGTCCTTAAATAATGCATCAAAGTCCTTTAATAATGCAGCAGAGTCCTTAAATACTGCAGCAGAGTCCTTAAATAATGCATCAAAGTCCTTAAATGATGCAGCAGAGTCCTTAAATACCACAGCAGAGTAATTAAATAATGCAGCAGAGTCCTTAAATAATTCAGCAAAGTCCTTAAATAATGCAGCAGAGTCCTTAAATACTGCAGCAGCGTCCTTAAATAATGCAACAAAGTCCTTAAATAATGCAGCAGAGTCCTTAAATAATGCAACAAAGTCCTTAAATAATGCAGCAGAGTCCTTAAATAATGCAACAAACTCATTAAATAATGCAGCAAAGTACTTAAATAATGCAGCAAATTCCTTAAATAATGCAGCAGAATCCTTAAATAATGCAATAAAGTCCTTAAATAATGCAGCAGAGTCCTTAAATAATGCAACAAACTCATTAAATAATGCAGCAAAGTACTTAAACATTGCAGCAAATTCCTTAAATAATGCAGCAGAATCCTTAAATAATGCAATAATTTCCTTAAATAATGCAGCAACATCCTTAATAATGCAGCAGAGTGCTTAAATAATGCAGCAAAGGCCTTAAATACTGCAGCAGCATCCTTAAATAATGCAGCAGAGTCCTTAAATAATGCAGCAGAGTCCTTAAATAATGCAACAAAGTCCTTAAATAATGCAGCAGATTCCTTAAATTTCGCAGCAGCGTCCTTAAATAATACATCAAAGTCCTTAAATAATGCAGCAGAGTCCTAAACTACCGCAGCAGAGTCCTTAAATAATGCAGCAAAGTCCTTAAATAATGCAGCAGAGTGCTTACATAATGCAGCAGAGTCCTTAAATACCGCAGCAGAGTCACTAAATAATGCAGCAGAGTCCTTAAATAATGCAGCAAATTCATTAAATAATGCACAGAGTCATTAAATAATGCAATAAAGTCCTTAAATAAAATTCAACAACACCCTTAATAATGCAGCTGAGTCCTTAAATAATTCAGCAAAGTCCTTAAATAATGCAGCAGAGTCCTTAAATACCGCAGCAGCATCCTTAAATAATGCAACAAAGTCCTTAAATAATGCAGCAGAGTCCTTAAATAATGCAACAACGTCCTTAAATAATGCAGCAGAGTCCTTAAATAATGCAACAAACTCATTAAATAATGCAGCAAAGTACT
Source organism: Phyllobates terribilis (assembly GCF_046119375.1). Lineage (NCBI taxonomy): Eukaryota > Metazoa > Chordata > Amphibia > Anura > Dendrobatidae > Phyllobates > Phyllobates terribilis. The sequence continues at coordinate 1,255,797 of NW_027363072.1, read as the reverse complement.
TAAATAATGCAGCAAATTCCTTAAATAATGCAGCAGAATCCTTAAATAATGCAATAATGTCCTTAAATAATGCAGCAGAGTCCTTAAATAATGCAAAAAATTCCTTAAATAATGCATCAGAATCCTTAAATAATGCAACAAAGTCGTTAAATAATGCAGCAACGTCCTTAAATAATGCAGCAGAGTCCTTAAATAATGCAGCAAATTCCTTAAATAATGCAGCAGAGGCCTTAAATACCGAAGCAGAGTCCTTAAATAATGCAGCAAAGTCCTTAAATAATGCAGAAGAGTCCTTAAATAATGCAACAAAGTCCTTAAATAATGCAGCAGAGTCCTTAAATAATGCAACAAAGTCCTTAAATAATGCAGCAGAGTCCTTAAATACCGCAGCAGAGTCATTAAATAATACAGCAGAGTCCTTAAATAAAGCAGCAGAGTGCTTAAATAATGCAGCAGAGTCCTAAAATAGCGCTGCAGAGTCATTAAATAATACAGCAGAGTCCTTAAATAATGCAGCAAATTTCTTAAATAATGCACAGAGTCCTTAAATAATGCAATAAAGTCCTTAAATAAAATGCAGCAACGCCCTTAATAATGCAGCTGAGTCCTTAAATAATGCAGAAAAGTCCTTAAATAATGCAGCAGAGTCCTTAAATACCGCAGCAGCGTCTTTAAATAATGCAACAAAGTCCTTAAATAATGCAGCAGAGTCCTTAAATAATGCAACAAAGTCCTTAAATAATGCAGCAGAGTCCTTAAATAATGCAACAAACTCATTAAATAATGCAGCAAAGTACTTAAATATTGCAGCAAATTCCTTAAATAATGCAGCAGAATCCTTAAATAATGCAATAATTTCCTTAAATAATGCAGCAACATCCTTAATAATGCAGCAGAGTCCTTAAATAATGCAGCAAAGTCCTTAAATAATGCAACAGAGGCCTTAAATACTGCAGCAGCATCCTTAAATAATGCAGCAGAGTCCTTAAATAATGCAGCAGAGTCCTTAAATAATGCAGCAGAGTCCTTAAATAATGCAACAAAGTCCTTAAATAAAATGCAGCAACGCCCTTAATAATGCAGCCGAGTCCTTCAATAATGCAGCAAAGTCCTTAAATAATGCAGCAGAGTCCTTAAATACCGCAGCAGCTTCCTTAAATAATGCAAAAAAGTCCTTAAATAATGCAGCAGAGTCCTTAAATAATGCAACAAAGTCCTTAAATAATGCAGCAGAGTCCTTAAATAATGCAACAAACTCCTTAAATAATGCAGCAAAGAACTTAAATAATGCAGCAAATTCCTTAAATAATGCAGCAGAATCCTTAAATAATGCAATAAAGTCCTTAAATAATGCAGAAACTTCCTTAATAATGCAGCAGAGTCCTTAAATAATGCAGCAAAGTCCTTAAATAATGCAGCGGAGGCCTTAAATACTGCTGCAGTGTCCTTAAATAATGCAGCAGAGTCCTTAAATAATGCAACAAAGTCCTTAAATAATGCAGCAGAGTCCTTAAACAATGCAGCACAGTCCTTAAATAATGCAACAAAGTCCTTAAATAATGCAGCAGATTCCTTAAATTCTGCAGCAGCGTCCTTAAATAATGCATGAAAGTCCTTAAATAATGCAGCAGAGTCCTTAAATACTGCAGCAGAGTCCTTAAATAATGCAGCAAAGTCCTTAAATCATGCAGCAGAGTCCTTAAATACCGCAGCAAAGTAATTAAATAATGCAACAAAGTCCTTAAATAATGCAGCAGAGTCCTTAAATAATGCATCAAATTCCTTAAATAATGCAACAGAATCCTTAAATAATGCAATAAAGTCCTTAAATAATGCAGCAGATTCCTTAAATTCTGCAGCAGCGTCCTTAAATAATGCATCAAAGTCCTTTAATAATGCAGCAGAGTCCTTAAATACTGCAGCAGAGTCCTTAAATAATGCATCAAAGTCCTTAAATGATGCAGCAGAGTCCTTAAATACCACAGCAGAGTAATTAAATAATGCAGCAGAGTCCTTAAATAATTCAGCAAAGTCCTTAAATAATGCAGCAGAGTCCTTAAATACTGCAGCAGCGTCCTTAAATAATGCAACAAAGTCCTTAAATAATGCAGCAGAGTCCTTAAATAATGCAACAAAGTCCTTAAATAATGCAGCAGAGTCCTTAAATAATGCAACAAACTCATTAAATAATGCAGCAAAGTACTTAAACATTGCAGCAAATTCCTTAAATAATGCAGCAGAATCCTTAAATAATGCAATAATTTCCTTAAATAATGCAGCAACATCCTTAATAATGCAGCAGAGTCCTTAAATAATGCAGCAAAGGCCTTAAATACTGCAGCAGCATCCTTAAATAATGCAGCAGAGTCCTTAAATAATGCAGCAGAGTCCTTAAATAATGCAACAAAGTCCTTAAATAATGCAGCAGATTCCTTAAATTTCGCAGCAGCGTCCTTAAATAATACATCAAAGTCCTTAAATAATGCAGCAGAGTCCTAAACTACCGCAGCAGAGTCCTTAAATAATGCAGCAAAGTCCTTAAATAATGCAGCAGAGTGCTTACATAATGCAGCAGAGTCCTTAAATACCGCAGCAGAGTCACTAAATAATGCAGCAGAGTCCTTAAATAATGCAGCAAATTCATTAAATAATGCACAGAGTCATTAAATAATGCAATAAAGTCCTTAAATAAAATTCAACAACACCCTTAATAATGCAGCTGAGTCCTTAAATAATTCAGCAAAGTCCTTAAATAATGCAGCAGAGTCCTTAAATACCGCAGCAGCATCCTTAAATAATGCAACAAAGTCCTTAAATAATGCAGCAGAGTCCTTAAATAATGCAACAACGTCCTTAAATAATGCAGCAGAGTCCTTAAATAATGCAACAAACTCATTAAATAATGCAGCAAAGTACTTAAATAATGCAGCAAATTCCTTAAATAATGCAGCAGAATCCTTAAATAATGCAATAATGTCCTTAAATAATGCAGCAGAGTCCTTAAATAATGCAAAAAATTCCTTAAATAATGCATCAGAATCCTTAAATAATGCAACAAAGTCGTTAAATAATGCAGCAATGTCCTTAAATAATGCAGCAGAGTCCTTAAATAATGCAGCAAATTCCTTAAATAATGCAGCAGAGGCCTTAAATACCGAAGCAGAGTCCTTAAATAATGCAGCAAAGTCCTTAAATAATGCAGAAGAGTCCTTAAATAATGCAACAAAGTCCTTAAATAATGCAGCAGAGTCCTTAAATAATGCAACAAAGTCCTTAAATAATGCAGCAGAGTCCTTAAATACCGCAGCAGAGTCATTAAATAATACAGCAGAGTCCTTAAATAAAGCAGCAGAGTGCTTAAATAATGCAGCAGAGTCCTAAAATAGCGCTGCAGAGTCATTAAATAATACAGCAGAGTCCTTAAATAATGCAGCAAATTTCTTAAATAATGCACAGAGTCCTTAAATAATGCAATAAAGTCCTTAAATAAAATGCAGCAACGCCCTTAATAATGCAGCTGAGTCCTTAAATAATGCAGCAAAGTCCTTAAATAATGCAGCAGAGTCCTTAAATACCGCAGCAGCGTCTTTAAATAATGCAACAAAGTCCTTAAATAATGCAGCAGAGTCCTTAAATAATGCAACAAAGTCCTTAAATAATGCAGCAGAGTCCTTAAATAATGCAACAAACTCATTAAATAATGCAGCAAAGTACTTAAATATTGCAGCAAATTCCTTAAATAATGCAGCAGAATCCTTAAATAATGCAATAATTTCCTTAAATAATGCAGCAACATCCTTAATAATGCAGCAGAGTCCTTAAATAATGCAGCAAAGTCCTTAAATAATGCAACAGAGGCCTTAAATACTGCAGCAGCATCCTTAAATAATGCAGCAGAGTCCTTAAATAATGCAGCAGAGTCCTTAAATAATGCAACAAAGTCCTTAAATAAAATGCAGCAACGCCCTTAATAATGCAGCCGAGTCCTTCAATAATGCAGCAAAGTCCTTAAATAATGCAGCAGAGTCCTTAAATACCGCAGCAGCTTCCTTAAATAATGCAAAAAAGTCCTTAAATAATGCAGCAGAGTCCTTAAATAATGCAACAAAGTCCTTAAATAATGCAGCAGAGTCCTTAAATAATGCAACAAACTCCTTAAATAATGCAGCAAAGAACTTAAATAATGCAGCAAATTCCTTAAATAATGCAGCAGAATCCTTAAATAATGCAATAAAGTCCTTAAATAATGCAGAAACTTCCTTAATAATGCAGCAGAGTCCTTAAATAATGCAGCAAAGTCCTTAAATAATGCAGCGGAGGCCTTAAATACTGCTGCAGTGTCCTTAAATAATGCAGCAAAGTCCTTAAATAATGCAACAAAGTCCTTAAATAATGCAGCAGAGTCCTTAAACAATGCAGCACAGTCCTTAAATAATGCAACAAAGTCCTTAAATAATGCAGCAGATTCCTTAAATTCTGCAGCAGCGTCCTTAAATAATGCATGAAAGTCCTTAAATAATGCAGCAGAGTCCTTAAATACTGCAGCAGAGTCCTTAAATAATGCAGCAAAGTCCTTAAATCATGCAGCAGAGTCCTTAAATACCGCAGCAAAGTAATTAAATAATGCAACAAAGTCCTTAAATAATGCAGCAGAGTCCTTAAATAATGCATCAAATTCCTTAAATAATGCAACAGAATCCTTAAATAATGCAATAAAGTCCTTAAATAATGCAGCAGATTCCTTAAATTCTGCAGCAGCGTCCTTAAATAATGCATCAAAGTCCTTTAATAATGCAGCAGAGTCCTTAAATACTGCAGCAGAGTCCTTAAATAATGCATCAAAGTCCTTAAATGATGCAGCAGAGTCCTTAAATACCACAGCAGAGTAATTAAATAATGCAGCAGAGTCCTTAAATAATTCAGCAAAGTCCTTAAATAATGCAGCAGAGTCCTTAAATACTGCAGCAGCGTCCTTAAATAATGCAACAAAGTCCATAAATAATGCAGCAGAGTCCTTAAATAATGCAACAAAGTCCTTAAATAATGCAGCAGAGTCCTTAAATAATGCAACAAACTCATTAAATAATGCAGCAAAGTACTTAAACATTGCAGCAAATTCCTTAAATAATGCAGCAGAATCCTTAAATAATGCAATAATTTCCTTAAATAATGCAGCAACATCCTTAATAATGCAGCAGAGTCCTTAAATAATGCAGCAAAGGCCTTAAATACTGCAGCAGCATCCTTAAATAATGCAGCAGAGTCCTTAAATAATGCAGCAGAGTCCTTAAATAATGCAACAAAGTCCTTAAATAATGCAGCAGATTCCTTAAATTTCGCAGCAGCGTCCTTAAATAATACATCAAAGTCCTTAAATAATGCAGCAGAGTCCTAAACTACCGCAGCAGAGTCCTTAAATAATGCAGCAAAGTCCTTAAATAATGCAGCAGAGTGCTTACATAATGCAGCAGAGTCCTTAAATACCGCAGCAGAGTCACTAAATAATGCAGCAGAGTCCTTAAATAATGCAGCAAATTCATTAAATAATGCACAGAGTCATTAAATAATGCAATAAAGTCCTTAAATAAAATTCAACAACACCCTTAATAATGCAGCTGAGTCCTTAAATAATTCAGCAAAGTCCTTAAATAATGCAGCAGAGTCCTTAAATACCGCAGCAGCATCCTTAAATAATGCAACAAAGTCCTTAAATAATGCAGCAGAGTCCTTAAATAATGCAACAACGTCCTTAAATAATGCAGCAGAGTCCTTAAATAATGCAACAAACTCATTAAATAATGCAGCAAAGTACTTAAATAATGCAGCAAATTCCTTAAATAATGCAGCAGAATCCTTAAATAATGCAATAATGTCCTTAAATAATGCAGCAGAGTCCTTAAATAATGCAAAAAATTCCTTAAATAATGCATCAGAATCCTTAAATAATGCAACAAAGTCGTTAAATAATGCAGCAACGTCCTTAAATAATGCAGCAGAGTCCTTAAATAATCCAGCAAATTCCTTAAATAATGCAGCAGAGGCCTTAAATACCGAAGCAGAGTCCTTAAATAATGCAGCAAAGTCCTTAAATAATGCAGAAGAGTCCTTAAATAATGCAACAAAGTCCTTAAATAATGCAGCAGAGTCCTTAAATAATGCAACAAAGTCCTTAAATAATGCAGCAGAGTCCTTAAATACCGCAGCAGAGTCATTAAATAATACAGCAGAGTCCTTAAATAAAGCAGCAGCGTGCTTAAATAATGCAGCAGAGTCCTAAAATAGCGCTGCAGAGTCATTAAATAATACAGCAGAGTCCTTAAATAATGCAGCAAATTTCTTAAATAATGCACAGAGTCCTTAAATAATGCAATAAAGTCCTTAAATAAAATGCAGCAACGCCCTTAATAATGCAGCTGAGTCCTTAAATAATGCAGCAAAGTCCTTAAATAATGCAGCAGAGTCCTTAAATACCGCAGCAGCGTCTTTAAATAATGCAACAAAGTCCTTAAATAATGCAGCAGAGTCCTTAAATAATGCAACAAAGTCCTTAAATAATGCAGCAGAGTCCTTAAATAATGCAACAAACTCATTAAATAATGCAGCAAAGTACTTAAATATTGCAGCAAATTCCTTAAATAATGCAGCAGAATCCTTAAATAATGCAATAATTTCCTTAAATAATGCAGCAACATCCTTAATAATGCAGCAGAGTCCTTAAATAATGCAGCAAAGTCCTTAAATAATGCAACAGAGGCCTTAAATACTGCAGCAGCATCCTTAAATAATGCAGCAGAGTCCTTAAATAATGCAGCAGAGTCCTTAAATAATGCAGCAGAGTCCTTAAATAATGCAACAAAGTCCTTAAATAAAATGAAGCAACGCCCTTAATAATGCAGCCGAGTCCTTCAATAATGCAGCAAAGTCCTTAAATAATGCAGCAGAGTCCTTAAATACCGCAGCAGCTTCCTTAAATAATGCAAAAAAGTCCTTAAATAATGCAGCAGAGTCCTTAAATAATGCAACAAAGTCCTTAAATAATGCAGCAGAGTCCTTAAATAATGCAACAAACTCCTTAAATAATGCAGCAAAGAACTTAAATAATGCAGCAAATTCCTTAAATAATGCAGCAGAATCCTTAAATAATGCAATAAAGTCCTTAAATAATGCAGAAACTTCCTTAATAATGCAGCAGAGTCCTTAAATAATGCAGCAAAGTCCTTAAATAATGCAGCGGAGGCCTTAAGTACTGCTGCAGTGTCCTTAAATAATGCAGCAGAGTCCTTAAATAATGCAACAAAGTCCTTAAATAATGCAGCAGAGTCCTTAAACAATGCAGCACAGTCCTTAAATAATGCAACAAAGTCCTTAAATAATGCAGCAGATTCCTTAAATTCTGCAGCAGAGTCCTTAAATAATGCATGAAAGTCCTTAAATAATGCAGCAGAGTCCTTAAATACTGCAGCAGAGTCCTTAAATAATGCAGCAAAGTCCTTAAATCATGCAGCAGAGTCCTTAAATACTGCAGCAAAGTAATTAAATAATGCAACAAAGTCCTTAAATAATGCAGCAGAGTCCTTAAATAATGCATCAAATTCCTTAAATAATGCAACAGAATCCTTAAATAATGCAATAAAGTCCTTAAATAATGCAGCAGATTCCTTAAATTCTGCAGCAGCGTCCTTAAATAATGCATCAAAGTCCTTTAATAATGCAGCAGAGTCCTTAAATACTGCAGCAGAGTCCTTAAATAATGCATCAAAGTCCTTAAATGATGCAGCAGAGTCCTTAAATACCACAGCAGAGTAATTAAATAATGCAGCAGAGTCCTTAAATAATTCAGCAAAGTCCTTAAATAATGCAGCAGAGTCCTTAAATACTGCAGCAGCGTCCTTAAATAATGCAACAAAGTCCTTAAATAATGCAGCAGAGTCCTTAAATAATGCAACAAAGTCCTTAAATAATGCAGCAGAGTCCTTAAATAATGCAACAAACTCATTAAATAATGCAGCAAAGTACTTAAACATTGCAGCAAATTCCTTAAATAATGCAGCAGAATCCTTAAATAATGCAATAATTTCCTTAAATAATGCAGCAACATCCTTAATAATGCAGCAGAGTCCTTAAATAATGCAGCAAAGGCCTTAAATACTGCAGCAGCATCCTTAAATAATGCAGCAGAGTCCTTAAATAATGCAGCAGAGTCCTTAAATAATGCAACAAAGTCCTTAAATAATGCAGCAGATTCCTTAAATTTCGCAGCAGCGTCCTTAAATAATACATCAAAGTCCTTAAATAATGCAGCAGAGTCCTAAACTACCGCAGCAGAGTCCTTAAATAATGCAGCAAAGTCCTTAAATAATGCAGCAGAGTGCTTACATAATGCAGCAGAGTCCTTAAATACCGCAGCAGAGTCACTAAATAATGCAGCAGAGTCCTTAAATAATGCAGCAAATTCATTAAATAATGCACAGAGTCATTAAATAATGCAATAAAGTCCTTAAATAAAATTCAACAACACCCTTAATAATGCAGCTGAGTCCTTAAATAATTCAGCAAAGTCCTTAAATAATGCAGCAGAGTCCTTAAATACCGCAGCAGCATCCTTAAATAATGCAACAAAGTCCTTAAATAATGCAGCAGAGTCCTTAAATAATGCAACAACGTCCTTAAATAATGCAGCAGAGTCCTTAAATAATGCAACAAACTCATTAAATAATGCAGCAAAGTACTTAAATAATGCAGCAAATTCCTTAAATAATGCAGCAGAATCCTTAAATAATGCAATAATGTCCTTAAATAATGCAGCAGAGTCCTTAAATAATGCAAAAAATTCCTTAAATAATGCATCAGAATCCTTAAATAATGCAACAAAGTCGTTAAATAATGCAGCAATGTCCTTAAATAATGCAGCAGAGTCCTTAAATAATGCAGCAAATTCCTTAAATAATGCAGCAGAGGCCTTAAATACCGAAGCAGAGTCCTTAAATAATGCAGCAAAGTCCTTAAATAATGCAGAAGAGTCCTTAAATAATGCAACAAAGTCCTTAAATAATGCAGCAGAGTCCTTAAATAATGCAACAAAGTCCTTAAATAATGCAGCAGAGTCCTTAAATACCGCAGCAGAGTCATTAAATAATACAGCAGAGTCCTTAAATAAAGCAGCAGAGTGCTTAAATAATGCAGCAGAGTCCTAAAATAGCGCTGCAGAGTCATTAAATAATACAGCAGAGTCCTTAAATAATGCAGCAAATTTCTTAAATAATGCACAGAGTCCTTAAATAATGCAATAAAGTCCTTAAATAAAATGCAGCAACGCCCTTAATAATGCAGCTGAGTCCTTAAATAATGCAGCAAAGTCCTTAAATAATGCAGCAGAGTCCTTAAATACCGCAGCAGCGTCTTTAAATAATGCAACAAAGTCCTTAAATAATGCAGCAGAGTCCTTAAATAATGCAACAAAGTCCTTAAATAATGCAGCAGAGTCCTTAAATAATGCAACAAACTCATTAAATAATGCAGCAAAGTACTTAAATATTGCAGCAAATTCCTTAAATAATGCAGCAGAATCCTTAAATAATGCAATAATTTCCTTAAATAATGCAGCAACATCCTTAATAATGCAGCAGAGTCCTTAAATAATGCAGCAAAGTCCTTAAATAATGCAACAGAGGCCTTAAATACTGCAGCAGCATCCTTAAATAATGCAGCAGAGTCCTTAAATAATGCAACAAAGTCCTTAAATAAAATGCAGCAACGCCCTTAATAATGCAGCCGAGTCCTTCAATAATGCAGCAAAGTCCTTAAATAATGCAGCAGAGTCCTTAAATACCGCAGCAGCTTCCTTAAATAATGCAAAAAAGTCCTTAAATAATGCAGCAGAGTCCTTAAATAATGCAACAAAGTCCTTAAATAATGCAGCAGAGTCCTTAAATAATGCAACAAACTCCTTAAATAATGCAGCAAAGAACTTAAATAATGCAGCAAATTCCTTAAATAATGCAGCAGAATCCTTAAATAATGCAATAAAGTCCTTAAATAATGCAGAAACTTCCTTAATAATGCAGCAGAGTCCTTAAATAATGCAGCAAAGTCCTTAAATAATGCAGCGGAGGCCTTAAATACTGCTGCAGTGTCCTTAAATAATGCAGCAAAGTCCTTAAATAATGCAACAAAGTCCTTAAATAATGCAGCAGAGTCCTTAAACAATGCAGCACAGTCCTTAAATAATGCAACAAAGTCCTTAAATAATGCAGCAGATTCCTTAAATTCTGCAGCAGCGTCCTTAAATAATGCATGAAAGTCCTTAAATAATGCAGCAGAGTCCTTAAATACTGCAGCAGAGTCCTTAAATAATGCAGCAAAGTCCTTAAATCATGCAGCAGAGTCCTTAAATACCGCAGCAAAGTAATTAAATAATGCAACAAAGTCCTTAAATAATGCAGCAGAGTCCTTAAATAATGCATCAAATTCCTTAAATAATGCAACAGAATCCTTAAATAATGCAATAAAGTCCTTAAATAATGCAGCAGATTCCTTAAATTCTGCAGCAGCGTCCTTAAATAATGCATCAAAGTCCTTTAATAATGCAGCAGAGTCCTTAAATACTGCAGCAGAGTCCTTAAATAATGCATCAAAGTCCTTAAATGATGCAGCAGAGTCCTTAAATACCACAGCAGAGTAATTAAATAATGCAGCAGAGTCCTTAAATAATTCAGCAAAGTCCTTAAATAATGCAGCAGAGTCCTTAAATACTGCAGCAGCGTCCTTAAATAATGCAACAAAGTCCATAAATAATGCAGCAGAGTCCTTAAATAATGCAACAAAGTCCTTAAATAATGCAGCAGAGTCCTTAAATAATGCAACAAACTCATTAAATAATGCAGCAAAGTACTTAAACATTGCAGCAAATTCCTTAAATAATGCAGCAGAATCCTTAAATAATGCAATAATTTCCTTAAATAATGCAGCAACATCCTTAATAATGCAGCAGAGTCCTTAAATAATGCAGCAAAGGCCTTAAATACTGCAGCAGCATCCTTAAATAATGCAGCAGAGTCCTTAAATAATGCAGCAGAGTCCTTAAATAATGCAACAAAGTCCTTAAATAATGCAGCAGATTCCTTAAATTTCGCAGCAGCGTCCTTAAATAATACATCAAAGTCCTTAAATAATGCAGCAGAGTCCTAAACTACCGCAGCAGAGTCCTTAAATAATGCAGCAAAGTCCTTAAATAATGCAGCAGAGTGCTTACATAATGCAGCAGAGTCCTTAAATACCGCAGCAGAGTCACTAAATAATGCAGCAGAGTCCTTAAATAATGCAGCAAATTCATTAAATAATGCACAGAGTCATTAAATAATGCAATAAAGTCCTTAAATAAAATTCAACAACACCCTTAATAATGCAGCTGAGTCCTTAAATAATTCAGCAAAGTCCTTAAATAATGCAGCAGAGTCCTTAAATACCGCAGCAGCATCCTTAAATAATGCAACAAAGTCCTTAAATAATGCAGCAGAGTCCTTAAATAATGCAACAACGTCCTTAAATAATGCAGCAGAGTCCTTAAATAATGCAACAAACTCATTAAATAATGCAGCAAAGTACTTAAATAATGCAGCAAATTCCTTAAATAATGCAGCAGAATCCTTAAATAATGCAATAATGTCCTTAAATAATGCAGCAGAGTCCTTAAATAATGCAAAAAATTCCTTAAATAATGCATCAGAATCCTTAAATAATGCAACAAAGTCGTTAAATAATGCAGCAACGTCCTTAAATAATGCAGCAGAGTCCTTAAATAATCCAGCAAATTCCTTAAATAATGCAGCAGAGGCCTTAAATACCGAAGCAGAGTCCTTAAATAATGCAGCAAAGTCCTTAAATAATGCAGAAGAGTCCTTAAATAATGCAACAAAGTCCTTAAATAATGCAGCAGAGTCCTTAAATAATGCAACAAAGTCCTTAAATAATGCAGCAGAGTCCTTAAATACCGCAGCAGAGTCATTAAATAATACAGCAGAGTCCTTAAATAAAGCAGCAGCGTGCTTAAATAATGCAGCAGAGTCCTAAAATAGCGCTGCAGAGTCATTAAATAATACAGCAGAGTCCTTAAATAATGCAGCAAATTTCTTAAATAATGCACAGAGTCCTTAAATAATGCAATAAAGTCCTTAAATAAAATGCAGCAACGCCCTTAATAATGCAGCTGAGTCCTTAAATAATGCAGCAAAGTCCTTAAATAATGCAGCAGAGTCCTTAAATACCGCAGCAGCGTCTTTAAATAATGCAACAAAGTCCTTAAATAATGCAGCAGAGTCCTTAAATAATGCAACAAAGTCCTTAAATAATGCAGCAGAGTCCTTAAATAATGCAACAAACTCATTAAATAATGCAGCAAAGTACTTAAATATTGCAGCAAATTCCTTAAATAATGCAGCAGAATCCTTAAATAATGCAATAATTTCCTTAAATAATGCAGCAACATCCTTAATAATGCAGCAGAGTCCTTAAATAATGCAGCAAAGTCCTTAAATAATGCAACAGAGGCCTTAAATACTGCAGCAGCATCCTTAAATAATGCAGCAGAGTCCTTAAATAATGCAGCAGAGTCCTTAAATAATGCAGCAGAGTCCTTAAATAATGCAACAAAGTCCTTAAATAAAATGAAGCAACGCCCTTAATAATGCAGCCGAGTCCTTCAATAATGCAGCAAAGTCCTTAAATAATGCAGCAGAGTCCTTAAATACCGCAGCAGCTTCCTTAAATAATGCAAAAAAGTCCTTAAATAATGCAGCAGAGTCCTTAAATAATGCAACAAAGTCCTTAAATAATGCAGCAGAGTCCTTAAATAATGCAACAAACTCCTTAAATAATGCAGCAAAGAACTTAAATAATGCAGCAAATTCCTTAAATAATGCAGCAGAATCCTTAAATAATGCAATAAAGTCCTTAAATAATGCAGAAACTTCCTTAATAATGCAGCAGAGTCCTTAAATAATGCAGCAAAGTCCTTAAATAATGCAGCGGAGGCCTTAAGTACTGCTGCAGTGTCCTTAAATAATGCAGCAGAGTCCTTAAATAATGCAACAAAGTCCTTAAATAATGCAGCAGAGTCCTTAAACAATGCAGCACAGTCCTTAAATAATGCAACAAAGTCCTTAAATAATGCAGCAGATTCCTTAAATTCTGCAGCAGAGTCCTTAAATAATGCATGAAAGTCCTTAAATAATGCAGCAGAGTCCTTAAATACTGCAGCAGAGTCCTTAAATAATGCAGCAAAGTCCTTAAATCATGCAGCAGAGTCCTTAAATACCGCAGCAAAGTAATTAAATAATGCAACAAAGTCCTTAAATAATGCAGCAGAGTCCTTAAATAATGCATCAAATTCCTTAAATAATGCAACAGAATCCTTAAATAATGCAATAAAGTCCTTAAATAATGCAGCAGATTCCTTAAATTCTGCAGCAGCGTCCTTAAATAATGCATCAAAGTCCTTTAATAATGCAGCAGAGTCCTTAAATACTGCAGCAGAGTCCTTAAATAATGCATCAAAGTCCTTAAATGATGCAGCAGAGTCCTTAAATACCACAGCAGAGTAATTAAATAATGCAGCAGAGTCCTTAAATAATTCAGCAAAGTCCTTAAATAATGCAGCAGAGTCCTTAAATACTGCAGCAGCGTCCTTAAATAATGCAACAAAGTCCTTAAATAATGCAGCAGAGTCCTTAAATAATGCAACAAAGTCCTTAAATAATGCAGCAGAGTCCTTAAATAATGCAACAAACTCATTAAATAATGCAGCAAAGTACTTAAATAATGCAGCAAATTCCTTAAATAATGCAGCAGAATCCTTAAATAATGCAATAAAGTCCTTAAATAATGCAGCAGAGTCCTTAAATAATGCAAAAAATTCCTTAAATAATGCAGCAGAATCCTTAAATAATGCAATAAAGTCATTAAATAATGCAGCAGAGTCCTTAAATAATGCAGCAGATTCCTTAAATTCTGCAGCATCGTCCTTAAATAATGCATCAAAGTCCTTAAATAATGCAGCAGAGTCCTTAAATACCACAGCAGAGTCATTAAATAATGCAGCAGAGTCCTTAAATAATGCAGCATATTCCTTAAATAATGCAGCAGAGTCCTTAAATAATGCAGCAGAGTCCTTAAATAATGCAGCAGAGTGCTTACATAATGCAGCAGAGTCCTTATATACCGCAGCAGAGTCATTAAATAATGCAGCAGAGTCCTTAAATAATGCAGCAAATTCATTAAATAATGCACAGAGTCATTAAATAATGCAATAAAGTCCTTAAATAAAATTCAACAACACCCTTAATAATGCAGCTGAGTCCTTAAATAATTCAGCAAAGTCCTTAAATAATGCAGCAGAGTCCTTAAATACCGCAGCAGCATCCTTAAATAATGCAACAAAGTCCTTAAATAATGCAGCAGAGTCCTTAAATAATGCAACAAAGTCCTTAAATAATGCAGCAGAGTCCTTAAATAATGCAACAAACTCATTAAATAATGCAGCAAAGTACTTAAATAATGCAGCAAATTCCTTAAATAATGCAGCAGAATCCTTAAATAATGCAATAATTTCCTTAAATAATGCAGCAGAGTCCTTAAATAATGCAAAAAATTCCTTAAATAATGCATCAGAATCCTTAAATAATGCAACAAAGTCCTTAAATAATGCAGCAACGTCCTTAATAATGCAGCAGAGTCCTTAAATAATGCAGCAAAGTCCTTAAATAATGCAGAAGAGTCCTTAAATAATGCAACAAAGTCCTTAAATAATGCAGCAGAGTCCTTAAATAAAGCAGCAGAGTGCTTAAATAATGCAGCAGAGTCCTTAAATACCGCAGCAGAGTCATTAAATAATACAGCAGAGTCCTTAAATAAAGCAGCAGAGTGCTTAAATAATGCAGCAGAGTCCTAAAATAACGCTGCAGAGTCATTAAATAATACAGCAGAGTCCTTAAATAATGCAGCAAATTTCTTAAATAATGCACAGAGTCCTTAAATAATGCAATAAAGTCCTTAAATAAAATGCAGCAACGCCCTTAATAATGCAGCTGAGTCCTTAAATAATGCAGCAAAGTCCTTAAATAATGCAGCAGAGTCCTTAAATACCGCAGCAGCGTCTTTAAATAATGCAACAAAGTCCTTAAATAATGCAGCAGAGTCCTTAAATAATGCAACAAAGTCCTTAAATAATGCAGCAGAGTCCTTAAATAATGCAACAAACTCATTAAATAATGCAGCAAAGTACTTAAATATTGCAGCAAATTCCTTAAATAATGCAGCAGAATCCTTAAATAATGCAATAATTTCCTTAAATAATGCAGCAACATCCTTAATAATGCAGCAGAGTCCTTAAATAATGCAGCAAAGTCCTTAAATAATGCAGCAGAGGCCTTAAATACTGCAGTAGCATCCTTAAATAATGCAGCAGAGTCCTTAAATAATGCAGCAGAGTCCTTAAATAATGCAACAAAGTCCTTAAATAAAATGCAGCAACGCCCTTAATAATGCAGCCGAGTCCTTCAATAATGCAGCAAAGTCCTTAAATAATGCAGCAGAGTCCTTAAATACCGCAGCAGCGTCCTTAAATAATGCAAAAAAGTCCTTAAATAATGCAGCAGAGTCCTTAAATAATGCAACAAAGTCCTTAAATAATGCAGCAGAGTCCTTAAATAATGCAACAAACTCATTAAATAATGCAGCAAAGTACTTAAATAATGCAGCAAATTCCTTAAATAATGCAGCAGAATCCTTAAATAATGCAATAAAGTCCTTAAATAATGCAGCAACGTCCTTAATAATGCAGCAGAGTCCTTAAATAATGCAGCAAAGTCCTTAAATAATGCAGCGGAGGCCTTAAATACTGCTGCAGCATCCTTAAATAATGCAGCAGAGTCCTTAAATGATGCAACAAAGTCCTTAAATAATGCAGCAGAGTCCTTAAACAATGCAGCGAGGTCCTTAAATAATGCAACAAAGTCCTTAAATAATGCAGCAGATTCCTTAAATTCTGCAGCAGCGATCTTAAATAATGCATCAAAGTCCTTAAATAATGCAGCAGAGTCCTTAAATACTGCAGCAGAGTCCTTAAATAATGCAGCAAAGTCCTTAAATAATGCAGCAGAGTCCTTAAATAATGCAGCAAAGTCATTAAATAATGCAGCAGAGTCCTTAAATAATGCAACAAAGTCCTTAAATAATGCAGCAGATTCCTTAAATTCTGCAGCAGCGTCCTTAAATAATGCATCAAAATCCTTAAATAATGCAGCAGAGTCCTTAAATACCACAGCAGAGTCATTAAATAATGCAGCAGAGTCCTTAAAAAATGCAGCATATTCCTTAAATAATGCAGCAGAGTCCTTAAATAATGCAATAAAGTCCTTAAATAATGCAGCAGAGTCCTTAAATAATGCAGCAACTTCCTTAATAATGCAGCTGAGTCCTTAAATAATGCAGCAACATCCTTAAATAATGCAGCAGAGTCCTTAAATACTGCATCAGCGTCCTTAAATAATGCAACAAAGTCCTTAAATAATGCAGCAAAGTCCTTAAATAATGCAGCAGAGTCCTTAAATACAGCAGCAGAGTCCTTAAATAATTCAGCAAAGTCCTTAAATAATGCAGCAGAGTCCTTAAATAATGCAACAAAGTCCTTAAATAATGCAGCAGAGTCCTTAAATAATGCAACAAAGTCCTTAAATAATGCAGCAGAGTCCTTAAATACTGCAGCAGAGACCTTAAATAATGCAGCAAAATCCTTAAATAATGCAGAAGAGTCCTTAAATAATGCAGCAGATTCCTTAAATAATGCAACAAAGTCCTTAAATAAAATGCAGCAACGCCCTTAATAATGCAGCCGAGTCCTTCAATAATGCAGCAAAGTCCTTAAATAATGCAGCAGATTCCTTAAATTTCGCAGCAGCGTCCTTAAATAATACATCAAAGTCCTTAAATAATGCAGCAGAGTCCTAAACTACCGCAGCAGAGTCCTTAAATAATGCAGCAAAGTCCTTAAATAATGCAGCAGAGTGCTTACATAATGCAGCAGAGTCCTTAAATACCGCAGCAGAGTCACTAAATAATGCAGCAGAGTCCTTAAATAATGCAGCAAATTCATTAAATAATGCACAGAGTCATTAAATAATGCAATAAAGTCCTTAAATAAAATTCAACAACACCCTTAATAATGCAGCTGAGTCCTTAAATAATTCAGCAAAGTCCTTAAATAATGCAGCAGAGTCCTTAAATACCGCAGCAGCATCCTTAAATAATGCAACAAAGTCCTTAAATAATGCAGCAGAGTCCTTAAATAATGCAACAACGTCCTTAAATAATGCAGCAGAGTCCTTAAATAATGCAACAAACTCATTAAATAATGCAGCAAAGTACTTAAATAATGCAGCAAATTCCTTAAATAATGCAGCAGAATCCTTAAATAATGCAATAATGTCCTTAAATAATGCAGCAGAGTCCTTAAATAATGCAAAAAATTCCTTAAATAATGCATCAGAATCCTTAAATAATGCAACAAAGTCGTTAAATAATGCAGCAACGTCCTTAAATAATGCAGCAGAGTCCTTAAATAATGCAGCAAATTCCTTAAATAATGCAGCAGAGGCCTTAAATACCGAAGCAGAGTCCTTAAATAATGCAGCAAAGTCCTTAAATAATGCAGAAGAGTCCTTAAATAATGCAACAAAGTCCTTAAATAATGCAGCAGAGTCCTTAAATAATGCAACAAAGTCCTTAAATAATGCAGCAGAGTCCTTAAATACCGCAGCAGAGTCATTAAATAATACAGCAGAGTCCTTAAATAAAGCAGCAGAGTGCTTAAATAATGCAGCAGAGTCCTAAAATAGCGCTGCAGAGTCATTAAATAATACAGCAGAGTCCTTAAATAATGCAGCAAATTTCTTAAATAATGCACAGAGTCCTTAAATAATGCAATAAAGTCCTTAAATAAAATGCAGCAACGCCCTTAATAATGCAGCTGAGTCCTTAAATAATGCAGCAAAGTCCTTAAATAATGCAGCAGAGTCCTTAAATACCGCAGCAGCGTCTTTAAATAATGCAACAAAGTCCTTAAATAATGCAGCAGAGTCCTTAAATAATGCAACAAAGTCCTTAAATAATGCAGCAGAGTCCTTAAATAATGCAACAAACTCATTAAATAATGCAGCAAAGTACTTAAATATTGCAGCAAATTCCTTAAATAATGCAGCAGAATCCTTAAATAATGCAATAATTTCCTTAAATAATGCAGCAACATCCTTAATAATGCAGCAGAGTCCTTAAATAATGCAGCAAAGTCCTTAAATAATGCAACAGAGGCCTTAAATACTGCAGCAGCATCCTTAAATAATGCAGCAGAGTCCTTAAATAATGCAGCAGAGTCCTTAAATAATGCAGCAGAGTCCTTAAATAATGCAACAAAGTCCTTAAATAAAATGCAGCAACGCCCTTAATAATGCAGCCGAGTCCTTCAATAATGCAGCAAAGTCCTTAAATAATGCAGCAGAGTCCTTAAATACCGCAGCAGCTTCCTTAAATAATGCAAAAAAGTCCTTAAATAATGCAGCAGAGTCCTTAAATAATGCAACAAAGTGCTTAAATAATGCAGCAGAGTCCTTAAATAATGCAACAAACTCCTTAAATAATGCAGCAAAGAACTTAAATAATGCAGCAAATTCCTTAAATAATGCAGCAGAATCCTTAAATAATGCAATAAAGTCCTTAAATAATGCAGAAACTTCCTTAATAATGCAGCAGAGTCCTTAAATAATGCAGCAAAGTCCTTAAATAATGCAGCGGAGGCCTTAAATACTGCTGCAGTGTCCTTAAATAATGCAGCAGAGTCCTTAAATAATGCAACAAAGTCCTTAAATAATGCAGCAGAGTCCTTAAACAATGCAGCACAGTCCTTAAATAATGCAACAAAGTCCTTAAATAATGCAGCAGATTCCTTAAATTCTGCAGCAGCGTCCTTAAATAATGCATGAAAGTCCTTAAATAATGCAGCAGAGTCCTTAAATACTGCAGCAGAGTCCTTAAATAATGCAGCAAAGTCCTTAAATCATGCAGCAGAGTCCTTAAATACCGCAGCAAAGTAATTAAATAATGCAACAAAGTCCTTAAATAATGCAGCAGAGTCCTTAAATAATGCATCAAATTCCTTAAATAATGCAACAGAATCCTTAAATAATGCAATAAAGTCCTTAAATAATGCAGCAGATTCCATAAATTCTGCAGCAGCGTCCTTAAATAATGCATCAAAGTCCTTTAATAATGCAGCAGAGTCCTTAAATACTGCAGCAGAGTCCTTAAATAATGCATCAAAGTCCTTAAATGATGCAGCAGAGTCCTTAAATACCACAGCAGAGTAATTAAATAATGCAGCAGAGTCCTTAAATAATTCAGCAAAGTCCTTAAATAATGCAGCAGAGTCCTTAAATACTGCAGCAGCGTCCTTAAATAATGCAACAAAGTCCTTAAATAATGCAGCAGAGTCCTTAAATAATGCAACAAAGTCCTTAAATAATGCAGCAGAGTCCTTAAATAATGCAACAAACTCATTAAATAATGCAGCAAAGTACTTAAATAATGCAGCAAATTCCTTAAATAATGCAGCAGAATCCTTAAATAATGCAATAAAGTCCTTAAATAATGCAGCAGAGTCCTTAAATAATGCAACAAACTCATTAAATAATGCAGCAAAGTACTTAAACATTGCAGCAAATTCCTTAAATAATGCAGCAGAATCCTTAAATAATGCAATAATTTCCTTAAATAATGCAGCAACATCCTTAATAATGCAGCAGAGTGCTTAAATAATGCAGCAAAGGCCTTAAATACTGCAGCAGCATCCTTAAATAATGCAGCAGAGTCCTTAAATAATGCAGCAGAGTCCTTAAATAATGCAACAAAGTCCTTAAATAATGCAGCAGATTCCTTAAATTTCGCAGCAGCGTCCTTAAATAATACATCAAAGTCCTTAAATAATGCAGCAGAGTCCTAAACTACCGCAGCAGAGTCCTTAAATAATGCAGCAAAGTCCTTAAATAATGCAGCAGAGTGCTTACATAATGCAGCAGAGTCCTTAAATACCGCAGCAGAGTCACTAAATAATGCAGCAGAGTCCTTAAATAATGCAGCAAATTCATTAAATAATGCACAGAGTCATTAAATAATGCAATAAAGTCCTTAAATAAAATTCAACAACACCCTTAATAATGCAGCTGAGTCCTTAAATAATTCAGCAAAGTCCTTAAATAATGCAGCAGAGTCCTTAAATACCGCAGCAGCATCCTTAAATAATGCAACAAAGTCCTTAAATAATGCAGCAGAGTCCTTAAATAATGCAACAACGTCCTTAAATAATGCAGCAGAGTCCTTAAATAATGCAACAAACTCATTAAATAATGCAGCAAAGTACTTAAATAATGCAGCAAATTCCTTAAATAATGCAGCAGAATCCTTAAATAATGCAATAATGTCCTTAAATAATGCAGCAGAGTCCTTAAATAATGCAAAAAATTCCTTAAATAATGCATCAGAATCCTTAAATAATGCAACAAAGTCGTTAAATAATGCAGCAACGTCCTTAAATAATGCAGCAGAGTCCTTAAATAATGCAGCAAATTCCTTAAATAATGCAGCAGAGGCCTTAAATACCGAAGCAGAGTCCTTAAATAATGCAGCAAAGTCCTTAAATAATGCAGAAGAGTCCTTAAATAATGCAACAAAGTCCTTAAATAATGCAGCAGAGTCCTTAAATAATGCAACAAAGTCCTTAAATAATGCAGCAGAGTCCTTAAATACCGCAGCAGAGTCATTAAATAATACAGCAGAGTCCTTAAATAAAGCAGCAGAGTGCTTAAATAATGCAGCAGAGTCCTAAAATAGCGCTGCAGAGTCATTAAATAATACAGCAGAGTCCTTAAATAATGCAGCAAATTTCTTAAATAATGCACAGAGTCCTTAAATAATGCAATAAAGTCCTTAAATAAAATGCAGCAACGCCCTTAATAATGCAGCTGAGTCCTTAAATAATGCAGAAAAGTCCTTAAATAATGCAGCAGAGTCCTTAAATACCGCAGCAGCGTCTTTAAATAATGCAACAAAGTCCTTAAATAATGCAGCAGAGTCCTTAAATAATGCAACAAAGTCCTTAAATAATGCAGCAGAGTCCTTAAATAATGCAACAAACTCATTAAATAATGCAGCAAAGTACTTAAATATTGCAGCAAATTCCTTAAATAATGCAGCAGAATCCTTAAATAATGCAATAATTTCCTTAAATAATGCAGCAACATCCTTAATAATGCAGCAGAGTCCTTAAATAATGCAGCAAAGTCCTTAAATAATGCAACAGAGGCCTTAAATACTGCAGCAGCATCCTTAAATAATGCAGCAGAGTCCTTAAATAATGCAGCAGAGTCCTTAAATAATGCAGCAGAGTCCTTAAATAATGCAACAAAGTCCTTAAATAAAATGCAGCAACGCCCTTAATAATGCAGCCGAGTCCTTCAATAATGCAGCAAAGTCCTTAAATAATGCAGCAGAGTCCTTAAATACCGCAGCAGCTTCCTTAAATAATGCAAAAAAGTCCTTAAATAATGCAGCAGAGTCCTTAAATAATGCAACAAAGTCCTTAAATAATGCAGCAGAGTCCTTAAATAATGCAACAAACTCCTTAAATAATGCAGCAAAGAACTTAAATAATGCAGCAGAATCCTTAAATAATGCAATAAAGTCCTTAAATAATGCAGAAACTTCCTTAATAATGCAGCAGAGTCCTTAAATAATGCAGCAAAGTCCTTAAATAATGCAGCGGAGGCCTTAAATACTGCTGCAGTGTCCTTAAATAATGCAGCAGAGTCCTTAAATAATGCAACAAAGTCCTTAAATAATGCAGCAGAGTCCTTAAACAATGCAGCACAGTCCTTAAATAATGCAACAAAGTCCTTAAATAATGCAGCAGATTCCTTAAATTCTGCAGCAGCGTCCTTAAATAATGCATGAAAGTCCTTAAATAATGCAGCAGAGTCCTTAAATACTGCAGCAGAGTCCTTAAATAATGCAGCAAAGTCCTTAAATCATGCAGCAGAGTCCTTAAATACCGCAGCAAAGTAATTAAATAATGCAACAAAGTCCTTAAATAATGCAGCAGAGTCCTTAAATAATGCATCAAATTCCTTAAATAATGCAACAGAATCCTTAAATAATGCAATAAAGTCCTTAAATAATGCAGCAGATTCCTTAAATTCTGCAGCAGCGTCCTTAAATAATGCATCAAAGTCCTTTAATAATGCAGCAGAGTCCTTAAATACTGCAGCAGAGTCCTTAAATAATGCATCAAAGTCCTTAAATGATGCAGCAGAGTCCTTAAATACCACAGCAGAGTAATTAAATAATGCAGCAGAGTCCTTAAATAATTCAGCAAAGTCCTTAAATAATGCAGCAGAGTCCTTAAATACTGCAGCAGCGTCCTTAAATAATGCAACAAAGTCCTTAAATAATGCAGCAGAGTCCTTAAATAATGCAACAAAGTCCTTAAATAATGCAGCAGAGTCCTTAAATAATGCAACAAACTCATTAAATAATGCAGCAAAGTACTTAAACATTGCAGCAAATTCCTTAAATAATGCAGCAGAATCCTTAAATAATGCAATAATTTCCTTAAATAATGCAGCAACATCCTTAATAATGCAGCAGAGTCCTTAAATAATGCAGCAAAGGCCTTAAATACTGCAGCAGCATCCTTAAATAATGCAGCAGAGTCCTTAAATAATGCAGCAGAGTCCTTAAATAATGCAACAAAGTCCTTAAATAATGCAGCAGATTCCTTAAATTTCGCAGCAGCGTCCTTAAATAATACATCAAAGTCCTTAAATAATGCAGCAGAGTCCTAAACTACCGCAGCAGAGTCCTTAAATAATGCAGCAAAGTCCTTAAATAATGCAGCAGAGTGCTTACATAATGCAGCAGAGTCCTTAAATACCGCAGCAGAGTCACTAAATAATGCAGCAGAGTCCTTAAATAATGCAGCAAATTCATTAAATAATGCACAGAGTCATTAAATAATGCAATAAAGTCCTTAAATAAAATTCAACAACACCCTTAATAATGCAGCTGAGTCCTTAAATAATTCAGCAAAGTCCTTAAATAATGCAGCAGAGTCCTTAAATACCGCAGCAGCATCCTTAAATAATGCAACAAAGTCCTTAAATAATGCAGCAGAGTCCTTAAATAATGCAACAACGTCCTTAAATAATGCAGCAGAGTCCTTAAATAATGCAACAAACTCATTAAATAATGCAGCAAAGTACTTAAATAATGCAGCAAATTCCTTAAATAATGCAGCAGAATCCTTAAATAATGCAATAATGTCCTTAAATAATGCAGCAGAGTCCTTAAATAATGCAAAAAATTCCTTAAATAATGCATCAGAATCCTTAAATAATGCAACAAAGTCGTTAAATAATGCAGCAATGTCCTTAAATAATGCAGCAGAGTCCTTAAATAATGCAGCAAATTCCTTAAATAATGCAGCAGAGGCCTTAAATACCGAAGCAGAGTCCTTAAATAATGCAGCAAAGTCCTTAAATAATGCAGAAGAGTCCTTAAATAATGCAACAAAGTCCTTAAATAATGCAGCAGAGTCCTTAAATAATGCAACAAAGTCCTTAAATAATGCAGCAGAGTCCTTAAATACCGCAGCAGAGTCATTAAATAATACAGCAGAGTCCTTAAATAAAGCAGCAGAGTGCTTAAATAATGCAGCAGAGTCCTAAAATAGCGCTGCAGAGTCATTAAATAATACAGCAGAGTCCTTAAATAATGCAGCAAATTTCTTAAATAATGCACAGAGTCCTTAAATAATGCAATAAAGTCCTTAAATAAAATGCAGCAACGCCCTTAATAATGCAGCTGAGTCCTTAAATAATGCAGCAAAGTCCTTAAATAATGCAGCAGAGTCCTTAAATACCGCAGCAGCGTCTTTAAATAATGCAACAAAGTCCTTAAATAATGCAGCAGAGTCCTTAAATAATGCAACAAAGTCCTTAAATAATGCAGCAGAGTCCTTAAATAATGCAACAAACTCATTAAATAATGCAGCAAAGTACTTAAATATTGCAGCAAATTCCTTAAATAATGCAGCAGAATCCTTAAATAATGCAATAATTTCCTTAAATAATGCAGCAACATCCTTAATAATGCAGCAGAGTCCTTAAATAATGCAGCAAAGTCCTTAAATAATGCAACAGAGGCCTTAAATACTGCAGCAGCATCCTTAAATAATGCAGCAGAGTCCTTAAATAATGCAGCAGAGTCCTTAAATAATGCAGCAGAGTCCTTAAATAATGCAACAAAGTCCTTAAATAAAATGCAGCAACGCCCTTAATAATGCAGCCGAGTCCTTCAATAATGCAGCAAAGTCCTTAAATAATGCAGCAGAGTCCTTAAATACCGCAGCAGCTTCCTTAAATAATGCAAAAAAGTCCTTAAATAATGCAGCAGAGTCCTTAAATAATGCAACAAAGTCCTTAAATAATGCAGCAGATTCCTTAAATTTCGCAGCAGCGTCCTTAAATAATACATCAAAGTCCTTAAATAATGCAGCAGAGTCCTAAACTACCGCAGCAGAGTCCTTAAATAATGCAGCAAAGTCCTTAAATAATGCAGCAGAGTGCTTACATAATGCAGCAGAGTCCTTAAATACCGCAGCAGAGTCACTAAATAATGCAGCAGAGTCCTTAAATAATGCAGCAAATTCATTAAATAATGCACAGAGTCATTAAATAATGCAATAAAGTCCTTAAATAAAATTCAACAACACCCTTAATAATGCAGCTGAGTCCTTAAATAATTCAGCAAAGTCCTTAAATAATGCAGCAGAGTCCTTAAATACCGCAGCAGCATCCTTAAATAATGCAACAAAGTCCTTAAATAATGCAGCAGAGTCCTTAAATAATGCAACAACGTCCTTAAATAATGCAGCAGAGTCCTTAAATAATGCAACAAACTCATTAAATAATGCAGCAAAGTACTTAAATAATGCAGCAAATTCCTTAAATAATGCAGCAGAATCCTTAAATAATGCAATAATGTCCTTAAATAATGCAGCAGAGTCCTTAAATAATGCAAAAAATTCCTTAAATAATGCATCAGAATCCTTAAATAATGCAACAAAGTCGTTAAATAATGCAGCAACGTCCTTAAATAATGCAGCAGAGTCCTTAAATAATGCAGCAAATTCCTTAAATAATGCAGCAGAGGCCTTAAATACCGAAGCAGAGTCCTTAAATAATGCAGCAAAGTCCTTAAATAATGCAGAAGAGTCCTTAAATAATGCAACAAAGTCCTTAAATAATGCAGCAGAGTCCTTAAATAATGCAACAAAGTCCTTAAATAATGCAGCAGAGTCCTTAAATACCGCAGCAGAGTCATTAAATAATACAGCAGAGTCCTTAAATAAAGCAGCAGAGTGCTTAAATAATGCAGCAGAGTCCTAAAATAGCGCTGCAGAGTCATTAAATAATACAGCAGAGTCCTTAAATAATGCAGCAAATTTCTTAAATAATGCACAGAGTCCTTAAATAATGCAATAAAGTCCTTAAATAAAATGCAGCAACGCCCTTAATAATGCAGCTGAGTCCTTAAATAATGCAGCAAAGTCCTTAAATAATGCAGCAGAGTCCTTAAATACCGCAGCAGCGTCTTTAAATAATGCAACAAAGTCCTTAAATAATGCAGCAGAGTCCTTAAATAATGCAACAAAGTCCTTAAATAATGCAGCAGAGTCCTTAAATAATGCAACAAACTCATTAAATAATGCAGCAAAGTACTTAAATATTGCAGCAAATTCCTTAAATAATGCAGCAGAATCCTTAAATAATGCAATAATTTCCTTAAATAATGCAGCAACATCCTTAATAATGCAGCAGAGTCCTTAAATAATGCAGCAAAGTCCTTAAATAATGCAACAGAGGCCTTAAATACTGCAGCAGCATCCTTAAATAATGCAGCAGAGTCCTTAAATAATGCAGCAGAGTCCTTAAATAATGCAGCAGAGTCCTTAAATAATGCAACAAAGTCCTTAAATAAAATGCAGCAACGCCCTTAATAATGCAGCCGAGTCCTTCAATAATGCAGCAAAGTCCTTAAATAATGCAGCAGAGTCCTTAAATACCGCAGCAGCTTCCTTAAATAATGCAAAAAAGTCCTTAAATAATGCAGCAGAGTCCTTAAATAATGCAACAAAGTCCTTAAATAATGCAGCAGAGTCCTTAAATAATGCAACAAACTCCTTAAATAATGCAGCAAAGAACTTAAATAATGCAGCAAATTCCTTAAATAATGCAGCAGAATCCTTAAATAATGCAATAAAGTCCTTAAATAATGCAGAAACTTCCTTAATAATGCAGCAGAGTCCTTAAATAATGCAGCAAAGTCCTTAAATAATGCAGCGGAGGCCTTAAATACTGCTGCAGTGTCCTTAAATAATGCAGCAGAGTCCTTAAATAATGCAACAAAGTCCTTAAATAATGCAGCAGAGTCCTTAAACAATGCAGCACAGTCCTTAAATAATGCAACAAAGTCCTTAAATAATGCAGCAGATTCCTTAAATTCTGCAGCAGCGTCCTTAAATAATGCATGAAAGTCCTTAAATAATGCAGCAGAGTCCTTAAATACTGCAGCAGAGTCCTTAAATAATGCAGCAAAGTCCTTAAATCATGCAGCAGAGTCCTTAAATACCGCAGCAAAGTAATTAAATAATGCAACAAAGTCCTTAAATAATGCAGCAGAGTCCTTAAATAATGCATCAAATTCCTTAAATAATGCAACAGAATCCTTAAATAATGCAATAAAGTCCTTAAATAATGCAGCAGATTCCTTAAATTCTGCAGCAGCGTCCTTAAATAATGCATCAAAGTCCTTTAATAATGCAGCAGAGTCCTTAAATACTGCAGCAGAGTCCTTAAATAATGCATCAAAGTCCTTAAATGATGCAGCAGAGTCCTTAAATACCACAGCAGAGTAATTAAATAATGCAGCAGAGTCCTTAAATAATTCAGCAAAGTCCTTAAATAATGCAGCAGAGTCCTTAAATACTGCAGCAGCGTCCTTAAATAATGCAACAAAGTCCTTAAATAATGCAGCAGAGTCCTTAAAGAATGCAACAAAGTCCTTAAATAATGCAGCAGAGTCCTTAAATAATGCAACAAACTCATTAAATAATGCAGCAAAGTACTTAAATAATGCAGCAAATTCCTTAAATAATGCAGCAGAATCCTTAAATAATGCAATAAAGTCCTTAAATAATGCAGCAGAGTCCTTAAATAATGCAAAAAATTCCTTAAATAATGCAGCAGAATCCTTAAATAATGCAATAAAGTCATTAAATAATGCAGCAGAGTCCTTAAATAATGCAGCAGATTCCTTAAATTCTGCAGCATCGTCCTTAAATAATGCATCAAAGTCCTTAAATAATGCAGCAGAGTCCTTAAATACCACAGCAGAGTCATTAAATAATGCAGCAGAGTCCTTAAATAATGCAGCATATTCCTTAAATAATGCAGCAGAGTCCTTAAATAATGCAGCAGAGTCCTTAAGTAATGCAGCAGAGTGCTTACATAATGCAGCAGAGTCCTTATATACCGCAGCAGAGTCATTAAATAATGCAGCAGAGTCCTTAAATAATGCAGCAAATTCATTAAATAATGCACAGAGTCATTAAATAATGCAATAAAGTCCTTAAATAAAATTCAACAACACCCTTAATAATGCAGCTGAGTCCTTAAATAATTCAGCAAAGTCCTTAAATAATGCAGCAGAGTCCTTAAATACCGCAGCAGCATCCTTAAATAATGCAACAAAGTCCTTAAATAATGCAGCAGAGTCCTTAAATAATGCAACAAAGTCCTTAAATAATGCAGCAGAGTCCTTAAATAATGCAACAAACTCATTAAATAATGCAGCAAAGTACTTAAATAATGCAGCAAATTCCTTAAATAATGCAGCAGAATCCTTAAATAATGCAATAATTTCCTTAAATAATGCAGCAGAGTCCTTAAATAATGCAAAAAATTCCTTAAATAATGCATCAGAATCCTTAAATAATGCAACAAAGTCCTTAAATAATGCAGCAACGTCCTTAATAATGCAGCAGAGTCCTTAAATAATGCAGCAAAGTCCTTAAATAATGCAGAAGAGTCCTTAAATAATGCAACAAAGTCCTTAAATAATGCAGCAGAGTCCTTAAATAAAGCAGCAGAGTGCTTAAATAATGCAGCAGAGTCCTTAAATACCGCAGCAGAGTCATTAAATAATACAGCAGAGTCCTTAAATAAAGCAGCAGAGTGCTTAAATAATGCAGCAGAGTCCTAAAATAACGCTGCAGAGTCATTAAATAATACAGCAGAGTCCTTAAATAATGCAGCAAATTTCTTAAATAATGCACAGAGTCCTTAAATAATGCAATAAAGTCCTTAAATAAAATGCAGCAACGCCCTTAATAATGCAGCTGAGTCCTTAAATAATGCAGCAAAGTCCTTAAATAATGCAGCAGAGTCCTTAAATACCGCAGCAGCGTCTTTAAATAATGCAACAAAGTCCTTAAATAATGCAGCAGAGTCCTTAAATAATGCAACAAAGTCCTTAAATAATGCAGCAGAGTCCATAAATAATAATACAAACTCATTAAATAATGCAGCAAAGTACTTAAATAATGCAATAATTTCCTTAAATAATGCAGCAACATCCTTAATAATGCAGCAGAGTCCTTAAATAATGCAGCAAAATCCTTAAATAATGCAGCAGAGGCCTTAAATACTGCAGCAGCATCCTTAAATAATGCAGCAGAGTCCTTAAATAATGCAGCAGAGTCCTTAAATAATGCAACAAAGTCCTTAAATAAAATGCAGCAACGCCCTTAATAATGCAGCCGAGTCCTTCAATAATGCAGCAAAGTCCTTAAATAATGCAGCAGAGTCCTTAAATACCGCAGCAGCGTCCTTAAATAATGCAAAAAAGTCCTTAAATAATGCAACAAAGTCCTTAAATAATGCAGCAGAGTCCTTAAATAATGCAACAAACTCATTAAATAATGCAGCAAAGTACTTAAATAATGCAGCAAATTCCTTAAATAATGCAGCAGAATCCTTAAATAATGCAATAAAGTCCTTAAATAATGCAGCAACGTCCTTAATAATGCAGCAGAGTCCTTAAATAATGCAGCAAAGTCCTTAAATAATGCAGCGGAGGCCTTAAATACTGCTGCAGCATCCTTAAATAATGCAGCAGAGTCCTTAAATAATGCAACAAAGTCCTTAAATAATGCAGCAGAGTCCTTAAACAATGCAGCGAGGTCCTTAAATAATGCAACAAAGTCCGTAAATAATGCAGCAGATTCCTTAAATTCTGCAGCAGCGATCTTAAATAATGCATCAAAGTCCTTAAATAATGCAGCAGAGTCCTTAAATACTGCAGCAGAGTCCTTAAATAATGCAGCAAAGTCCTTAAATAATGCAGCAGAGTCCTTAAATAATGCAGCAAAGTCATTAAATACTGCAGCAGAGTCCTTAAATAATGCAACAAAGTCCTTAAATAATGCAGCAGATTCCTTAAATTCTGCAGCAGCGTCCTTAAATAATGCATCAAAATCCTTAAATAATGCAGCAGAGTCCTTAAATACCACAGCAGAGTCATTAAATAATGCAGCAGAGTCCTTAAAAAATGCAGCATATTCCTTAAATAATGCAGCAGAGTCCTTAAATAATGCAATAAAGTCCTTAAATAATGCAGCAGAGTCCTTAAATAATGCAGCAACTTCCTTAATAATGCAGCTGAGTCCTTAAATAATGCAGCAACATCCTTAAATAATGCAGCAGAGTCCTTAAATACTGCATCAGCGTCCTTAAATAATGCAACAAAGTCCTTAAATAATGCAGCAAAGTCCTTAAATAATGCAGCAGAGTCCTTAAATAATGCAACAAACTCATTAAATAATGCAGCAAAGTACTTAAATAATGCAGCAAATTCCTTAAATAATGCAGCAGAATCCTTAAATATTGCAATAAAGTCCTTAAATAATGCAGCAGAGTCCTTAAATAATGCAAAAAATTCCTTAAATAATGCAGCAGAATCCTTAAATAATGCAATAAAGTCATTAAATAATGCAGCAGAGTCCTTAAATAATGCAACAAAGTCCTTAAATAATGCAGCAGATTCCTTAAATTCTGCAGCAGCGTCCTTAAATAATGCATCAAAGTCCTTAAATAATGCAGCAGAGTCCTTAAATACCACAGCAGAGTCATTAAATAATGCAGCAGAGTCCTTAAATAATGCCGCATATTCCTTAAATAATGCAGCAGAGTCCTTAAATAATGCAATAAAGTCCTTAAATAATGCAGCAGAGTCCTTAAATAATGCAGCAACGTCCTTAATAATGCAGCTGAGTCCTTAAATAATGCAGCAACATCCTTAAATAATGCAGCAGAGTCCTTAAATACTGCATCAGCGTCCTTAAATAATGCAACAAAGTCCTTAAATAATGCAGCAAAGTCCTTAAATAATGCAGCAGAGTCCTTAAATACAGCAGCAGATTCCTTAAATAATTCAGCAAAGTCCTTAAATAATGCAGTAGAGTCCTTAAATAATGCAACAAAGTCCTTAAATAATGCAGCAGAGTACTTAAATAATGCAACAAAGTCCTTAAATAATGCAGCAGAGTCCTTAAATACTGCAGCAGAGACCTTAAATAATGCAGCAAAATCCTTAAATAATGCAGCAGAGTCCTTATATAATGCAGCAGAGTCCTAAAATACCGCAGCAGAGTCCTTAAATAATGCAGCAGAGTCCTTAAATAATGCAGCAAATTCATTAAATAATGCAGCGGAGTCCTTAAATAATGCAACAAACTCATTAAATAATGCAGCAAAGTACTTAAATAATGCAGCAAATTCCTTAAATAATGCAGCAGAATCCTTAAATAATGCAATAAAGTCCTTAAATAATGCAGCAACGTCCTTAATAATGCAGCAGAGTCCTTAAATAATGCATCAAAGTCCTTAAATAATGCAGCAGAGTCCTTAAATACCACAGCAGAGTCATTAAATAATGCAGCAGAGTCCTTAAATAATGCAGCATATTCCTTAAATAATGCAGCAGAGTCCTTAAATAATGCAGCAGAGTCCTTAAGTAATGCAGCAGAGTGCTTACATAATGCAGCAGAGTCCTTATATACCGCAGCAGAGTCATTAAATAATGCAGCAGAGTCCTTAAATAATGCAGCAAATTCATTAAATAATGCACAGAGTCATTAAATAATGCAATAAAGTCCTTAAATAAAATTCAACAACACCCTTAATAATGCAGCTGAGTCCTTAAATAATTCAGCAAAGTCCTTAAATAATGCAGCAGAGTCCTTAAATACCGCAGCAGCATCCTTAAATAATGCAACAAAGTCCTTAAATAATGCAGCAGAGTCCTTAAATAATGCAACAAAGTCCTTAAATAATGCAGCAGAGTCCTTAAATAATGCAACAAACTCATTAAATAATGCAGCAAAGTACTTAAATAATGCAGCAAATTCCTTAAATAATGCAGCAGAATCCTTAAATAATGCAATAATTTCCTTAAATAATGCAGCAGAGTCCTTAAATAATGCAAAAAATTCCTTAAATAATGCATCAGAATCCTTAAATAATGCAACAAAGTCCTTAAATAATGCAGCAACGTCCTTAATAATGCAGCAGAGTCCTTAAATAATGCAGCAAAGTCCTTAAATAATGCAGAAGAGTCCTTAAATAATGCAACAAAGTCCTTAAATAATGCAGCAGAGTCCTTAAATAAAGCAGCAGAGTGCTTAAATAATGCAGCAGAGTCCTTAAATACCGCAGCAGAGTCATTAAATAATACAGCAGAGTCCTTAAATAAAGCAGCAGAGTGCTTAAATAATGCAGCAGAGTCCTAAAATAACGCTGCAGAGTCATTAAATAATACAGCAGAGTCCTTAAATAATGCAGCAAATTTCTTAAATAATGCACAGAGTCCTTAAATAATGCAATAAAGTCCTTAAATAAAATGCAGCAACGCCCTTAATAATGCAGCTGAGTCCTTAAATAATGCAGCAAAGTCCTTAAATAATGCAGCAGAGTCCTTAAATACCGCAGCAGCGTCTTTAAATAATGCAACAAAGTCCTTAAATAATGCAGCAGAGTCCTTAAATAATGCAACAAAGTCCTTAAATAATGCAGCAGAGTCCATAAATAATAATACAAACTCATTAAATAATGCAGCAAAGTACTTAAATAATGCAATAATTTCCTTAAATAATGCAGCAACATCCTTAATAATGCAGCAGAGTCCTTAAATAATGCAGCAAAATCCTTAAATAATGCAGCAGAGGCCTTAAATACTGCAGCAGCATCCTTAAATAATGCAGCAGAGTCCTTAAATAATGCAGCAGAGTCCTTAAATAATGCAACAAAGTCCTTAAATAAAATGCAGCAACGCCCTTAATAATGCAGCCGAGTCCTTCAATAATGCAGCAAAGTCCTTAAATAATGCAGCAGAGTCCTTAAATACCGCAGCAGCGTCCTTAAATAATGCAAAAAAGTCCTTAAATAATGCAACAAAGTCCTTAAATAATGCAGCAGAGTCCTTAAATAATGCAACAAACTCATTAAATAATGCAGCAAAGTACTTAAATAATGCAGCAAATTCCTTAAATAATGCAGCAGAATCCTTAAATAATGCAATAAAGTCCTTAAATAATGCAGCAACGTCCTTAATAATGCAGCAGAGTCCTTAAATAATGCAGCAAAGTCCTTAAATAATGCAGCGGAGGCCTTAAATACTGCTGCAGCATCCTTAAATAATGCAGCAGAGTCCTTAAATAATGCAACAAAGTCCTTAAATAATGCAGCAGAGTCCTTAAACAATGCAGCGAGGTCCTTAAATAATGCAACAAAGTCCGTAAATAATGCAGCAGATTCCTTAAATTCTGCAGCAGCGATCTTAAATAATGCATCAAAGTCCTTAAATAATGCAGCAGAGTCCTTAAATACTGCAGCAGAGTCCTTAAATAATGCAGCAAAGTCCTTAAATAATGCAGCAGAGTCCTTAAATAATGCAGCAAAGTCATTAAATACTGCAGCAGAGTCCTTAAATAATGCAACAAAGTCCTTAAATAATGCAGCAGATTCCTTAAATTCTGCAGCAGCGTCCTTAAATAATGCATCAAAATCCTTAAATAATGCAGCAGAGTCCTTAAATACCACAGCAGAGTCATTAAATAATGCAGCAGAGTCCTTAAAAAATGCAGCATATTCCTTAAATAATGCAGCAGAGTCCTTAAATAATGCAATAAAGTCCTTAAATAATGCAGCAGAGTCCTTAAATAATGCAGCAACTTCCTTAATAATGCAGCTGAGTCCTTAAATAATGCAGCAACATCCTTAAATAATGCAGCAGAGTCCTTAAATACTGCATCAGCGTCCTTAAATAATGCAACAAAGTCCTTAAATAATGCAGCAAAGTCCTTAAATAATGCAGCAGAGTCCTTAAATAATGCAACAAACTCATTAAATAATGCAGCAAAGTACTTAAATAATGCAGCAAATTCCTTAAATAATGCAGCAGAATCCTTAAATATTGCAATAAAGTCCTTAAATAATGCAGCAGAGTCCTTAAATAATGCAAAAAATTCCTTAAATAATGCAGCAGAATCCTTAAATAATGCAATAAAGTCATTAAATAATGCAGCAGAGTCCTTAAATAATGCAACAAAGTCCTTAAATAATGCAGCAGATTCCTTAAATTCTGCAGCAGCGTCCTTAAATAATGCATCAAAGTCCTTAAATAATGCAGCAGAGTCCTTAAATACCACAGCAGAGTCATTAAATAATGCAGCAGAGTCCTTAAATAATGCCGCATATTCCTTAAATAATGCAGCAGAGTCCTTAAATAATGCAATAAAGTCCTTAAATAATGCAGCAGAGTCCTTAAATAATGCAGCAACGTCCTTAATAATGCAGCTGAGTCCTTAAATAATGCAGCAACATCCTTAAATAATGCAGCAGAGTCCTTAAATACTGCATCAGCGTCCTTAAATAATGCAACAAAGTCCTTAAATAATGCAGCAAAGTCCTTAAATAATGCAGCAGAGTCCTTAAATACAGCAGCAGATTCCTTAAATAATTCAGCAAAGTCCTTAAATAATGCAGTAGAGTCCTTAAATAATGCAACAAAGTCCTTAAATAATGCAGCAGAGTACTTAAATAATGCAACAAAGTCCTTAAATAATGCAGCAGAGTCCTTAAATACTGCAGCAGAGACCTTAAATAATGCAGCAAAATCCTTAAATAATGCAGCAGAGTCCTTATATAATGCAGCAGAGTCCTAAAATACCGCAGCAGAGTCCTTAAATAATGCAGCAGAGTCCTTAAATAATGCAGCAAATTCATTAAATAATGCAGCGGAGTCCTTAAATAATGCAACAAACTCATTAAATAATGCAGCAAAGTACTTAAATAATGCAGCAAATTCCTTAAATAATGCAGCAGAATCCTTAAATAATGCAATAAAGTCCTTAAATAATGCAGCAACGTCCTTAATAATGCAGCAGAGTCCTTAAATAATGCAGCAAAGTCCTTAAATAATGCAGCGGAGGCCTTAAATACTGCTGCAGCATCCTTAAATAATGCAGCAGAGTCCTTAAATAATGCAACAAAGTCCTTAAATAATGCAGCAGAGTCCTTAAACAATGCAGCGAGGTCCTTAAATAATGCAACAAAGTCCGTAAATAATGCAGCAGATTCCTTAAATTCTGCAGCAGCGATCTTAAATAATGCATCAAAGTCCTTAAATAATGCAGCAGAGTCCTTAAATACTGCAGCAGAGTCCTTAAATAATGCAGCAAAGTCCTTAAATAATGCAGCAGAGTCCTTAAATAATGCAGCAAAGTCATTAAATACTGCAGCAGAGTCCTTAAATAATGCAACAAAGTCCTTAAATAATGCAGCAGATTCCTTAAATTCTGCAGCAGCGTCCTTAAATAATGCATCAAAATCCTTAAATAATGCAGCAGAGTCCTTAAATACCACAGCAGAGTCATTAAATAATGCAGCAGAGTCCTTAAAAAATGCAGCATATTCCTTAAATAATGCAGCAGAGTCCTTAAATAATGCAATAAAGTCCTTAAATAATGCAGCAGAGTCCTTAAATAATGCAGCAACTTCCTTAATAATGCAGCTGAGTCCTTAAATAATGCAGCAACATCCTTAAATAATGCAGCAGAGTCCTTAAATACTGCATCAGCGTCCTTAAATAATGCAACAAAGTCCTTAAATAATGCAGCAAAGTCCTTAAATAATGCAGCAGAGTCCTTAAATACAGCAGCAGAGTCCTTAAATAATTCAGCAAAGTCCTTAAATAATGCAGCAGAGTCCTTAAATAATGCAACAAAGTCCTTAAATAATGCAGCAGAGTCCTTAAATAATGCAACAAAGTCCTTAAATAATGCAGCAGAGTCCTTAAATACTGCAGCAGAGACCTTAAATAATGCAGCAAAATCCTTAAATAATGCAGAAGAGTCCTTAAATAATGCAGCAGATTCCTTAAATAATGCAACAAAGTCCTTAAATAAAATGCAGCAACGCCCTTAATAATGCAGCCGAGTCCTTCAATAATGCAGCAAAGTCCTTAAATAATGCAGCAGAGTCCTTAAATACCGCAGCAGCGTCCTTAAATAATGCAAAAAATTCCTTAAATAATGCAGCAAAGTCCTTAAATAATGCAACAAAGTCCTTAAATAATGCAGCAGAGTCCTTAAATAATGCAACAAACTCATTAAATAATGCAGCAAAGTACTTAAATAATGCAGCAAATTCCTTAAATAATGCAGCAGAATCCTTAAATAATGCAATAATGTCCTTAAATAATGCAGCAGAGTCCTTAAATAATGCAAAAAATTCCTTAAATAATGCATCAGAATCCTTAAATAATGCAACAAAGTCGTTAAATAATGCAGCAATGTCCTTAAATAATGCAGCAGAGTCCTTAAATAATGCAGCAAATTCCTTAAATAATGCAGCAGAGGCCTTAAATACCGAAGCAGAGTCCTTAAATAATGCAGCAAAGTCCTTAAATAATGCAGAAGAGTCCTTAAATAATGCAACAAAGTCCTTAAATAATGCAGCAGAGTCCTTAAATAATGCAACAAAGTCCTTAAATAATGCAGCAGAGTCCTTAAATACCGCAGCAGAGTCATTAAATAATACAGCAGAGTCCTTAAATAAAGCAGCAGAGTGCTTAAATAATGCAGCAGAGTCCTAAAATAGCGCTGCAGAGTCATTAAATAATACAGCAGAGTCCTTAAATAATGCAGCAAATTTCTTAAATAATGCACAGAGTCCTTAAATAATGCAATAAAGTCCTTAAATAAAATGCAGCAACGCCCTTAATAATGCAGCTGAGTCCTTAAATAATGCAGCAAAGTCCTTAAATAATGCAGCAGAGTCCTTAAATACCGCAGCAGCGTCTTTAAATAATGCAACAAAGTCCTTAAATAATGCAGCAGAGTCCTTAAATAATGCAACAAAGTCCTTAAATAATGCAGCAGAGTCCTTAAATAATGCAACAAACTCATTAAATAATGCAGCAAAGTACTTAAATATTGCAGCAAATTCCTTAAATAATGCAGCAGAATCCTTAAATAATGCAATAATTTCCTTAAATAATGCAGCAACATCCTTAATAATGCAGCAGAGTCCTTAAATAATGCAGCAAAGTCCTTAAATAATGCAACAGAGGCCTTAAATACTGCAGCAGCATCCTTAAATAATGCAGCAGAGTCCTTAAATAATGCAGCAGAGTCCTTAAATAATGCAGCAGAGTCCTTAAATAATGCAACAAAGTCCTTAAATAAAATGCAGCAACGCCCTTAATAATGCAGCCGAGTCCTTCAATAATGCAGCAAAGTCCTTAAATAATGCAGCAGAGTCCTTAAATACCGCAGCAGCTTCCTTAAATAATGCAAAAAAGTCCTTAAATAATGCAGCAGAGTCCTTAAATAATGCAACAAAGTCCTTAAATAATGCAGCAGAGTCCTTAAATAATGCAACAAACTCCTTAAATAATGCAGCAAAGAACTTAAATAATGCAGCAAATTCCTTAAATAATGCAGCAGAATCCTTAAATAATGCAATAAAGTCCTTAAATAATGCAGAAACTTCCTTAATAATGCAGCAGAGTCCTTAAATAATGCAGCAAAGTCCTTAAATAATGCAGCGGAGGCCTTAAATACTGCTGCAGTGTCCTTAAATAATGCAGCAGAGTCCTTAAATAATGCAACAAAGTCCTTAAATAATGCAGCAGAGTCCTTAAACAATGCAGCACAGTCCTTAAATAATGCAACAAAGTCCTTAAATAATGCAGCAGATTCCTTAAATTCTGCAGCAGCGTCCTTAAATAATGCATGAAAGTCCTTAAATAATGCAGCAGAGTCCTTAAATACTGCAGCAGAGTCCTTAAATAATGCAGCAAAGTCCTTAAATCATGCAGCAGAGTCCTTAAATACCGCAGCAAAGTAATTAAATAATGCAACAAAGTCCTTAAATAATGCAGCAGAGTCCTTAAATAATGCATCAAATTCCTTAAATAATGCAACAGAATCCTTAAATAATGCAATAAAGTCCTTAAATAATGCAGCAGATTCCTTAAATTCTGCAGCAGCGTCCTTAAATAATGCATCAAAGTCCTTTAATAATGCAGCAGAGTCCTTAAATACTGCAGCAGAGTCCTTAAATAATGCATCAAAGTCCTTAAATGATGCAGCAGAGTCCTTAAATACCACAGCAGAGTAATTAAATAATGCAGCAGAGTCCTTAAATAATTCAGCAAAGTCCTTAAATAATGCAGCAGAGTCCTTAAATACTGCAGCAGCGTCCTTAAATAATGCAACAAAGTCCTTAAATAATGCAGCAGAGTCCTTAAATAATGCAACAAAGTCCTTAAATAATGCAGCAGAGTCCTTAAATAATGCAACAAACTCATTAAATAATGCAGCAAAGTACTTAAATAATGCAGCAAATTCCTTAAATAATGCAGCAGAATCCTTAAATAATGCAATAAAGTCCTTAAATAATGCAGCAGAGTCCTTAAATAATGCAAAAAATTCCTTAAATAATGCAGCAGAATCCTTAAATAATGCAATAAAGTCATTAAATAATGCAGCAGAGTCCTTAAATAATGCAGCAGATTCCTTAAATTCTGCAGCATCGTCCTTAAATAATGCATCAAAGTCCTTAAATAATGCAGCAGAGTCCTTAAATACCACAGCAGAGTCATTAAATAATGCAGCAGAGTCCTTAAATAATGCAGCATATTCCTTAAATAATGCAGCAGAGTCCTTAAATAATGCAGCAGAGTCCTTAAGTAATGCAGCAGAGTGCTTACATAATGCAGCAGAGTCCTTATATACCGCAGCAGAGTCATTAAATAATGCAGCAGAGTCCTTAAATAATGCAGCAAATTCATTAAATAA
Source organism: Phyllobates terribilis (assembly GCF_046119375.1). Lineage (NCBI taxonomy): Eukaryota > Metazoa > Chordata > Amphibia > Anura > Dendrobatidae > Phyllobates > Phyllobates terribilis. Next base: position 1,217,219 of record NW_027363072.1, on the reverse strand, counting down.
TGCACAGAGTCATTAAATAATGCAATAAAGTCCTTAAATAAAATTCAACAACACCCTTAATAATGCAGCTGAGTCCTTAAATAATTCAGCAAAGTCCTTAAATAATGCAGCAGAGTCCTTAAATACCGCAGCAGCATCCTTAAATAATGCAACAAAGTCCTTAAATAATGCAGCAGAGTCCTTAAATAATGCAACAAAGTCCTTAAATAATGCAGCAGAGTCCTTAAATAATGCAACAAACTCATTAAATAATGCTGCAAAGTACTTAAATAATGCAGCAAATTCCTTAAATAATGCAGCAGAATCCTTAAATAATGCAATAATTTCCTTAAATAATGCAGCAGAGTCCTTAAATAATGCAAAAAATTCCTTAAATAATGCATCAGAATCCTTAAATAATGCAACAAAGTCCTTAAATAATGCAGCAACGTCCTTAATAATGCAGCAGAGTCCTTAAATAATGCAGCAAAGTCCTTAAATAATGCAGAAGAGTCCTTAAATAATGCAACAAAGTCCTTAAATAATGCAGCAGAGTCCTTAAATAAAGCAGCAGAGTGCTTAAATAATGCAGCAGAGTCCTTAAATACCGCAGCAGAGTCATTAAATAATACAGCAGAGTCCTTAAATAAAGCAGCAGAGTGCTTAAATAATGCAGCAGAGTCCTAAAATAACGCTGCAGAGTCATTAAATAATACAGCAGAGTCCTTAAATAATGCAGCAAATTTCTTAAATAATGCACAGAGTCCTTAAATAATGCAATAAAGTCCTTAAATAAAATGCAGCAACGCCCTTAATAATGCAGCTGAGTCCTTAAATAATGCAGCAAAGTCCTTAAATAATGCAGCAGAGTCCTTAAATACCGCAGCAGCGTCTTTAAATAATGCAACAAAGTCCTTAAATAATGCAGCAGAGTCCTTAAATAATGCAACAAAGTCCTTAAATAATGCAGCAGAGTCCATAAATAATAATACAAACTCATTAAATAATGCAGCAAAGTACTTAAATAATGCAATAATTTCCTTAAATAATGCAGCAACATCCTTAATAATGCAGCAGAGTCCTTAAATAATGCAGCAAAATCCTTAAATAATGCAGCAGAGGCCTTAAATACTGCAGCAGCATCCTTAAATAATGCAGCAGAGTCCTTAAATAATGCAGCAGAGTCCTTAAATAATGCAACAAAGTCCTTAAATAAAATGCAGCAACGCCCTTAATAATGCAGCCGAGTCCTTCAATAATGCAGCAAAGTCCTTAAATAATGCAGCAGAGTCCTTAAATACCGCAGCAGCGTCCTTAAATAATGCAAAAAAGTCCTTAAATAATGCAACAAAGTCCTTAAATAATGCAGCAGAGTCCTTAAATAATGCAACAAACTCATTAAATAATGCAGCAAAGTACTTAAATAATGCAGCAAATTCCTTAAATAATGCAGCAGAATCCTTAAATAATGCAATAAAGTCCTTAAATAATGCAGCAACGTCCTTAATAATGCAGCAGAGTCCTTAAATAATGCAGCAAAGTCCTTAAATAATGCAGCGGAGGCCTTAAATACTGCTGCAGCATCCTTAAATAATGCAGCAGAGTCCTTAAATAATGCAACAAAGTCCTTAAATAATGCAGCAGAGTCCTTAAACAATGCAGCGAGGTCCTTAAATAATGCAACAAAGTCCGTAAATAATGCAGCAGATTCCTTAAATTCTGCAGCAGCGATCTTAAATAATGCATCAAAGTCCTTAAATAATGCAGCAGAGTCCTTAAATACTGCAGCAGAGTCCTTAAATAATGCAGCAAAGTCCTTAAATAATGCAGCAGAGTCCTTAAATAATGCAGCAAAGTCATTAAATACTGCAGCAGAGTCCTTAAATAATGCAACAAAGTCCTTAAATAATGCAGCAGATTCCTTAAATTCTGCAGCAGCGTCCTTAAATAATGCATCAAAATCCTTAAATAATGCAGCAGAGTCCTTAAATACCACAGCAGAGTCATTAAATAATGCAGCAGAGTCCTTAAAAAATGCAGCATATTCCTTAAATAATGCAGCAGAGTCCTTAAATAATGCAATAAAGTCCTTAAATAATGCAGCAGAGTCCTTAAATAATGCAGCAACTTCCTTAATAATGCAGCTGAGTCCTTAAATAATGCAGCAACATCCTTAAATAATGCAGCAGAGTCCTTAAATACTGCATCAGCGTCCTTAAATAATGCAACAAAGTCCTTAAATAATGCAGCAAAGTCCTTAAATAATGCAGCAGAGTCCTTAAATAATGCAACAAACTCATTAAATAATGCAGCAAAGTACTTAAATAATGCAGCAAATTCCTTAAATAATGCAGCAGAATCCTTAAATATTGCAATAAAGTCCTTAAATAATGCAGCAGAGTCCTTAAATAATGCAAAAAATTCCTTAAATAATGCAGCAGAATCCTTAAATAATGCAATAAAGTCATTAAATAATGCAGCAGAGTCCTTAAATAATGCAACAAAGTCCTTAAATAATGCAGCAGATTCCTTAAATTCTGCAGCAGCGTCCTTAAATAATGCATCAAAGTCCTTAAATAATGCAGCAGAGTCCTTAAATACCACAGCAGAGTCATTAAATAATGCAGCAGAGTCCTTAAATAATGCCGCATATTCCTTAAATAATGCAGCAGAGTCCTTAAATAATGCAATAAAGTCCTTAAATAATGCAGCAGAGTCCTTAAATAATGCAGCAACGTCCTTAATAATGCAGCTGAGTCCTTAAATAATGCAGCAACATCCTTAAATAATGCAGCAGAGTCATTAAATACTGCATCAGCGTCCTTAAATAATGCAACAAAGTCCTTAAATAATGCAGCAAAGTCCTTAAATAATGCAGCAGAGTCCTTAAATACAGCAGCAGATTCCTTAAATAATTCAGCAAAGTCCTTAAATAATGCAGTAGAGTCCTTAAATAATGCAACAAAGTCCTTAAATAATGCAGCAGAGTACTTAAATAATGCAACAAAGTCCTTAAATAATGCAGCAGAGTCCTTAAATACTGCAGCAGAGACCTTAAATAATGCAGCAAAATCCTTAAATAATGCAGCAGAGTCCTTATATAATGCAGCAGAGTCCTAAAATACCGCAGCAGAGTCCTTAAATAATGCAGCAGAGTCCTTAAATAATGCAGCAAATTCATTAAATAATGCAGCGGAGTCCTTAAATAATGCAACAAACTCATTAAATAATGCAGCAAAGTACTTAAATAATGCAGCAAATTCCTTAAATAATGCAGCAGAATCCTTAAATAATGCAATAAAGTCCTTAAATAATGCAGCAACGTCCTTAATAATGCAGCAGAGTCCTTAAATAATGCATCAAAGTCCTTAAATAATGCAGCAGAGTCCTTAAATACCACAGCAGAGTCATTAAATAATGCAGCAGAGTCCTTAAATAATGCAGCATATTCCTTAAATAATGCAGCAGAGTCCTTAAATAATGCAGCAGAGTCCTTAAGTAATGCAGCAGAGTGCTTACATAATGCAGCAGAGTCCTTATATACCGCAGCAGAGTCATTAAATAATGCAGCAGAGTCCTTAAATAATGCAGCAAATTCATTAAATAATGCACAGAGTCATTAAATAATGCAATAAAGTCCTTAAATAAAATTCAACAACACCCTTAATAATGCAGCTGAGTCCTTAAATAATTCAGCAAAGTCCTTAAATAATGCAGCAGAGTCCTTAAATACCGCAGCAGCATCCTTAAATAATGCAACAAAGTCCTTAAATAATGCAGCAGAGTCCTTAAATAATGCAACAAAGTCCTTAAATAATGCAGCAGAGTCCTTAAATAATGCAACAAACTCATTAAATAATGCAGCAAAGTACTTAAATAATGCAGCAAATTCCTTAAATAATGCAGCAGAATCCTTAAATAATGCAATAATTTCCTTAAATAATGCAGCAGAGTCCTTAAATAATGCAAAAAATTCCTTAAATAATGCATCAGAATCCTTAAATAATGCAACAAAGTCCTTAAATAATGCAGCAACGTCCTTAATAATGCAGCAGAGTCCTTAAATAATGCAGCAAAGTCCTTAAATAATGCAGAAGAGTCCTTAAATAATGCAACAAAGTCCTTAAATAATGCAGCAGAGTCCTTAAATAAAGCAGCAGAGTGCTTAAATAATGCAGCAGAGTCCTTAAATACCGCAGCAGAGTCATTAAATAATACAGCAGAGTCCTTAAATAAAGCAGCAGAGTGCTTAAATAATGCAGCAGAGTCCTAAAATAACGCTGCAGAGTCATTAAATAATACAGCAGAGTCCTTAAATAATGCAGCAAATTTCTTAAATAATGCACAGAGTCCTTAAATAATGCAATAAAGTCCTTAAATAAAATGCAGCAACGCCCTTAATAATGCAGCTGAGTCCTTAAATAATGCAGCAAAGTCCTTAAATAATGCAGCAGAGTCCTTAAATACCGCAGCAGCGTCTTTAAATAATGCAACAAAGTCCTTAAATAATGCAGCAGAGTCCTTAAATAATGCAACAAAGTCCTTAAATAATGCAGCAGAGTCCATAAATAATAATACAAACTCATTAAATAATGCAGCAAAGTACTTAAATAATGCAATAATTTCCTTAAATAATGCAGCAACATCCTTAATAATGCAGCAGAGTCCTTAAATAATGCAGCAAAATCCTTAAATAATGCAGCAGAGGCCTTAAATACTGCAGCAGCATCCTTAAATAATGCAGCAGAGTCCTTAAATAATGCAGCAGAGTCCTTAAATAATGCAACAAAGTCCTTAAATAAAATGCAGCAACGCCCTTAATAATGCAGCCGAGTCCTTCAATAATGCAGCAAAGTCCTTAAATAATGCAGCAGAGTCCTTAAATACCGCAGCAGCGTCCTTAAATAATGCAAAAAAGTCCTTAAATAATGCAACAAAGTCCTTAAATAATGCAGCAGAGTCCTTAAATAATGCAACAAACTCATTAAATAATGCAGCAAAGTACTTAAATAATGCAGCAAATTCCTTAAATAATGCAGCAGAATCCTTAAATAATGCAATAAAGTCCTTAAATAATGCAGCAACGTCCTTAATAATGCAGCAGAGTCCTTAAATAATGCAGCAAAGTCCTTAAATAATGCAGCGGAGGCCTTAAATACTGCTGCAGCATCCTTAAATAATGCAGCAGAGTCCTTAAATAATGCAACAAAGTCCTTAAATAATGCAGCAGAGTCCTTAAACAATGCAGCGAGGTCCTTAAATAATGCAACAAAGTCCGTAAATAATGCAGCAGATTCCTTAAATTCTGCAGCAGCGATCTTAAATAATGCATCAAAGTCCTTAAATAATGCAGCAGAGTCCTTAAATACTGCAGCAGAGTCCTTAAATAATGCAGCAAAGTCCTTAAATAATGCAGCAGAGTCCTTAAATAATGCAGCAAAGTCATTAAATACTGCAGCAGAGTCCTTAAATAATGCAACAAAGTCCTTAAATAATGCAGCAGATTCCTTAAATTCTGCAGCAGCGTCCTTAAATAATGCATCAAAATCCTTAAATAATGCAGCAGAGTCCTTAAATACCACAGCAGAGTCATTAAATAATGCAGCAGAGTCCTTAAAAAATGCAGCATATTCCTTAAATAATGCAGCAGAGTCCTTAAATAATGCAATAAAGTCCTTAAATAATGCAGCAGAGTCCTTAAATAATGCAGCAACTTCCTTAATAATGCAGCTGAGTCCTTAAATAATGCAGCAACATCCTTAAATAATGCAGCAGAGTCCTTAAATACTGCATCAGCGTCCTTAAATAATGCAACAAAGTCCTTAAATAATGCAGCAAAGTCCTTAAATAATGCAGCAGAGTCCTTAAATAATGCAACAAACTCATTAAATAATGCAGCAAAGTACTTAAATAATGCAGCAAATTCCTTAAATAATGCAGCAGAATCCTTAAATATTGCAATAAAGTCCTTAAATAATGCAGCAGAGTCCTTAAATAATGCAAAAAATTCCTTAAATAATGCAGCAGAATCCTTAAATAATGCAATAAAGTCATTAAATAATGCAGCAGAGTCCTTAAATAATGCAACAAAGTCCTTAAATAATGCAGCAGATTCCTTAAATTCTGCAGCAGCGTCCTTAAATAATGCATCAAAGTCCTTAAATAATGCAGCAGAGTCCTTAAATACCACAGCAGAGTCATTAAATAATGCAGCAGAGTCCTTAAATAATGCCGCATATTCCTTAAATAATGCAGCAGAGTCCTTAAATAATGCAATAAAGTCCTTAAATAATGCAGCAGAGTCCTTAAATAATGCAGCAACGTCCTTAATAATGCAGCTGAGTCCTTAAATAATGCAGCAACATCCTTAAATAATGCAGCAGAGTCCTTAAATACTGCATCAGCGTCCTTAAATAATGCAACAAAGTCCTTAAATAATGCAGCAAAGTCCTTAAATAATGCAGCAGAGTCCTTAAATACAGCAGCAGATTCCTTAAATAATTCAGCAAAGTCCTTAAATAATGCAGTAGAGTCCTTAAATAATGCAACAAAGTCCTTAAATAATGCAGCAGAGTACTTAAATAATGCAACAAAGTCCTTAAATAATGCAGCAGAGTCCTTAAATACTGCAGCAGAGACCTTAAATAATGCAGCAAAATCCTTAAATAATGCAGCAGAGTCCTTATATAATGCAGCAGAGTCCTAAAATACCGCAGCAGAGTCCTTAAATAATGCAGCAGAGTCCTTAAATAATGCAGCAAATTCATTAAATAATGCAGCGGAGTCCTTAAATAATGCAACAAACTCATTAAATAATGCAGCAAAGTACTTAAATAATGCAGCAAATTCCTTAAATAATGCAGCAGAATCCTTAAATAATGCAATAAAGTCCTTAAATAATGCAGCAACGTCCTTAATAATGCAGCAGAGTCCTTAAATAATGCAGCAAAGTCCTTAAATAATGCAGCGGAGGCCTTAAATACTGCTGCAGCATCCTTAAATAATGCAGCAGAGTCCTTAAATAATGGAACAAAGTCCTTAAATAATGCAGCAGAGTCCTTAAACAATGCAGCGAGGTCCTTAAATAATGCAACAAAGTCCGTAAATAATGCAGCAGATTCCTTAAATTCTGCAGCAGCGATCTTAAATAATGCATCAAAGTCCTTAAATAATGCAGCAGAGTCCTTAAATACTGCAGCAGAGTCCTTAAATAATGCAGCAAAGTCCTTAAATAATGCAGCAGAGTCCTTAAATAATGCAGCAAAGTCATTAAATACTGCAGCAGAGTCCTTAAATAATGCAACAAAGTCCTTAAATAATGCAGCAGATTCCTTAAATTCTGCAGCAGCGTCCTTAAATAATGCATCAAAATCCTTAAATAATGCAGCAGAGTCCTTAAATACCACAGCAGAGTCATTAAATAATGCAGCAGAGTCCTTAAAAAATGCAGCATATTCCTTAAATAATGCAGCAGAGTCCTTAAATAATGCAATAAAGTCCTTAAATAATGCAGCAGAGTCCTTAAATAATGCAGCAACTTCCTTAATAATGCAGCTGAGTCCTTAAATAATGCAGCAACATCCTTAAATAATGCAGCAGAGTCCTTAAATACTGCATCAGCGTCCTTAAATAATGCAACAAAGTCCTTAAATAATGCAGCAAAGTCCTTAAATAATGCAGCAGAGTCCTTAAATACAGCAGCAGAGTCCTTAAATAATTCAGCAAAGTCCTTAAATAATGCAGCAGAGTCCTTAAATAATGCAACAAAGTCCTTAAATAATGCAGCAGAGTCCTTAAATAATGCAACAAAGTCCTTAAATAATGCAGCAGAGTCCTTAAATACTGCAGCAGAGACCTTAAATAATGCAGCAAAATCCTTAAATAATGCAGAAGAGTCCTTAAATAATGCAGCAGATTCCTTAAATAATGCAACAAAGTCCTTAAATAAAATGCAGCAACGCCCTTAATAATGCAGCCGAGTCCTTCAATAATGCAGCAAAGTCCTTAAATAATGCAGCAGAGTCCTTAAATACCGCAGCAGCGTCCTTAAATAATGCAAAAAATTCCTTAAATAATGCAGCAAAGTCCTTAAATAATGCAACAAAGTCCTTAAATAATGCAGCAGAGTCCTTAAATAATGCAACAAACTCATTAAATAATGCAGCAAAGTACTTAAATAATGCAGCAAATTCCTTAAATAATGCAGCAGAATCCTTAAATAATGCAATAATGTCCTTAAATAATGCAGCAGAGTCCTTAAATAATGCAAAAAATTCCTTAAATAATGCATCAGAATCCTTAAATAATGCAACAAAGTCGTTAAATAATGCAGCAATGTCCTTAAATAATGCAGCAGAGTCCTTAAATAATGCAGCAAATTCCTTAAATAATGCAGCAGAGGCCTTAAATACCGAAGCAGAGTCCTTAAATAATGCAGCAAAGTCCTTAAATAATGCAGAAGAGTCCTTAAATAATGCAACAAAGTCCTTAAATAATGCAGCAGAGTCCTTAAATAATGCAACAAAGTCCTTAAATAATGCAGCAGAGTCCTTAAATACCGCAGCAGAGTCATTAAATAATACAGCAGAGTCCTTAAATAAAGCAGCAGAGTGCTTAAATAATGCAGCAGAGTCCTAAAATAGCGCTGCAGAGTCATTAAATAATACAGCAGAGTCCTTAAATAATGCAGCAAATTTCTTAAATAATGCACAGAGTCCTTAAATAATGCAATAAAGTCCTTAAATAAAATGCAGCAACGCCCTTAATAATGCAGCTGAGTCCTTAAATAATGCAGCAAAGTCCTTAAATAATGCAGCAGAGTCCTTAAATACCGCAGCAGCGTCTTTAAATAATGCAACAAAGTCCTTAAATAATGCAGCAGAGTCCTTAAATAATGCAACAAAGTCCTTAAATAATGCAGCAGAGTCCTTAAATAATGCAACAAACTCATTAAATAATGCAGCAAAGTACTTAAATATTGCAGCAAATTCCTTAAATAATGCAGCAGAATCCTTAAATAATGCAATAATTTCCTTAAATAATGCAGCAACATCCTTAATAATGCAGCAGAGTCCTTAAATAATGCAGCAAAGTCCTTAAATAATGCAACAGAGGCCTTAAATACTGCAGCAGCATCCTTAAATAATGCAGCAGAGTCCTTAAATAATGCAGCAGAGTCCTTAAATAATGCAGCAGAGTCCTTAAATAATGCAACAAAGTCCTTAAATAAAATGCAGCAACGCCCTTAATAATGCAGCCGAGTCCTTCAATAATGCAGCAAAGTCCTTAAATAATGCAGCAGAGTCCTTAAATACCGCAGCAGCTTCCTTAAATAATGCAAAAAAGTCCTTAAATAATGCAGCAGAGTCCTTAAATAATGCAACAAAGTCCTTAAATAATGCAGCAGAGTCCTTAAATAATGCAACAAACTCCTTAAATAATGCAGCAAAGAACTTAAATAATGCAGCAAATTCCTTAAATAATGCAGCAGAATCCTTAAATAATGCAATAAAGTCCTTAAATAATGCAGAAACTTCCTTAATAATGCAGCAGAGTCCTTAAATAATGCAGCAAAGTCCTTAAATAATGCAGCGGAGGCCTTAAATACTGCTGCAGTGTCCTTAAATAATGCAGCAGAGTCCTTAAATAATGCAACAAAGTCCTTAAATAATGCAGCAGAGTCCTTAAACAATGCAGCACAGTCCTTAAATAATGCAACAAAGTCCTTAAATAATGCAGCAGATTCCTTAAATTCTGCAGCAGCGTCCTTAAATAATGCATGAAAGTCCTTAAATAATGCAGCAGAGTCCTTAAATACTGCAGCAGAGTCCTTAAATAATGCAGCAAAGTCCTTAAATCATGCAGCAGAGTCCTTAAATACCGCAGCAAAGTAATTAAATAATGCAACAAAGTCCTTAAATAATGCAGCAGAGTCCTTAAATAATGCATCAAATTCCTTAAATAATGCAACAGAATCCTTAAATAATGCAATAAAGTCCTTAAATAATGCAGCAGATTCCTTAAATTCTGCAGCAGCGTCCTTAAATAATGCATCAAAGTCCTTTAATAATGCAGCAGAGTCCTTAAATACTGCAGCAGAGTCCTTAAATAATGCATCAAAGTCCTTAAATGATGCAGCAGAGTCCTTAAATACCACAGCAGAGTAATTAAATAATGCAGCAGAGTCCTTAAATAATTCAGCAAAGTCCTTAAATAATGCAGCAGAGTCCTTAAATACTGCAGCAGCGTCCTTAAATAATGCAACAAAGTCCTTAAATAATGCAGCAGAGTCCTTAAATAATGCAACAAAGTCCTTAAATAATGCAGCAGAGTCCTTAAATAATGCAACAAACTCATTAAATAATGCAGCAAAGTACTTAAATAATGCAGCAAATTCCTTAAATAATGCAGCAGAATCCTTAAATAATGCAATAAAGTCCTTAAATAATGCAGCAGAGTCCTTAAATAATGCAAAAAATTCCTTAAATAATGCAGCAGAATCCTTAAATAATGCAATAAAGTCATTAAATAATGCAGCAGAGTCCTTAAATAATGCAGCAGATTCCTTAAATTCTGCAGCATCGTCCTTAAATAATGCATCAAAGTCCTTAAATAATGCAGCAGAGTCCTTAAATACCACAGCAGAGTCATTAAATAATGCAGCAGAGTCCTTAAATAATGCAGCATATTCCTTAAATAATGCAGCAGAGTCCTTAAATAATGCAGCAGAGTCCTTAAGTAATGCAGCAGAGTGCTTACATAATGCAGCAGAGTCCTTATATACCGCAGCAGAGTCATTAAATAATGCAGCAGAGTCCTTAAATAATGCAGCAAATTCATTAAATAATGCACAGAGTCATTAAATAATGCAATAAAGTCCTTAAATAAAATTCAACAACACCCTTAATAATGCAGCTGAGTCCTTAAATAATTCAGCAAAGTCCTTAAATAATGCAGCAGAGTCCTTAAATACCGCAGCAGCATCCTTAAATAATGCAACAAAGTCCTTAAATAATGCAGCAGAGTCCTTAAATAATGCAACAAAGTCCTTAAATAATGCAGCAGAGTCCTTAAATAATGCAACAAACTCATTAAATAATGCAGCAAAGTACTTAAATAATGCAGCAAATTCCTTAAATAATGCAGCAGAATCCTTAAATAATGCAATAATTTCCTTAAATAATGCAGCAGAGTCCTTAAATAATGCAAAAAATTCCTTAAATAATGCATCAGAATCCTTAAATAATGCAACAAAGTCCTTAAATAATGCAGCAACGTCCTTAATAATGCAGCAGAGTCCTTAAATAATGCAGCAAAGTCCTTAAATAATGCAGAAGAGTCCTTAAATAATGCAACAAAGTCCTTAAATAATGCAGCAGAGTCCTTAAATAAAGCAGCAGAGTGCTTAAATAATGCAGCAGAGTCCTTAAATACCGCAGCAGAGTCATTAAATAATACAGCAGAGTCCTTAAATAAAGCAGCAGAGTGCTTAAATAATGCAGCAGAGTCCTAAAATAACGCTGCAGAGTCATTAAATAATACAGCAGAGTCCTTAAATAATGCAGCAAATTTCTTAAATAATGCACAGAGTCCTTAAATAATGCAATAAAGTCCTTAAATAAAATGCAGCAACGCCCTTAATAATGCAGCTGAGTCCTTAAATAATGCAGCAAAGTCCTTAAATAATGCAGCAGAGTCCTTAAATACCGCAGCAGCGTCTTTAAATAATGCAACAAAGTCCTTAAATAATGCAGCAGAGTCCTTAAATAATGCAACAAAGTCCTTAAATAATGCAGCAGAGTCCATAAATAATAATACAAACTCATTAAATAATGCAGCAAAGTACTTAAATAATGCAATAATTTCCTTAAATAATGCAGCAACATCCTTAATAATGCAGCAGAGTCCTTAAATAATGCAGCAAAATCCTTAAATAATGCAGCAGAGGCCTTAAATACTGCAGCAGCATCCTTAAATAATGCAGCAGAGTCCTTAAATAATGCAGCAGAGTCCTTAAATAATGCAACAAAGTCCTTAAATAAAATGCAGCAACGCCCTTAATAATGCAGCCGAGTCCTTCAATAATGCAGCAAAGTCCTTAAATAATGCAGCAGAGTCCTTAAATACCGCAGCAGCGTCCTTAAATAATGCAAAAAAGTCCTTAAATAATGCAACAAAGTCCTTAAATAATGCAGCAGAGTCCTTAAATAATGCAACAAACTCATTAAATAATGCAGCAAAGTACTTAAATAATGCAGCAAATTCCTTAAATAATGCAGCAGAATCCTTAAATAATGCAATAAAGTCCTTAAATAATGCAGCAACGTCCTTAATAATGCAGCAGAGTCCTTAAATAATGCAGCAAAGTCCTTAAATAATGCAGCGGAGGCCTTAAATACTGCTGCAGCATCCTTAAATAATGCAGCAGAGTCCTTAAATAATGCAACAAAGTCCTTAAATAATGCAGCAGAGTCCTTAAACAATGCAGCGAGGTCCTTAAATAATGCAACAAAGTCCGTAAATAATGCAGCAGATTCCTTAAATTCTGCAGCAGCGATCTTAAATAATGCATCAAAGTCCTTAAATAATGCAGCAGAGTCCTTAAATACTGCAGCAGAGTCCTTAAATAATGCAGCAAAGTCCTTAAATAATGCAGCAGAGTCCTTAAATAATGCAGCAAAGTCATTAAATACTGCAGCAGAGTCCTTAAATAATGCAACAAAGTCCTTAAATAATGCAGCAGATTCCTTAAATTCTGCAGCAGCGTCCTTAAATAATGCATCAAAATCCTTAAATAATGCAGCAGAGTCCTTAAATACCACAGCAGAGTCATTAAATAATGCAGCAGAGTCCTTAAAAAATGCAGCATATTCCTTAAATAATGCAGCAGAGTCCTTAAATAATGCAATAAAGTCCTTAAATAATGCAGCAGAGTCCTTAAATAATGCAGCAACTTCCTTAATAATGCAGCTGAGTCCTTAAATAATGCAGCAACATCCTTAAATAATGCAGCAGAGTCCTTAAATACTGCATCAGCGTCCTTAAATAATGCAACAAAGTCCTTAAATAATGCAGCAAAGTCCTTAAATAATGCAGCAGAGTCCTTAAATAATGCAACAAACTCATTAAATAATGCAGCAAAGTACTTAAATAATGCAGCAAATTCCTTAAATAATGCAGCAGAATCCTTAAATATTGCAATAAAGTCCTTAAATAATGCAGCAGAGTCCTTAAATAATGCAAAAAATTCCTTAAATAATGCAGCAGAATCCTTAAATAATGCAATAAAGTCATTAAATAATGCAGCAGAGTCCTTAAATAATGCAACAAAGTCCTTAAATAATGCAGCAGATTCCTTAAATTCTGCAGCAGCGTCCTTAAATAATGCATCAAAGTCCTTAAATAATGCAGCAGAGTCCTTAAATACCACAGCAGAGTCATTAAATAATGCAGCAGAGTCCTTAAATAATGCCGCATATTCCTTAAATAATGCAGCAGAGTCCTTAAATAATGCAATAAAGTCCTTAAATAATGCAGCAGAGTCCTTAAATAATGCAGCAACGTCCTTAATAATGCAGCTGAGTCCTTAAATAATGCAGCAACATCCTTAAATAATGCAGCAGAGTCCTTAAATACTGCATCAGCGTCCTTAAATAATGCAACAAAGTCCTTAAATAATGCAGCAAAGTCCTTAAATAATGCAGCAGAGTCCTTAAATACAGCAGCAGATTCCTTAAATAATTCAGCAAAGTCCTTAAATAATGCAGTAGAGTCCTTAAATAATGCAACAAAGTCCTTAAATAATGCAGCAGAGTACTTAAATAATGCAACAAAGTCCTTAAATAATGCAGCAGAGTCCTTAAATACTGCAGCAGAGACCTTAAATAATGCAGCAAAATCCTTAAATAATGCAGCAGAGTCCTTATATAATGCAGCAGAGTCCTAAAATACCGCAGCAGAGTCCTTAAATAATGCAGCAGAGTCCTTAAATAATGCAGCAAATTCATTAAATAATGCAGCGGAGTCCTTAAATAATGCAACAAACTCATTAAATAATGCAGCAAAGTACTTAAATAATGCAGCAAATTCCTTAAATAATGCAGCAGAATCCTTAAATAATGCAATAAAGTCCTTAAATAATGCAGCAACGTCCTTAATAATGCAGCAGAGTCCTTAAATAATGCAGCAAAGTCCTTAAATAATGCAGCGGAGGCCTTAAATACTGCTGCAGCATCCTTAAATAATGCAGCAGAGTCCTTAAATAATGCAACAAAGTCCTTAAATAATGCAGCAGAGTCCTTAAACAATGCAGCGAGGTCCTTAAATAATGCAACAAAGTCCGTAAATAATGCAGCAGATTCCTTAAATTCTGCAGCAGCGATCTTAAATAATGCATCAAAGTCCTTAAATAATGCAGCAGAGTCCTTAAATACTGCAGCAGAGTCCTTAAATAATGCAGCAAAGTCCTTAAATAATGCAGCAGAGTCCTTAAATAATGCAGCAAAGTCATTAAATACTGCAGCAGAGTCCTTAAATAATGCAACAAAGTCCTTAAATAATGCAGCAGATTCCTTAAATTCTGCAGCAGCGTCCTTAAATAATGCATCAAAATCCTTAAATAATGCAGCAGAGTCCTTAAATACCACAGCAGAGTCATTAAATAATGCAGCAGAGTCCTTAAAAAATGCAGCATATTCCTTAAATAATGCAGCAGAGTCCTTAAATAATGCAATAAAGTCCTTAAATAATGCAGCAGAGTCCTTAAATAATGCAGCAACTTCCTTAATAATGCAGCTGAGTCCTTAAATAATGCAGCAACATCCTTAAATAATGCAGCAGAGTCCTTAAATACTGCATCAGCGTCCTTAAATAATGCAACAAAGTCCTTAAATAATGCAGCAAAGTCCTTAAATAATGCAGCAGAGTCCTTAAATACAGCAGCAGAGTCCTTAAATAATTCAGCAAAGTCCTTAAATAATGCAGCAGAGTCCTTAAATAATGCAACAAAGTCCTTAAATAATGCAGCAGAGTCCTTAAATAATGCAACAAAGTCCTTAAATAATGCAGCAGAGTCCTTAAATACTGCAGCAGAGACCTTAAATAATGCAGCAAAATCCTTAAATAATGCAGAAGAGTCCTTAAATAATGCAGCAGATTCCTTAAATAATGCAACAAAGTCCTTAAATAAAATGCAGCAACGCCCTTAATAATGCAGCCGAGTCCTTCAATAATGCAGCAAAGTCCTTAAATAATGCAGCAGAGTCCTTAAATACCGCAGCAGCGTCCTTAAATAATGCAAAAAATTCCTTAAATAATGCAGCAAAGTCCTTAAATAATGCAACAAAGTCCTTAAATAATGCAGCAGAGTCCTTAAATAATGCAACAAACTCATTAAATAATGCAGCAAAGTACTTAAATAATGCAGCAAATTCCTTAAATAATGCAGCAGAATCCTTAAATAATGCAATAATGTCCTTAAATAATGCAGCAGAGTCCTTAAATAATGCAAAAAATTCCTTAAATAATGCATCAGAATCCTTAAATAATGCAACAAAGTCGTTAAATAATGCAGCAATGTCCTTAAATAATGCAGCAGAGTCCTTAAATAATGCAGCAAATTCCTTAAATAATGCAGCAGAGGCCTTAAATACCGAAGCAGAGTCCTTAAATAATGCAGCAAAGTCCTTAAATAATGCAGAAGAGTCCTTAAATAATGCAACAAAGTCCTTAAATAATGCAGCAGAGTCCTTAAATAATGCAACAAAGTCCTTAAATAATGCAGCAGAGTCCTTAAATACCGCAGCAGAGTCATTAAATAATACAGCAGAGTCCTTAAATAAAGCAGCAGAGTGCTTAAATAATGCAGCAGAGTCCTAAAATAGCGCTGCAGAGTCATTAAATAATACAGCAGAGTCCTTAAATAATGCAGCAAATTTCTTAAATAATGCACAGAGTCCTTAAATAATGCAATAAAGTCCTTAAATAAAATGCAGCAACGCCCTTAATAATGCAGCTGAGTCCTTAAATAATGCAGCAAAGTCCTTAAATAATGCAGCAGAGTCCTTAAATACCGCAGCAGCGTCTTTAAATAATGCAACAAAGTCCTTAAATAATGCAGCAGAGTCCTTAAATAATGCAACAAAGTCCTTAAATAATGCAGCAGAGTCCTTAAATAATGCAACAAACTCATTAAATAATGCAGCAAAGTACTTAAATATTGCAGCAAATTCCTTAAATAATGCAGCAGAATCCTTAAATAATGCAATAATTTCCTTAAATAATGCAGCAACATCCTTAATAATGCAGCAGAGTCCTTAAATAATGCAGCAAAGTCCTTAAATAATGCAACAGAGGCCTTAAATACTGCAGCAGCATCCTTAAATAATGCAGCAGAGTCCTTAAATAATGCAGCAGAGTCCTTAAATAATGCAGCAGAGTCCTTAAATAATGCAACAAAGTCCTTAAATAAAATGCAGCAACGCCCTTAATAATGCAGCCGAGTCCTTCAATAATGCAGCAAAGTCCTTAAATAATGCAGCAGAGTCCTTAAATACCGCAGCAGCTTCCTTAAATAATGCAAAAAAGTCCTTAAATAATGCAGCAGAGTCCTTAAATAATGCAACAAAGTCCTTAAATAATGCAGCAGATTCCTTAAATTTCGCAGCAGCGTCCTTAAATAATACATCAAAGTCCTTAAATAATGCAGCAGAGTCCTAAACTACCGCAGCAGAGTCCTTAAATAATGCAGCAAAGTCCTTAAATAATGCAGCAGAGTGCTTACATAATGCAGCAGAGTCCTTAAATACCGCAGCAGAGTCACTAAATAATGCAGCAGAGTCCTTAAATAATGCAGCAAATTCATTAAATAATGCACAGAGTCATTAAATAATGCAATAAAGTCCTTAAATAAAATTCAACAACACCCTTAATAATGCAGCTGAGTCCTTAAATAATTCAGCAAAGTCCTTAAATAATGCAGCAGAGTCCTTAAATACCGCAGCAGCATCCTTAAATAATGCAACAAAGTCCTTAAATAATGCAGCAGAGTCCTTAAATAATGCAACAACGTCCTTAAATAATGCAGCAGAGTCCTTAAATAATGCAACAAACTCATTAAATAATGCAGCAAAGTACTTAAATAATGCAGCAAATTCCTTAAATAATGCAGCAGAATCCTTAAATAATGCAATAATGTCCTTAAATAATGCAGCAGAGTCCTTAAATAATGCAAAAAATTCCTTAAATAATGCATCAGAATCCTTAAATAATGCAACAAAGTCGTTAAATAATGCAGCAACGTCCTTAAATAATGCAGCAGAGTCCTTAAATAATGCAGCAAATTCCTTAAATAATGCAGCAGAGGCCTTAAATACCGAAGCAGAGTCCTTAAATAATGCAGCAAAGTCCTTAAATAATGCAGAAGAGTCCTTAAATAATGCAACAAAGTCCTTAAATAATGCAGCAGAGTCCTTAAATAATGCAACAAAGTCCTTAAATAATGCAGCAGAGTCCTTAAATACCGCAGCAGAGTCATTAAATAATACAGCAGAGTCCTTAAATAAAGCAGCAGAGTGCTTAAATAATGCAGCAGAGTCCTAAAATAGCGCTGCAGAGTCATTAAATAATACAGCAGAGTCCTTAAATAATGCAGCAAATTTCTTAAATAATGCACAGAGTCCTTAAATAATGCAATAAAGTCCTTAAATAAAATGCAGCAACGCCCTTAATAATGCAGCTGAGTCCTTAAATAATGCAGCAAAGTCCTTAAATAATGCAGCAGAGTCCTTAAATACCGCAGCAGCGTCTTTAAATAATGCAACAAAGTCCTTAAATAATGCAGCAGAGTCCTTAAATAATGCAACAAAGTCCTTAAATAATGCAGCAGAGTCCTTAAATAATGCAACAAACTCATTAAATAATGCAGCAAAGTACTTAAATATTGCAGCAAATTCCTTAAATAATGCAGCAGAATCCTTAAATAATGCAATAATTTCCTTAAATAATGCAGCAACATCCTTAATAATGCAGCAGAGTCCTTAAATAATGCAGCAAAGTCCTTAAATAATGCAACAGAGGCCTTAAATACTGCAGCAGCATCCTTAAATAATGCAGCAGAGTCCTTAAATAATGCAGCAGAGTCCTTAAATAATGCAGCAGAGTCCTTAAATAATGCAACAAAGTCCTTAAATAAAATGCAGCAACGCCCTTAATAATGCAGCCGAGTCCTTCAATAATGCAGCAAAGTCCTTAAATAATGCAGCAGAGTCCTTAAATACCGCAGCAGCTTCCTTAAATAATGCAAAAAAGTCCTTAAATAATGCAGCAGAGTCCTTAAATAATGCAACAAAGTCCTTAAATAATGCAGCAGAGTCCTTAAATAATGCAACAAACTCCTTAAATAATGCAGCAAAGAACTTAAATAATGCAGCAAATTCCTTAAATAATGCAGCAGAATCCTTAAATAATGCAATAAAGTCCTTAAATAATGCAGAAACTTCCTTAATAATGCAGCAGAGTCCTTAAATAATGCAGCAAAGTCCTTAAATAATGCAGCGGAGGCCTTAAATACTGCTGCAGTGTCCTTAAATAATGCAGCAGAGTCCTTAAATAATGCAACAAAGTCCTTAAATAATGCAGCAGAGTCCTTAAACAATGCAGCACAGTCCTTAAATAATGCAACAAAGTCCTTAAATAATGCAGCAGATTCCTTAAATTCTGCAGCAGCGTCCTTAAATAATGCATGAAAGTCCTTAAATAATGCAGCAGAGTCCTTAAATACTGCAGCAGAGTCCTTAAATAATGCAGCAAAGTCCTTAAATCATGCAGCAGAGTCCTTAAATACCGCAGCAAAGTAATTAAATAATGCAACAAAGTCCTTAAATAATGCAGCAGAGTCCTTAAATAATGCATCAAATTCCTTAAATAATGCAACAGAATCCTTAAATAATGCAATAAAGTCCTTAAATAATGCAGCAGATTCCTTAAATTCTGCAGCAGCGTCCTTAAATAATGCATCAAAGTCCTTTAATAATGCAGCAGAGTCCTTAAATACTGCAGCAGAGTCCTTAAATAATGCATCAAAGTCCTTAAATGATGCAGCAGAGTCCTTAAATACCACAGCAGAGTAATTAAATAATGCAGCAGAGTCCTTAAATAATTCAGCAAAGTCCTTAAATAATGCAGCAGAGTCCTTAAATACTGCAGCAGCGTCCTTAAATAATGCAACAAAGTCCTTAAATAATGCAGCAGAGTCCTTAAATAATGCAACAAAGTCCTTAAATAATGCAGCAGAGTCCTTAAATAATGCAACAAACTCATTAAATAATGCAGCAAAGTACTTAAATAATGCAGCAAATTCCTTAAATAATGCAGCAGAATCCTTAAATAATGCAATAAAGTCCTTAAATAATGCAGCAGAGTCCTTAAATAATGCAAAAAATTCCTTAAATAATGCAGCAGAATCCTTAAATAATGCAATAAAGTCATTAAATAATGCAGCAGAGTCCTTAAATAATGCAGCAGATTCCTTAAATTCTGCAGCATCGTCCTTAAATAATGCATCAAAGTCCTTAAATAATGCAGCAGAGTCCTTAAATACCACAGCAGAGTCATTAAATAATGCAGCAGAGTCCTTAAATAATGCAGCATATTCCTTAAATAATGCAGCAGAGTCCTTAAATAATGCAGCAGAGTCCTTAAATAATGCAGCAGAGTGCTTACATAATGCAGCAGAGTCCTTATATACCGCAGCAGAGTCATTAAATAATGCAGCAGAGTCCTTAAATAATGCAGCAAATTCATTAAATAATGCACAGAGTCATTAAATAATGCAATAAAGTCCTTAAATAAAATTCAACAACACCCTTAATAATGCAGCTGAGTCCTTAAATAATTCAGCAAAGTCCTTAAATAATGCAGCAGAGTCCTTAAATACCGCAGCAGCATCCTTAAATAATGCAACAAAGTCCTTAAATAATGCAGCAGAGTCCTTAAATAATGCAACAAAGTCCTTAAATAATGCAGCAGAGTCCTTAAATAATGCAACAAACTCATTAAATAATGCAGCAAAGTACTTAAATAATGCAGCAAATTCCTTAAATAATGCAGCAGAATCCTTAAATAATGCAATAATTTCCTTAAATAATGCAGCAGAGTCCTTAAATAATGCAAAAAATTCCTTAAATAATGCATCAGAATCCTTAAATAATGCAACAAAGTCCTTAAATAATGCAGCAACGTCCTTAATAATGCAGCAGAGTCCTTAAATAATGCAGCAAAGTCCTTAAATAATGCAGAAGAGTCCTTAAATAATGCAACAAAGTCCTTAAATAATGCAGCAGAGTCCTTAAATAAAGCAGCAGAGTGCTTAAATAATGCAGCAGAGTCCTTAAATACCGCAGCAGAGTCATTAAATAATACAGCAGAGTCCTTAAATAAAGCAGCAGAGTGCTTAAATAATGCAGCAGAGTCCTAAAATAACGCTGCAGAGTCATTAAATAATACAGCAGAGTCCTTAAATAATGCAGCAAATTTCTTAAATAATGCACAGAGTCCTTAAATAATGCAATAAAGTCCTTAAATAAAATGCAGCAACGCCCTTAATAATGCAGCTGAGTCCTTAAATAATGCAGCAAAGTCCTTAAATAATGCAGCAGAGTCCTTAAATACCGCAGCAGCGTCTTTAAATAATGCAACAAAGTCCTTAAATAATGCAGCAGAGTCCTTAAATAATGCAACAAAGTCCTTAAATAATGCAGCAGAGTCCATAAATAATAATACAAACTCATTAAATAATGCAGCAAAGTACTTAAATATTGCAGCAAATTCCTTAAATAATGCAGCAGAATCCTTAAATAATGCAATAATTTCCTTAAATAATGCAGCAACATCCTTAATAATGCAGCAGAGTCCTTAAATAATGCAGCAAAATCCTTAAATAATGCAGCAGAGGCCTTAAATACTGCAGCAGCATCCTTAAATAATGCAGCAGAGTCCTTAAATAATGCAGCAGAGTCCTTAAATAATGCAACAAAGTCCTTAAATAAAATGCAGCAACGCCCTTAATAATGCAGCCGAGTCCTTCAATAATGCAGCAAAGTCCTTAAATAATGCAGCAGAGTCCTTAAATACCGCAGCAGCGTCCTTAAATAATGCAAAAAAGTCCTTAAATAATGCAACAAAGTCCTTAAATAATGCAGCAGAGTCCTTAAATAATGCAACAAACTCATTAAATAATGCAGCAAAGTACTTAAATAATGCAGCAAATTCCTTAAATAATGCAGCAGAATCCTTAAATAATGCAATAAAGTCCTTAAATAATGCAGCAACGTCCTTAATAATGCAGCAGAGTCCTTAAATAATGCAGCAAAGTCCTTAAATAATGCAGCGGAGGCCTTAAATACTGCTGCAGCATCCTTAAATAATGCAGCAGAGTCCTTAAATAATGCAACAAAGTCCTTAAATAATGCAGCAGAGTCCTTAAACAATGCAGCGAGGTCCTTAAATAATGCAACAAAGTCCGTAAATAATGCAGCAGATTCCTTAAATTCTGCAGCAGCGATCTTAAATAATGCATCAAAGTCCTTAAATAATGCAGCAGAGTCCTTAAATACTGCAGCAGAGTCCTTAAATAATGCAGCAAAGTCCTTAAATAATGCAGCAGAGTCCTTAAATAATGCAGCAAAGTCATTAAATACTGCAGCAGAGTCCTTAAATAATGCAACAAAGTCCTTAAATAATGCAGCAGATTCCTTAAATTCTGCAGCAGCGTCCTTAAATAATGCATCAAAATCCTTAAATAATGCAGCAGAGTCCTTAAATACCACAGCAGAGTCATTAAATAATGCAGCAGAGTCCTTAAAAAATGCAGCATATTCCTTAAATAATGCAGCAGAGTCCTTAAATAATGCAATAAAGTCCTTAAATAATGCAGCAGAGTCCTTAAATAATGCAGCAACTTCCTTAATAATGCAGCTGAGTCCTTAAATAATGCAGCAACATCCTTAAATAATGCAGCAGAGTCCTTAAATACTGCATCAGCGTCCTTAAATAATGCAACAAAGTCCTTAAATAATGCAGCAAAGTCCTTAAATAATGCAGCAGAGTCCTTAAATAATGCAACAAACTCATTAAATAATGCAGCAAAGTACTTAAATAATGCAGCAAATTCCTTAAATAATGCAGCAGAATCCTTAAATATTGCAATAAAGTCCTTAAATAATGCAGCAGAGTCCTTAAATAATGCAAAAAATTCCTTAAATAATGCAGCAGAATCCTTAAATAATGCAATAAAGTCATTAAATAATGCAGCAGAGTCCTTAAATAATGCAACAAAGTCCTTAAATAATGCAGCAGATTCCTTAAATTCTGCAGCAGCGTCCTTAAATAATGCATCAAAGTCCTTAAATAATGCAGCAGAGTCCTTAAATACCACAGCAGAGTCATTAAATAATGCAGCAGAGTCCTTAAATAATGCCGCATATTCCTTAAATAATGCAGCAGAGTCCTTAAATAATGCAATAAAGTCCTTAAATAATGCAGCAGAGTCCTTAAATAATGCAGCAACGTCCTTAATAATGCAGCTGAGTCCTTAAATAATGCAGCAACATCCTTAAATAATGCAGCAGAGTCCTTAAATACTGCATCAGCGTCCTTAAATAATGCAACAAAGTCCTTAAATAATGCAGCAAAGTCCTTAAATAATGCAGCAGAGTCCTTAAATACAGCAGCAGATTCCTTAAATAATTCAGCAAAGTCCTTAAATAATGCAGTAGAGTCCATAAATAATGCAACAAAGTCCTTAAATAATGCAGCAGAGTACTTAAATAATGCAACAAAGTCCTTAAATAATGCAGCAGAGTCCTTAAATACTGCAGCAGAGACCTTAAATAATGCAGCAAAATCCTTAAATAATGCAGCAGAGTCCTTATATAATGCAGCAGAGTCCTAAAATACCGCAGCAGAGTCCTTAAATAATGCAGCAGAGTCCTTAAATAATGCAGCAAATTCATTAAATAATGCAGCGGAGTCCTTAAATAATGCAACAAACTCATTAAATAATGCAGCAAAGTACTTAAATAATGCAGCAAATTCCTTAAATAATGCAGCAGAATCCTTAAATAATGCAATAAAGTCCTTAAATAATGCAGCAACGTCCTTAATAATGCAGCAGAGTCCTTAAATAATGCAGCAAAGTCCTTAAATAATGCAGCGGAGGCCTTAAATACTGCTGCAGCATCCTTAAATAATGCAGCAGAGTCCTTAAATAATGCAACAAAGTCCTTAAATAATGCAGCAGAGTCCTTAAACAATGCAGCGAGGTCCTTAAATAATGCAACAAAGTCCGTAAATAATGCAGCAGATTCCTTAAATTCTGCAGCAGCGATCTTAAATAATGCATCAAAGTCCTTAAATAATGCAGCAGAGTCCTTAAATACTGCAGCAGAGTCCTTAAATAATGCAGCAAAGTCCTTAAATAATGCAGCAGAGTCCTTAAATAATGCAGCAAAGTCATTAAATACTGCAGCAGAGTCCTTAAATAATGCAACAAAGTCCTTAAATAATGCAGCAGATTCCTTAAATTCTGCAGCAGCGTCCTTAAATAATGCATCAAAATCCTTAAATAATGCAGCAGAGTCCTTAAATACCACAGCAGAGTCATTAAATAATGCAGCAGAGTCCTTAAAAAATGCAGCATATTCCTTAAATAATGCAGCAGAGTCCTTAAATAATGCAATAAAGTCCTTAAATAATGCAGCAGAGTCCTTAAATAATGCAGCAACTTCCTTAATAATGCAGCTGAGTCCTTAAATAATGCAGCAACATCCTTAAATAATGCAGCAGAGTCCTTAAATACTGCATCAGCGTCCTTAAATAATGCAACAAAGTCCTTAAATAATGCAGCAAAGTCCTTAAATAATGCAGCAGAGTCCTTAAATACAGCAGCAGAGTCCTTAAATAATTCAGCAAAGTCCTTAAATAATGCAGCAGAGTCCTTAAATAATGCAACAAAGTCCTTAAATAATGCAGCAGAGTCCTTAAATAATGCAACAAAGTCCTTAAATAATGCAGCAGAGTCCTTAAATACTGCAGCAGAGACCTTAAATAATGCAGCAAAATCCTTAAATAATGCAGAAGAGTCCTTAAATAATGCAGCAGATTCCTTAAATAATGCAACAAAGTCCTTAAATAAAATGCAGCAACGCCCTTAATAATGCAGCCGAGTCCTTCAATAATGCAGCAAAGTCCTTAAATAATGCAGCAGAGTCCTTAAATACCGCAGCAGCGTCCTTAAATAATGCAAAAAATTCCTTAAATAATGCAGCAAAGTCCTTAAATAATGCAACAAAGTCCTTAAATAATGCAGCAGAGTCCTTAAATAATGCAACAAACTCCTTAAATAATGCAGCAAAGAACTTAAATAATGCAGCAAATTCCTTAAATAATGCAGCAGAATCCTTAAATAATGCAATAAAGTCCTTAAATAATGCAGCAACGTCCTTAATAATGCAGCAGAGTCCTTAAATAATGCAGCAAAGTCCTTAAATAATGCAGCGGAGGCCTTAAATACTGCTGCAGCATCCTTAAATAATGCAGCAGAGTCCTTAAATAATGCAACAAAGTCCTTAAATAATGCAGCAGAGTCCTTAAACAATGCAGCACAGTCCTTAAATAATGCAACAAAGTCCTTGAATAATGCAGCAGATTCCTTAAATGCTGCAGCATTGTCCTTAAATAATGCATGAAAGTCCTTAAATAATGCAGCAGAGTCCTTAAATACTGCAGCAGAGTCCTTAAATAATGCAGCAAAGTCCTTAAATAATGCAGCAGAGTCCTTAAATACCGCAGCAGAGTCATTAAATAATGCATCAAAGTCCTTAAATAATGCAGCAGAGTCCTTAAATAATGCATCAAATTCCTTAAATAATGCAGCAGAATCCTTAAATAATGCAATAAAGTCCTTAAATAATGCAGCAGATTCCTTAAATTCTGCAGCAGCGTCCTTAAATAATGCATCAAAGTCTTTAAATAATGCAGCAGAGTCCTTAAATACTGCAGCAGAGTCCTTAAATAATGAATCAAAGTCCTTAAATGATGCAGCAGAGACCTTAAATACCACAGCAGAGTCATTAAATAATGCAGCAGAGTCCTTAAATAATTCAGCAAAGTCCTTAAATAATGCAGCAGAGTCCTTAAATACCGCAGCAGCGTCCTTAAATAATGCAACAAAGTCCTTAAATAATGCAGCAGAGTCCTTAAATAATGCAACAAAGTCCTTAAATAATGCAGCAGAGTCCTTAAATAATGCAACAAACTCATTAAATAATGCAGCAAAGTACTTAAATAATGCAGCAAATTCCTTAAATAATGCAGCAGAATCCTTAAATATTGCAATAAAGTCCTTAAATAATGCAGCAGAGTCCTTAAATAATGCAAAAAATTCCTTAAATAATGCAGCAGAATCCTTAAATAATGCAATAAAGTCATTAAATAATGCAGCAGAGTCCTTAAATAATGCAACAAAGTCCTTAAATAATGCAGCAGATTCCTTAAATTCTGCAGCAGCGTCCTTAAATAATGCATCAAAGTCCTTAAATAATGCAGCAGAGTCCTTAAATACCACAGCAGAGTCATTAAATAATGCAGCAGAGTCCTTAAATAATGCCGCATATTCCTTAAATAATGCAGCAGAGTCCTTAAATAATGCAATAAAGTCCTTAAATAATGCAGCAGAGTCCTTAAATAATGCAGCAACGTCCTTAATAATGCAGCTGAGTCCTTAAATAATGCAGCAACATCCTTAAATAATGCAGCAGAGTCCTTAAATACTGCATCAGCGTCCTTAAATAATGCAACAAAGTCCTTAAATAATGCAGCAAAGTCCTTAAATAATGCAGCAGAGTCCTTAAATACAGCAGCAGATTCCTTAAATAATTCAGCAAAGTCCTTAAATAATGCAGTAGAGTCCTTAAATAATGCAACAAAGTCCTTAAATAATGCAGCAGAGTACTTAAATAATGCAACAAAGTCCTTAAATAATGCAGCAGAGTCCTTAAATACTGCAGCAGAGACCTTAAATAATGCAGCAAAATCCTTAAATAATGCAGCAGAGTCCTTATATAATGCAGCAGAGTCCTAAAATACCGCAGCAGAGTCCTTAAATAATGCAGCAGAGTCCTTAAATAATGCAGCAAATTCATTAAATAATGCAGCGGAGTCCTTAAGTAATGCAACAAAGTCCTTAAATAATGCAGCAGATTCCTTAAATTTCGCAGCAGCGTCCTTAAATAATGCATCAAAGTCCTTAAATAACGCAGCAGAGTCCTAAAATACCGCAGCAGAGTCCTTAAATAATGCAGCAAAGTCTTTAAATAATGCAGCAGAGTGCTTACATAATGCAGCAGAGTCCTTAAATACCGCAGCAGAGTCATTAAATAATGCAGCAGAGTCCTTAAATAATGCAGCAAATTCATTAAATAATGCAGCAGAGTCCTTAAATAATGCAGCAAATTCATTAAATAATGCACAGAGTCATTAAATAATGCAATAAAGTCCTTAAATAAAATTCAGCAACACCCTTAATAATGCAGCTGAGTCCTTAAATAATTCAGCAAAGTCCTTAAATAATGCATCAGAGTCCTTAAATACCGCAGCAGCGTCCTTAAATAATGCAACAAAGTACTTAAATAATGCAGCAGAGTCCTTAAATAATGCAACAAAGTCCTTAAATAATGCAGCATAGTCCTTAAATAATGCAACAAACTCATTAAATAATGCAGCAAAGTACTTAAATAATGCAGCAAATTCCTTAAATAATTCAACAGAATCCTTAAATAATGCAATAAAGTCCTTAAATAATGCAGCAGAGTCCTTAAATAATGCAAAAAATTCCTTAAATAATGCATCAGAATCCTTAAATAATGCAACAAAGTCCTTAAATACTGCAGCAACGTCCTTAATAATGCAGCAGAGTCCTTAAATAATGCAGCAAATTCCTTAAATAATGCAGCAGAGGCCTTAAATACCGAAGCAGCGTCCTTAAATAATGCAGCAAAGTCCTTAAATAATGCAGAAGAGTCCTTAAATAATGCAACAAAGTCCTTAAATAATGCAGCAGAGTCCTTAAATAAAGCAGCAGAGTGCTTAAACAATGCAGCAGAGTCCTTAAATACCGCAGCAGAGTCATTAAATAATACAGCAGAGTCCTTAAATAAAGCAGCAGAGTGCTTAAATAATGCAGCAGAGTCCTAAAATACCGCAGCAGAGTCATTAAATAATACAGCAGAGTCCTTAAATAATGCAGCAAATTTCTTAAATAATGCACAGAGTCCTTAAATAATGCAATAAAGTCCTTAAATAAAATGCAGCAACGCCCTTAATAATGCAGCAGAGTCCTTAAATACCGCAGCAGCGTCTTTAAATAATGCAACAAAGTCCTTAAATAATGCAGCAGAGTCCTTAAATAATGCAACAAAGTCCTTAAATAATGCAGCAGAGTCCTTAAATAATGCAACAAACTCATTAAATATTGCAGCAAAGTACTTAAACATTGCAGCAAATTCCTTAAATAATGCAGCAGAATCCTTAAATAATGCAATAATTTCCTTAAATAATGCAGCAACATCCTTAATATTGCAGCAGAGTCCTTAAATAATGCAGCAAAGTCCTTAAATAATGCAGCAGAGGCCTTAAATACTGCAGCAGCATCCTTAAATAATGCAGCAGAGTCCTTAAATAATGCAGCAGAGTCCTTAAATAATGCAACAAAGTCCTTAAATAATGCAGCAGATTCCTTAAATTTCGCAGCAGCGTCCTTAAATAATACATCAAAGTCCTTAAATAATGCAGCAGAGTCCTAAACTACCGCAGCAGAGTCCTTAAATAATGCAGCAAAGTCCTTAAATAATGCAGCAGAGTGCTTACATAATGCAGCAGAGTCCTTATATACCGCAGCAGAGTCATTAAATAATGCAGCAGAGTCCTTAAATAATGCAGCAAATTCATTAAATAATGCACAGAGTCATTAAATAATGCAATAAAGTCCTTAAATAAAATTCAACAACACCCTTAATAATGCAGCTGAGTCCTTAAATAATTCAGCAAAGTCCTTAAATAATGCAGCAGAGTCCTTAAATACCGCAGCAGCATCCTTAAATAATGCAACAAAGTCCTTAAATAATGCAGCAGAGTCCTTAAATAATGCAACAAAGTCCTTAAATAATGCAGCAGAGTCCTTAAATAATGCAACAAACTCATTAAATAATGCAGCAAAGTACTTAAATAATGCAGCAAATTCCTTAAATAATGCAGCAGAATCCTTAAATAATGCAATAATGTCCTTAAATAATGCAGCAGAGTCCTTAAATAATGCAAAAAATTCCTTAAATAATGCATCAGAATCCTTAAATAATGCAACAAAGTCCTTAAATAATGCAGCAGAGTCCTTAAATAATGCAACAAAGTCCTTAAATAAAATGCAGCAACGCCCTTAATAATGCAGCCGAGTCCTTCAATAATGCAGCAAAGTCCTTAAATAATGCAGCAGAGTCCTTAAATACCGCAGCAGCGTCCTTAAATAATGCAAAAAAGTCCTTAAATAATGCAGCAAAGTCCTTAAATAATGCAACAAAGTCCTTAAATAATGCAGCAGAGTCCTTAAATAATGCAACAAACTCCTTAAATAATGCAGCAAAGAACTTAAATAATGCAGCAAATTCCTTAAATAATGCAGCAGAATCCTTAAATAATGCAATAAAGTCCTTAAATAATGCAGCAACGTCCTTAATAATGCAGCAGAGTCCTTAAATAATGCAGCAAAGTCCTTAAATAATGCAGCGGAGGCCTTAAATACTGCTGCAGCGTCCTTAAATAATGCAGCAGAGTCCTTAAATAATGCAACAAAGTCCTTAAATAATGCAGCAGAGTCCTTAAACAATGCAGCACAGTCCTTAAATAATGCAACAAAGTCCTTGAATAATGCAGCAGATTCCTTAAATGCTGCAGCATCGTCCTTAAATAATGCATGAAAGTCCTTAAATAATGCAGCAGAGTCCTTAAATACTGCAGCAGAGTCCTTAAATAATGCAGCAAAGTCCTTAAATAATGCAGCAGAGTCCTTAAATACCGCAGCAGAGTCATTAAATAATGCATCAAAGTCCTTAAATAATGCAGCAGAGTCCTTAAATAATGCATCAAATTCCTTAAATAATGCAGCAGAATCCTTAAATAATGCAATAAAGTCCTTAAATAATGCAGCAGATTCCTTAAATTCTGCAGCAGCGTCCTTAAATAATGCATCAAAGTCTTTAAATAATGCAGCAGAGTCCTTAAATACTGCAGCAGAGTCCTTAAATAATGAATCAAAGTCCTTAAATGATGCAGCAGAGACCTTAAATACCACAGCAGAGTCATTAAATAATGCAGCAGAGTCCTTATATAATTCAGCAGAGTCCTAAAATACCGCAGCAGAGTCCTTAAATAATGCAGCAGAGTCCTTAAATAATGCAGCAAATTCATTAAATAATGCAGCGGAGTCCTTAAGTAATGCAACAAAGTCCTTAAATAATGCAGCAGATTCCTTAAATTTCGCAGCAGCGTCCTTAAATAATGCATCAAAGTCCTTAAATAACGCAGCAGAGTCCTAAAATACCGCAGCAGAGTCCTTAAATAATGCAGCAAAGTCTTTAAATAATGCAGCAGAGTGCTTACATAATGCAGCAGAGTCCTTAAATACCGCAGCAGAGTCATTAAATAATGCAGCAGAGTCCTTAAATAATGCAGCAAATTCATTAAATAATGCACAGAGTCATTAAATAATGCAATAAAGTCCTTAAATAAAATTCAGCAACACCCTTAATAATGCAGCTGAGTCCTTAAATAATTCAGCAAAGTCCTTAAATAATGCAGCAGAGTCCTTAAATACCGCAGCAGCGTCCTTAAATAATGCAACAAAGTACTTAAATAATGCAGCAGAGTCCTTAAATAATGCAACAAAGTCCTTAAATAATGCAGCAGAGTCCTTAAATAATGCAACAAACTCATTAAATAATGCAGCAAAGTACTTAAATAATGCAGCAAATTCCTTAAATAATGCAACAGAATCCTTAAATAATGCAATAAAGTCCTTAAATAATGCAGCAGAGTCCTTAAATAATGCAAAAAATTCCTTAAATAATGCATCAGAATCCTTAAATAATGCAACAAAGTCCTTAAATACTGCAGCAACGTCCTTAATAATGCAGCAGAGTCCTTAAATAATGCAGCAAATTCCTTAAATAATGCAGCAGAGGCCTTAAATACCGAAGCAGCGTCCTTAAATAATGCAGCAAAGTCCTTAAATAATGCAGAAGAGTCCTTAAATAATGCAACAAAGTCCTTAAATAATGCAGCAGAGTCCTTAAATAAAGCAGCAGAGTGCTTAAACAATGCAGCAGAGTCCTTAAATACCGCAGCAGAGTCATTAAATAATACAGCAGAGTCCTTAAATAAAGCAGCAGAGTGCTTAAATAATGCAGCAGAGTCCTAAAATACCGCAGCAGAGTCATTAAATAATACAGCAGAGTCCTTAAATAATGCAGCAAATTTCTTAAATAATGCACAGAGTCCTTAAATAATGCAATAAAGTCCTTAAATAAAATGCAGCAACGCCCTTAATAATGCAGCAGAGTCCTTAAATACCGCAGCAGCGTCTTTAAATAATGCAACAAAGTCCTTAAATAATGCAGCAGAGTCCTTAAATAATGCAACAAAGTCCTTAAATAATGCAGCAGAGTCCTTAAATAATGCAACAAACTCATTAAATATTGCAGCAAAGTACTTAAACATTGCAGCAAATTCCTTAAATAATGCAGCAGAATCCTTAAATAATGCAATAATTTCCTTAAATAATGCAGCAACATCCTTAATATTGCAGCAGAGTCCTTAAATAATGCAGCAAAGTCCTTAAATAATGCAGCAGAGGCCTTAAATACTGCAGCAGCATCCTTAAATAATGCAGCAGAGTCCTTAAATAATGCAGCAGAGTCCTTAAATAATGCAACAAAGTCCTTAAATAATGCAGCAGATTCCTTAAATTTCGCAGCAGCGTCCTTAAATAATACATCAAAGTCCTTAAATAATGCAGCAGAGTCCTAAACTACCGCAGCAGAGTCCTTAAATAATGCAGCAAAGTCCTTAAATAATGCAGCAGAGTGCTTACATAATGCAGCAGAGTCCTTATATACCGCAGCAGAGTCATTAAATAATGCAGCAGAGTCCTTAAATAATGCAGCAAATTCATTAAATAATGCACAGAGTCATTAAATAATGCAATAAAGTCCTTAAATAAAATTCAACAACACCCTTAATAATGCAGCTGAGTCCTTAAATAATTCAGCAAAGTCCTTAAATAATGCAGCAGAGTCCTTAAATACCGCAGCAGCATCCTTAAATAATGCAACAAAGTCCTTAAATAATGCAGCAGAGTCCTTAAATAATGCAACAAAGTCCTTAAATAATGCAGCAGAGTCCTTAAATAATGCAACAAACTCATTAAATAATGCAGCAAAGTACTTAAATAATGCAGCAAATTCCTTAAATAATGCAGCAGAATCCTTAAATAATGCAATAATGTCCTTAAATAATGCAGCAGAGTCCTTAAATAATGCAAAAAATTCCTTAAATAATGCATCAGAATCCTTAAATATTGCAACAAAGTCCTTAAATAATGCAGCAACGTCCTTAATAATGCAGCAGAGTCCTTAAATAATGCAGCAAATTCCTTAAATAATGCAGCAGAGGCCTTAAATACCGAAGCAGAGTCCTTAAATAATGCAGCAAAGTCCTTAAATAATGCAGAAGAGTCCTTAAATAATGCAACAAAGTCCTTAAATAATGCAGCAGAGTCCTTAAATAAAGCAGCAGAGTGCTTAAATAATGCAGCAGAGTCCTTAAATACCGCAGCAGAGTCATTAAATAATACAGCAGAGTCCTTAAATAAAGCAGCAGAGTGCTTAAATAATGCAGCAGAGTCCTAAAATAGCGCTGCAGAGTCATTAAATAATACAGCAGAGTCCTTAAATAATGCAGCAAATTTCTTAAATAATGCACAGAGTCCTTAAATAATGCAATAAAGTCCTTAAATAAAATGCAGCAACGCCCTTAATAATGCAGCTGAGTCCTTAAATAATGCAGCAAAGTCCTTAAATAATGCAGCAGAGTCCTTAAATACCGCAGCAGCGTCTTTAAATAATGCAACAAAGTCCTTAAATAATGCAGCAGAGTCCTTAAATAATGCAACAAAGTCCTTAAATAATGCAGCAGAGTCCTTAAATAATGCAACAAACTCATTAAATATTGCAGCAAAGTACTTAAACATTGCAGCAAATTCCTTAAATAATGCAGCAGAATCCTTAAATAATGCAATAATTTCCTTAAATAATGCAGCAACATCCTTAATAATGCAGCAGAGTCCTTAAATAATGCAGCAAAGTCCTTAAATAATGCAGCAGAGGCCTTAAATACTGCAGCAGCATCCTTAAATAATGCAGCAGAGTCCTTAAATAATGCAGCAGAGTCCTTAAATAATGCAACAAAGTCCTTAAATAATGCAGCAGATTCCTTAAATTTCGCAGCAGCGTCCTTAAATAATACATCAAAGTCCTTAAATAATGCAGCAGAGTCCTA
Source organism: Phyllobates terribilis (assembly GCF_046119375.1). Lineage (NCBI taxonomy): Eukaryota > Metazoa > Chordata > Amphibia > Anura > Dendrobatidae > Phyllobates > Phyllobates terribilis. Next base: position 1,184,579 of record NW_027363072.1, on the reverse strand, counting down.
AACTACCGCAGCAGAGTCCTTAAATAATGCAGCAAAGTCCTTAAATAATGCAGCAGAGTGCTTACATAATGCAGCAGAGTCCTTATATACCGCAGCAGAGTCATTAAATAATGCAGCAGAGTCCTTAAATAATGCAGCAAATTCATTAAATAATGCACAGAGTCATTAAATAATGCAATAAAGTCCTTAAATAAAATTCAACAACACCCTTAATAATGCAGCTGAGTCCTTAAATAATTCAGCAAAGTCCTTAAAAAATGCAGCAGAGTCCTTAAATACCGCAGCAGCATCCTTAAATAATGCAACAAAGTCCTTAAATAATGCAGCAGAGTCCTTAAATAATGCAACAAAGTCCTTAAATAATGCAGCAGAGTCCTTAAATAATGCAACAAACTCATTAAATAATGCAGCAAAGTACTTAAATAATGCAGCAAATTCCTTAAATAATGCAGCAAAGTCCTTAAATAATGCAGAAGAGTCCTTAAATAATGCAACAAAGTCCTTAAATAATGCAGCAGAGTCCTTAAATAAAGCAGCAGAGTGCTTAAATAATGCAGCAGAGTCCTTAAATACCGCAGCAGAGTCATTAAATAATACAGCAGAGTCCTTAAATAAAGCAGCAGAGTGCTTAAATAATGCAGCAGAGTCCTAAAATAGCGCTGCAGAGTCATTAAATAATACAGCAGAGTCCTTAAATAATGCAGCAAATTTCTTAAATAATGCACAGAGTCCTTAAATAATGCAATAAAGTCCTTAAATAAAATGCAGCAACGCCCTTAATAATGCAGCTGAGTCCTTAAATAATGCAGCAAAGTCCTTAAATAATGCAGCAGAGTCCTTAAATACCGCAGCAGCGTCTTTAAATAATGCAACAAAGTCCTTAAATAATGCAGCAGAGTCCTTAAATAATGCAACAAAGTCCTTAAATAATGCAGCAGAGTCCTTAAATAATGCAACAAACTCATTAAATAATGCAGCAAAGTACTTAAATATTGCAGCAAATTCCTTAAATAATGCAGCAGAATCCTTAAATAATGCAATAATTTCCTTAAATAATGCAGCAACATCCTTAATAATGCAGCAGAGTCCTTAAATAATGCAGCAAAGTCCTTAAATAATGCAACAGAGGCCTTAAATACTGCAGCAGCATCCTTAAATAATGCAGCAGAGTCCTTAAATAATGCAGCAGAGTCCTTAAATAATGCAGCAGAGTCCTTAAATAATGCAACAAAGTCCTTAAATAAAATGAAGCAACGCCCTTAATAATGCAGCCGAGTCCTTCAATAATGCAGCAAAGTCCTTAAATAATGCAGCAGAGTCCTTAAATACCGCAGCAGCTTCCTTAAATAATGCAAAAAAGTCCTTAAATAATGCAGCAGAGTCCTTAAATAATGCAACAAAGTCCTTAAATAATGCAGCAGAGTCCTTAAATAATGCAACAAACTCCTTAAATAATGCAGCAAAGAACTTAAATAATGCAGCAAATTCCTTAAATAATGCAGCAGAATCCTTAAATAATGCAATAAAGTCCTTAAATAATGCAGAAACTTCCTTAATAATGCAGCAGAGTCCTTAAATAATGCAGCAAAGTCCTTAAATAATGCAGCGGAGGCCTTAAGTACTGCTGCAGTGTCCTTAAATAATGCAGCAGAGTCCTTAAATAATGCAACAAAGTCCTTAAATAATGCAGCAGAGTCCTTAAACAATGCAGCACAGTCCTTAAATAATGCAACAAAGTCCTTAAATAATGCAGCAGATTCCTTAAATTCTGCAGCAGAGTCCTTAAATAATGCATGAAAGTCCTTAAATAATGCAGCAGAGTCCTTAAATACTGCAGCAGAGTCCTTAAATAATGCAGCAAAGTCCTTAAATCATGCAGCAGAGTCCTTAAATACCGCAGCAAAGTAATTAAATAATGCAACAAAGTCCTTAAATAATGCAGCAGAGTCCTTAAATAATGCATCAAATTCCTTAAATAATGCAACAGAATCCTTAAATAATGCAATAAAGTCCTTAAATAATGCAGCAGATTCCTTAAATTCTGCAGCAGCGTCCTTAAATAATGCATCAAAGTCCTTTAATAATGCAGCAGAGTCCTTAAATACTGCAGCAGAGTCCTTAAATAATGCATCAAAGTCCTTAAATGATGCAGCAGAGTCCTTAAATACCACAGCAGAGTAATTAAATAATGCAGCAGAGTCCTTAAATAATTCAGCAAAGTCCTTAAATAATGCAGCAGAGTCCTTAAATACTGCAGCAGCGTCCTTAAATAATGCAACAAAGTCCTTAAATAATGCAGCAGAGTCCTTAAATAATGCAACAAAGTCCTTAAATAATGCAGCAGAGTCCTTAAATAATGCAACAAACTCATTAAATAATGCAGCAAAGTACTTAAATAATGCAGCAAATTCCTTAAATAATGCAGCAGAATCCTTAAATAATGCAATAAAGTCCTTAAATAATGCAGCAGAGTCCTTAAATAATGCAAAAAATTCCTTAAATAATGCAGCAGAATCCTTAAATAATGCAATAAAGTCATTAAATAATGCAGCAGAGTCCTTAAATAATGCAGCAGATTCCTTAAATTCTGCAGCATCGTCCTTAAATAATGCATCAAAGTCCTTAAATAATGCAGCAGAGTCCTTAAATACCACAGCAGAGTCATTAAATAATGCAGCAGAGTCCTTAAATAATGCAGCATATTCCTTAAATAATGCAGCAGAGTCCTTAAATAATGCAGCAGAGTCCTTAAATAATGCAGCAGAGTGCTTACATAATGCAGCAGAGTCCTTATATACCGCAGCAGAGTCATTAAATAATGCAGCAGAGTCCTTAAATAATGCAGCAAATTCATTAAATAATGCACAGAGTCATTAAATAATGCAATAAAGTCCTTAAATAAAATTCAACAACACCCTTAATAATGCAGCTGAGTCCTTAAATAATTCAGCAAAGTCCTTAAATAATGCAGCAGAGTCCTTAAATACCGCAGCAGCATCCTTAAATAATGCAACAAAGTCCTTAAATAATGCAGCAGAGTCCTTAAATAATGCAACAAAGTCCTTAAATAATGCAGCAGAGTCCTTAAATAATGCAACAAACTCATTAAATAATGCAGCAAAGTACTTAAATAATGCAGCAAATTCCTTAAATAATGCAGCAGAATCCTTAAATAATGCAATAATTTCCTTAAATAATGCAGCAGAGTCCTTAAATAATGCAAAAAATTCCTTAAATAATGCATCAGAATCCTTAAATAATGCAACAAAGTCCTTAAATAATGCAGCAACGTCCTTAATAATGCAGCAGAGTCCTTAAATAATGCAGCAAAGTCCTTAAATAATGCAGAAGAGTCCTTAAATAATGCAACAAAGTCCTTAAATAATGCAGCAGAGTCCTTAAATAAAGCAGCAGAGTGCTTAAATAATGCAGCAGAGTCCTTAAATACCGCAGCAGAGTCATTAAATAATACAGCAGAGTCCTTAAATAAAGCAGCAGAGTGCTTAAATAATGCAGCAGAGTCCTAAAATAACGCTGCAGAGTCATTAAATAATACAGCAGAGTCCTTAAATAATGCAGCAAATTTCTTAAATAATGCACAGAGTCCTTAAATAATGCAATAAAGTCCTTAAATAAAATGCAGCAACGCCCTTAATAATGCAGCTGAGTCCTTAAATAATGCAGCAAAGTCCTTAAATAATGCAGCAGAGTCCTTAAATACCGCAGCAGCGTCTTTAAATAATGCAACAAAGTCCTTAAATAATGCAGCAGAGTCCTTAAATAATGCAACAAAGTCCTTAAATAATGCAGCAGAGTCCTTAAATAATGCAACAAACTCATTAAATAATGCAGCAAAGTACTTAAATATTGCAGCAAATTCCTTAAATAATGCAGCAGAATCCTTAAATAATGCAATAATTTCCTTAAATAATGCAGCAACATCCTTAATAATGCAGCAGAGTCCTTAAATACCGCAGCAGAGTCATTAAATAATGCATCAAAGTCCTTAAATAATGCAGCAGAGTCCTTAAATAATGCATCAAATTCCTTAAATAATGCAGCAGAATCCTTAAATAATGCAATAAAGTCCTTAAATAATGCAGCAGATTCCTTAAATTCTGCAGCAGCGTCCTTAAATAATGCATCAAAGTCTTTAAATAATGCAGCAGAGTCCTTAAATACTGCAGCAGAGTCCTTAAATAATGAATCAAAGTCCTTAAATGATGCAGCAGAGACCTTAAATACCACAGCAGAGTCATTAAATAATGCAGCAGAGTCCTTATATAATTCAGCAGAGTCCTAAAATACCGCAGCAGAGTCCTTAAATAATGCAGCAGAGTCCTTAAATAATGCAGCAAATTCATTAAATAATGCAGCGGAGTCCTTAAGTAATGCAACAAAGTCCTTAAATAATGCAGCAGATTCCTTAAATTTCGCAGCAGCGTCCTTAAATAATGCATCAAAGTCCTTAAATAACGCAGCAGAGTCCTAAAATACCGCAGCAGAGTCCTTAAATAATGCAGCAAAGTCTTTAAATAATGCAGCAGAGTGCTTACATAATGCAGCAGAGTCCTTAAATACCGCAGCAGAGTCATTAAATAATGCAGCAGAGTCCTTAAATAATGCAGCAAATTCATTAAATAATGCACAGAGTCATTAAATAATGCAATAAAGTCCTTAAATAAAATTCAGCAACACCCTTAATAATGCAGCTGAGTCCTTAAATAATTCAGCAAAGTCCTTAAATAATGCAGCAGAGTCCTTAAATACCGCAGCAGCGTCCTTAAATAATGCAACAAAGTACTTAAATAATGCAGCAGAGTCCTTAAATAATGCAACAAAGTCCTTAAATAATGCAGCAGAGTCCTTAAATAATGCAACAAACTCATTAAATAATGCAGCAAAGTACTTAAATAATGCAGCAAATTCCTTAAATAATGCAACAGAATCCTTAAATAATGCAATAAAGTCCTTAAATAATGCAGCAGAGTCCTTAAATAATGCAAAAAATTCCTTAAATAATGCATCAGAATCCTTAAATAATGCAACAAAGTCCTTAAATACTGCAGCAACGTCCTTAATAATGCAGCAGAGTCCTTAAATAATGCAGCAAATTCCTTAAATAATGCAGCAGAGGCCTTAAATACCGAAGCAGCGTCCTTAAATAATGCAGCAAAGTCCTTAAATAATGCAGAAGAGTCCTTAAATAATGCAACAAAGTCCTTAAATAATGCAGCAGAGTCCTTAAATAAAGCAGCAGAGTGCTTAAACAATGCAGCAGAGTCCTTAAATACCGCAGCAGAGTCATTAAATAATACAGCAGAGTCCTTAAATAAAGCAGCAGAGTGCTTAAATAATGCAGCAGAGTCCTAAAATACCGCAGCAGAGTCATTAAATAATACAGCAGAGTCCTTAAATAATGCAGCAAATTTCTTAAATAATGCACAGAGTCCTTAAATAATGCAATAAAGTCCTTAAATAAAATGCAGCAACGCCCTTAATAATGCAGCAGAGTCCTTAAATACCGCAGCAGCGTCTTTAAATAATGCAACAAAGTCCTTAAATAATGCAGCAGAGTCCTTAAATAATGCAACAAAGTCCTTAAATAATGCAGCAGAGTCCTTAAATAATGCAACAAACTCATTAAATATTGCAGCAAAGTACTTAAACATTGCAGCAAATTCCTTAAATAATGCAGCAGAATCCTTAAATAATGCAATAATTTCCTTAAATAATGCAGCAACATCCTTAATATTGCAGCAGAGTCCTTAAATAATGCAGCAAAGTCCTTAAATAATGCAGCAGAGGCCTTAAATACTGCAGCAGCATCCTTAAATAATGCAGCAGAGTCCTTAAATAATGCAGCAGAGTCCTTAAATAATGCAACAAAGTCCTTAAATAATGCAGCAGATTCCTTAAATTTCGCAGCAGCGTCCTTAAATAATACATCAAAGTCCTTAAATAATGCAGCAGAGTCCTAAACTACCGCAGCAGAGTCCTTAAATAATGCAGCAAAGTCCTTAAATAATGCAGCAGAGTGCTTACATAATGCAGCAGAGTCCTTATATACCGCAGCAGAGTCATTAAATAATGCAGCAGAGTCCTTAAATAATGCAGCAAATTCATTAAATAATGCACAGAGTCATTAAATAATGCAATAAAGTCCTTAAATAAAATTCAACAACACCCTTAATAATGCAGCTGAGTCCTTAAATAATTCAGCAAAGTCCTTAAATAATGCAGCAGAGTCCTTAAATACCGCAGCAGCATCCTTAAATAATGCAACAAAGTCCTTAAATAATGCAGCAGAGTCCTTAAATAATGCAACAAAGTCCTTAAATAATGCAGCAGAGTCCTTAAATAATGCAACAAACTCATTAAATAATGCAGCAAAGTACTTAAATAATGCAGCAAATTCCTTAAATAATGCAGCAGAATCCTTAAATAATGCAATAATGTCCTTAAATAATGCAGCAGAGTCCTTAAATAATGCAAAAAATTCCTTAAATAATGCATCAGAATCCTTAAATATTGCAACAAAGTCCTTAAATAATGCAGCAACGTCCTTAATAATGCAGCAGAGTCCTTAAATAATGCAGCAAATTCCTTAAATAATGCAGCAGAGGCCTTAAATACCGAAGCAGAGTCCTTAAATAATGCAGCAAAGTCCTTAAATAATGCAGAAGAGTCCTTAAATAATGCAACAAAGTCCTTAAATAATGCAGCAGAGTCCTTAAATAAAGCAGCAGAGTGCTTAAATAATGCAGCAGAGTCCTTAAATACCGCAGCAGAGTCATTAAATAATACAGCAGAGTCCTTAAATAAAGCAGCAGAGTGCTTAAATAATGCAGCAGAGTCCTAAAATAGCGCTGCAGAGTCATTAAATAATACAGCAGAGTCCTTAAATAATGCAGCAAATTTCTTAAATAATGCACAGAGTCCTTAAATAATGCAATAAAGTCCTTAAATAAAATGCAGCAACGCCCTTAATAATGCAGCTGAGTCCTTAAATAATGCAGCAAAGTCCTTAAATAATGCAGCAGAGTCCTTAAATACCGCAGCAGCGTCTTTAAATAATGCAACAAAGTCCTTAAATAATGCAGCAGAGTCCTTAAATAATGCAACAAAGTCCTTAAATAATGCAGCAGAGTCCTTAAATAATGCAACAAACTCATTAAATATTGCAGCAAAGTACTTAAACATTGCAGCAAATTCCTTAAATAATGCAGCAGAATCCTTAAATAATGCAATAATTTCCTTAAATAATGCAGCAACATCCTTAATAATGCAGCAGAGTCCTTAAATAATGCAGCAAAGTCCTTAAATAATGCAGCAGAGGCCTTAAATACTGCAGCAGCATCCTTAAATAATGCAGCAGAGTCCTTAAATAATGCAGCAGAGTCCTTAAATAATGCAACAAAGTCCTTAAATAATGCAGCAGATTCCTTAAATTTCGCAGCAGCGTCCTTAAATAATACATCAAAGTCCTTAAATAATGCAGCAGAGTCCTAAACTACCGCAGCAGAGTCCTTAAATAATGCAGCAAAGTCCTTAAATAATGCAGCAGAGTGCTTACATAATGCAGCAGAGTCCTTATATACCGCAGCAGAGTCATTAAATAATGCAGCAGAGTCCTTAAATAATGCAGCAAATTCATTAAATAATGCACAGAGTCATTAAATAATGCAATAAAGTCCTTAAATAAAATTCAACAACACCCTTAATAATGCAGCTGAGTCCTTAAATAATTCAGCAAAGTCCTTAAAAAATGCAGCAGAGTCCTTAAATACCGCAGCAGCATCCTTAAATAATGCAACAAAGTCCTTAAATAATGCAGCAGAGTCCTTAAATAATGCAACAAAGTCCTTAAATAATGCAGCAGAGTCCTTAAATAATGCAACAAACTCATTAAATAATGCAGCAAAGTACTTAAATAATGCAGCAAATTCCTTAAATAATGCAGCAAAGTCCTTAAATAATGCAGAAGAGTCCTTAAATAATGCAACAAAGTCCTTAAATAATGCAGCAGAGTCCTTAAATAAAGCAGCAGAGTGCTTAAATAATGCAGCAGAGTCCTTAAATACCGCAGCAGAGTCATTAAATAATACAGCAGAGTCCTTAAATAAAGCAGCAGAGTGCTTAAATAATGCAGCAGAGTCCTAAAATAGCGCTGCAGAGTCATTAAATAATACAGCAGAGTCCTTAAATAATGCAGCAAATTTCTTAAATAATGCACAGAGTCCTTAAATAATGCAATAAAGTCCTTAAATAAAATGCAGCAACGCCCTTAATAATGCAGCTGAGTCCTTAAATAATGCAGCAAAGTCCTTAAATAATGCAGCAGAGTCCTTAAATACCGCAGCAGCGTCTTTAAATAATGCAACAAAGTCCTTAAATAATGCAGCAGAGTCCTTAAATAATGCAACAAAGTCCTTAAATAATGCAGCAGAGTCCTTAAATAATGCAACAAACTCATTAAATAATGCAGCAAAGTACTTAAATATTGCAGCAAATTCCTTAAATAATGCAGCAGAATCCTTAAATAATGCAATAATTTCCTTAAATAATGCAGCAACATCCTTAATAATGCAGCAGAGTCCTTAAATAATGCAGCAAAGTCCTTAAATAATGCAACAGAGGCCTTAAATACTGCAGCAGCATCCTTAAATAATGCAGCAGAGTCCTTAAATAATGCAGCAGAGTCCTTAAATAATGCAGCAGAGTCCTTAAATAATGCAACAAAGTCCTTAAATAAAATGAAGCAACGCCCTTAATAATGCAGCCGAGTCCTTCAATAATGCAGCAAAGTCCTTAAATAATGCAGCAGAGTCCTTAAATACCGCAGCAGCTTCCTTAAATAATGCAAAAAAGTCCTTAAATAATGCAGCAGAGTCCTTAAATAATGCAACAAAGTCCTTAAATAATGCAGCAGAGTCCTTAAATAATGCAACAAACTCCTTAAATAATGCAGCAAAGAACTTAAATAATGCAGCAAATTCCTTAAATAATGCAGCAGAATCCTTAAATAATGCAATAAAGTCCTTAAATAATGCAGAAACTTCCTTAATAATGCAGCAGAGTCCTTAAATAATGCAGCAAAGTCCTTAAATAATGCAGCGGAGGCCTTAAGTACTGCTGCAGTGTCCTTAAATAATGCAGCAGAGTCCTTAAATAATGCAACAAAGTCCTTAAATAATGCAGCAGAGTCCTTAAACAATGCAGCACAGTCCTTAAATAATGCAACAAAGTCCTTAAATAATGCAGCAGATTCCTTAAATTCTGCAGCAGAGTCCTTAAATAATGCATGAAAGTCCTTAAATAATGCAGCAGAGTCCTTAAATACTGCAGCAGAGTCCTTAAATAATGCAGCAAAGTCCTTAAATCATGCAGCAGAGTCCTTAAATACCGCAGCAAAGTAATTAAATAATGCAACAAAGTCCTTAAATAATGCAGCAGAGTCCTTAAATAATGCATCAAATTCCTTAAATAATGCAACAGAATCCTTAAATAATGCAATAAAGTCCTTAAATAATGCAGCAGATTCCTTAAATTCTGCAGCAGCGTCCTTAAATAATGCATCAAAGTCCTTTAATAATGCAGCAGAGTCCTTAAATACTGCAGCAGAGTCCTTAAATAATGCATCAAAGTCCTTAAATGATGCAGCAGAGTCCTTAAATACCACAGCAGAGTAATTAAATAATGCAGCAGAGTCCTTAAATAATTCAGCAAAGTCCTTAAATAATGCAGCAGAGTCCTTAAATACTGCAGCAGCGTCCTTAAATAATGCAACAAAGTCCTTAAATAATGCAGCAGAGTCCTTAAATAATGCAACAAAGTCCTTAAATAATGCAGCAGAGTCCTTAAATAATGCAACAAACTCATTAAATAATGCAGCAAAGTACTTAAATAATGCAGCAAATTCCTTAAATAATGCAGCAGAATCCTTAAATAATGCAATAAAGTCCTTAAATAATGCAGCAGAGTCCTTAAATAATGCAAAAAATTCCTTAAATAATGCAGCAGAATCCTTAAATAATGCAATAAAGTCATTAAATAATGCAGCAGAGTCCTTAAATAATGCAGCAGATTCCTTAAATTCTGCAGCATCGTCCTTAAATAATGCATCAAAGTCCTTAAATAATGCAGCAGAGTCCTTAAATACCACAGCAGAGTCATTAAATAATGCAGCAGAGTCCTTAAATAATGCAGCATATTCCTTAAATAATGCAGCAGAGTCCTTAAATAATGCAGCAGAGTCCTTAAATAATGCAGCAGAGTGCTTACATAATGCAGCAGAGTCCTTATATACCGCAGCAGAGTCATTAAATAATGCAGCAGAGTCCTTAAATAATGCAGCAAATTCATTAAATAATGCACAGAGTCATTAAATAATGCAATAAAGTCCTTAAATAAAATTCAACAACACCCTTAATAATGCAGCTGAGTCCTTAAATAATTCAGCAAAGTCCTTAAATAATGCAGCAGAGTCCTTAAATACCGCAGCAGCATCCTTAAATAATGCAACAAAGTCCTTAAATAATGCAGCAGAGTCCTTAAATAATGCAACAAAGTCCTTAAATAATGCAGCAGAGTCCTTAAATAATGCAACAAACTCATTAAATAATGCAGCAAAGTACTTAAATAATGCAGCAAATTCCTTAAATAATGCAGCAGAATCCTTAAATAATGCAATAATTTCCTTAAATAATGCAGCAGAGTCCTTAAATAATGCAAAAAATTCCTTAAATAATGCATCAGAATCCTTAAATAATGCAACAAAGTCCTTAAATAATGCAGCAACGTCCTTAATAATGCAGCAGAGTCCTTAAATAATGCAGCAAAGTCCTTAAATAATGCAGAAGAGTCCTTAAATAATGCAACAAAGTCCTTAAATAATGCAGCAGAGTCCTTAAATAAAGCAGCAGAGTGCTTAAATAATGCAGCAGAGTCCTTAAATACCGCAGCAGAGTCATTAAATAATACAGCAGAGTCCTTAAATAAAGCAGCAGAGTGCTTAAATAATGCAGCAGAGTCCTAAAATAACGCTGCAGAGTCATTAAATAATACAGCAGAGTCCTTAAATAATGCAGCAAATTTCTTAAATAATGCACAGAGTCCTTAAATAATGCAATAAAGTCCTTAAATAAAATGCAGCAACGCCCTTAATAATGCAGCTGAGTCCTTAAATAATGCAGCAAAGTCCTTAAATAATGCAGCAGAGTCCTTAAATACCGCAGCAGCGTCTTTAAATAATGCAACAAAGTCCTTAAATAATGCAGCAGAGTCCTTAAATAATGCAACAAAGTCCTTAAATAATGCAGCAGAGTCCTTAAATAATGCAACAAACTCATTAAATAATGCAGCAAAGTACTTAAATATTGCAGCAAATTCCTTAAATAATGCAGCAGAATCCTTAAATAATGCAATAATTTCCTTAAATAATGCAGCAACATCCTTAATAATGCAGCAGAGTCCTTAAATAATGCAGCAAAGTCCTTAAATAATGCAGCAGAGGCCTTAAATACTGCAGTAGCATCCTTAAATAATGCAGCAGAGTCCTTAAATAATGCAGCAGAGTCCTTAAATAATGCAACAAAGTCCTTAAATAAAATGCAGCAACGCCCTTAATAATGCAGCCGAGTCCTTCAATAATGCAGCAAAGTCCTTAAATAATGCAGCAGAGTCCTTAAATACCGCAGCAGCGTCCTTAAATAATGCAAAAAAGTCCTTAAATAATGCAGCAGAGTCCTTAAATAATGCAACAAAGTCCTTAAATAATGCAGCAGAGTCCTTAAATAATGCAACAAACTCATTAAATAATGCAGCAAAGTACTTAAATAATGCAGCAAATTCCTTAAATAATGCAGCAGAATCCTTAAATAATGCAATAAAGTCCTTAAATAATGCAGCAACGTCCTTAATAATGCAGCAGAGTCCTTAAATAATGCAGCAAAGTCCTTAAATAATGCAGCGGAGGCCTTAAATACTGCTGCAGCATCCTTAAATAATGCAGCAGAGTCCTTAAATAATGCAACAAAGTCCTTAAATAATGCAGCAGAGTCCTTAAACAATGCAGCGAGGTCCTTAAATAATGCAACAAAGTCCTTAAATAATGCAGCAGATTCCTTAAATTCTGCAGCAGCGATCTTAAATAATGCATCAAAGTCCTTAAATAATGCAGCAGAGTCCTTAAATACTGCAGCAGAGTCCTTAAATAATGCAGCAAAGTCCTTAAATAATGCAGCAGAGTCCTTAAATAATGCAGCAAAGTCATTAAATAATGCAGCAGAGTCCTTAAATAATGCAACAAAGTCCTTAAATAATGCAGCAGATTCCTTAAATTCTGCAGCAGCGTCCTTAAATAATGCATCAAAATCCTTAAATAATGCAGCAGAGTCCTTAAATACCACAGCAGAGTCATTAAATAATGCAGCAGAGTCCTTAAAAAATGCAGCATATTCCTTAAATAATGCAGCAGAGTCCTTAAATAATGCAATAAAGTCCTTAAATAATGCAGCAGAGTCCTTAAATAATGCAGCAACTTCCTTAATAATGCAGCTGAGTCCTTAAATAATGCAGCAACATCCTTAAATAATGCAGCAGAGTCCTTAAATACTGCATCAGCGTCCTTAAATAATGCAACAAAGTCCTTAAATAATGCAGCAAAGTCCTTAAATAATGCAGCAGAGTCCTTAAATACAGCAGCAGAGTCCTTAAATAATTCAGCAAAGTCCTTAAATAATGCAGCAGAGTCCTTAAATAATGCAACAAAGTCCTTAAATAATGCAGCAGAGTCCTTAAATAATGCAACAAAGTCCTTAAATAATGCAGCAGAGTCCTTAAATACTGCAGCAGAGACCTTAAATAATGCAGCAAAATCCTTAAATAATGCAGAAGAGTCCTTAAATAATGCAGCAGATTCCTTAAATAATGCAACAAAGTCCTTAAATAAAATGCAGCAACGCCCTTAATAATGCAGCCGAGTCCTTCAATAATGCAGCAAAGTCCTTAAATAATGCAGCAGATTCCTTAAATTTCGCAGCAGCGTCCTTAAATAATACATCAAAGTCCTTAAATAATGCAGCAGAGTCCTAAACTACCGCAGCAGAGTCCTTAAATAATGCAGCAAAGTCCTTAAATAATGCAGCAGAGTGCTTACATAATGCAGCAGAGTCCTTAAATACCGCAGCAGAGTCACTAAATAATGCAGCAGAGTCCTTAAATAATGCAGCAAATTCATTAAATAATGCACAGAGTCATTAAATAATGCAATAAAGTCCTTAAATAAAATTCAACAACACCCTTAATAATGCAGCTGAGTCCTTAAATAATTCAGCAAAGTCCTTAAATAATGCAGCAGAGTCCTTAAATACCGCAGCAGCATCCTTAAATAATGCAACAAAGTCCTTAAATAATGCAGCAGAGTCCTTAAATAATGCAACAACGTCCTTAAATAATGCAGCAGAGTCCTTAAATAATGCAACAAACTCATTAAATAATGCAGCAAAGTACTTAAATAATGCAGCAAATTCCTTAAATAATGCAGCAGAATCCTTAAATAATGCAATAATGTCCTTAAATAATGCAGCAGAGTCCTTAAATAATGCAAAAAATTCCTTAAATAATGCATCAGAATCCTTAAATAATGCAACAAAGTCGTTAAATAATGCAGCAACGTCCTTAAATAATGCAGCAGAGTCCTTAAATAATGCAGCAAATTCCTTAAATAATGCAGCAGAGGCCTTAAATACCGAAGCAGAGTCCTTAAATAATGCAGCAAAGTCCTTAAATAATGCAGAAGAGTCCTTAAATAATGCAACAAAGTCCTTAAATAATGCAGCAGAGTCCTTAAATAATGCAACAAAGTCCTTAAATAATGCAGCAGAGTCCTTAAATACCGCAGCAGAGTCATTAAATAATACAGCAGAGTCCTTAAATAAAGCAGCAGAGTGCTTAAATAATGCAGCAGAGTCCTAAAATAGCGCTGCAGAGTCATTAAATAATACAGCAGAGTCCTTAAATAATGCAGCAAATTTCTTAAATAATGCACAGAGTCCTTAAATAATGCAATAAAGTCCTTAAATAAAATGCAGCAACGCCCTTAATAATGCAGCTGAGTCCTTAAATAATGCAGCAAAGTCCTTAAATAATGCAGCAGAGTCCTTAAATACCGCAGCAGCGTCTTTAAATAATGCAACAAAGTCCTTAAATAATGCAGCAGAGTCCTTAAATAATGCAACAAAGTCCTTAAATAATGCAGCAGAGTCCTTAAATAATGCAACAAACTCATTAAATAATGCAGCAAAGTACTTAAATATTGCAGCAAATTCCTTAAATAATGCAGCAGAATCCTTAAATAATGCAATAATTTCCTTAAATAATGCAGCAACATCCTTAATAATGCAGCAGAGTCCTTAAATAATGCAGCAAAGTCCTTAAATAATGCAACAGAGGCCTTAAATACTGCAGCAGCATCCTTAAATAATGCAGCAGAGTCCTTAAATAATGCAGCAGAGTCCTTAAATAATGCAGCAGAGTCCTTAAATAATGCAACAAAGTCCTTAAATAAAATGCAGCAACGCCCTTAATAATGCAGCCGAGTCCTTCAATAATGCAGCAAAGTCCTTAAATAATGCAGCAGAGTCCTTAAATACCGCAGCAGCTTCCTTAAATAATGCAAAAAAGTCCTTAAATAATGCAGCAGAGTCCTTAAATAATGCAACAAAGTCCTTAAATAATGCAGCAGAGTCCTTAAATAATGCAACAAACTCCTTAAATAATGCAGCAAAGAACTTAAATAATGCAGCAAATTCCTTAAATAATGCAGCAGAATCCTTAAATAATGCAATAAAGTCCTTAAATAATGCAGAAACTTCCTTAATAATGCAGCAGAGTCCTTAAATAATGCAGCAAAGTCCTTAAATAATGCAGCGGAGGCCTTAAATACTGCTGCAGTGTCCTTAAATAATGCAGCAGAGTCCTTAAATAATGCAACAAAGTCCTTAAATAATGCAGCAGAGTCCTTAAACAATGCAGCACAGTCCTTAAATAATGCAACAAAGTCCTTAAATAATGCAGCAGAGTCCTTAAATAATGCAACAAAGTCCTTAAATAATGCAGCAGAGTCCTTAAATAATGCAACAAACTCATTAAATAATGCAGCAAAGTACTTAAATAATGCAGCAAATTCCTTAAATAATGCAGCAGAATCCTTAAATAATGCAATAATTTCCTTAAATAATGCAGCAGAGTCCTTAAATAATGCAAAAAATTCCTTAAATAATGCATCAGAATCCTTAAATAATGCAACAAAGTCCTTAAATAATGCAGCAACGTCCTTAATAATGCAGCAGAGTCCTTAAATAATGCAGCAAAGTCCTTAAATAATGCAGAAGAGTCCTTAAATAATGCAACAAAGTCCTTAAATAATGCAGCAGAGTCCTTAAATAAAGCAGCAGAGTGCTTAAATAATGCAGCAGAGTCCTTAAATACCGCAGCAGAGTCATTAAATAATACAGCAGAGTCCTTAAATAAAGCAGCAGAGTGCTTAAATAATGCAGCAGAGTCCTAAAATAACGCTGCAGAGTCATTAAATAATACAGCAGAGTCCTTAAATAATGCAGCAAATTTCTTAAATAATGCACAGAGTCCTTAAATAATGCAATAAAGTCCTTAAATAAAATGCAGCAACGCCCTTAATAATGCAGCTGAGTCCTTAAATAATGCAGCAAAGTCCTTAAATAATGCAGCAGAGTCCTTAAATACCGCAGCAGCGTCTTTAAATAATGCAACAAAGTCCTTAAATAATGCAGCAGAGTCCTTAAATAATGCAACAAAGTCCTTAAATAATGCAGCAGAGTCCTTAAATAATGCAACAAACTCATTAAATAATGCAGCAAAGTACTTAAATATTGCAGCAAATTCCTTAAATAATGCAGCAGAATCCTTAAATAATGCAATAATTTCCTTAAATAATGCAGCAACATCCTTAATAATGCAGCAGAGTCCTTAAATAATGCAGCAAAGTCCTTAAATAATGCAGCAGAGGCCTTAAATACTGCAGTAGCATCCTTAAATAATGCAGCAGAGTCCTTAAATAATGCAGCAGAGTCCTTAAATAATGCAACAAAGTCCTTAAATAAAATGCAGCAACGCCCTTAATAATGCAGCCGAGTCCTTCAATAATGCAGCAAAGTCCTTAAATAATGCAGCAGAGTCCTTAAATACCGCAGCAGCGTCCTTAAATAATGCAAAAAAGTCCTTAAATAATGCAGCAGAGTCCTTAAATAATGCAACAAAGTCCTTAAATAATGCAGCAGAGTCCTTAAATAATGCAACAAACTCATTAAATAATGCAGCAAAGTACTTAAATAATGCAGCAAATTCCTTAAATAATGCAGCAGAATCCTTAAATAATGCAATAAAGTCCTTAAATAATGCAGCAACGTCCTTAATAATGCAGCAGAGTCCTTAAATAATGCAGCAAAGTCCTTAAATAATGCAGCGGAGGCCTTAAATACTGCTGCAGCATCCTTAAATAATGCAGCAGAGTCCTTAAATAATGCAACAAAGTCCTTAAATAATGCAGCAGAGTCCTTAAACAATGCAGCGAGGTCCTTAAATAATGCAACAAAGTCCTTAAATAATGCAGCAGATTCCTTAAATTCTGCAGCAGCGATCTTAAATAATGCATCAAAGTCCTTAAATAATGCAGCAGAGTCCTTAAATACTGCAGCAGAGTCCTTAAATAATGCAGCAAAGTCCTTAAATAATGCAGCAGAGTCCTTAAATAATGCAGCAAAGTCATTAAATAATGCAGCAGAGTCCTTAAATAATGCAACAAAGTCCTTAAATAATGCAGCAGATTCCTTAAATTCTGCAGCAGCGTCCTTAAATAATGCATCAAAATCCTTAAATAATGCAGCAGAGTCCTTAAATACCACAGCAGAGTCATTAAATAATGCAGCAGAGTCCTTAAAAAATGCAGCATATTCCTTAAATAATGCAGCAGAGTCCTTAAATAATGCAATAAAGTCCTTAAATAATGCAGCAGAGTCCTTAAATAATGCAGCAACTTCCTTAATAATGCAGCTGAGTCCTTAAATAATGCAGCAACATCCTTAAATAATGCAGCAGAGTCCTTAAATACTGCATCAGCGTCCTTAAATAATGCAACAAAGTCCTTAAATAATGCAGCAAAGTCCTTAAATAATGCAGCAGAGTCCTTAAATACAGCAGCAGAGTCCTTAAATAATTCAGCAAAGTCCTTAAATAATGCAGTAGAGTCCTTAAATAATGCAACAAAGTCCTTAAATAATGCAGCAGAGTCCTTAAATAATGCAACAAAGTCCTTAAATAATGCAGCAGAGTCCTTAAATACTGCAGCAGAGACCTTAAATAATGCAGCAAAATCCTTAAATAATGCAGAAGAGTCCTTAAATAATGCAGCAGATTCCTTAAATAATGCAACAAAGTCCTTAAATAAAATGCAGCAACGCCCTTAATAATGCAGCCGAGTCCTTCAATAATGCAGCAAAGTCCTTAAATAATGCAGCAGATTCCTTAAATTTCGCAGCAGCGTCCTTAAATAATACATCAAAGTCCTTAAATAATGCAGCAGAGTCCTAAACTACCGCAGCAGAGTCCTTAAATAATGCAGCAAAGTCCTTAAATAATGCAGCAGAGTGCTTACATAATGCAGCAGAGTCCTTAAATACCGCAGCAGAGTCACTAAATAATGCAGCAGAGTCCTTAAATAATGCAGCAAATTCATTAAATAATGCACAGAGTCATTAAATAATGCAATAAAGTCCTTAAATAAAATTCAACAACACCCTTAATAATGCAGCTGAGTCCTTAAATAATTCAGCAAAGTCCTTAAATAATGCAGCAGAGTCCTTAAATACCGCAGCAGCATCCTTAAATAATGCAACAAAGTCCTTAAATAATGCAGCAGAGTCCTTAAATAATGCAACAACGTCCTTAAATAATGCAGCAGAGTCCTTAAATAATGCAACAAACTCATTAAATAATGCAGCAAAGTACTTAAATAATGCAGCAAATTCCTTAAATAATGCAGCAGAATCCTTAAATAATGCAATAATGTCCTTAAATAATGCAGCAGAGTCCTTAAATAATGCAAAAAATTCCTTAAATAATGCATCAGAATCCTTAAATAATGCAACAAAGTCGTTAAATAATGCAGCAACGTCCTTAAATAATGCAGCAGAGTCCTTAAATAATGCAGCAAATTCCTTAAATAATGCAGCAGAGGCCTTAAATACCGAAGCAGAGTCCTTAAATAATGCAGCAAAGTCCTTAAATAATGCAGAAGAGTCCTTAAATAATGCAACAAAGTCCTTAAATAATGCAGCAGAGTCCTTAAATAATGCAACAAAGTCCTTAAATAATGCAGCAGAGTCCTTAAATACCGCAGCAGAGTCATTAAATAATACAGCAGAGTCCTTAAATAAAGCAGCAGAGTGCTTAAATAATGCAGCAGAGTCCTAAAATAGCGCTGCAGAGTCATTAAATAATACAGCAGAGTCCTTAAATAATGCAGCAAATTTCTTAAATAATGCACAGAGTCCTTAAATAATGCAATAAAGTCCTTAAATAAAATGCAGCAACGCCCTTAATAATGCAGCTGAGTCCTTAAATAATGCAGCAAAGTCCTTAAATAATGCAGCAGAGTCCTTAAATACCGCAGCAGCGTCTTTAAATAATGCAACAAAGTCCTTAAATAATGCAGCAGAGTCCTTAAATAATGCAACAAAGTCCTTAAATAATGCAGCAGAGTCCTTAAATAATGCAACAAACTCATTAAATAATGCAGCAAAGTACTTAAATATTGCAGCAAATTCCTTAAATAATGCAGCAGAATCCTTAAATAATGCAATAATTTCCTTAAATAATGCAGCAACATCCTTAATAATGCAGCAGAGTCCTTAAATAATGCAGCAAAGTCCTTAAATAATGCAACAGAGGCCTTAAATACTGCAGCAGCATCCTTAAATAATGCAGCAGAGTCCTTAAATAATGCAGCAGAGTCCTTAAATAATGCAGCAGAGTCCTTAAATAATGCAACAAAGTCCTTAAATAAAATGCAGCAACGCCCTTAATAATGCAGCCGAGTCCTTCAATAATGCAGCAAAGTCCTTAAATAATGCAGCAGAGTCCTTAAATACCGCAGCAGCTTCCTTAAATAATGCAAAAAAGTCCTTAAATAATGCAGCAGAGTCCTTAAATAATGCAACAAAGTCCTTAAATAATGCAGCAGAGTCCTTAAATAATGCAACAAACTCCTTAAATAATGCAGCAAAGAACTTAAATAATGCAGCAAATTCCTTAAATAATGCAGCAGAATCCTTAAATAATGCAATAAAGTCCTTAAATAATGCAGAAACTTCCTTAATAATGCAGCAGAGTCCTTAAATAATGCAGCAAAGTCCTTAAATAATGCAGCGGAGGCCTTAAATACTGCTGCAGTGTCCTTAAATAATGCAGCAGAGTCCTTAAATAATGCAACAAAGTCCTTAAATAATGCAGCAGAGTCCTTAAACAATGCAGCACAGTCCTTAAATAATGCAACAAAGTCCTTAAATAATGCAGCAGAGTCCTTAAATAATGCAACAAAGTCCTTAAATAATGCAGCAGAGTCCTTAAATAATGCAACAAACTCATTAAATAATGCAGCAAAGTACTTAAATAATGCAGCAAATTCCTTAAATAATGCAGCAGAATCCTTAAATAATGCAATAATTTCCTTAAATAATGCAGCAGAGTCCTTAAATAATGCAAAAAATTCCTTAAATAATGCATCAGAATCCTTAAATAATGCAACAAAGTCCTTAAATAATGCAGCAACGTCCTTAATAATGCAGCAGAGTCCTTAAATAATGCAGCAAAGTCCTTAAATAATGCAGAAGAGTCCTTAAATAATGCAACAAAGTCCTTAAATAATGCAGCAGAGTCCTTAAATAAAGCAGCAGAGTGCTTAAATAATGCAGCAGAGTCCTTAAATACCGCAGCAGAGTCATTAAATAATACAGCAGAGTCCTTAAATAAAGCAGCAGAGTGCTTAAATAATGCAGCAGAGTCCTAAAATAACGCTGCAGAGTCATTAAATAATACAGCAGAGTCCTTAAATAATGCAGCAAATTTCTTAAATAATGCACAGAGTCCTTAAATAATGCAATAAAGTCCTTAAATAAAATGCAGCAACGCCCTTAATAATGCAGCTGAGTCCTTAAATAATGCAGCAAAGTCCTTAAATAATGCAGCAGAGTCCTTAAATACCGCAGCAGCGTCTTTAAATAATGCAACAAAGTCCTTAAATAATGCAGCAGAGTCCTTAAATAATGCAACAAAGTCCTTAAATAATGCAGCAGAGTCCTTAAATAATGCAACAAACTCATTAAATAATGCAGCAAAGTACTTAAATATTGCAGCAAATTCCTTAAATAATGCAGCAGAATCCTTAAATAATGCAATAATTTCCTTAAATAATGCAGCAACATCCTTAATAATGCAGCAGAGTCCTTAAATAATGCAGCAAAGTCCTTAAATAATGCAGCAGAGGCCTTAAATACTGCAGTAGCATCCTTAAATAATGCAGCAGAGTCCTTAAATAATGCAGCAGAGTCCTTAAATAATGCAACAAAGTCCTTAAATAAAATGCAGCAACGCCCTTAATAATGCAGCCGAGTCCTTCAATAATGCAGCAAAGTCCTTAAATAATGCAGCAGAGTCCTTAAATACCGCAGCAGCGTCCTTAAATAATGCAAAAAAGTCCTTAAATAATGCAGCAGAGTCCTTAAATAATGCAACAAAGTCCTTAAATAATGCAGCAGAGTCCTTAAATAATGCAACAAACTCATTAAATAATGCAGCAAAGTACTTAAATAATGCAGCAAATTCCTTAAATAATGCAGCAGAATCCTTAAATAATGCAATAAAGTCCTTAAATAATGCAGCAACGTCCTTAATAATGCAGCAGAGTCCTTAAATAATGCAGCAAAGTCCTTAAATAATGCAGCGGAGGCCTTAAATACTGCTGCAGCATCCTTAAATAATGCAGCAGAGTCCTTAAATAATGCAACAAAGTCCTTAAATAATGCAGCAGAGTCCTTAAACAATGCAGCGAGGTCCTTAAATAATGCAACAAAGTCCTTAAATAATGCAGCAGATTCCTTAAATTCTGCAGCAGCGATCTTAAATAATGCATCAAAGTCCTTAAATAATGCAGCAGAGTCCTTAAATACTGCAGCAGAGTCCTTAAATAATGCAGCAAAGTCCTTAAATAATGCAGCAGAGTCCTTAAATAATGCAGCAAAGTCATTAAATAATGCAGCAGAGTCCTTAAATAATGCAACAAAGTCCTTAAATAATGCAGCAGATTCCTTAAATTCTGCAGCAGCGTCCTTAAATAATGCATCAAAATCCTTAAATAATGCAGCAGAGTCCTTAAATACCACAGCAGAGTCATTAAATAATGCAGCAGAGTCCTTAAAAAATGCAGCATATTCCTTAAATAATGCAGCAGAGTCCTTAAATAATGCAATAAAGTCCTTAAATAATGCAGCAGAGTCCTTAAATAATGCAGCAACTTCCTTAATAATGCAGCTGAGTCCTTAAATAATGCAGCAACATCCTTAAATAATGCAGCAGAGTCCTTAAATACTGCATCAGCGTCCTTAAATAATGCAACAAAGTCCTTAAATAATGCAGCAAAGTCCTTAAATAATGCAGCAGAGTCCTTAAATACAGCAGCAGAGTCCTTAAATAATTCAGCAAAGTCCTTAAATAATGCAGTAGAGTCCTTAAATAATGCAACAAAGTCCTTAAATAATGCAGCAGAGTCCTTAAATAATGCAACAAAGTCCTTAAATAATGCAGCAGAGTCCTTAAATACTGCAGCAGAGACCTTAAATAATGCAGCAAAATCCTTAAATAATGCAGAAGAGTCCTTAAATAATGCAGCAGATTCCTTAAATAATGCAACAAAGTCCTTAAATAAAATGCAGCAACGCCCTTAATAATGCAGCCGAGTCCTTCAATAATGCAGCAAAGTCCTTAAATAATGCAGCAGATTCCTTAAATTTCGCAGCAGCGTCCTTAAATAATACATCAAAGTCCTTAAATAATGCAGCAGAGTCCTAAACTACCGCAGCAGAGTCCTTAAATAATGCAGCAAAGTCCTTAAATAATGCAGCAGAGTGCTTACATAATGCAGCAGAGTCCTTAAATACCGCAGCAGAGTCACTAAATAATGCAGCAGAGTCCTTAAATAATGCAGCAAATTCATTAAATAATGCACAGAGTCATTAAATAATGCAATAAAGTCCTTAAATAAAATTCAACAACACCCTTAATAATGCAGCTGAGTCCTTAAATAATTCAGCAAAGTCCTTAAATAATGCAGCAGAGTCCTTAAATACCGCAGCAGCATCCTTAAATAATGCAACAAAGTCCTTAAATAATGCAGCAGAGTCCTTAAATAATGCAACAACGTCCTTAAATAATGCAGCAGAGTCCTTAAATAATGCAACAAACTCATTAAATAATGCAGCAAAGTACTTAAATAATGCAGCAAATTCCTTAAATAATGCAGCAGAATCCTTAAATAATGCAATAATGTCCTTAAATAATGCAGCAGAGTCCTTAAATAATGCAAAAAATTCCTTAAATAATGCATCAGAATCCTTAAATAATGCAACAAAGTCGTTAAATAATGCAGCAACGTCCTTAAATAATGCAGCAGAGTCCTTAAATAATGCAGCAAATTCCTTAAATAATGCAGCAGAGGCCTTAAATACCGAAGCAGAGTCCTTAAATAATGCAGCAAAGTCCTTAAATAATGCAGAAGAGTCCTTAAATAATGCAACAAAGTCCTTAAATAATGCAGCAGAGTCCTTAAATAATGCAACAAAGTCCTTAAATAATGCAGCAGAGTCCTTAAATACCGCAGCAGAGTCATTAAATAATACAGCAGAGTCCTTAAATAAAGCAGCAGAGTGCTTAAATAATGCAGCAGAGTCCTAAAATAGCGCTGCAGAGTCATTAAATAATACAGCAGAGTCCTTAAATAATGCAGCAAATTTCTTAAATAATGCACAGAGTCCTTAAATAATGCAATAAAGTCCTTAAATAAAATGCAGCAACGCCCTTAATAATGCAGCTGAGTCCTTAAATAATGCAGCAAAGTCCTTAAATAATGCAGCAGAGTCCTTAAATACCGCAGCAGCGTCTTTAAATAATGCAACAAAGTCCTTAAATAATGCAGCAGAGTCCTTAAATAATGCAACAAAGTCCTTAAATAATGCAGCAGAGTCCTTAAATAATGCAACAAACTCATTAAATAATGCAGCAAAGTACTTAAATATTGCAGCAAATTCCTTAAATAATGCAGCAGAATCCTTAAATAATGCAATAATTTCCTTAAATAATGCAGCAACATCCTTAATAATGCAGCAGAGTCCTTAAATAATGCAGCAAAGTCCTTAAATAATGCAACAGAGGCCTTAAATACTGCAGCAGCATCCTTAAATAATGCAGCAGAGTCCTTAAATAATGCAGCAGAGTCCTTAAATAATGCAGCAGAGTCCTTAAATAATGCAACAAAGTCCTTAAATAAAATGCAGCAACGCCCTTAATAATGCAGCCGAGTCCTTCAATAATGCAGCAAAGTCCTTAAATAATGCAGCAGAGTCCTTAAATACCGCAGCAGCTTCCTTAAATAATGCAAAAAAGTCCTTAAATAATGCAGCAGAGTCCTTAAATAATGCAACAAAGTCCTTAAATAATGCAGCAGAGTCCTTAAATAATGCAACAAACTCCTTAAATAATGCAGCAAAGAACTTAAATAATGCAGCAAATTCCTTAAATAATGCAGCAGAATCCTTAAATAATGCAATAAAGTCCTTAAATAATGCAGAAACTTCCTTAATAATGCAGCAGAGTCCTTAAATAATGCAGCAAAGTCCTTAAATAATGCAGCGGAGGCCTTAAATACTGCTGCAGTGTCCTTAAATAATGCAGCAGAGTCCTTAAATAATGCAACAAAGTCCTTAAATAATGCAGCAGAGTCCTTAAACAATGCAGCACAGTCCTTAAATAATGCAACAAAGTCCTTAAATAATGCAGCAGAGTCCTTAAATAATGCAACAAAGTCCTTAAATAATGCAGCAGAGTCCTTAAATAATGCAACAAACTCATTAAATAATGCAGCAAAGTACTTAAATAATGCAGCAAATTCCTTAAATAATGCAGCAGAATCCTTAAATAATGCAATAATTTCCTTAAATAATGCAGCAGAGTCCTTAAATAATGCAAAAAATTCCTTAAATAATGCATCAGAATCCTTAAATAATGCAACAAAGTCCTTAAATAATGCAGCAACGTCCTTAATAATGCAGCAGAGTCCTTAAATAATGCAGCAAAGTCCTTAAATAATGCAGAAGAGTCCTTAAATAATGCAACAAAGTCCTTAAATAATGCAGCAGAGTCCTTAAATAAAGCAGCAGAGTGCTTAAATAATGCAGCAGAGTCCTTAAATACCGCAGCAGAGTCATTAAATAATACAGCAGAGTCCTTAAATAAAGCAGCAGAGTGCTTAAATAATGCAGCAGAGTCCTAAAATAACGCTGCAGAGTCATTAAATAATACAGCAGAGTCCTTAAATAATGCAGCAAATTTCTTAAATAATGCACAGAGTCCTTAAATAATGCAATAAAGTCCTTAAATAAAATGCAGCAACGCCCTTAATAATGCAGCTGAGTCCTTAAATAATGCAGCAAAGTCCTTAAATAATGCAGCAGAGTCCTTAAATACCGCAGCAGCGTCTTTAAATAATGCAACAAAGTCCTTAAATAATGCAGCAGAGTCCTTAAATAATGCAACAAAGTCCTTAAATAATGCAGCAGAGTCCTTAAATACTGCAGCAGAGACCTTAAATAATGCAGCAAAATCCTTAAATAATGCAGAAGAGTCCTTAAATAATGCAGCAGATTCCTTAAATAATGCAACAAAGTCCTTAAATAAAATGCAGCAACGCCCTTAATAATGCAGCCGAGTCCTTCAATAATGCAGCAAAGTCCTTAAATAATGCAGCAGATTCCTTAAATTTCGCAGCAGCGTCCTTAAATAATACATCAAAGTCCTTAAATAATGCAGCAGAGTCCTAAACTACCGCAGCAGAGTCCTTAAATAATGCAGCAAAGTCCTTAAATAATGCAGCAGAGTGCTTACATAATGCAGCAGAGTCCTTAAATACCGCAGCAGAGTCACTAAATAATGCAGCAGAGTCCTTAAATAATGCAGCAAATTCATTAAATAATGCACAGAGTCATTAAATAATGCAATAAAGTCCTTAAATAAAATTCAACAACACCCTTAATAATGCAGCTGAGTCCTTAAATAATTCAGCAAAGTCCTTAAATAATGCAGCAGAGTCCTTAAATACCGCAGCAGCATCCTTAAATAATGCAACAAAGTCCTTAAATAATGCAGCAGAGTCCTTAAATAATGCAACAACGTCCTTAAATAATGCAGCAGAGTCCTTAAATAATGCAACAAACTCATTAAATAATGCAGCAAAGTACTTAAATAATGCAGCAAATTCCTTAAATAATGCAGCAGAATCCTTAAATAATGCAATAATGTCCTTAAATAATGCAGCAGAGTCCTTAAATAATGCAAAAAATTCCTTAAATAATGCATCAGAATCCTTAAATAATGCAACAAAGTCGTTAAATAATGCAGCAACGTCCTTAAATAATGCAGCAGAGTCCTTAAATAATGCAGCAAATTCCTTAAATAATGCAGCAGAGGCCTTAAATACCGAAGCAGAGTCCTTAAATAATGCAGCAAAGTCCTTAAATAATGCAGAAGAGTCCTTAAATAATGCAACAAAGTCCTTAAATAATGCAGCAGAGTCCTTAAATAATGCAACAAAGTCCTTAAATAATGCAGCAGAGTCCTTAAATACCGCAGCAGAGTCATTAAATAATACAGCAGAGTCCTTAAATAAAGCAGCAGAGTGCTTAAATAATGCAGCAGAGTCCTAAAATAGCGCTGCAGAGTCATTAAATAATACAGCAGAGTCCTTAAATAATGCAGCAAATTTCTTAAATAATGCACAGAGTCCTTAAATAATGCAATAAAGTCCTTAAATAAAATGCAGCAACGCCCTTAATAATGCAGCTGAGTCCTTAAATAATGCAGCAAAGTCCTTAAATAATGCAGCAGAGTCCTTAAATACCGCAGCAGCGTCTTTAAATAATGCAACAAAGTCCTTAAATAATGCAGCAGAGTCCTTAAATAATGCAACAAAGTCCTTAAATAATGCAGCAGAGTCCTTAAATAATGCAACAAACTCATTAAATAATGCAGCAAAGTACTTAAATATTGCAGCAAATTCCTTAAATAATGCAGCAGAATCCTTAAATAATGCAATAATTTCCTTAAATAATGCAGCAACATCCTTAATAATGCAGCAGAGTCCTTAAATAATGCAGCAAAGTCCTTAAATAATGCAACAGAGGCCTTAAATACTGCAGCAGCATCCTTAAATAATGCAGCAGAGTCCTTAAATAATGCAGCAGAGTCCTTAAATAATGCAGCAGAGTCCTTAAATAATGCAACAAAGTCCTTAAATAAAATGCAGCAACGCCCTTAATAATGCAGCCGAGTCCTTCAATAATGCAGCAAAGTCCTTAAATAATGCAGCAGAGTCCTTAAATACCGCAGCAGCTTCCTTAAATAATGCAAAAAAGTCCTTAAATAATGCAGCAGAGTCCTTAAATAATGCAACAAAGTCCTTAAATAATGCAGCAGAGTCCTTAAATAATGCAACAAACTCCTTAAATAATGCAGCAAAGAACTTAAATAATGCAGCAAATTCCTTAAATAATGCAGCAGAATCCTTAAATAATGCAATAAAGTCCTTAAATAATGCAGAAACTTCCTTAATAATGCAGCAGAGTCCTTAAATAATGCAGCAAAGTCCTTAAATAATGCAGCGGAGGCCTTAAATACTGCTGCAGTGTCCTTAAATAATGCAGCAGAGTCCTTAAATAATGCAACAAAGTCCTTAAATAATGCAGCAGAGTCCTTAAACAATGCAGCACAGTCCTTAAATAATGCAACAAAGTCCTTAAATAATGCAGCAGAGTCCTTAAATAATGCAACAAAGTCCTTAAATAATGCAGCAGAGTCCTTAAATAATGCAACAAACTCATTAAATAATGCAGCAAAGTACTTAAATAATGCAGCAAATTCCTTAAATAATGCAGCAGAATCCTTAAATAATGCAATAATTTCCTTAAATAATGCAGCAGAGTCCTTAAATAATGCAAAAAATTCCTTAAATAATGCATCAGAATCCTTAAATAATGCAACAAAGTCCTTAAATAATGCAGCAACGTCCTTAATAATGCAGCAGAGTCCTTAAATAATGCAGCAAAGTCCTTAAATAATGCAGAAGAGTCCTTAAATAATGCAACAAAGTCCTTAAATAATGCAGCAGAGTCCTTAAATAAAGCAGCAGAGTGCTTAAATAATGCAGCAGAGTCCTTAAATACCGCAGCAGAGTCATTAAATAATACAGCAGAGTCCTTAAATAAAGCAGCAGAGTGCTTAAATAATGCAGCAGAGTCCTAAAATAACGCTGCAGAGTCATTAAATAATACAGCAGAGTCCTTAAATAATGCAGCAAATTTCTTAAATAATGCACAGAGTCCTTAAATAATGCAATAAAGTCCTTAAATAAAATGCAGCAACGCCCTTAATAATGCAGCTGAGTCCTTAAATAATGCAGCAAAGTCCTTAAATAATGCAGCAGAGTCCTTAAATACCGCAGCAGCGTCTTTAAATAATGCAACAAAGTCCTTAAATAATGCAGCAGAGTCCTTAAATAATGCAACAAAGTCCTTAAATAATGCAGCAGAGTCCTTAAATAATGCAACAAACTCATTAAATAATGCAGCAAAGTACTTAAATATTGCAGCAAATTCCTTAAATAATGCAGCAGAATCCTTAAATAATGCAATAATTTCCTTAAATAATGCAGCAACATCCTTAATAATGCAGCAGAGTCCTTAAATAATGCAGCAAAGTCCTTAAATAATGCAGCAGAGGCCTTAAATACTGCAGTAGCATCCTTAAATAATGCAGCAGAGTCCTTAAATAATGCAGCAGAGTCCTTAAATAATGCAACAAAGTCCTTAAATAAAATGCAGCAACGCCCTTAATAATGCAGCCGAGTCCTTCAATAATGCAGCAAAGTCCTTAAATAATGCAGCAGAGTCCTTAAATACCGCAGCAGCGTCCTTAAATAATGCAAAAAAGTCCTTAAATAATGCAGCAGAGTCCTTAAATAATGCAACAAAGTCCTTAAATAATGCAGCAGAGTCCTTAAATAATGCAACAAACTCATTAAATAATGCAGCAAAGTACTTAAATAATGCAGCAAATTCCTTAAATAATGCAGCAGAATCCTTAAATAATGCAATAAAGTCCTTAAATAATGCAGCAACGTCCTTAATAATGCAGCAGAGTCCTTAAATAATGCAGCAAAGTCCTTAAATAATGCAGCGGAGGCCTTAAATACTGCTGCAGCATCCTTAAATAATGCAGCAGAGTCCTTAAATAATGCAACAAAGTCCTTAAATAATGCAGCAGAGTCCTTAAACAATGCAGCGAGGTCCTTAAATAATGCAACAAAGTCCTTAAATAATGCAGCAGATTCCTTAAATTCTGCAGCAGCGATCTTAAATAATGCATCAAAGTCCTTAAATAATGCAGCAGAGTCCTTAAATACTGCAGCAGAGTCCTTAAATAATGCAGCAAAGTCCTTAAATAATGCAGCAGAGTCCTTAAATAATGCAGCAAAGTCATTAAATAATGCAGCAGAGTCCTTAAATAATGCAACAAAGTCCTTAAATAATGCAGCAGATTCCTTAAATTCTGCAGCAGCGTCCTTAAATAATGCATCAAAATCCTTAAATAATGCAGCAGAGTCCTTAAATACCACAGCAGAGTCATTAAATAATGCAGCAGAGTCCTTAAAAAATGCAGCATATTCCTTAAATAATGCAGCAGAGTCCTTAAATAATGCAATAAAGTCCTTAAATAATGCAGCAGAGTCCTTAAATAATGCAGCAACTTCCTTAATAATGCAGCTGAGTCCTTAAATAATGCAGCAACATCCTTAAATAATGCAGCAGAGTCCTTAAATACTGCATCAGCGTCCTTAAATAATGCAACAAAGTCCTTAAATAATGCAGCAAAGTCCTTAAATAATGCAGCAGAGTCCTTAAATACAGCAGCAGAGTCCTTAAATAATTCAGCAAAGTCCTTAAATAATGCAGTAGAGTCCTTAAATAATGCAACAAAGTCCTTAAATAATGCAGCAGAGTCCTTAAATAATGCAACAAAGTCCTTAAATAATGCAGCAGAGTCCTTAAATACTGCAGCAGAGACCTTAAATAATGCAGCAAAATCCTTAAATAATGCAGAAGAGTCCTTAAATAATGCAGCAGATTCCTTAAATAATGCAACAAAGTCCTTAAATAAAATGCAGCAACGCCCTTAATAATGCAGCCGAGTCCTTCAATAATGCAGCAAAGTCCTTAAATAATGCAGCAGATTCCTTAAATTTCGCAGCAGCGTCCTTAAATAATACATCAAAGTCCTTAAATAATGCAGCAGAGTCCTAAACTACCGCAGCAGAGTCCTTAAATAATGCAGCAAAGTCCTTAAATAATGCAGCAGAGTGCTTACATAATGCAGCAGAGTCCTTAAATACCGCAGCAGAGTCACTAAATAATGCAGCAGAGTCCTTAAATAATGCAGCAAATTCATTAAATAATGCACAGAGTCATTAAATAATGCAATAAAGTCCTTAAATAAAATTCAACAACACCCTTAATAATGCAGCTGAGTCCTTAAATAATTCAGCAAAGTCCTTAAATAATGCAGCAGAGTCCTTAAATACCGCAGCAGCATCCTTAAATAATGCAACAAAGTCCTTAAATAATGCAGCAGAGTCCTTAAATAATGCAACAACGTCCTTAAATAATGCAGCAGAGTCCTTAAATAATGCAACAAACTCATTAAATAATGCAGCAAAGTACTTAAATAATGCAGCAAATTCCTTAAATAATGCAGCAGAATCCTTAAATAATGCAATAATGTCCTTAAATAATGCAGCAGAGTCCTTAAATAATGCAAAAAATTCCTTAAATAATGCATCAGAATCCTTAAATAATGCAACAAAGTCGTTAAATAATGCAGCAACGTCCTTAAATAATGCAGCAGAGTCCTTAAATAATGCAGCAAATTCCTTAAATAATGCAGCAGAGGCCTTAAATACCGAAGCAGAGTCCTTAAATAATGCAGCAAAGTCCTTAAATAATGCAGAAGAGTCCTTAAATAATGCAACAAAGTCCTTAAATAATGCAGCAGAGTCCTTAAATAATGCAACAAAGTCCTTAAATAATGCAGCAGAGTCCTTAAATACCGCAGCAGAGTCATTAAATAATACAGCAGAGTCCTTAAATAAAGCAGCAGAGTGCTTAAATAATGCAGCAGAGTCCTAAAATAGCGCTGCAGAGTCATTAAATAATACAGCAGAGTCCTTAAATAATGCAGCAAATTTCTTAAATAATGCACAGAGTCCTTAAATAATGCAATAAAGTCCTTAAATAAAATGCAGCAACGCCCTTAATAATGCAGCTGAGTCCTTAAATAATGCAGCAAAGTCCTTAAATAATGCAGCAGAGTCCTTAAATACCGCAGCAGCGTCTTTAAATAATGCAACAAAGTCCTTAAATAATGCAGCAGAGTCCTTAAATAATGCAACAAAGTCCTTAAATAATGCAGCAGAGTCCTTAAATAATGCAACAAACTCATTAAATAATGCAGCAAAGTACTTAAATATTGCAGCAAATTCCTTAAATAATGCAGCAGAATCCTTAAATAATGCAATAATTTCCTTAAATAATGCAGCAACATCCTTAATAATGCAGCAGAGTCCTTAAATAATGCAGCAAAGTCCTTAAATAATGCAACAGAGGCCTTAAATACTGCAGCAGCATCCTTAAATAATGCAGCAGAGTCCTTAAATAATGCAGCAGAGTCCTTAAATAATGCAGCAGAGTCCTTAAATAATGCAACAAAGTCCTTAAATAAAATGCAGCAACGCCCTTAATAATGCAGCCGAGTCCTTCAATAATGCAGCAAAGTCCTTAAATAATGCAGCAGAGTCCTTAAATACCGCAGCAGCTTCCTTAAATAATGCAAAAAAGTCCTTAAATAATGCAGCAGAGTCCTTAAATAATGCAACAAAGTCCTTAAATAATGCAGCAGAGTCCTTAAATAATGCAACAAACTCCTTAAATAATGCAGCAAAGAACTTAAATAATGCAGCAAATTCCTTAAATAATGCAGCAGAATCCTTAAATAATGCAATAAAGTCCTTAAATAATGCAGAAACTTCCTTAATAATGCAGCAGAGTCCTTAAATAATGCAGCAAAGTCCTTAAATAATGCAGCGGAGGCCTTAAATACTGCTGCAGTGTCCTTAAATAATGCAGCAGAGTCCTTAAATAATGCAACAAAGTCCTTAAATAATGCAGCAGAGTCCTTAAACAATGCAGCACAGTCCTTAAATAATGCAACAAAGTCCTTAAATAATGCAGCAGAGTCCTTAAATAATGCAACAAAGTCCTTAAATAATGCAGCAGAGTCCTTAAATAATGCAACAAACTCATTAAATAATGCAGCAAAGTACTTAAATAATGCAGCAAATTCCTTAAATAATGCAGCAGAATCCTTAAATAATGCAATAATTTCCTTAAATAATGCAGCAGAGTCCTTAAATAATGCAAAAAATTCCTTAAATAATGCATCAGAATCCTTAAATAATGCAACAAAGTCCTTAAATAATGCAGCAACGTCCTTAATAATGCAGCAGAGTCCTTAAATAATGCAGCAAAGTCCTTAAATAATGCAGAAGAGTCCTTAAATAATGCAACAAAGTCCTTAAATAATGCAGCAGAGTCCTTAAATAAAGCAGCAGAGTGCTTAAATAATGCAGCAGAGTCCTTAAATACCGCAGCAGAGTCATTAAATAATACAGCAGAGTCCTTAAATAAAGCAGCAGAGTGCTTAAATAATGCAGCAGAGTCCTAAAATAACGCTGCAGAGTCATTAAATAATACAGCAGAGTCCTTAAATAATGCAGCAAATTTCTTAAATAATGCACAGAGTCCTTAAATAATGCAATAAAGTCCTTAAATAAAATGCAGCAACGCCCTTAATAATGCAGCTGAGTCCTTAAATAATGCAGCAAAGTCCTTAAATAATGCAGCAGAGTCCTTAAATACCGCAGCAGCGTCTTTAAATAATGCAACAAAGTCCTTAAATAATGCAGCAGAGTCCTTAAATAATGCAACAAAGTCCTTAAATAATGCAGCAGAGTCCTTAAATAATGCAACAAACTCATTAAATAATGCAGCAAAGTACTTAAATATTGCAGCAAATTCCTTAAATAATGCAGCAGAATCCTTAAATAATGCAATAATTTCCTTAAATAATGCAGCAACATCCTTAATAATGCAGCAGAGTCCTTAAATAATGCAGCAAAGTCCTTAAATAATGCAGCAGAGGCCTTAAATACTGCAGTAGCATCCTTAAATAATGCAGCAGAGTCCTTAAATAATGCAGCAGAGTCCTTAAATAATGCAACAAAGTCCTTAAATAAAATGCAGCAACGCCCTTAATAATGCAGCCGAGTCCTTCAATAATGCAGCAAAGTCCTTAAATAATGCAGCAGAGTCCTTAAATACCGCAGCAGCGTCCTTAAATAATGCAAAAAAGTCCTTAAATAATGCAGCAGAGTCCTTAAATAATGCAACAAAGTCCTTAAATAATGCAGCAGAGTCCTTAAATAATGCAACAAACTCATTAAATAATGCAGCAAAGTACTTAAATAATGCAGCAAATTCCTTAAATAATGCAGCAGAATCCTTAAATAATGCAATAAAGTCCTTAAATAATGCAGCAACGTCCTTAATAATGCAGCAGAGTCCTTAAATAATGCAGCAAAGTCCTTAAATAATGCAGCGGAGGCCTTAAATACTGCTGCAGCATCCTTAAATAATGCAGCAGAGTCCTTAAATAATGCAACAAAGTCCTTAAATAATGCAGCAGAGTCCTTAAACAATGCAGCGAGGTCCTTAAATAATGCAACAAAGTCCTTAAATAATGCAGCAGATTCCTTAAATTCTGCAGCAGCGATCTTAAATAATGCATCAAAGTCCTTAAATAATGCAGCAGAGTCCTTAAATACTGCAGCAGAGTCCTTAAATAATGCAGCAAAGTCCTTAAATAATGCAGCAGAGTCCTTAAATAATGCAGCAAAGTCATTAAATAATGCAGCAGAGTCCTTAAATAATGCAACAAAGTCCTTAAATAATGCAGCAGATTCCTTAAATTCTGCAGCAGCGTCCTTAAATAATGCATCAAAATCCTTAAATAATGCAGCAGAGTCCTTAAATACCACAGCAGAGTCATTAAATAATGCAGCAGAGTCCTTAAAAAATGCAGCATATTCCTTAAATAATGCAGCAGAGTCCTTAAATAATGCAATAAAGTCCTTAAATAATGCAGCAGAGTCCTTAAATAATGCAGCAACTTCCTTAATAATGCAGCTGAGTCCTTAAATAATGCAGCAACATCCTTAAATAATGCAGCAGAGTCCTTAAATACTGCATCAGCGTCCTTAAATAATGCAACAAAGTCCTTAAATAATGCAGCAAAGTCCTTAAATAATGCAGCAGAGTCCTTAAATACAGCAGCAGAGTCCTTAAATAATTCAGCAAAGTCCTTAAATAATGCAGCAGAGTCATTAAATAATGCAACAAAGTCCTTAAATAATGCAGCAGAGTCCTTAAATAATGCAACAAAGTCCTTAAATAATGCAGCAGAGTCCTTAAATACTGCAGCAGAGACCTTAAATAATGCAGCAAAATCCTTAAATAATGCAGAAGAGTCCTTAAATAATGCAGCAGATTCCTTAAATAATGCAACAAAGTCCTTAAATAAAATGCAGCAACGCCCTTAATAATGCAGCCGAGTCCTTCAATAATGCAGCAAAGTCCTTAAATAATGCAGCAGATTCCTTAAATTTCGCAGCAGCGTCCTTAAATAATACATCAAAGTCCTTAAATAATGCAGCAGAGTCCTAAACTACCGCAGCAGAGTCCTTAAATAATGCAGCAAAGTCCTTAAATAATGCAGCAGAGTGCTTACATAATGCAGCAGAGTCCTTAAATACCGCAGCAGAGTCACTAAATAATGCAGCAGAGTCCTTAAATAATGCAGCAAATTCATTAAATAATGCACAGAGTCATTAAATAATGCAATAAAGTCCTTAAATAAAATTCAACAACACCCTTAATAATGCAGCTGAGTCCTTAAATAATTCAGCAAAGTCCTTAAATAATGCAGCAGAGTCCTTAAATACCGCAGCAGCATCCTTAAATAATGCAACAAAGTCCTTAAATAATGCAGCAGAGTCCTTAAATAATGCAACAACGTCCTTAAATAATGCAGCAGAGTCCTTAAATAATGCAACAAACTCATTAAATAATGCAGCAAAGTACTTAAATAATGCAGCAAATTCCTTAAATAATGCAGCAGAATCCTTAAATAATGCAATAATGTCCTTAAATAATGCAGCAGAGTCCTTAAATAATGCAAAAAATTCCTTAAATAATGCATCAGAATCCTTAAATAATGCAACAAAGTCGTTAAATAATGCAGCAACGTCCTTAAATAATGCAGCAGAGTCCTTAAATAATGCAGCAAATTCCTTAAATAATGCAGCAGAGGCCTTAAATACCGAAGCAGAGTCCTTAAATAATGCAGCAAAGTCCTTAAATAATGCAGAAGAGTCCTTAAATAATGCAACAAAGTCCTTAAATAATGCAGCAGAGTCCTTAAATAATGCAACAAAGTCCTTAAATAATGCAGCAGAGTCCTTAAATACCGCAGCAGAGTCATTAAATAATACAGCAGAGTCCTTAAATAAAGCAGCAGAGTGCTTAAATAATGCAGCAGAGTCCTAAAATAGCGCTGCAGAGTCATTAAATAATACAGCAGAGTCCTTAAATAATGCAGCAAATTTCTTAAATAATGCACAGAGTCCTTAAATAATGCAATAAAGTCCTTAAATAAAATGCAGCAACGCCCTTAATAATGCAGCTGAGTCCTTAAATAATGCAGCAAAGTCCTTAAATAATGCAGCAGAGTCCTTAAATACCGCAGCAGCGTCTTTAAATAATGCAACAAAGTCCTTAAATAATGCAGCAGAGTCCTTAAATAATGCAACAAAGTCCTTAAATAATGCAGCAGAGTCCTTAAATAATGCAACAAACTCATTAAATAATGCAGCAAAGTACTTAAATATTGCAGCAAATTCCTTAAATAATGCAGCAGAATCCTTAAATAATGCAATAATTTCCTTAAATAATGCAGCAACATCCTTAATAATGCAGCAGAGTCCTTAAATAATGCAGCAAAGTCCTTAAATAATGCAACAGAGGCCTTAAATACTGCAGCAGCATCCTTAAATAATGCAGCAGAGTCCTTAAATAATGCAGCAGAGTCCTTAAATAATGCAGCAGAGTCCTTAAATAATGCAACAAAGTCCTTAAATAAAATGCAGCAACGCCCTTAATAATGCAGCCGAGTCCTTCAATAATGCAGCAAAGTCCTTAAATAATGCAGCAGAGTCCTTAAATACCGCAGCAGCTTCCTTAAATAATGCAAAAAAGTCCTTAAATAATGCAGCAGAGTCCTTAAATAATGCAACAAAGTCCTTAAATAATGCAGCAGAGTCCTTAAATAATGCAACAAACTCCTTAAATAATGCAGCAAAGAACTTAAATAATGCAGCAAATTCCTTAAATAATGCAGCAGAATCCTTAAATAATGCAATAAAGTCCTTAAATAATGCAGAAACTTCCTTAATAATGCAGCAGAGTCCTTAAATAATGCAGCAAAGTCCTTAAATAATGCAGCGGAGGCCTTAAATACTGCTGCAGTGTCCTTAAATAATGCAGCAGAGTCCTTAAATAATGCAACAAAGTCCTTAAATAATGCAGCAGAGTCCTTAAACAATGCAGCACAGTCCTTAAATAATGCAACAAAGTCCTTAAATAATGCAGCAGATTCCTTAAATTCTGCAGCAGCGTCCTTAAATAATGCATGAAAGTCCTTAAATAATGCAGCAGAGTCCTTAAATACTGCAGCAGAGTCCTTAAATAATGCAGCAAAGTCCTTAAATCATGCAGCAGAGTCCTTAAATACCGCAGCAAAGTAATTAAATAATGCAACAAAGTCCTTAAATAATGCAGCAGAGTCCTTAAATAATGCATCAAATTCCTTAAATAATGCAACAGAATCCTTAAATAATGCAATAAAGTCCTTAAATAATGCAGCAGATTCCATAAATTCTGCAGCAGCGTCCTTAAATAATGCATCAAAGTCCTTTAATAATGCAGCAGAGTCCTTAAATACTGCAGCAGAGTCCTTAAATAATGCATCAAAGTCCTTAAATGATGCAGCAGAGTCCTTAAATACCACAGCAGAGTAATTAAATAATGCAGCAGAGTCCTTAAATAATTCAGCAAAGTCCTTAAATAATGCAGCAGAGTCCTTAAATACTGCAGCAGCGTCCTTAAATAATGCAACAAAGTCCTTAAATAATGCAGCAGAGTCCTTAAATAATGCAACAAAGTCCTTAAATAATGCAGCAGAGTCCTTAAATAATGCAACAAACTCATTAAATAATGCAGCAAAGTACTTAAATAATGCAGCAAATTCCTTAAATAATGCAGCAGAATCCTTAAATAATGCAATAAAGTCCTTAAATAATGCAGCAGAGTCCTTAAATAATGCAACAAACTCATTAAATAATGCAGCAAAGTACTTAAACATTGCAGCAAATTCCTTAAATAATGCAGCAGAATCCTTAAATAATGCAATAATTTCCTTAAATAATGCAGCAACATCCTTAATAATGCAGCAGAGTGCTTAAATAATGCAGCAAAGGCCTTAAATACTGCAGCAGCATCCTTAAATAATGCAGCAGAGTCCTTAAATAATGCAGCAGAGTCCTTAAATAATGCAACAAAGTCCTTAAATAATGCAGCAGATTCCTTAAATTTCGCAGCAGCGTCCTTAAATAATACATCAAAGTCCTTAAATAATGCAGCAGAGTCCTAAACTACCGCAGCAGAGTCCTTAAATAATGCAGCAAAGTCCTTAAATAATGCAGCAGAGTGCTTACATAATGCAGCAGAGTCCTTAAATACCACAGCAGAGTCACTAAATAATGCAGCAGAGTCCTTAAATAATGCAGCAAATTCATTAAATAATGCACAGAGTCATTAAATAATGCAATAAAGTCCTTAAATAAAATTCAACAACACCCTTAATAATGCAGCTGAGTCCTTAAATAATTCAGCAAAGTCCTTAAATAATGCAGCAGAGTCCTTAAATACTGCAGCAGCATCCTTAAATAATGCAACAAAGTCCTTAAATAATGCAGCAGAGTCCTTAAATAATGCAACAACGTCCTTAAATAATGCAGCAGAGTCCTTAAATAATGCAACAAACTCATTAAATAATGCAGCAAAGTACTTAAATAATGCAGCAAATTCCTTAAATAATGCAGCAGAATCCTTAAATAATGCAATAATGTCCTTAAATAATGCAGCAGAGTCCTTAAATAATGCAAAAAATTCCTTAAATAATGCATCAGAATCCTTAAATAATGCAACAAAGTCGTTAAATAATGCAGCAACGTCCTTAAATAATGCAGCAGAGTCCTTAAATAATGCAGCAAATTCCTTAAATAATGCAGCAGAGGCCTTAAATACCGAAGCAGAGTCCTTAAATAATGCAGCAAAGTCCTTAAATAATGCAGAAGAGTCCTTAAATAATGCAACAAAGTCCTTAAATAATGCAGCAGAGTCCTTAAATAATGCAACAAAGTCCTTAAATAATGCAGCAGAGTCCTTAAATACCGCAGCAGAGTCATTAAATAATACAGCAGAGTCCTTAAATAAAGCAGCAGAGTGCTTAAATAATGCAGCAGAGTCCTAAAATAGCGCTGCAGAGTCATTAAATAATACAGCAGAGTCCTTAAATAATGCAGCAAATTTCTTAAATAATGCACAGAGTCCTTAAATAATGCAATAAAGTCCTTAAATAAAATGCAGCAACGCCCTTAATAATGCAGCTGAGTCCTTAAATAATGCAGAAAAGTCCTTAAATAATGCAGCAGAGTCCTTAAATACCGCAGCAGCGTCTTTAAATAATGCAACAAAGTCCTTAAATAATGCAGCAGAGTCCTTAAATAATGCAACAAAGTCCTTAAATAATGCAGCAGAGTCCTTAAATAATGCAACAAACTCATTAAATAATGCAGCAAAGTACTTAAATATTGCAGCAAATTCCTTAAATAATGCAGCAGAATCCTTAAATAATGCAATAATTTCCTTAAATAATGCAGCAACATCCTTAATAATGCAGCAGAGTCCGTAAATAATGCAGCAAAGTCCTTAAATAATGCAACAGAGGCCTTAAATACTGCAGCAGCATCCTTAAATAATGCAGCAGAGTCCTTAAATAATGCAGCAGAGTCCTTAAATAATGCAGCAGAGTCCTTAAATAATGCAACAAAGTCCTTAAATAAAATGCAGCAACGCCCTTAATAATGCAGCCGAGTCCTTCAATAATGCAGCAAAGTCCTTAAATAATGCAGCAGAGTCCTTAAATACCGCAGCAGCTTCCTTAAATAATGCAAAAAAGTCCTTAAATAATGCAGCAGAGTCCTTAAATAATGCAACAAAGTCCTTAAATAATGCAGCAGAGTCCTTAAATAATGCAACAAACTCCTTAAATAATGCAGCAAAGAACTTAAATAATGCAGCAAATTCCTTAAATAATGCAGCAGAATCCTTAAATAATGCAATAAAGTCCTTAAATAATGCAGAAACTTCCTTAATAATGCAGCAGAGTCCTTAAATAATGCAGCAAAGTCCTTAAATAATGCAGCGGAGGCCTTAAATACTGCTGCAGTGTCCTTAAATAATGCAGCAGAGTCCTTAAATAATGCAACAAAGTCCTTAAATAATGCAGCAGAGTCCTTAAACAATGCAGCACAGTCCTTAAATAATGCAACAAAGTCCTTAAATAATGCAGCAGATTCCTTAAATTCTGCAGCAGCGTCCTTAAATAATGCATGAAAGTCCTTAAATAATGCAGCAGAGTCCTTAAATACTGCAGCAGAGTCCTTAAATAATGCAGCAAAGTCCTTAAATCATGCAGCAGAGTCCTTAAATACCGCAGCAAAGTAATTAAATAATGCAACAAAGTCCTTAAATAATGCAGCAGAGTCCTTAAATAATGCATCAAATTCCTTAAATAATGCAACAGAATCCTTAAATAATGCAATAAAGTCCTTAAATAATGCAGCAGATTCCTTAAATTCTGCAGCAGCGTCCTTAAATAATGCATCAAAGTCCTTTAATAATGCAGCAGAGTCCTTAAATACTGCAGCAGAGTCCTTAAATAATGCATCAAAGTCCTTAAATGATGCAGCAGAGTCCTTAAATACCACAGCAGAGTAATTAAATAATGCAGCAGAGTCCTTAAATAATTCAGCAAAGTCCTTAAATAATGCAGCAGAGTCCTTAAATACTGCAGCAGCGTCCTTAAATAATGCAACAAAGTCCTTAAATAATGCAGCAGAGTCCTTAAATAATGCAACAAAGTCCTTAAATAATGCAGCAGAGTCCTTAAATAATGCAACAAACTCATTAAATAATGCAGCAAAGTACTTAAACATTGCAGCAAATTCCTTAAATAATGCAGCAGAATCCTTAAATAATGCAATAATTTCCTTAAATAATGCAGCAACATCCTTAATAATGCAGCAGAGTCCTTAAATAATGCAGCAAAGGCCTTAAATACTGCAGCAGCATCCTTAAATAATGCAGCAGAGTCCTTAAATAATGCAGCAGAGTCCTTAAATAATGCAACAAAGTCCTTAAATAATGCAGCAGATTCCTTAAATTTCGCAGCAGCGTCCTTAAATAATACATCAAAGTCCTTAAATAATGCAGCAGAGTCCTAAACTACCGCAGCAGAGTCCTTAAATAATGCAGCAAAGTCCTTAAATAATGCAGCAGAGTGCTTACATAATGCAGCAGAGTCCTTAAATACCGCAGCAGAGTCACTAAATAATGCAGCAGAGTCCTTAAATAATGCAGCAAATTCATTAAATAATGCACAGAGTCATTAAATAATGCAATAAAGTCCTTAAATAAAATTCAACAACACCCTTAATAATGCAGCTGAGTCCTTAAATAATTCAGCAAAGTCCTTAAATAATGCAGCAGAGTCCTTAAATACCGCAGCAGCATCCTTAAATAATGCAACAAAGTCCTTAAATA
Source organism: Phyllobates terribilis (assembly GCF_046119375.1). Classification (NCBI taxonomy): domain Eukaryota; kingdom Metazoa; phylum Chordata; class Amphibia; order Anura; family Dendrobatidae; genus Phyllobates; species Phyllobates terribilis. The sequence continues at coordinate 1,144,050 of NW_027363072.1, read as the reverse complement.
ATGCAGCAGAGTCCTTAAATAATGCAACAACGTCCTTAAATAATGCAGCAGAGTCCTTAAATAATGCAACAAACTCATTAAATAATGCAGCAAAGTACTTAAATAATGCAGCAAATTCCTTAAATAATGCAGCAGAATCCTTAAATAATGCAATAATGTCCTTAAATAATGCAGCAGAGTCCTTAAATAATGCAAAAAATTCCTTAAATAATGCATCAGAATCCTTAAATAATGCAACAAAGTCGTTAAATAATGCAGCAACGTCCTTAAATAATGCAGCAGAGTCCTTAAATAATGCAGCAAATTCCTTAAATAATGCAGCAGAGGCCTTAAATACCGAAGCAGAGTCCTTAAATAATGCAGCAAAGTCCTTAAATAATGCAGAAGAGTCCTTAAATAATGCAACAAAGTCCTTAAATAATGCAGCAGAGTCCTTAAATAATGCAACAAAGTCCTTAAATAATGCAGCAGAGTCCTTAAATACCGCAGCAGAGTCATTAAATAATACAGCAGAGTCCTTAAATAAAGCAGCAGAGTGCTTAAATAATGCAGCAGAGTCCTAAAATAGCGCTGCAGAGTCATTAAATAATACAGCAGAGTCCTTAAATAATGCAGCAAATTTCTTAAATAATGCACAGAGTCCTTAAATAATGCAATAAAGTCCTTAAATAAAATGCAGCAACGCCCTTAATAATGCAGCTGAGTCCTTAAATAATGCAGCAAAGTCCTTAAATAATGCAGCAGAGTCCTTAAATACCGCAGCAGCGTCTTTAAATAATGCAACAAAGTCCTTAAATAATGCAGCAGAGTCCTTAAATAATGCAACAAAGTCCTTAAATAATGCAGCAGAGTCCTTAAATAATGCAACAAACTCATTAAATAATGCAGCAAAGTACTTAAATATTGCAGCAAATTCCTTAAATAATGCAGCAGAATCCTTAAATAATGCAATAATTTCCTTAAATAATGCAGCAACATCCTTAATAATGCAGCAGAGTCCTTAAATAATGCAGCAAAGTCCTTAAATAATGCAACAGAGGCCTTAAATACTGCAGCAGCATCCTTAAATAATGCAGCAGAGTCCTTAAATAATGCAGCAGAGTCCTTAAATAATGCAGCAGAGTCCTTAAATAATGCAACAAAGTCCTTAAATAAAATGCAGCAACGCCCTTAATAATGCAGCCGAGTCCTTCAATAATGCAGCAAAGTCCTTAAATAATGCAGCAGAGTCCTTAAATACCGCAGCAGCTTCCTTAAATAATGCAAAAAAGTCCTTAAATAATGCAGCAGAGTCCTTAAATAATGCAACAAAGTCCTTAAATAATGCAGCAGATTCCTTAAATTTCGCAGCAGCGTCCTTAAATAATACATCAAAGTCCTTAAATAATGCAGCAGAGTCCTAAACTACCGCAGCAGAGTCCTTAAATAATGCAGCAAAGTCCTTAAATAATGCAGCAGAGTGCTTACATAATGCAGCAGAGTCCTTAAATACCGCAGCAGAGTCACTAAATAATGCAGCAGAGTCCTTAAATAATGCAGCAAATTCATTAAATAATGCACAGAGTCATTAAATAATGCAATAAAGTCCTTAAATAAAATTCAACAACACCCTTAATAATGCAGCTGAGTCCTTAAATAATTCAGCAAAGTCCTTAAATAATGCAGCAGAGTCCTTAAATACCGCAGCAGCATCCTTAAATAATGCAACAAAGTCCTTAAATAATGCAGCAGAGTCCTTAAATAATGCAACAACGTCCTTAAATAATGCAGCAGAGTCCTTAAATAATGCAACAAACTCATTAAATAATGCAGCAAAGTACTTAAATAATGCAGCAAATTCCTTAAATAATGCAGCAGAATCCTTAAATAATGCAATAATGTCCTTAAATAATGCAGCAGAGTCCTTAAATAATGCAAAAAATTCCTTAAATAATGCATCAGAATCCTTAAATAATGCAACAAAGTCGTTAAATAATGCAGCAACGTCCTTAAATAATGCAGCAGAGTCCTTAAATAATGCAGCAAATTCCTTAAATAATGCAGCAGAGGCCTTAAATACCGAAGCAGAGTCCTTAAATAATGCAGCAAAGTCCTTAAATAATGCAGAAGAGTCCTTAAATAATGCAACAAAGTCCTTAAATAATGCAGCAGAGTCCTTAAATAATGCAACAAAGTCCTTAAATAATGCAGCAGAGTCCTTAAATACCGCAGCAGAGTCATTAAATAATACAGCAGAGTCCTTAAATAAAGCAGCAGAGTGCTTAAATAATGCAGCAGAGTCCTAAAATAGCGCTGCAGAGTCATTAAATAATACAGCAGAGTCCTTAAATAATGCAGCAAATTTCTTAAATAATGCACAGAGTCCTTAAATAATGCAATAAAGTCCTTAAATAAAATGCAGCAACGCCCTTAATAATGCAGCTGAGTCCTTAAATAATGCAGCAAAGTCCTTAAATAATGCAGCAGAGTCCTTAAATACCGCAGCAGCGTCTTTAAATAATGCAACAAAGTCCTTAAATAATGCAGCAGAGTCCTTAAATAATGCAACAAAGTCCTTAAATAATGCAGCAGAGTCCTTAAATAATGCAACAAACTCATTAAATAATGCAGCAAAGTACTTAAATATTGCAGCAAATTCCTTAAATAATGCAGCAGAATCCTTAAATAATGCAATAATTTCCTTAAATAATGCAGCAACATCCTTAATAATGCAGCAGAGTCCTTAAATAATGCAGCAAAGTCCTTAAATAATGCAACAGAGGCCTTAAATACTGCAGCAGCATCCTTAAATAATGCAGCAGAGTCCTTAAATAATGCAGCAGAGTCCTTAAATAATGCAGCAGAGTCCTTAAATAATGCAACAAAGTCCTTAAATAAAATGCAGCAACGCCCTTAATAATGCAGCCGAGTCCTTCAATAATGCAGCAAAGTCCTTAAATAATGCAGCAGAGTCCTTAAATACCGCAGCAGCTTCCTTAAATAATGCAAAAAAGTCCTTAAATAATGCAGCAGAGTCCTTAAATAATGCAACAAAGTCCTTAAATAATGCAGCAGAGTCCTTAAATAATGCAACAAACTCCTTAAATAATGCAGCAAAGAACTTAAATAATGCAGCAAATTCCTTAAATAATGCAGCAGAATCCTTAAATAATGCAATAAAGTCCTTAAATAATGCAGAAACTTCCTTAATAATGCAGCAGAGTCCTTAAATAATGCAGCAAAGTCCTTAAATAATGCAGCGGAGGCCTTAAATACTGCTGCAGTGTCCTTAAATAATGCAGCAGAGTCCTTAAATAATGCAACAAAGTCCTTAAATAATGCAGCAGAGTCCTTAAACAATGCAGCACAGTCCTTAAATAATGCAACAAAGTCCTTAAATAATGCAGCAGATTCCTTAAATTCTGCAGCAGCGTCCTTAAATAATGCATGAAAGTCCTTAAATAATGCAGCAGAGTCCTTAAATACTGCAGCAGAGTCCTTAAATAATGCAGCAAAGTCCTTAAATCATGCAGCAGAGTCCTTAAATACCGCAGCAAAGTAATTAAATAATGCAACAAAGTCCTTAAATAATGCAGCAGAGTCCTTAAATAATGCATCAAATTCCTTAAATAATGCAACAGAATCCTTAAATAATGCAATAAAGTCCTTAAATAATGCAGCAGATTCCTTAAATTCTGCAGCAGCGTCCTTAAATAATGCATCAAAGTCCTTTAATAATGCAGCAGAGTCCTTAAATACTGCAGCAGAGTCCTTAAATAATGCATCAAAGTCCTTAAATGATGCAGCAGAGTCCTTAAATACCACAGCAGAGTAATTAAATAATGCAGCAGAGTCCTTAAATAATTCAGCAAAGTCCTTAAATAATGCAGCAGAGTCCTTAAATACTGCAGCAGCGTCCTTAAATAATGCAACCAAGTCCTTAAATAATGCAGCAGAGTCCTTAAATAATGCAACAAAGTCCTTAAATAATGCAGCAGAGTCCTTAAATAATGCAACAAACTCATTAAATAATGCAGCAAAGTACTTAAATAATGCAGCAAATTCCTTAAATAATGCAGCAGAATCCTTAAATAATGCAATAAAGTCCTTAAATAATGCAGCAGAGTCCTTAAATAATGCAAAAAATTCCTTAAATAATGCAGCAGAATCCTTAAATAATGCAATAAAGTCATTAAATAATGCAGCAGAGTCCTTAAATAATGCAGCAGATTCCTTAAATTCTGCAGCATCGTCCTTAAATAATGCATCAAAGTCCTTAAATAATGCAGCAGAGTCCTTAAATACCACAGCAGAGTCATTAAATAATGCAGCAGAGTCCTTAAATAATGCAGCATATTCCTTAAATAATGCAGCAGAGTCCTTAAATAATGCAGCAGAGTCCTTAAATAATGCAGCAGAGTGCTTACATAATGCAGCAGAGTCCTTATATACCGCAGCAGAGTCATTAAATAATGCAGCAGAGTCCTTAAATAATGCAGCAAATTCATTAAATAATGCACAGAGTCATTAAATAATGCAATAAAGTCCTTAAATAAAATTCAACAACACCCTTAATAATGCAGCTGAGTCCTTAAATAATTCAGCAAAGTCCTTAAATAATGCAGCAGAGTCCTTAAATACCGCAGCAGCATCCTTAAATAATGCAACAAAGTCCTTAAATAATGCAGCAGAGTCCTTAAATAATGCAACAAAGTCCTTAAATAATGCAGCAGAGTCCTTAAATAATGCAACAAACTCATTAAATAATGCAGCAAAGTACTTAAATAATGCAGCAAATTCCTTAAATAATGCAGCAGAATCCTTAAATAATGCAATAATTTCCTTAAATAATGCAGCAGAGTCCTTAAATAATGCAAAAAATTCCTTAAATAATGCATCAGAATCCTTAAATAATGCAACAAAGTCCTTAAATAATGCAGCAACGTCCTTAATAATGCAGCAGAGTCCTTAAATAATGCAGCAAAGTCCTTAAATAATGCAGAAGAGTCCTTAAATAATGCAACAAAGTCCTTAAATAATGCAGCAGAGTCCTTAAATAAAGCAGCAGAGTGCTTAAATAATGCAGCAGAGTCCTTAAATACCGCAGCAGAGTCATTAAATAATACAGCAGAGTCCTTAAATAAAGCAGCAGAGTGCTTAAATAATGCAGCAGAGTCCTAAAATAACGCTGCAGAGTCATTAAATAATACAGCAGAGTCCTTAAATAATGCAGCAAATTTCTTAAATAATGCACAGAGTCCTTAAATAATGCAATAAAGTCCTTAAATAAAATGCAGCAACGCCCTTAATAATGCAGCTGAGTCCTTAAATAATGCAGCAAAGTCCTTAAATAATGCAGCAGAGTCCTTAAATACCGCAGCAGCGTCTTTAAATAATGCAACAAAGTCCTTAAATAATGCAGCAGAGTCCTTAAATAATGCAACAAAGTCCTTAAATAATGCAGCAGAGTCCTTAAATAATGCAACAAACTCATTAAATAATGCAGCAAAGTACTTAAATATTGTAGCAAATTCCTTAAATAATGCAGCAGAATCCTTAAATAATGCAATAATTTCCTTAAATAATGCAGCAACATCCTTAATAATGCAGCAGAGTCCTTAAATAATGCAGCAAAGTCCTTAAATAATGCAGCAGAGGCCTTAAATACTGCAGCAGCATCCTTAAATAATGCAGCAGAGTCCTTAAATAATGCAGCAGAGTCCTTAAATAATGCAACAAAGTCCTTAAATAAAATGCAGCAACGCCCTTAATAATGCAGCCGAGTCCTTCAATAATGCAGCAAAGTCCTTAAATAATGCAGCAGAGTCCTTAAATACCGCAGCAGCGTCCTTAAATAATGCAAAAAAGTCCTTAAATAATGCAGCAAAGTCCTTAAATAATGCAACAAAGTCCTTAAATAATGCAGCAGAGTCCTTAAATAATGCAACAAACTCATTAAATAATGCAGCAAAGTACTTAAATAATGCAGCAAATTCCTTAAATAATGCAGCAGAATCCTTAAATAATGCAATAAAGTCCTTAAATAATGCAGCAACGTCCTTAATAATGCAGCAGAGTCCTTAAATAATGCAGCAAAGTCCTTAAATAATGCAGCGGAGGCCTTAAATACTGCTGCAGCATCCTTAAATAATGCAGCAGAGTCCTTAAATAATGCAACAAAGTCCTTAAATAATGCAGCAGAGTCCTTAAACAATGCAGCGAGGTCCTTAAATAATGCAACAAAGTCCGTAAATAATGCAGCAGATTCCTTAAATTCTGCAGCAGCGATCTTAAATAATGCATCAAAGTCCTTAAATAATGCAGCAGAGTCCTTAAATACTGCAGCAGAGTCCTTAAATAATGCAGCAAAGTCCTTAAATAATGCAGCTGAGTCCTTAAATAATGCAGCAAAGTCATTAAATACTGCAGCAGAGTCCTTAAATAATGCAACAAAGTCCTTAAATAATGCAGCAGATTCCTTAAATTCTGCAGCAGCGTCCTTAAATAATGCATCAAAATCCTTAAATAATGCAGCAGAGTCCTTAAATACCACAGCAGAGTCATTAAATAATGCAGCAGAGTCCTTAAAAAATGCAGCATATTCCTTAAATAATGCAGCAGAGTCCTTAAATAATGCAATAAAGTCCTTAAATAATGCAGCAGAGTCCTTAAATAATGCAGCAACTTCCTTAATAATGCAGCTGAGTCCTTAAATAATGCAGCAACATCCTTAAATAATGCAGCAGAGTCCTTAAATACTGCATCAGCGTCCTTAAATAATGCAACAAAGTCCTTAAATAATGCAGCAAAGTCCTTAAATAATGCAGCAGAGTCCTTAAATAATGCAACAAACTCATTAAATAATGCAGCAAAGTACTTAAATAATGCAGCAAATTCCTTAAATAATGCAGCAGAATCCTTAAATATTGCAATAAAGTCCTTAAATAATGCAGCAGAGTCCTTAAATAATGCAAAAAATTCCTTAAATAATGCAGCAGAATCCTTAAATAATGCAATAAAGTCATTAAATAATGCAGCAGAGTCCTTAAATAATGCAACAAAGTCCTTAAATAATGCAGCAGATTCCTTAAATTCTGCAGCAGCGTCCTTAAATAATGCATCAAAGTCCTTAAATAATGCAGCAGAGTCCTTAAATACCACAGCAGAGTCATTAAATAATGCAGCAGAGTCCTTAAATAATGCCGCATATTCCTTAAATAATGCAGCAGAGTCCTTAAATAATGCAATAAAGTCCTTAAATAATGCAGCAGAGTCCTTAAATAATGCAGCAACGTCCTTAATAATGCAGCTGAGTCCTTAAATAATGCAGCAACATCCTTAAATAATGCAGCAGAGTCCTTAAATACTGCATCAGCGTCCTTAAATAATGCAACAAAGTCCTTAAATAATGCAGCAAAGTCCTTAAATAATGCAGCAGAGTCCTTAAATACAGCAGCAGATTCCTTAAATAATTCAGCAAAGTCCTTAAATAATGCAGTAGAGTCCTTAAATAATGCAACAAAGTCCTTAAATAATGCAGCAGAGTACTTAAATAATGCAACAAAGTCCTTAAATAATGCAGCAGAGTCCTTAAATACTGCAGCAGAGACCTTAAATAATGCAGCAAAATCCTTAAATAATGCAGCAGAGTCCTTATATAATGCAGCAGAGTCCTAAAATACTGCAGCAGAGTCCTTAAATAATGCAGCAGAGTCCTTAAATAATGCAGCAAATTCATTAAATAATGCAGCGGAGTCCTTAAATAATGCAACAAACTCATTAAATAATGCAGCAAAGTACTTAAATAATGCAGCAAATTCCTTAAATAATGCAGCAGAATCCTTAAATAATGCAATAAAGTCCTTAAATAATGCAGCAACGTCCTTAATAATGCAGCAGAGTCCTTAAATAATGCAGCAAAGTCCTTAAATAATGCAGCGGAGGCCTTAAATACTGCTGCAGCATCCTTAAATAATGCAGCAGAGTCCTTAAATAATGCAACAAAGTCCTTAAATAATGCAGCAGAGTCCTTAAACAATGCAGCGAGGTCCTTAAATAATGCAACAAAGTCCGTAAATAATGCAGCAGATTCCTTAAATTCTGCAGCAGCGATCTTAAATAATGCATCAAAGTCCTTAAATAATGCAGCAGAGTCCTTAAATACTGCAGCAGAGTCCTTAAATAATGCAGCAAAGTCCTTAAATAATGCAGCAGAGTCCTTAAATAATGCAGCAAAGTCATTAAATACTGCAGCAGAGTCCTTAAATAATGCAACAAAGTCCTTAAATAATGCAGCAGATTCCTTAAATTCTGCAGCAGCGTCCTTAAATAATGCATCAAAATCCTTAAATAATGCAGCAGAGTCCTTAAATACCACAGCAGAGTCATTAAATAATGCAGCAGAGTCCTTAAAAAATGCAGCATATTCCTTAAATAATGCAGCAGAGTCCTTAAATAATGCAATAAAGTCCTTAAATAATGCAGCAGAGTCCTTAAATAATGCAGCAACTTCCTTAATAATGCAGCTGAGTCCTTAAATAATGCAGCAACATCCTTAAATAATGCAGCAGAGTCCTTAAATACTGCATCAGCGTCCTTAAATAATGCAACAAAGTCCTTAAATAATGCAGCAAAGTCCTTAAATAATGCAGCAGAGTCCTTAAATACAGCAGCAGAGTCCTTAAATAATTCAGCAAAGTCCTTAAATAATGCAGCAGAGTCCTTAAATAATGCAACAAAGTCCTTAAATAATGCAGCAGAGTCCTTAAATAATGCAACAAAGTCCTTAAATAATGCAGCAGAGTCCTTAAATACTGCAGCAGAGACCTTAAATAATGCAGCAAAATCCTTAAATAATGCAGAAGAGTCCTTAAATAATGCAGCAGATTCCTTAAATAATGCAACAAAGTCCTTAAATAAAATGCAGCAACGCCCTTAATAATGCAGCCGAGTCCTTCAATAATGCAGCAAAGTCCTTAAATAATGCAGCAGAGTCCTTAAATACCGCAGCAGCGTCCTTAAATAATGCAAAAAATTCCTTAAATAATGCAGCAAAGTCCTTAAATAATGCAACAAAGTCCTTAAATAATGCAGCAGAGTCCTTAAATAATGCAACAAACTCCTTAAATAATGCAGCAAAGAACTTAAATAATGCAGCAAATTCCTTAAATAATGCAGCAGAATCCTTAAATAATGCAATAAAGTCCTTAAATAATGCAGCAACGTCCTTAATAATGCAGCAGAGTCCTTAAATAATGCAGCAAAGTCCTTAAATAATGCAGCGGAGGCCTTAAATACTGCTGCAGCATCCTTAAATAATGCAGCAGAGTCCTTAAATAATGCAACAAAGTCCTTAAATAATGCAGCAGAGTCCTTAAACAATGCAGCACAGTCCTTAAATAATGCAACAAAGTCCTTGAATAATGCAGCAGATTCCTTAAATGCTGCAGCATCGTCCTTAAATAATGCATGAAAGTCCTTAAATAATGCAGCAGAGTCCTTAAATACTGCAGCAGAGTCCTTAAATAATGCAGCAAAGTCCTTAAATAATGCAGCAGAGTCCTTAAATACCGCAGCAGAGTCATTAAATAATGCATCAAAGTCCTTAAATAATGCAGCAGAGTCCTTAAATAATGCATCAAATTCCTTAAATAATGCAGCAGAATCCTTAAATAATGCAATAAAGTCCTTAAATAATGCAGCAGATTCCTTAAATTCTGCAGCAGCGTCCTTAAATAATGCATCAAAGTCTTTAAATAATGCAGCAGAGTCCTTAAATACTGCAGCAGAGTCCTTAAATAATGAATCAAAGTCCTTAAATGATGCAGCAGAGACCTTAAATACCACAGCAGAGTCATTAAATAATGCAGCAGAGTCCTTAAATAATTCAGCAAAGTCCTTAAATAATGCAGCAGAGTCCTTAAATACCGCAGCAGCGTCCTTAAATAATGCAACAAAGTCCTTAAATAATGCAGCAGAGTCCTTAAATAATGCAACAAAGTCCTTAAATAATGCAGCAGAGTCCTTAAATAATGCAACAAACTCATTAAATAATGCAGCAAAGTACTTAAATAATGCAGCAAATTCCTTAAATAATGCAGCAGAATCCTTAAATATTGCAATAAAGTCCTTAAATAATGCAGCAGAGTCCTTAAATAATGCAAAAAATTCCTTAAATAATGCAGCAGAATCCTTAAATAATGCAATAAAGTCATTAAATAATGCAGCAGAGTCCTTAAATAATGCAACAAAGTCCTTAAATAATGCAGCAGATTCCTTAAATTCTGCAGCAGCGTCCTTAAATAATGCATCAAAGTCCTTAAATAATGCAGCAGAGTCCTTAAATACCACAGCAGAGTCATTAAATAATGCAGCAGAGTCCTTAAATAATGCCGCATATTCCTTAAATAATGCAGCAGAGTCCTTAAATAATGCAATAAAGTCCTTAAATAATGCAGCAGAGTCCTTAAATAATGCAGCAACGTCCTTAATAATGCAGCTGAGTCCTTAAATAATGCAGCAACATCCTTAAATAATGCAGCAGAGTCCTTAAATACTGCATCAGCGTCCTTAAATAATGCAACAAAGTCCTTAAATAATGCAGCAAAGTCCTTAAATAATGCAGCAGAGTCCTTAAATACAGCAGCAGATTCCTTAAATAATTCAGCAAAGTCCTTAAATAATGCAGTAGAGTCCTTAAATAATGCAACAAAGTCCTTAAATAATGCAGCAGAGTACTTAAATAATGCAACAAAGTCCTTAAATAATGCAGCAGAGTCCTTAAATACTGCAGCAGAGACCTTAAATAATGCAGCAAAATCCTTAAATAATGCAGCAGAGTCCTTATATAATGCAGCAGAGTCCTAAAATACCGCAGCAGAGTCCTTAAATAATGCAGCAGAGTCCTTAAATAATGCAGCAAATTCATTAAATAATGCAGCGGAGTCCTTAAGTAATGCAACAAAGTCCTTAAATAATGCAGCAGATTCCTTAAATTTCGCAGCAGCGTCCTTAAATAATGCATCAAAGTCCTTAAATAACGCAGCAGAGTCCTAAAATACCGCAGCAGAGTCCTTAAATAATGCAGCAAAGTCTTTAAATAATGCAGCAGAGTGCTTACATAATGCAGCAGAGTCCTTAAATACCGCAGCAGAGTCATTAAATAATGCAGCAGAGTCCTTAAATAATGCAGCAAATTCATTAAATAATGCAGCAGAGTCCTTAAATAATGCAGCAAATTCATTAAATAATGCACAGAGTCATTAAATAATGCAATAAAGTCCTTAAATAAAATTCAGCAACACCCTTAATAATGCAGCTGAGTCCTTAAATAATTCAGCAAAGTCCTTAAATAATGCATCAGAGTCCTTAAATACCGCAGCAGCGTCCTTAAATAATGCAACAAAGTACTTAAATAATGCAGCAGAGTCCTTAAATAATGCAACAAAGTCCTTAAATAATGCAGCATAGTCCTTAAATAATGCAACAAACTCATTAAATAATGCAGCAAAGTACTTAAATAATGCAGCAAATTCCTTAAATAATTCAACAGAATCCTTAAATAATGCAATAAAGTCCTTAAATAATGCAGCAGAGTCTTTAAATAATGCAAAAAATTCCTTAAATAATGCATCAGAATCCTTAAATAATGCAACAAAGTCCTTAAATACTGCAGCAACGTCCTTAATAATGCAGCAGAGTCCTTAAATAATGCAGCAAATTCCTTAAATAATGCAGCAGAGGCCTTAAATACCGAAGCAGCGTCCTTAAATAATGCAGCAAAGTCCTTAAATAATGCAGAAGAGTCCTTAAATAATGCAACAAAGTCCTTAAATAATGCAGCAGAGTCCTTAAATAAAGCAGCAGAGTGCTTAAACAATGCAGCAGAGTCCTTAAATACCGCAGCAGAGTCATTAAATAATACAGCAGAGTCCTTAAATAAAGCAGCAGAGTGCTTAAATAATGCAGCAGAGTCCTAAAATACCGCAGCAGAGTCATTAAATAATACAGCAGAGTCCTTAAATAATGCAGCAAATTTCTTAAATAATGCACAGAGTCCTTAAATAATGCAATAAAGTCCTTAAATAAAATGCAGCAACGCCCTTAATAATGCAGCAGAGTCCTTAAATACCGCAGCAGCGTCTTTAAATAATGCAACAAAGTCCTTAAATAATGCAGCAGAGTCCTTAAATAATGCAACAAAGTCCTTAAATAATGCAGCAGAGTCCTTAAATAATGCAACAAACTCATTAAATATTGCAGCAAAGTACTTAAACATTGCAGCAAATTCCTTAAATAATGCAGCAGAATCCTTAAATAATGCAATAATTTCCTTAAATAATGCAGCAACATCCTTAATATTGCAGCAGAGTCCTTAAATAATGCAGCAAAGTCCTTAAATAATGCAGCAGAGGCCTTAAATACTGCAGCAGCATCCTTAAATAATGCAGCAGAGTCCTTAAATAATGCAGCAGAGTCCTTAAATAATGCAACAAAGTCCTTAAATAATGCAGCAGATTCCTTAAATTTCGCAGCAGCGTCCTTAAATAATACATCAAAGTCCTTAAATAATGCAGCAGAGTCCTAAACTACCGCAGCAGAGTCCTTAAATAATGCAGCAAAGTCCTTAAATAATGCAGCAGAGTGCTTACATAATGCAGCAGAGTCCTTATATACCGCAGCAGAGTCATTAAATAATGCAGCAGAGTCCTTAAATAATGCAGCAAATTCATTAAATAATGCACAGAGTCATTAAATAATGCAATAAAGTCCTTAAATAAAATTCAACAACACCCTTAATAATGCAGCTGAGTCCTTAAATAATTCAGCAAAGTCCTTAAATAATGCAGCAGAGTCCTTAAATACCGCAGCAGCATCCTTAAATAATGCAACAAAGTCCTTAAATAATGCAGCAGAGTCCTTAAATAATGCAACAAAGTCCTTAAATAATGCAGCAGAGTCCTTAAATAATGCAACAAACTCATTAAATAATGCAGCAAAGTACTTAAATAATGCAGCAAATTCCTTAAATAATGCAGCAGAATCCTTAAATAATGCAATAATGTCCTTAAATAATGCAGCAGAGTCCTTAAATAATGCAAAAAATTCCTTAAATAATGCATCAGAATCCTTAAATAATGCAACAAAGTCCTTAAATAATGCAGCAGAGTCCTTAAATAATGCAACAAAGTCCTTAAATAAAATGCAGCAACGCCCTTAATAATGCAGCCGAGTCCTTCAGTAATGCAGCAAAGTCCTTAAATAATGCAGCAGAGTCCTTAAATACCGCAGCAGCGTCCTTAAATAATGCAAAAAAGTCCTTAAATAATGCAGCAAAGTCCTTAAATAATGCAACAAAGTCCTTAAATAATGCAGCAGAGTCCTTAAATAATGCAACAAACTCCTTAAATAATGCAGCAAAGAACTTAAATAATGCAGCAAATTCCTTAAATAATGCAGCAGAATCCTTAAATAATGCAATAAAGTCCTTAAATAATGCAGCAACGTCCTTAATAATGCAGCAGAGTCCTTAAATAATGCAGCAAAGTCCTTAAATAATGCAGCGGAGGCCTTAAATACTGCTGCAGCGTCCTTAAATAATGCAGCAGAGTCCTTAAATAATGCAACAAAGTCCTTAAATAATGCAGCAGAGTCCTTAAACAATGCAGCACAGTCCTTAAATAATGCAACAAAGTCCTTGAATAATGCAGCAGATTCCTTAAATGCTGCAGCATCGTCCTTAAATAATGCATGAAAGTCCTTAAATAATGCAGCAGAGTCCTTAAATACTGCAGCAGAGTCCTTAAATAATGCAGCAAAGTCCTTAAATAATGCAGCAGAGTCCTTAAATACCGCAGCAGAGTCATTAAATAATGCATCAAAGTCCTTAAATAATGCAGCAGAGTCCTTAAATAATGCATCAAATTCCTTAAATAATGCAGCAGAATCCTTAAATAATGCAATAAAGTCCTTAAATAATGCAGCAGATTCCTTAAATTCTGCAGCAGCGTCCTTAAATAATGCATCAAAGTCTTTAAATAATGCAGCAGAGTCCTTAAATACTGCAGCAGAGTCCTTAAATAATGAATCAAAGTCCTTAAATGATGCAGCAGAGACCTTAAATACCACAGCAGAGTCATTAAATAATGCAGCAGAGTCCTTATATAATTCAGCAGAGTCCTAAAATACCGCAGCAGAGTCCTTAAATAATGCAGCAGAGTCCTTAAATAATGCAGCAAATTCATTAAATAATGCAGCGGAGTCCTTAAGTAATGCAACAAAGTCCTTAAATAATGCAGCAGATTCCTTAAATTTCGCAGCAGCGTCCTTAAATAATGCATCAAAGTCCTTAAATAACGCAGCAGAGTCCTAAAATACCGCAGCAGAGTCCTTAAATAATGCAGCAAAGTCTTTAAATAATGCAGCAGAGTGCTTACATAATGCAGCAGAGTCCTTAAATACCGCAGCAGAGTCATTAAATAATGCAGCAGAGTCCTTAAATAATGCAGCAAATTCATTAAATAATGCACAGAGTCATTAAATAATGCAATAAAGTCCTTAAATAAAATTCAGCAACACCCTTAATAATGCAGCTGAGTCCTTAAATAATTCAGCAAAGTCCTTAAATAATGCAGCAGAGTCCTTAAATACCGCAGCAGCGTCCTTAAATAATGCAACAAAGTACTTAAATAATGCAGCAGAGTCCTTAAATAATGCAACAAAGTCCTTAAATAATGCAGCAGAGTCCTTAAATAATGCAACAAACTCATTAAATAATGCAGCAAAGTACTTAAATAATGCAGCAAATTCCTTAAATAATGCAACAGAATCCTTAAATAATGCAATAAAGTCCTTAAATAATGCAGCAGAGTCCTTAAATAATGCAAAAAATTCCTTAAATAATGCATCAGAATCCTTAAATAATGCAACAAAGTCCTTAAATACTGCAGCAACGTCCTTAATAATGCAGCAGAGTCCTTAAATAATGCAGCAAATTCCTTAAATAATGCAGCAGAGGCCTTAAATACCGAAGCAGCGTCCTTAAATAATGCAGCAAAGTCCTTAAATAATGCAGAAGAGTCCTTAAATAATGCAACAAAGTCCTTAAATAATGCAGCAGAGTCCTTAAATAAAGCAGCAGAGTGCTTAAACAATGCAGCAGAGTCCTTAAATACCGCAGCAGAGTCATTAAATAATACAGCAGAGTCCTTAAATAAAGCAGCAGAGTGCTTAAATAATGCAGCAGAGTCCTAAAATACCGCAGCAGAGTCATTAAATAATACAGCAGAGTCCTTAAATAATGCAGCAAATTTCTTAAATAATGCACAGAGTCCTTAAATAATGCAATAAAGTCCTTAAATAAAATGCAGCAACGCCCTTAATAATGCAGCAGAGTCCTTAAATACCGCAGCAGCGTCTTTAAATAATGCAACAAAGTCCTTAAATAATGCAGCAGAGTCCTTAAATAATGCAACAAAGTCCTTAAATAATGCAGCAGAGTCCTTAAATACAGCAGCAGATTCCTTAAATAATTCAGCAAAGTCCTTAAATAATGCAGTAGAGTCCTTAAATAATGCAACAAAGTCCTTAAATAATGCAGCAGAGTACTTAAATAATGCAACAAAGTCCTTAAATAATGCAGCAGAGTCCTTAAATACTGCAGCAGAGACCTTAAATAATGCAGCAAAATCCTTAAATAATGCAGCAGAGTCCTTATATAATGCAGCAGAGTCCTAAAATACCGCAGCAGAGTCCTTAAATAATGCAGCAGAGTCCTTAAATAATGCAGCAAATTCATTAAATAATGCAGCGGAGTCCTTAAGTAATGCAACAAAGTCCTTAAATAATGCAGCAGATTCCTTAAATTTCGCAGCAGCGTCCTTAAATAATGCATCAAAGTCCTTAAATAACGCAGCAGAGTCCTAAAATACCGCAGCAGAGTCCTTAAATAATGCAGCAAAGTCTTTAAATAATGCAGCAGAGTGCTTACATAATGCAGCAGAGTCCTTAAATACCGCAGCAGAGTCATTAAATAATGCAGCAGAGTCCTTAAATAATGCAGCAAATTCATTAAATAATGCAGCAGAGTCCTTAAATAATGCAGCAAATTCATTAAATAATGCACAGAGTCATTAAATAATGCAATAAAGTCCTTAAATAAAATTCAGCAACACCCTTAATAATGCAGCTGAGTCCTTAAATAATTCAGCAAAGTCCTTAAATAATGCATCAGAGTCCTTAAATACCGCAGCAGCGTCCTTAAATAATGCAACAAAGTACTTAAATAATGCAGCAGAGTCCTTAAATAATGCAACAAAGTCCTTAAATAATGCAGCATAGTCCTTAAATAATGCAACAAACTCATTAAATAATGCAGCAAAGTAGTAAAATAATGCAGCAAATTCCTTAAATAATTCAACAGAATCCTTAAATAATGCAATAAAGTCCTTAAATAATGCAGCAGAGTCTTTAAATAATGCAAAAAATTCCTTAAATAATGCATCAGAATCCTTAAATAATGCAACAAAGTCCTTAAATACTGCAGCAACGTCCTTAATAATGCAGCAGAGTCCTTAAATAATGCAGCAAATTCCTTAAATAATGCAGCAGAGGCCTTAAATACCGAAGCAGCGTCCTTAAATAATGCAGCAAAGTCCTTAAATAATGCAGAAGAGTCCTTAAATAATGCAACAAAGTCCTTAAATAATGCAGCAGAGTCCTTAAATAAAGCAGCAGAGTGCTTAAACAATGCAGCAGAGTCCTTAAATACCGCAGCAGAGTCATTAAATAATACAGCAGAGTCCTTAAATAAAGCAGCAGAGTGCTTAAATAATGCAGCAGAGTCCTAAAATACCGCAGCAGAGTCATTAAATAATACAGCAGAGTCCTTAAATAATGCAGCAAATTTCTTAAATAATGCACAGAGTCCTTAAATAATGCAATAAAGTCCTTAAATAAAATGCAGCAACGCCCTTAATAATGCAGCAGAGTCCTTAAATACCGCAGCAGCGTCTTTAAATAATGCAACAAAGTCCTTAAATAATGCAGCAGAGTCCTTAAATAATGCAACAAAGTCCTTAAATAATGCAGCAGAGTCCTTAAATAATGCAACAAACTCATTAAATATTGCAGCAAAGTACTTAAACATTGCAGCAAATTCCTTAAATAATGCAGCAGAATCCTTAAATAATGCAATAATTTCCTTAAATAATGCAGCAACATCCTTAATATTGCAGCAGAGTCCTTAAATAATGCAGCAAAGTCCTTAAATAATGCAGCAGAGGCCTTAAATACTGCAGCAGCATCCTTAAATAATGCAGCAGAGTCCTTAAATAATGCAGCAGAGTCCTTAAATAATGCAACAAAGTCCTTAAATAATGCAGCAGATTCCTTAAATTTCGCAGCAGCGTCCTTAAATAATACATCAAAGTCCTTAAATAATGCAGCAGAGTCCTAAACTACCGCAGCAGAGTCCTTAAATAATGCAGCAAAGTCCTTAAATAATGCAGCAGAGTGCTTACATAATGCAGCAGAGTCCTTATATACCGCAGCAGAGTCATTAAATAATGCAGCAGAGTCCTTAAATAATGCAGCAAATTCATTAAATAATGCACAGAGTCATTAAATAATGCAATAAAGTCCTTAAATAAAATTCAACAACACCCTTAATAATGCAGCTGAGTCCTTAAATAATTCAGCAAAGTCCTTAAATAATGCAGCAGAGTCCTTAAATACCGCAGCAGCATCCTTAAATAATGCAACAAAGTCCTTAAATAATGCAGCAGAGTCCTTAAATAATGCAACAAAGTCCTTAAATAATGCAGCAGAGTCCTTAAATAATGCAACAAACTCATTAAATAATGCAGCAAAGTACTTAAATAATGCAGCAAATTCCTTAAATAATGCAGCAGAATCCTTAAATAATGCAATAATGTCCTTAAATAATGCAGCAGAGTCCTTAAATAATGCAAAAAATTCCTTAAATAATGCATCAGAATCCTTAAATAATGCAACAAAGTCCTTAAATAATGCAGCAGAGTCCTTAAATAATGCAACAAAGTCCTTAAATAAAATGCAGCAACGCCCTTAATAATGCAGCCGAGTCCTTCAGTAATGCAGCAAAGTCCTTAAATAATGCAGCAGAGTCCTTAAATACCGCAGCAGCGTCCTTAAATAATGCAAAAAAGTCCTTAAATAATGCAGCAAAGTCCTTAAATAATGCAACAAAGTCCTTAAATAATGCAGCAGAGTCCTTAAATAATGCAACAAACTCCTTAAATAATGCAGCAAAGAACTTAAATAATGCAGCAAATTCCTTAAATAATGCAGCAGAATCCTTAAATAATGCAATAAAGTCCTTAAATAATGCAGCAACGTCCTTAATAATGCAGCAGAGTCCTTAAATAATGCAGCAAAGTCCTTAAATAATGCAGCGGAGGCCTTAAATACTGCTGCAGCGTCCTTAAATAATGCAGCAGAGTCCTTAAATAATGCAACAAAGTCCTTAAATAATGCAGCAGAGTCCTTAAACAATGCAGCACAGTCCTTAAATAATGCAACAAAGTCCTTGAATAATGCAGCAGATTCCTTAAATGCTGCAGCATCGTCCTTAAATAATGCATGAAAGTCCTTAAATAATGCAGCAGAGTCCTTATATACTGCAGCAGAGTCCTTAAATAATGCAGCAAAGTCCTTAAATAATGCAGCAGAGTCCTTAAATACCGCAGCAGAGTCATTAAATAATGCATCAAAGTCCTTAAATAATGCAGCAGAGTCCTTAAATAATGCATCAAATTCCTTAAATAATGCAGCAGAATCCTTAAATAATGCAATAAAGTCCTTAAATAATGCAGCAGATTCCTTAAATTCTGCAGCAGCGTCCTTAAATAATGCATCAAAGTCTTTAAATAATGCAGCAGAGTCCTTAAATACTGCAGCAGAGTCCTTAAATAATGAATCAAAGTCCTTAAATGATGCAGCAGAGACCTTAAATACCACAGCAGAGTCATTAAATAATGCAGCAGAGTCCTTATATAATTCAGCAGAGTCCTAAAATACCGCAGCAGAGTCCTTAAATAATGCAGCAGAGTCCTTAAATAATGCAGCAAATTCATTAAATAATGCAGCGGAGTCCTTAAGTAATGCAACAAAGTCCTTAAATAATGCAGCAGATTCCTTAAATTTCGCAGCAGCGTCCTTAAATAATGCATCAAAGTCCTTAAATAACGCAGCAGAGTCCTAAAATACCGCAGCAGAGTCCTTAAATAATGCAGCAAAGTCTTTAAATAATGCAGCAGAGTGCTTACATAATGCAGCAGAGTCCTTAAATACCGCAGCAGAGTCATTAAATAATGCAGCAGAGTCCTTAAATAATGCAGCAAATTCATTAAATAATGCACAGAGTCATTAAATAATGCAATAAAGTCCTTAAATAAAATTCAGCAACACCCTTAATAATGCAGCTGAGTCCTTAAATAATTCAGCAAAGTCCTTAAATAATGCAGCAGAGTCCTTAAATACCGCAGCAGCGTCCTTAAATAATGCAACAAAGTACTTAAATAATGCAGCAGAGTCCTTAAATAATGCAACAAAGTCCTTAAATAATGCAGCAGAGTCCTTAAATAATGCAACAAACTCATTAAATAATGCAGCAAAGTACTTAAATAATGCAGCAAATTCCTTAAATAATGCAACAGAATCCTTAAATAATGCAATAAAGTCCTTAAATAATGCAGCAGAGTCCTTAAATAATGCAAAAAATTCCTTAAATAATGCATCAGAATCCTTAAATAATGCAACAAAGTCCTTAAATACTGCAGCAACGTCCTTAATAATGCAGCAGAGTCCTTAAATAATGCAGCAAATTCCTTAAATAATGCAGCAGAGGCCTTAAATACCGAAGCAGCGTCCTTAAATAATGCAGCAAAGTCCTTAAATAATGCAGAAGAGTCCTTAAATAATGCAACAAAGTCCTTAAATAATGCAGCAGAGTCCTTAAATAAAGCAGCAGAGTGCTTAAACAATGCAGCAGAGTCCTTAAATACCGCAGCAGAGTCATTAAATAATACAGCAGAGTCCTTAAATAAAGCAGCAGAGTGCTTAAATAATGCAGCAGAGTCCTAAAATACCGCAGCAGAGTCATTAAATAATACAGCAGAGTCCTTAAATAATGCAGCAAATTTCTTAAATAATGCACAGAGTCCTTAAATAATGCAATAAAGTCCTTAAATAAAATGCAGCAACGCCCTTAATAATGCAGCAGAGTCCTTAAATACCGCAGCAGCGTCTTTAAATAATGCAACAAAGTCCTTAAATAATGCAGCAGAGTCCTTAAATAATGCAACAAAGTCCTTAAATAATGCAGCAGAGTCCTTAAATACAGCAGCAGATTCCTTAAATAATGCAACAAAGTCCTTAAATAATGCAGCAGAGTACTTAAATAATGCAACAAAGTCCTTAAATAATGCAGCAGAGTCCTTAAATACTGCAGCAGAGACCTTAAATAATGCAGCAAAATCCTTAAATAATGCAGCAGAGTCCTTATATAATGCAGCAGAGTCCTAAAATACCGCAGCAGAGTCCTTAAATAATGCAGCAGAGTCCTTAAATAATGCAGCAAATTCATTAAATAATGCAGCGGAGTCCTTAAGTAATGCAACAAAGTCCTTAAATAATGCAGCAGATTCCTTAAATTTCGCAGCAGCGTCCTTAAATAATGCATCAAAGTCCTTAAATAACGCAGCAGAGTCCTAAAATACCGCAGCAGAGTCCTTAAATAATGCAGCAAAGTCTTTAAATAATGCAGCAGAGTGCTTACATAATGCAGCAGAGTCCTTAAATACCGCAGCAGAGTCATTAAATAATGCAGCAGAGTCCTTAAATAATGCAGCAAATTCATTAAATAATGCAGCAGAGTCCTTAAATAATGCAGCAAATTCATTAAATAATGCACAGAGTCATTAAATAATGCAATAAAGTCCTTAAATAAAATTCAG
This sequence comes from Phyllobates terribilis, assembly GCF_046119375.1. NCBI lineage: Eukaryota > Metazoa > Chordata > Amphibia > Anura > Dendrobatidae > Phyllobates > Phyllobates terribilis. Next base: position 1,123,078 of record NW_027363072.1, on the reverse strand, counting down.
CAACACCCTTAATAATGCAGCTGAGTCCTTAAATAATTCAGCAAAGTCCTTAAATAATGCATCAGAGTCCTTAAATACCGCAGCAGCGTCCTTAAATAATGCAACAAAGTACTTAAATAATGCAGCAGAGTCCTTAAATAATGCAACAAAGTCCTTAAATAATGCAGCATAGTCCTTAAATAATGCAACAAACTCATTAAATAATGCAGCAAAGTACTTAAATAATGCAGCAAATTCCTTAAATAATTCAACAGAATCCTTAAATAATGCAATAAAGTCCTTAAATAATGCAGCAGAGTCTTTAAATAATGCAAAAAATTCCTTAAATAATGCATCAGAATCCTTAAATAATGCAACAAAGTCCTTAAATACTGCAGCAACGTCCTTAATAATGCAGCAGAGTCCTTAAATAATGCAGCAAATTCCTTAAATAATGCAGCAGAGGCCTTAAATACCGAAGCAGCGTCCTTAAATAATGCAGCAAAGTCCTTAAATAATGCAGAAGAGTCCTTAAATAATGCAACAAAGTCCTTAAATAATGCAGCAGAGTCCTTAAATAAAGCAGCAGAGTGCTTAAACAATGCAGCAGAGTCCTTAAATACCGCAGCAGAGTCATTAAATAATACAGCAGAGTCCTTAAATAAAGCAGCAGAGTGCTTAAATAATGCAGCAGAGTCCTAAAATACCGCAGCAGAGTCATTAAATAATACAGCAGAGTCCTTAAATAATGCAGCAAATTTCTTAAATAATGCACAGAGTCCTTAAATAATGCAATAAAGTCCTTAAATAAAATGCAGCAACGCCCTTAATAATGCAGCAGAGTCCTTAAATACCGCAGCAGCGTCTTTAAATAATGCAACAAAGTCCTTAAATAATGCAGCAGAGTCCTTAAATAATGCAACAAAGTCCTTAAATAATGCAGCAGAGTCCTTAAATAATGCAACAAACTCATTAAATATTGCAGCAAAGTACTTAAACATTGCAGCAAATTCCTTAAATAATGCAGCAGAATCCTTAAATAATGCAATAATTTCCTTAAATAATGCAGCAACATCCTTAATATTGCAGCAGAGTCCTTAAATAATGCAGCAAAGTCCTTAAATAATGCAGCAGAGGCCTTAAATACTGCAGCAGCATCCTTAAATAATGCAGCAGAGTCCTTAAATAATGCAGCAGAGTCCTTAAATAATGCAACAAAGTCCTTAAATAATGCAGCAGATTCCTTAAATTTCGCAGCAGCGTCCTTAAATAATACATCAAAGTCCTTAAATAATGCAGCAGAGTCCTAAACTACCGCAGCAGAGTCCTTAAATAATGCAGCAAAGTCCTTAAATAATGCAGCAGAGTGCTTACATAATGCAGCAGAGTCCTTATATACCGCAGCAGAGTCATTAAATAATGCAGCAGAGTCCTTAAATAATGCAGCAAATTCATTAAATAATGCACAGAGTCATTAAATAATGCAATAAAGTCCTTAAATAAAATTCAACAACACCCTTAATAATGCAGCTGAGTCCTTAAATAATTCAGCAAAGTCCTTAAATAATGCAGCAGAGTCCTTAAATACCGCAGCAGCATCCTTAAATAATGCAACAAAGTCCTTAAATAATGCAGCAGAGTCCTTAAATAATGCAACAAAGTCCTTAAATAATGCAGCAGAGTCCTTAAATAATGCAACAAACTCATTAAATAATGCAGCAAAGTACTTAAATAATGCAGCAAATTCCTTAAATAATGCAGCAGAATCCTTAAATAATGCAATAATGTCCTTAAATAATGCAGCAGAGTCCTTAAATAATGCAAAAAATTCCTTAAATAATGCATCAGAATCCTTAAATAATGCAACAAAGTCCTTAAATAATGCAGCAGAGTCCTTAAATAATGCAACAAAGTCCTTAAATAAAATGCAGCAACGCCCTTAATAATGCAGCCGAGTCCTTCAATAATGCAGCAAAGTCCTTAAATAATGCAGCAGAGTCCTTAAATACCGCAGCAGCGTCCTTAAATAATGCAAAAAAGTCCTTAAATAATGCAGCAAAGTCCTTAAATAATGCAACAAAGTCCTTAAATAATGCAGCAGAGTCCTTAAATAATGCAACAAACTCCTTAAATAATGCAGCAAAGAACTTAAATAATGCAGCAAATTCCTTAAATAATGCAGCAGAATCCTTAAATAATGCAATAAAGTCCTTAAATAATGCAGCAACGTCCTTAATAATGCAGCAGAGTCCTTAAATAATGCAGCAAAGTCCTTAAATAATGCAGCGGAGGCCTTAAATACTGCTGCAGCGTCCTTAAATAATGCAGCAGAGTCCTTAAATAATGCAACAAAGTCCTTAAATAATGCAGCAGAGTCCTTAAACAATGCAGCACAGTCCTTAAATAATGCAACAAAGTCCTTGAATAATGCAGCAGATTCCTTAAATGCTGCAGCATCGTCCTTAAATAATGCATGAAAGTCCTTAAATAATGCAGCAGAGTCCTTAAATACTGCAGCAGAGTCCTTAAATAATGCAGCAAAGTCCTTAAATAATGCAGCAGAGTCCTTAAATACCGCAGCAGAGTCATTAAATAATGCATCAAAGTCCTTAAATAATGCAGCAGAGTCCTTAAATAATGCATCAAATTCCTTAAATAATGCAGCAGAATCCTTAAATAATGCAATAAAGTCCTTAAATAATGCAGCAGATTCCTTAAATTCTGCAGCAGCGTCCTTAAATAATGCATCAAAGTCTTTAAATAATGCAGCAGAGTCCTTAAATACTGCAGCAGAGTCCTTAAATAATGAATCAAAGTCCTTAAATGATGCAGCAGAGACCTTAAATACCACAGCAGAGTCATTAAATAATGCAGCAGAGTCCTTATATAATTCAGCAGAGTCCTAAAATACCGCAGCAGAGTCCTTAAATAATGCAGCAGAGTCCTTAAATAATGCAGCAAATTCATTAAATAATGCAGCGGAGTCCTTAAGTAATGCAACAAAGTCCTTAAATAATGCAGCAGATTCCTTAAATTTCGCAGCAGCGTCCTTAAATAATGCATCAAAGTCCTTAAATAACGCAGCAGAGTCCTAAAATACCGCAGCAGAGTCCTTAAATAATGCAGCAAAGTCTTTAAATAATGCAGCAGAGTGCTTACATAATGCAGCAGAGTCCTTAAATACCGCAGCAGAGTCATTAAATAATGCAGCAGAGTCCTTAAATAATGCAGCAAATTCATTAAATAATGCACAGAGTCATTAAATAATGCAATAAAGTCCTTAAATAAAATTCAGCAACACCCTTAATAATGCAGCTGAGTCCTTAAATAATTCAGCAAAGTCCTTAAATAATGCAGCAGAGTCCTTAAATACCGCAGCAGCGTCCTTAAATAATGCAACAAAGTACTTAAATAATGCAGCAGAGTCCTTAAATAATGCAACAAAGTCCTTAAATAATGCAGCAGAGTCCTTAAATAATGCAACAAACTCATTAAATAATGCAGCAAAGTACTTAAATAATGCAGCAAATTCCTTAAATAATGCAACAGAATCCTTAAATAATGCAATAAAGTCCTTAAATAATGCAGCAGAGTCCTTAAATAATGCAAAAAATTCCTTAAATAATGCATCAGAATCCTTAAATAATGCAACAAAGTCCTTAAATACTGCAGCAACGTCCTTAATAATGCAGCAGAGTCCTTAAATAATGCAGCAAATTCCTTAAATAATGCAGCAGAGGCCTTAAATACCGAAGCAGCGTCCTTAAATAATGCAGCAAAGTCCTTAAATAATGCAGAAGAGTCCTTAAATAATGCAACAAAGTCCTTAAATAATGCAGCAGAGTCCTTAAATAAAGCAGCAGAGTGCTTAAACAATGCAGCAGAGTCCTTAAATACCGCAGCAGAGTCATTAAATAATACAGCAGAGTCCTTAAATAAAGCAGCAGAGTGCTTAAATAATGCAGCAGAGTCCTAAAATACCGCAGCAGAGTCATTAAATAATACAGCAGAGTCCTTAAATAATGCAGCAAATTTCTTAAATAATGCACAGAGTCCTTAAATAATGCAATAAAGTCCTTAAATAAAATGCAGCAACGCCCTTAATAATGCAGCAGAGTCCTTAAATACCGCAGCAGCGTCTTTAAATAATGCAACAAAGTCCTTAAATAATGCAGCAGAGTCCTTAAATAATGCAACAAAGTCCTTAAATAATGCAGCAGAGTCCTTAAATAATGCAACAAACTCATTAAATATTGCAGCAAAGTACTTAAACATTGCAGCAAATTCCTTAAATAATGCAGCAGAATCCTTAAATAATGCAATAATTTCCTTAAATAATGCAGCAACATCCTTAATATTGCAGCAGAGTCCTTAAATAATGCAGCAAAGTCCTTAAATAATGCAGCAGAGGCCTTAAATACTGCAGCAGCATCCTTAAATAATGCAGCAGAGTCCTTAAATAATGCAGCAGAGTCCTTAAATAATGCAACAAAGTCCTTAAATAATGCAGCAGATTCCTTAAATTTCGCAGCAGCGTCCTTAAATAATACATCAAAGTCCTTAAATAATGCAGCAGAGTCCTAAACTACCGCAGCAGAGTCCTTAAATAATGCAGCAAAGTCCTTAAACAATGCAGCAGAGTGCTTACATAATGCAGCAGAGTCCTTATATACCGCAGCAGAGTCATTAAATAATGCAGCAGAGTCCTTAAATAATGCAGCAAATTCATTAAATAATGCACAGAGTCATTAAATAATGCAATAAAGTCCTTAAATAAAATTCAACAACACCCTTAATAATGCAGCTGAGTCCTTAAATAATTCAGCAAAGTCCTTAAATAATGCAGCAGAGTCCTTAAATACCGCAGCAGCATCCTTAAATAATGCAACAAAGTCCTTAAATAATGCAGCAGAGTCCTTAAATAATGCAACAAAGTCCTTAAATAATGCAGCAGAGTCCTTAAATAATGCAACAAACTCATTAAATAATGCAGCAAAGTACTTAAATAATGCAGCAAATTCCTTAAATAATGCAGCAGAATCCTTAAATAATGCAATAATGTCCTTAAATAATGCAGCAGAGTCCTTAAATAATGCAAAAAATTCCTTAAATAATGCATCAGAATCCTTAAATATTGCAACAAAGTCCTTAAATAATGCAGCAACGTCCTTAATAATGCAGCAGAGTCCTTAAATAATGCAGCAAATTCCTTAAATAATGCAGCAGAGGCCTTAAATACCGAAGCAGAGTCCTTAAATAATGCAGCAAAGTCCTTAAATAATGCAGAAGAGTCCTTAAATAATGCAACAAAGTCCTTAAATAATGCAGCAGAGTCCTTAAATAAAGCAGCAGAGTGCTTAAATAATGCAGCAGAGTCCTTAAATACCGCAGCAGAGTCATTAAATAATACAGCAGAGTCCTTAAATAAAGCAGCAGAGTGCTTAAATAATGCAGCAGAGTCCTAAAATAGCGCTGCAGAGTCATTAAATAATACAGCAGAGTCCTTAAATAATGCAGCAAATTTCTTAAATAATGCACAGAGTCCTTAAATAATGCAATAAAGTCCTTAAATAAAATGCAGCAACGCCCTTAATAATGCAGCTGAGTCCTTAAATAATGCAGCAAAGTCCTTAAATAATGCAGCAGAGTCCTTAAATACCGCAGCAGTGTCTTTAAATAATGCAACAAAGTCCTTAAATAATGCAGCAGAGTCCTTAAATAATGCAACAAAGTCCTTAAATAATGCAGCAGAGTCCTTAAATAATGCAACAAACTCATTAAATATTGCAGCAAAGTACTTAAACATTGCAGCAAATTCCTTAAATAATGCAGCAGAATCCTTAAATAATGCAATAATTTCCTTAAATAATGCAGCAACATCCTTAATAATGCAGCAGAGTCCTTAAATAATGCAGCAAAGTCCTTAAATAATGCAGCAGAGGCCTTAAATACTGCAGCAGCATCCTTAAATAATGCAGCAGAGTCCTTAAATAATGCAGCAGAGTCCTTAAATAATGCAACAAAGTCCTTAAATAATGCAGCAGATTCCTTAAATTTCGCAGCAGCGTCCTTAAATAATACATCAAAGTCCTTAAATAATGCAGCAGAGTCCTAAACTACCGCAGCAGAGTCCTTAAATAATGCAGCAAAGTCCTTAAATAATGCAGCAGAGTGCTTACATAATGCAGCAGAGTCCTTATATACCGCAGCAGAGTCATTAAATAATGCAGCAGAGTCCTTAAATAATGCAGCAAATTCATTAAATAATGCACAGAGTCATTAAATAATGCAATAAAGTCCTTAAATAAAATTCAACAACACCCTTAATAATGCAGCTGAGTCCTTAAATAATTCAGCAAAGTCCTTAAAAAATGCAGCAGAGTCCTTAAATACCGCAGCAGCATCCTTAAATAATGCAACAAAGTCCTTAAATAATGCAGCAGAGTCCTTAAATAATGCAACAAAGTCCTTAAATAATGCAGCAGAGTCCTTAAATAATGCAACAAACTCATTAAATAATGCAGCAAAGTACTTAAATAATGCAGCAAATTCCTTAAATAATGCAGCAAAGTCCTTAAATAATGCAGAAGAGTCCTTAAATAATGCAACAAAGTCCTTAAATAATGCAGCAGAGTCCTTAAATAAAGCAGCAGAGTGCTTAAATAATGCAGCAGAGTCCTTAAATACCGCAGCAGAGTCATTAAATAATACAGCAGAGTCCTTAAATAAAGCAGCAGAGTGCTTAAATAATGCAGCAGAGTCCTAAAATAGCGCTGCAGAGTCATTAAATAATACAGCAGAGTCCTTAAATAATGCAGCAAATTTCTTAAATAATGCACAGAGTCCTTAAATAATGCAATAAAGTCCTTAAATAAAATGCAGCAACGCCCTTAATAATGCAGCTGAGTCCTTAAATAATGCAGCAAAGTCCTTAAATAATGCAGCAGAGTCCTTAAATACCGCAGCAGCGTCTTTAAATAATGCAACAAAGTCCTTAAATAATGCAGCAGAGTCCTTAAATAATGCAACAAAGTCCTTAAATAATGCAGCAGAGTCCTTAAATAATGCAACAAACTCATTAAATAATGCAGCAAAGTACTTAAATATTGCAGCAAATTCCTTAAATAATGCAGCAGAATCCTTAAATAATGCAATAATTTCCTTAAATAATGCAGCAACATCCTTAATAATGCAGCAGAGTCCTTAAATAATGCAGCAAAGTCCTTAAATAATGCAACAGAGGCCTTAAATACTGCAGCAGCATCCTTAAATAATGCAGCAGAGTCCTTAAATAATGCAGCAGAGTCCTTAAATAATGCAACAAAGTCCTTAAATAAAATGCAGCAACGCCCTTAATAATGCAGCCGAGTCCTTCAATAATGCAGCAAAGTCCTTAAATAATGCAGCAGAGTCCTTAAATACCGCAGCAGCGTCCTTAAATAATGCAAAAAAGTCCTTAAATAATGCAGCAAAGTCCTTAAATAATGCAACAAAGTCCTTAAATAATGCAGCAGAGTCCTTAAATAATGCAACAAACTCCTTAAATAATGCAGCAAAGAACTTAAATAATGCAGCAAATTCCTTAAATAATGCAGCAGAATCCTTAAATAATGCAATAAAGTCCTTAAATAATGCAGCAACGTCCTTAATAATGCAGCAGAGTCCTTAAATAATGCAGCAAAGTCCTTAAATAATGCAGCGGAGGCCTTAAATACTGCTGCAGCGTCCTTAAATAATGCAGCAGAGTCCTTAAATAATGCAACAAAGTCCTTAAATAATGCAGCAGAGTCCTTAAACAATGCAGCACAGTCCTTAAATAATGCAACAAAGTCCTTGAATAATGCAGCAGATTCCTTAAATGCTGCAGCATCGTCCTTAAATAATGCATGAAAGTCCTTAAATAATGCAGCAGAGTCCTTAAATACTGCAGCAGAGTCCTTAAATAATGCAGCAAAGTCCTTAAATAATGCAGCAGAGTCCTTAAATACCGCAGCAGAGTCATTAAATAATGCATCAAAGTCCTTAAATAATGCAGCAGAGTCCTTAAATAATGCATCAAATTCCTTAAATAATGCAGCAGAATCCTTAAATAATGCAATAAAGTCCTTAAATAATGCAGCAGATTCCTTAAATTCTGCAGCAGCGTCCTTAAATAATGCATCAAAGTCTTTAAATAATGCAGCAGAGTCCTTAAATACTGCAGCAGAGTCCTTAAATAATGAATCAAAGTCCTTAAATGATGCAGCAGAGACCTTAAATACCACAGCAGAGTCATTAAATAATGCAGCAGAGTCCTTAAATAATTCATCAAAGTCCTTAAATAATGCAGCAGAGTCCTTAAATACCGCAGCAGCGTCCTTAAATAATGCAACAAAGTCCTTAAATAATGCAGCAGAGTCCTTAAATAATGCAACAAAGTCCTTAAATAATGCAGCAGAGTCCTTAAATAATGCAACAAACTCATTAAATAATGCAGCAAAGTACTTAAATAATGCAGCAAATTCCTTAAATAATGCAGCAGAATCCTTAAATATTGCAATAAAGTCCTTAAATAATGCAGCAGGGTCCTTAAATAATGCAAAAAATTCCTTAAATAATGCAGCAGAATCCTTAAATAATGCAATAAAGTCATTAAATAATGCAGCAGAGTCCTTAAATAATGCAACAAAGTCCTTAAATAATGCAGCAGATTCCTTAAATTCTGCAGCAGCGTCCTTAAATAATGCATCAAAGTCCTTAAATAATGCAGCAGAGTCCTTAAATACCACAGCAGAGTCATTAAATAATGCAGCAGAGTCCTTAAATAATGCCGCATATTCCTTAAATAATGCAGCAGAGTCCTTAAATAATGCAATAAAGTCCTTAAATAATGCAGCAGAGTCCTTAAATAATGCAGCAACGTCCTTAATAATGCAGCTGAGTCCTTAAATAATGCAGCAACATCCTTAAATAATGCAGCAGAGTCCTTAAATACTGCATCAGCGTCCTTAAATAATGCAACAAAGTCCTTAAATAATGCAGCAAAGTCCTTAAATAATGCAGCAGAGTCCTTAAATACAGCAGCAGATTCCTTAAATAATTCAGCAAAGTCCTTAAATAATGCAGTAGAGTCCTTAAATAATGCAACAAAGTCATTAAATAATGCAGCAGAGTCCTTAAATAATGCAACAAAGTCCTTAAATAATGCAGCAGAGTCCTTAAATACTGCAGCAGAGACCTTAAATAATGCAGCAAAATCCTTAAATAATGCAGCAGAGTCCTTATATAATGCAGCAGAGTCCTAAAATACCGCAGCAGAGTACTTAAATAATGCAGCAGAGTCCTTAAATAATGCAGCAAATTCATTAAATAATGCAGCGGAGTCCTTAAATAATGCAACAAAGTCCTTAAATAATGCAGCAGATTCCTTAAATTTCGCAGCAGCGTCCTTAAATAATGCATCAAAGTCCTTAAATAACGCAGCAGAGTCCTAAAATACCGCAGCAGAATCCTTAAATAATGCAGCAAAGTCTTTAAATAATGCAGCAGAGTGCTTACATAATGCAGCAGAGTCCTTAAATACCGCAGCAGAGTCATTAAATAATGCAGCAGAGTCCTTAAATAATGCAGCAAATTCATTAAATAATGCACAGAGTCATTAAATAATGCAATAAAGTCCTTAAATAAAATTCAGCAACACCCTTAATAATGCAGCTGAGTCCTTAAATAATTCAGCAAAGTCCTTAAATAATGCAGCAGAGTCCTTAAATACCGCAGCAGCGTCCTTAAATAATGCAACAAAGTACTTAAATAATGCAGCAGAGTCCTTAAATAATGCAACAAAGTCCTTAAATAATGCAGCAGAGTCCTTAAATAATGCAACAAACTCATTAAATAATGCAGCAAAGTACTTAAATAATGCAGCAAATTCCTTAAATAATGCAACAGAATCCTTAAATAATGCAATACAGTCCTTAAATAATGCAGCAGAGTCCTTAAATAATGCAAAAAATTCCTTAAATAATGCATCAGAATCCTTAAATAATGCAACAAAGTCCTTAAATACTGCAGCAACGTCCTTAATAATGCAGCAGAGTCCTTAAATAATGCAGCAAATTCCTTAAATAATGCAGCAGAGGCCTTAAATACCGAAGCAGCGTCCTTAAATAATGCAGCAAAGTCCTTAAATAATGCAGAAGAGTCCTTAAATAATGCAACAAAGTCCTTAAATAATGCAGCAGAGTCCTTAAATAAAGCAGCAGAGTGCTTAAACAATGCAGCAGAGTCCTTAAATACCGCAGCAGAGTCATTAAATAATACAGCAGAGTCCTTAAATAAAGCAGCAGAGTGCTTAAATAATGCAGCAGAGTCCTAAAATACCGCAGCAGAGTCATTAAATAATACAGCAGAGTCCTTAAATAATGCAGCAAATTTCTTAAATAATGCACAGAGTCCTTAAATAATGCAATAAAGTCCTTAAATAAAATGCAGCAACGCCCTTAATAATGCAGCAGAGTCCTTAAATACCGCAGCAGCGTCTTTAAATAATGCAACAAAGTCCTTAAATAATGCAGCAGAGTCCTTAAATAATGCAACAAAGTCCTTAAATAATGCAGCAGAGTCCTTAAATAATGCAACAAACTCATTAAATATTGCAGCAAAGTACTTAAACATTGCAGCAAATTCCTTAAATAATGCAGCAGAATCCTTAAATAATGCAATAATTTCCTTAAATAATGCAGCAACATCCTTAATATTGCAGCAGAGTCCTTAAATAATGCAGCAAAGTCCTTAAATAATGCTGCAGAGGCCTTAAATACTGCAGCAGCATCCTTAAATAATGCAGCAGAGTCCTTAAATAATGCAGCAGAGTCCTTAAATAATGCAACAAAGTCCTTAAATAATGCAGCAGATTCCTTAAATTTCGCAGCAGCGTCCTTAAATAATACATCAAAGTCCTTAAATAATGCAGCAGAGTCCTAAACTACCGCAGCAGAGTCCTTAAATAATGCAGCAAAGTCCTTAAATAATGCAGCAGAGTGCTTACATAATGCAGCAGAGTCCTTATATACCGCAGCAGAGTCATTAAATAATGCAGCAGAGTCCTTAAATAATGCAGCAAATTCATTAAATAATGCACAGAGTCATTAAATAATGCAATAAAGTCCTTAAATAAAATTCAACAACACCCTTAATAATGCAGCTGAGTCCTTAAATAATTCAGCAAAGTCCTTAAATAATGCAGCAGAGTCCTTAAATACCGCAGCAGCATCCTTAAATAATGCAACAAAGTCCTTAAATAATGCAGCAGAGTCCTTAAATAATGCAACAAAGTCCTTAAATAATGCAGCAGAGTCCTTAAATAATGCAACAAACTCATTAAATAATGCAGCAAAGTACTTAAATAATGCAGCAAATTCCTTAAATAATGCAGCAGAATCCTTAAATAATGCAATAATGTCCTTAAATAATGCAGCAGAGTCCTTAAATAATGCAAAAAATTCCTTAAATAATGCATCAGAATCCTTAAATAATGCAACAAAGTCCTTAAATAATGCAGCAGAGTCCTTAAATAATGCAACAAAGTCCTTAAATAAAATGCAGCAACGCCCTTAATAATGCAGCCGAGTCCTTCAATAATGCAGCAAAGTCCTTAAATAATGCAGCAGAGTCCTTAAATACCGCAGCAGCGTCCTTAAATAATGCAAAAAAGTCCTTAAATAATGCAGCAAAGTCCTTAAATAATGCAACAAAGTCCTTAAATAATGCAGCAGAGTCCTTAAATAATGCAACAAACTCCTTAAATAATGCAGCAAAGAACTTAAATAATGCAGCAAATTCCTTAAATAATGCAGCAGAATCCTTAAATAATGCAATAAAGTCCTTAAATAATGCAGCAACGTCCTTAATAATGCAGCAGAGTCCTTAAATAATGCAGCAAAGTCCTTAAATAATGCAGCGGAGGCCTTAAATACTGCTGCAGCGTCCTTAAATAATGCAGCAGAGTCCTTAAATAATGCAACAAAGTCCTTAAATAATGCAGCAGAGTCCTTAAACAATGCAGCACAGTCCTTAAATAATGCAACAAAGTCCTTGAATAATGCAGCAGATTCCTTAAATGCTGCAGCATCGTCCTTAAATAATGCATGAAAGTCCTTAAATAATGCAGCAGAGTCCTTAAATACTGCAGCAGAGTCCTTAAATAATGCAGCAAAGTCCTTAAATAATGCAGCAGAGTCCTTAAATACCGCAGCAGAGTCATTAAATAATGCATCAAAGTCCTTAAATAATGCAGCAGAGTCCTTAAATAATGCATCAAATTCCTTAAATAATGCAGCAGAATCCTTAAATAATGCAATAAAGTCCTTAAATAATGCAGCAGATTCCTTAAATTCTGCAGCAGCGTCCTTAAATAATGCATCAAAGTCTTTAAATAATGCAGCAGAGTCCTTAAATACTGCAGCAGAGTCCTTAAATAATGAATCAAAGTCCTTAAATGATGCAGCAGAGACCTTAAATACCACAGCAGAGTCATTAAATAATGCAGCAGAGTCCTTATATAATGCAGCAGAGTCCTAAAATACCGCAGCAGAGTCCTTAAATAATGCAGCAAAGTCTTTAAATAATGCAGCAGAGTGCTTACATAATGCAGCAGAGTCCTTAAATAATGCAGCAAATTCATTAAATAATGCAGCGGAGTCCTTAAGTAATGCAACAAAGTCCTTAAATAATGCAGCAGATTCCTTAAATTTCGCAGCAGCGTCCTTAAATAATGCATCAAAGTCCTTAAATAACGCAGCAGAGTCCTAAAATACCGCAGCAGAGTCCTTAAATAATGCAGCAAAGTCTTTAAATAATGCAGCAGAGTGCTTACATAATGCAGCAGAGTCCTTAAATACCGCAGCAGAGTCATTAAATAATGCAGCAGAGTCCTTAAATAATGCAGCAAATTCATTAAATAATGCACAGAGTCATTAAATAATGCAATAAAGTCCTTAAATAAAATTCAGCAACACCCTTAATAATGCAGCTGAGTCCTTAAATAATTCAGCAAAGTCCTTAAATAATGCAGCAGAGTCCTTAAATACCGCAACAGCGTCCTTAAATAATGCAACAAAGTACTTAAATAATGCAGCAGAGTCCTTAAATAATGCAACAAAGTCCTTAAATAATGCAGCAGAGTCCTTAAATAATGCAACAAACTCATTAAATAATGCAGCAAAGTACTTAAATAATGCAGCAAATTCCTTAAATAATGCAACAGAATCCTTAAATAATGCAATAAAGTCCTTAAATAATGCAGCAGAGTCCTTAAATAATGCAAAAAATTCCTTAAATAATGCATCAGAATCCTTAAATAATGCAACAAAGTCCTTAAATACTGCAGCAACGTCCTTAATAATGCAGCAGAGTCCTTAAATAATGCAGCAAATTCCTTAAATAATGCAGCAGAGGCCTTAAATACCGAAGCAGCGTCCTTAAATAATGCAGCAAAGTCCTTAAATAATGCAGAAGAGTCCTTAAATAATGCAACAAAGTCCTTAAATAATGCAGCAGAGTCCTTAAATAAAGCAGCAGAGTGCTTAAACAATGCAGCAGAGTCCTTAAATACCGCAGCAGAGTCATTAAATAATACAGCAGAGTCCTTAAATAAAGCAGCAGAGTGCTTAAATAATGCAGCAGAGTCCTAAAATACCGCAGCAGAGTCATTAAATAATACAGCAGAGTCCTTAAATAATGCAGCAAATTTCTTAAATAATGCACAGAGTCCTTAAATAATGCAATAAAGTCCTTAAATAAAATGCAGCAACGCCCTTAATAATGCAGCAGAGTCCTTAAATACCGCAGCAGCGTCTTTAAATAATGCAACAAAGTCCTTAAATAATGCAGCAGAGTCCTTAAATAATGCAACAAAGTCCTTAAATAATGCAGCAGAGTCCTTAAATAATGCAACAAACTCATTAAATATTGCAGCAAAGTACTTAAACATTGCAGCAAATTCCTTAAATAATGCAGCAGAATCCTTAAATAATGCAATAATTTCCTTAAATAATGCAGCAACATCCTTAATATTGCAGCAGAGTCCTTAAATAATGCAGCAAAGTCCTTAAATAATGCAGCAGAGGCCTTAAATACTGCAGCAGCATCCTTAAATAATGCAGCAGAGTCCTTAAATAATGCAGCAGAGTCCTTAAATAATGCAACAAAGTCCTTAAATAATGCAGCAGATTCCTTAAATTTCGCAGCAGCGTCCTTAAATAATACATCAAAGTCCTTAAATAATGCAGCAGAGTCCTAAACTACCGCAGCAGAGTCCTTAAATAATGCAGCAAAGTCCTTAAATAATGCAGCAGAGTGCTTACATAATGCAGCAGAGTCCTTATATACCGCAGCAGAGTCATTAAATAATGCAGCAGAGTCCTTAAATAATGCAGCAAATTCATTAAATAATGCACAGAGTCATTAAATAATGCAATAAAGTCCTTAAATAAAATTCAACAACACCCTTAATAATGCAGCTGAGTCCTTAAATAATTCAGCAAAGTCCTTAAATAATGCAGCGGAGGCCTTAAATACTGCTGCAGCGTCCTTAAATAATGCAGCAGAGTCCTTAAATAATGCAACAAAGTCCTTAAATAATGCAGCAGAGTCCTTAAACAATGCAGCACAGTCCTTAAATAATGCAACAAAGTCCTTGAATAATGCAGCAGATTCCTTAAATGCTGCAGCATCGTCCTTAAATAATGCATGAAAGTCCTTAAATAATGCAGCAGAGTCCTTAAATACTGCAGCAGAGTCCTTAAATAATGCAGCAAAGTCCTTAAATAATGCAGCAGAGTCCTTAAATACCGCAGCAGAGTCATTAAATAATGCATCAAAGTCCTTAAATAATGCAGCAGAGTCCTTAAATAATGCATCAAATTCCTTAAATAATGCAGCAGAATCCTTAAATAATGCAATAAAGTCCTTAAATAATGCAGCAGATTCCTTAAATTCTGCAGCAGCGTCCTTAAATAATGCATCAAAGTCTTTAAATAATGCAGCAGAGTCCTTAAATACTGCAGCAGAGTCCTTAAATAATGAATCAAAGTCCTTAAATGATGCAGCAGAGACCTTAAATACCACAGCAGAGTCATTAAATAATGCAGCAGAGTCCTTATATAATGCAGCAGAGTCCTAAAATACCGCAGCAGAGTCCTTAAATAATGCAGCAAAGTCTTTAAATAATGCAGCAGAGTGCTTACATAATGCAGCAGAGTCCTTAAATAATGCAGCAAATTCATTAAATAATGCAGCGGAGTCCTTAAGTAATGCAACAAAGTCCTTAAATAATGCAGCAGATTCCTTAAATTTCGCAGCAGCGTCCTTAAATAATGCATCAAAGTCCTTAAATAACGCAGCAGAGTCCTAAAATACCGCAGCAGAGTCCTTAAATAATGCAGCAAAGTCTTTAAATAATGCAGCAGAGTGCTTACATAATGCAGCAGAGTCCTTAAATACCGCAGCAGAGTCATTAAATAATGCAGCAGAGTCCTTAAATAATGCAGCAAATTCATTAAATAATGCACAGAGTCATTAAATAATGCAATAAAGTCCTTAAATAAAATTCAGCAACACCCTTAATAATGCAGCTGAGTCCTTAAATAATTCAGCAAAGTCCTTAAATAATGCAGCAGAGTCCTTAAATACCGCAACAGCGTCCTTAAATAATGCAACAAAGTACTTAAATAATGCAGCAGAGTCCTTAAATAATGCAACAAAGTCCTTAAATAATGCAGCAGAGTCCTTAAATAATGCAACAAACTCATTAAATAATGCAGCAAAGTACTTAAATAATGCAGCAAATTCCTTAAATAATGCAACAGAATCCTTAAATAATGCAATAAAGTCCTTAAATAATGCAGCAGAGTCCTTAAATAATGCAAAAAATTCCTTAAATAATGCATCAGAATCCTTAAATAATGCAACAAAGTCCTTAAATACTGCAGCAACGTCCTTAATAATGCAGCAGAGTCCTTAAATAATGCAGCAAATTCC
The DNA here is from genome assembly GCF_046119375.1 of Phyllobates terribilis. Classification (NCBI taxonomy): domain Eukaryota; kingdom Metazoa; phylum Chordata; class Amphibia; order Anura; family Dendrobatidae; genus Phyllobates; species Phyllobates terribilis. The sequence goes on along the minus strand of NW_027363072.1, from coordinate 1,107,082 downwards.
TTAAATAATGCAGCAGAGGCCTTAAATACCGAAGCAGCGTCCTTAAATAATGCAGCAAAGTCCTTAAATAATGCAGAAGAGTCCTTAAATAATGCAACAAAGTCCTTAAATAATGCAGCAGAGTCCTTAAATAAAGCAGCAGAGTGCTTAAACAATGCAGCAGAGTCCTTAAATACCGCAGCAGAGTCATTAAATAATACAGCAGAGTCCTTAAATAAAGCAGCAGAGTGCTTAAATAATGCAGCAGAGTCCTAAAATACCGCAGCAGAGTCATTAAATAATACAGCAGAGTCCTTAAATAATGCAGCAAATTTCTTAAATAATGCACAGAGTCCTTAAATAATGCAATAAAGTCCTTAAATAAAATGCAGCAACGCCCTTAATAATGCAGCAGAGTCCTTAAATACCGCAGCAGCGTCTTTAAATAATGCAACAAAGTCCTTAAATAATGCAGCAGAGTCCTTAAATAATGCAACAAAGTCCTTAAATAATGCAGCAGAGTCCTTAAATAATGCAACAAACTCATTAAATATTGCAGCAAAGTACTTAAACATTGCAGCAAATTCCTTAAATAATGCAGCAGAATCCTTAAATAATGCAATAATTTCCTTAAATAATGCAGCAACATCCTTAATATTGCAGCAGAGTCCTTAAATAATGCAGCAAAGTCCTTAAATAATGCAGCAGAGGCCTTAAATACTGCAGCAGCATCCTTAAATAATGCAGCAGAGTCCTTAAATAATGCAGCAGAGTCCTTAAATAATGCAACAAAGTCCTTAAATAATGCAGCAGATTCCTTAAATTTCGCAGCAGCGTCCTTAAATAATACATCAAAGTCCTTAAATAATGCAGCAGAGTCCTAAACTACCGCAGCAGAGTCCTTAAATAATGCAGCAAAGTCCTTAAATAATGCAGCAGAGTGCTTACATAATGCAGCAGAGTCCTTATATACCGCAGCAGAGTCATTAAATAATGCAGCAGAGTCCTTAAATAATGCAGCAAATTCATTAAATAATGCACAGAGTCATTAAATAATGCAATAAAGTCCTTAAATAAAATTCAACAACACCCTTAATAATGCAGCTGAGTCCTTAAATAATTCAGCAAAGTCCTTAAATAATGCAGCAGAGTCCTTAAATACCGCAGCAGCATCCTTAAATAATGCAACAAAGTCCTTAAATAATGCAGCAGAGTCCTTAAATAATGCAACAAAGTCCTTAAATAATGCAGCAGAGTCCTTAAATAATGCAACAAACTCATTAAATAATGCAGCAAAGTATTTAAATAATGCAGCAAATTCCTTAAATAATGCAGCAGAATCCTTAAATAATGCAATAATGTCCTTAAATAATGCAGCAGAGTCCTTAAATAATGCAAAAAATTCCTTAAATAATGCATCAGAATCCTTAAATAATGCAGCAGAGGCCTTAAATACCGAAGCAGAGTCCTTAAATAATGCAGCAACGTCCTTAATAATGCAGCAGAGTCCTTAAATAATGCAGCAAATTCCTTAAATAATGCAGCAGAGGCCTTAAATACCGAAGCAGAGTCCTTAAATAATGCAGCAAAGTCCTTAAATAATGCAGAAGAGTCCTTAAATAATGCAACAAAGTCCTTAAATAATGCAGCAGAGTCCTTAAATAAAGCAGCAGAGTGCTTAAATAATGCAGCAGAGTCCTTAAATACCGCAGCAGAGTCATTAAATAATACAGCAGAGTCCTTAAATAAAGCAGCAGAGTGCTTAAATAATGCAGCAGAGTCCTAAAATAGCGCTGCAGAGTCATTAAATAATACAGCAGAGTCCTTAAATAATGCAGCAAATTTCTTAAATAATGCACAGAGTCCTTAAATAATGCAATAAAGTCCTTAAATAAAATGCAGCAACGCCCTTAATAATGCAGCTGAGTCCTTAAATAATGCAGCAAAGTCCTTAAATAATGCAGCAGAGTCCTTAAATACCGCAGCAGCGTCTTTAAATAATGCAACAAAGTCCTTAAATAATGCAGCAGAGTCCTTAAATAATGCAACAAAGTCCTTAAATAATGCAGCAGAGTCCTTAAATAATGCAACAAACTCATTAAATATTGCAGCAAAGTACTTAAACATTGCAGCAAATTCCTTAAATAATGCAGCAGAATCCTTAAATAATGCAATAATTTCCTTAAATAATGCAGCAACATCCTTAATAATGCAGCAGAGTCCTTAAATAATGCAGCAAAGTCCTTAAATAATGCAGCAGAGGCCTTAAATACTGCAGCAGCATCCTTAAATAATGCAGCAGAGTCCTTAAATAATGCAGCAGAGTCCTTAAATAATGCAACAAAGTCCTTAAATAATGCAGCAGATTCCTTAAATTTCGCAGCAGCGTCCTTAAATAATACATCAAAGTCCTTAAATAATGCAGCAGAGTCCTAAACTACCGCAGCAGAGTCCTTAAATAATGCAGCAAAGTCCTTAAATAATGCAGCAGAGTGCTTACATAATGCAGCAGAGTCCTTATATACCGCAGCAGAGTCATTAAATAATGCAGCAGAGTCCTTAAATAATGCAGCAAATTCATTAAATAATGCACAGAGTCATTAAATAATGCAATAAAGTCCTTAAATAAAATTCAACAACACCCTTAATAATGCAGCTGAGTCCTTAAATAATTCAGCAAAGTCCTTAAAAAATGCAGCAGAGTCCTTAAATACCGCAGCAGCATCCTTAAATAATGCAACAAAGTCCTTAAATAATGCAGCAGAGTCCTTAAATAATGCAACAAAGTCCTTAAATAATGCAGCAGAGTCCTTAAATAATGCAACAAACTCATTAAATAATGCAGCAAAGTACTTAAATAATGCAGCAAATTCCTTAAATAATGCAGCAAAGTCCTTAAATAATGCAGAAGAGTCCTTAAATAATGCAACAAAGTCCTTAAATAATGCAGCAGAGTCCTTAAATAAAGCAGCAGAGTGCTTAAATAATGCAGCAGAGTCCTTAAATACCGCAGCAGAGTCATTAAATAATACAGCAGAGTCCTTAAATAAAGCAGCAGAGTGCTTAAATAATGCAGCAGAGTCCTAAAATAGCGCTGCAGAGTCATTAAATAATACAGCAGAGTCCTTAAATAATGCAGCAAATTTCTTAAATAATGCACAGAGTCCTTAAATAATGCAATAAAGTCCTTAAATAAAATGCAGCAACGCCCTTAATAATGCAGCTGAGTCCTTAAATAATGCAGCAAAGTCCTTAAATAATGCAGCAGAGTCCTTAAATACCGCAGCAGCGTCTTTAAATAATGCAACAAAGTCCTTAAATAATGCAGCAGAGTCCTTAAATAATGCAACAAAGTCCTTAAATAATGCAGCAGAGTCCTTAAATAATGCAACAAACTCATTAAATAATGCAGCAAAGTACTTAAATATTGCAGCAAATTCCTTAAATAATGCAGCAGAATCCTTAAATAATGCAATAATTTCCTTAAATAATGCAGCAACATCCTTAATAATGCAGCAGAGTCCTTAAATAATGCAGCAAAGTCCTTAAATAATGCAACAGAGGCCTTAAATACTGCAGCAGCATCCTTAAATAATGCAGCAGAGTCCTTAAATAATGCAGCAGAGTCCTTAAATAATGCAACAAAGTCCTTAAATAAAATGCAGCAACGCCCTTAATAATGCAGCCGAGTCCTTCAATAATGCAGCAAAGTCCTTAAATAATGCAGCAGAGTCCTTAAATACCGCAGCAGCGTCCTTAAATAATGCAAAAAAGTCCTTAAATAATGCAGCAAAGTCCTTAAATAATGCAACAAAGTCCTTAAATAATGCAGCAGAGTCCTTAAATAATGCAACAAACTCCTTAAATAATGCAGCAAAGAACTTAAATAATGCAGCAAATTCCTTAAATAATGCAGCAGAATCCTTAAATAATGCAATAAAGTCCTTAAATAATGCAGCAAAGTCCTTAATAATGCAGCAGAGTCCTTAAATAATGCAGCAAAGTCCTTAAATAATGCAGCGGAGGCCTTAAATACTGCTGCAGCGTCCTTAAATAATGCAGCAGAGTCCTTAAATAATGCAACAAAGTCCTTAAATAATGCAGCAGAGTCCTTAAACAATGCAGCACAGTCCTTAAATAATGCAACAAAGTCCTTGAATAATGCAGCAGATTCCTTAAATGCTGCAGCATCGTCCTTAAATAATGCATGAAAGTCCTTAAATAATGCAGCAGAGTCCTTAAATACTGCAGCAGAGTCCTTAAATAATGCAGCAAAGTCCTTAAATAATGCAGCAGAGTCCTTAAATACCGCAGCAGAGTCATTAAATAATGCATCAAAGTCCTTAAATAATGCAGCAGAGTCCTTAAATAATGCATCAAATTCCTTAAATAATGCAGCAGAATCCTTAAATAATGCAATAAAGTCCTTAAATAATGCAGCAGATTCCTTAAATTCTGCAGCAGCGTCCTTAAATAATGCATCAAAGTCTTTAAATAATGCAGCAGAGTCCTTAAATACTGCAGCAGAGTCCTTAAATAATGAATCAAAGTCCTTAAATGATGCAGCAGAGACCTTAAATACCACAGCAGAGTCATTAAATAATGCAGCAGAGTCCTTAAATAATTCAGCAAAGTCCTTAAATAATGCAGCAGAGTCCTTAAATACCGCAGCAGCGTCCTTAAATAATGCAACAAAGTCCTTAAATAATGCAGCAGAGTCCTTAAATAATGCAACAAAGTCCTTAAATAATGCAGCAGAGTCCTTAAATAATGCAACAAACTCATTAAATAATGCAGCAAAGTACTTAAATAATGCAGCAAATTCCTTAAATAATGCTGCAGAATCCTTAAATATTGCAATAAAGTCCTTAAATAATGCAGCAGAGTCCTTAAATAATGCAAAAAATTCCTTAAATAATGCAGCAGAATCCTTAAATAATGCAATAAAGTCATTAAATAATGCAGCAGAGTCCTTAAATAATGCAACAAAGTCCTTAAATAATGCAGCAGATTCCTTAAATTCTGCAGCAGCGTCCTTAAATAATGCATCAAAGTCCTTAAATAATGCAGCAGAGTCCTTAAATACCACAGCAGAGTCATTAAATAATGCAGCAGAGTCCTTAAATAATGCCGCATATTCCTTAAATAATGCAGCAGAGTCCTTAAATAATGCAATAAAGTCCTTAAATAATGCAGCAGAGTCCTTAAATAATGCAGCAACGTCCTTAATAATGCAGCTGAGTCCTTAAATAATGCAGCAACATCCTTAAATAATGCAGCAGAGTCCTTAAATACTGCATCAGCGTCCTTAAATAATGCAACAAAGTCCTTAAATAATGCAGCAAAGTCCTTAAATAATGCAGCAGAGTCCTTAAATACAGCAGCAGATTCCTTAAATAATTCAGCAAAGTCCTTAAATAATGCAGTAGAGTCCTTAAATAATGCAACAAAGTCATTAAATAATGCAGCAGAGTCCTTAAATAATGCAACAAAGTCCTTAAATAATGCAGCAGAGTCCTTAAATACTGCAGCAGAGACCTTAAATAATGCAGCAAAATCCTTAAATAATGCAGCAGAGTCCTTATATAATGCAGCAGAGTCCTAAAATACCGCAGCAGAGTCCTTAAATAATGCAGCAGAGTCCTTAAATAATGCAGCAAATTCATTAAATAATGCAGCGGAGTCCTTAAATAATGCAACAAAGTCCTTAAATAATGCAGCAGATTCCTTAAATTTCGCAGCAGCGTCCTTAAATAATGCATCAAAGTCCTTAAATAACGCAGCAGAGTCCTAAAATACCGCAGCAGAATCCTTAAATAATGCAGCAAAGTCTTTAAATAATGCAGCAGAGTGCTTACATAATGCAGCAGAGTCCTTAAATACCGCAGCAGAGTCATTAAATAATGCAGCAGAGTCCTTAAATAATGCAGCAAATTCATTAAATAATGCACAGAGTCATTAAATAATGCAATAAAGTCCTTAAATAAAATTCAGCAACACCCTTAATAATGCAGCTGAGTCCTTAAATAATTCAGCAAAGTCCTTAAATAATGCAGCAGAGTCCTTAAATACCGCAGCAGCGTCCTTAAATAATGCAACAAAGTACTTAAATAATGCAGCAGAGTCCTTAAATAATGCAACAAAGTCCTTAAATAATGCAGCAGAGTCCTTAAATAATGCAACAAACTCATTAAATAATGCAGCAAAGTACTTAAATAATGCAGCAAATTCCTTAAATAATGCAACAGAATCCTTAAATAATGCAATAAAGTCCTTAAATAATGCAGCAGAGTCCTTAAATAATGCAAAAAATTCCTTAAATAATGCATCAGAATCCTTAAATAATGCAACAAAGTCCTTAAATACTGCAGCAACGTCCTTAATAATGCAGCAGAGTCCTTAAATAATGCAGCAAATTCCTTAAATAATGCAGCAGAGGCCTTAAATACCGAAGCAGCGTCCTTAAATAATGCAGCAAAGTCCTTAAATAATGCAGAAGAGTCCTTAAATAATGCAACAAAGTCCTTAAATAATGCAGCAGAGTCCTTAAATAAAGCAGCAGAGTGCTTAAACAATGCAGCAGAGTCCTTAAATACCGCAGCAGAGTCATTAAATAATACAGCAGAGTCCTTAAATAAAGCAGCAGAGTGCTTAAATAATGCAGCAGAGTCCTAAAATACCGCAGCAGAGTCATTAAATAATACAGCAGAGTCCTTAAATAATGCAGCAAATTTCTTAAATAATGCACAGAGTCCTTAAATAATGCAATAAAGTCCTTAAATAAAATGCAGCAACGCCCTTAATAATGCAGCAGAGTCCTTAAATACCGCAGCAGCGTCTTTAAATAATGCAACAAAGTCCTTAAATAATGCAGCAGAGTCCTTAAATAATGCAACAAAGTCCTTAAATAATGCAGCAGAGTCCTTAAATAATGCAACAAACTCATTAAATATTGCAGCAAAGTACTTAAACATTGCAGCAAATTCCTTAAATAATGCAGCAGAATCCTTAAATAATGCAATAATTTCCTTAAATAATGCAGCAACATCCTTAATATTGCAGCAGAGTCCTTAAATAATGCAGCAAAGTCCTTAAATAATGCAGCAGAGGCCTTAAATACTGCAGCAGCATCCTTAAATAATGCAGCAGAGTCCTTAAATAATGCAGCAGAGTCCTTAAATAATGCAACAAAGTCCTTAAATAATGCAGCAGATTCCTTAAATTTCGCAGCAGCGTCCTTAAATAATACATCAAAGTCCTTAAATAATGCAGCAGAGTCCTAAACTACCGCAGCAGAGTCCTTAAATAATGCAGCAAAGTCCTTAAATAATGCAGCAGAGTGCTTACATAATGCAGCAGAGTCCTTATATACCGCAGCAGAGTCATTAAATAATGCAGCAGAGTCCTTAAATAATGCAGCAAATTCATTAAATAATGCACAGAGTCATTAAATAATGCAATAAAGTCCTTAAATAAAATTCAACAACACCCTTAATAATGCAGCTGAGTCCTTAAATAATTCAGCAAAGTCCTTAAATAATGCAGCAGAGTCCTTAAATACCGCAGCAGCATCCTTAAATAATGCAACAAAGTCCTTAAATAATGCAGCAGAGTCCTTAAATAATGCAACAAAGTCCTTAAATAATGCAGCAGAGTCCTTAAATAATGCAACAAACTCATTAAATAATGCAGCAAAGTACTTAAATAATGCAGCAAATTCCTTAAATAATGCAGCAGAATCCTTAAATAATGCAATAATGTCCTTAAATAATGCAGCAGAGTCCTTAAATAATGCAAAAAATTCCTTAAATAATGCATCAGAATCCTTAAATAATGCAACAAAGTCCTTAAATAATGCAGCAGAGTCCTTAAATAATGCAACAAAGTCCTTAAATAAAATGCAGCAACGCCCTTAATAATGCAGCCGAGTCCTTCAATAATGCAGCAAAGTCCTTAAATAATGCAGCAGAGTCCTTAAATACCGCAGCAGCGTCCTTAAATAATGCAAAAAAGTCCTTAAATAATGCAGCAAAGTCCTTAAATAATGCAACAAAGTCCTTAAATAATGCAGCAGAGTCCTTAAATAATGCAACAAACTCCTTAAATAATGCAGCAAAGAACTTAAATAATGCAGCAAATTCCTTAAATAATGCAGCAGAATCCTTAAATAATGCAATAAAGTCCTTAAATAATGCAGCAACGTCCTTAATAATGCAGCAGAGTCCTTAAATAATGCAGCAAAGTCCTTAAATAATGCAGCGGAGGCCTTAAATACTGCTGCAGCGTCCTTAAATAATGCAGCAGAGTCCTTAAATAATGCAACAAAGTCCTTAAATAATGCAGCAGAGTCCTTAAACAATGCAGCACAGTCCTTAAATAATGCAACAAAGTCCTTGAATAATGCAGCAGATTCCTTAAATGCTGCAGCATCGTCCTTAAATAATGCATGAAAGTCCTTAAATAATGCAGCAGAGTCCTTAAATACTGCAGCAGAGTCCTTAAATAATGCAGCAAAGTCCTTAAATAATGCAGCAGAGTCCTTAAATACCGCAGCAGAGTCATTAAATAATGCATCAAAGTCCTTAAATAATGCAGCAGAGTCCTTAAATAATGCATCAAATTCCTTAAATAATGCAGCAGAATCCTTAAATAATGCAATAAAGTCCTTAAATAATGCAGCAGATTCCTTAAATTCTGCAGCAGCGTCCTTAAATAATGCATCAAAGTCTTTAAATAATGCAGCAGAGTCCTTAAATACTGCAGCAGAGTCCTTAAATAATGAATCAAAGTCCTTAAATGATGCAGCAGAGACCTTAAATACCACAGCAGAGTCATTAAATAATGCAGCAGAGTCCTTAAATAATTCAGCAAAGTCCTTAAATAATGCAGCAGAGTCCTTAAATACCGCAGCAGCGTCCTTAAATAATGCAACAAAGTCCTTAAATAATGCAGCAGAGTCCTTAAATAATGCAACAAAGTCATTAAATAATGCAGCAGAGTCCTTAAATAATGCAACAAACTCATTAAATAATGCAGCAAAGTACTTAAATAATGCAGCAAATTCCTTAAATAATGCAGCAGAATCCTTAAATATTGCAATAAAGTCCTTAAATAATGCAGCAGAGTCCTTAAATAATGCAAAAAATTCCTTAAATAATGCAGCAGAATCCTTAAATAATGCAATAAAGTCATTAAATAATGCAGCAGAGTCCTTAAATAATGCAACAAAGTCCTTAAATAATGCAGCAGATTCCTTAAATTCTGCAGCAGCGTCCTTAAATAATGCATCAAAGTCCTTAAATAATGCAGCAGAGTCCTTAAATACCACAGCAGAGTCATTAAATAATGCAGCAGAGTCCTTAAATAATGCCGCATATTCCTTAAATAATGCAGCAGAGTCCTTAAATAATGCAATAAAGTCCTTAAATAATGCAGCAGAGTCCTTAAATAATGCAGCAACGTCCTTAATAATGCAGCTGAGTCCTTAAATAATGCAGCAACATCCTTAAATAATGCAGCAGAGTCCTTAAATACTGCATCAGCGTCCTTAAATAATGCAACAAAGTCCTTAAATAATGCAGCAAAGTCCTTAAATAATGCAGCAGAGTCCTTAAATACAGCAGCAGATTCCTTAAATAATTCAGCAAAGTCCTTAAATAATGCAGTAGAGTCCTTAAATAATGCAACAAATTCATTAAATAATGCAGCAGAGTCCTTAAATAATGCAACAAAGTCCTTAAATAATGCAGCAGAGTCCTTAAATACTGCAGCAGAGACCTTAAATAATGCAGCAAAATCCTTAAATAATGCAGCAGAGTCCTTATATAATGCAGCAGAGTCCTAAAATACCGCAGCAGAGTCCTTAAATAATGCAGCAGAGTCCTTAAATAATTCAGCAAATTCATTAAATAATGCAGCGGAGTCCTTAAATAATGCAACAAAGTCCTTAAATAATGCAGCAGATTCCTTAAATTTCGCAGCAGCGTCCTTAAATAATGCATCAAAGTCCTTAAATAACGCAGCAGAGTCCTAAAATACCGCAGCAGAATCCTTAAATAATGCAGCAAAGTCTTTAAATAATGCAGCAGAGTGCTTACATAATGCAGCAGAGTCCTTAAATACCGCAGCAGAGTCATTAAATAATGCAGCAGAGTCCTTAAATAATGCAGCAAATTCATTAAATAATGCACAGAGTCATTAAATAATGCAATAAAGTCCTTAAATAAAATTCAGCAACACCCTTAATAATGCAGCTGAGTCCTTAAATAATTCAGCAAAGTCCTTAAATAATGCAGCAGAGTCCTTAAATACCGCAGCAGCGTCCTTAAATAATGCAACAAAGTACTTAAATAATGCAGCAGAGTCCTTAAATAATGCAACAAAGTCCTTAAATAATGCAGCAGAGTCCTTAAATAATGCAACAAACTCATTAAATAATGCAGCAAAGTACTTAAATAATGCAGCAAATTCCTTAAATAATGCAACAGAATCCTTAAATAATGCAATAAAGTCCTTAAATAATGCAGCAGAGTCCTTAAATAATGCAAAAAATTCCTTAAATAATGCATCAGAATCCTTAAATAATGCAACAAAGTCCTTAAATACTGCAGCAACGTCCTTAATAATGCAGCAGAGTCCTTAAATAATGCAGCAAATTCCTTAAATAATGCAGCAGAGGCCTTAAATACCGAAGCAGCGTCCTTAAATAATGCAGCAAAGTCCTTAAATAATGCAGAAGAGTCCTTAAATAATGCAACAAAGTCCTTAAATAATGCAGCAGAGTCCTTAAATAAAGCAGCAGAGTGCTTAAACAATGCAGCAGAGTCCTTAAATACCGCAGCAGAGTCATTAAATAATACAGCAGAGTCCTTAAATAAAGCAGCAGAGTGCTTAAATAATGCAGCAGAGTCCTAAAATACCGCAGCAGAGTCATTAAATAATACAGCAGAGTCCTTAAATAATGCAGCAAATTTCTTAAATAATGCACAGAGTCCTTAAATAATGCAATAAAGTCCTTAAATAAAATGCAGCAACGCCCTTAATAATGCAGCAGAGTCCTTAAATACCGCAGCAGCGTCTTTAAATAATGCAACAAAGTCCTTAAATAATGCAGCAGAGTCCTTAAATAATGCAACAAAGTCCTTAAATAATGCAGCAGAGTCCTTAAATAATGCAACAAACTCATTAAATATTGCAGCAAAGTACTTAAACATTGCAGCAAATTCCTTAAATAATGCAGCAGAATCCTTAAATAATGCAATAATTTCCTTAAATAATGCAGCAACATCCTTAATATTGCAGCAGAGTCCTTAAATAATGCAGCAAAGTCCTTAAATAATGCAGCAGAGGCCTTAAATACTGCAGCAGCATCCTTAAATAATGCAGCAGAGTCCTTAAATAATGCAGCAGAGTCCTTAAATAATGCAACAAAGTCCTTAAATAATGCAGCAGATTCCTTAAATTTCGCAGCAGCGTCCTTAAATAATACATCAAAGTCCTTAAATAATGCAGCAGAGTCCTAAACTACCGCAGCAGAGTCCTTAAATAATGCAGCAAAGTCCTTAAATAATGCAGCAGAGTGCTTACATAATGCAGCAGAGTCCTTATATACCGCAGCAGAGTCATTAAATAATGCAGCAGAGTCCTAAAATAGCGCTGCAGAGTCATTAAATAATACAGCAGAGTCCTTAAATAATGCAGCAAATTTCTTAAATAATGCACAGAGTCCTTAAATAATGCAATAAAGTCCTTAAATAAAATGCAGCAACGCCCTTAATAATGCAGCTGAGTCCTTAAATAATGCAGCAAAGTCCTTAAATAATGCAGCAGAGTCCTTAAATACCGCAGCAGCGTCTTTAAATAATGCAACAAAGTCCTTAAATAATGCAGCAGAGTCCTTAAATAATGCAACAAAGTCCTTAAATAATGCAGCAGAGTCCTTAAATAATGCAACAAACTCATTAAATAATGCAGCAAAGTACTTAAATATTGCAGCAAATTCCTTAAATAATGCAGCAGAATCCTTAAATAATGCAATAATTTCCTTAAATAATGCAGCAACATCCTTAATAATGCAGCAGAGTCCTTAAATAATGCAGCAAAGTCCTTAAATAATGCAACAGAGGCCTTAAATACTGCAGCAGCATCCTTAAATAATGCAGCAGAGTCCTTAAATAATGCAGCAGAGTCCTTAAATAATGCAACAAAGTCCTTAAATAAAATGCAGCAACGCCCTTAATAATGCAGCCGAGTCCTTCAATAATGCAGCAAAGTCCTTAAATAATGCAGCAGAGTCCTTAAATACCGCAGCAGCGTCCTTAAATAATGCAAAAAAGTCCTTAAATAATGCAGCAAAGTCCTTAAATAATGCAACAAAGTCCTTAAATAATGCAGCAGAGTCCTTAAATAATGCAACAAACTCCTTAAATAATGCAGCAAAGAACTTAAATAATGCAGCAAATTCCTTAAATAATGCAGCAGAATCCTTAAATAATGCAATAAAGTCCTTAAATAATGCAGCAACGTCCTTAATAATGCAGCAGAGTCCTTAAATAATGCAGCAAAGTCCTTAAATAATGCAGCAGAGGCCTTAAATACTGCAGCAGCATCCTTAAATAATGCAGCAGAGTCCTTAAATAATGCAGCAGAGTCCTTAAATAATGCAACAAAGTCCTTAAATAATGCAGCAGATTCCTTAAATTTCGCAGCAGCGTCCTTAAATAATACATCAAAGTCCTTAAATAATGCAGCAGAGTCCTAAACTACCGCAGCAGAGTCCTTAAATAATGCAGCAAAGTCCTTAAATAATGCAGCAGAGTGCTTACATAATGCAGCAGAGTCCTTATATACCGCAGCAGAGTCATTAAATAATGCAGCAGAGTCCTAAAATAGCGCTGCAGAGTCATTAAATAATACAGCAGAGTCCTTAAATAATGCAGCAAATTTCTTAAATAATGCACAGAGTCCTTAAATAATGCAATAAAGTCCTTAAATAAAATGCAGCAACGCCCTTAATAATGCAGCTGAGTCCTTAAATAATGCAGCAAAGTCCTTAAATAATGCAGCAGAGTCCTTAAATACCGCAGCAGCGTCTTTAAATAATGCAACAAAGTCCTTAAATAATGCAGCAGAGTCCTTAAATAATGCAACAAAGTCCTTAAATAATGCAGCAGAGTCCTTAAATAATGCAACAAACTCATTAAATAATGCAGCAAAGTACTTAAATATTGCAGCAAATTCCTTAAATAATGCAGCAGAATCCTTAAATAATGCAATAATTTCCTTAAATAATGCAGCAACATCCTTAATAATGCAGCAGAGTCCTTAAATAATGCAGCAAAGTCCTTAAATAATGCAACAGAGGCCTTAAATACTGCAGCAGCATCCTTAAATAATGCAGCAGAGTCCTTAAATAATGCAGCAGAGTCCTTAAATAATGCAACAAAGTCCTTAAATAAAATGCAGCAACGCCCTTAATAATGCAGCCGAGTCCTTCAATAATGCAGCAAAGTCCTTAAATAATGCAGCAGAGTCCTTAAATACCGCAGCAGCGTCCTTAAATAATGCAAAAAAGTCCTTAAATAATGCAGCAAAGTCCTTAAATAATGCAACAAAGTCCTTAAATAATGCAGCAGAGTCCTTAAATAATGCAACAAACTCCTTAAATAATGCAGCAAAGAACTTAAATAATGCAGCAAATTCCTTAAATAATGCAGCAGAATCCTTAAATAATGCAATAAAGTCCTTAAATAATGCAGCAACGTCCTTAATAATGCAGCAGAGTCCTTAAATAATGCAGCAAAGTCCTTAAATAATGCAGCGGAGGCCTTAAATACTGCTGCAGCGTCCTTAAATAATGCAGCAGAGTCCTTAAATAATGCAACAAAGTCCTTAAATAATGCAGCAGAGTCCTTAAACAATGCAGCACAGTCCTTAAATAATGCAACAAAGTCCTTGAATAATGCAGCAGATTCCTTAAATGCTGCAGCATCGTCCTTAAATAATGCATGAAAGTCCTTAAATAATGCAGCAGAGTCCTTAAATACTGCAGCAGAGTCCTTAAATAATGCAGCAAAGTCCTTAAATAATGCAGCAGAGTCCTTAAATACCGCAGCAGAGTCATTAAATAATGCATCAAAGTCCTTAAATAATGCAGCAGAGTCCTTAAATAATGCATCAAATTCCTTAAATAATGCAGCAGAATCCTTAAATAATGCAATAAAGTCCTTAAATAATGCAGCAGATTCCTTAAATTCTGCAGCAGCGTCCTTAAATAATGCATCAAAGTCTTTAAATAATGCAGCAGAGTCCTTAAATACTGCAGCAGAGTCCTTAAATAATGAATCAAAGTCCTTAAATGATGCAGCAGGGACCTTAAATACCACAGCAGAGTCATTAAATAATGCAGCAGAGTCCTTAAATAATTCAGCAAAGTCCTTAAATAATGCAGCAGAGTCCTTAAATACCGCAGCAGCGTCCTTAAATAATGCAACAAAGTCCTTAAATAATGCAGCAGAGTCCTTAAATAATGCAACAAAGTCCTTAAATAATGCAGCAGAGTCCTTAAATAATGCAACAAACTCATTAAATAATGCAGCAAAGTACTTAAATAATGCAGCAAATTCCTTAAATAATGCAGCAGAATCCTTAAATATTGCAATAAAGTCCTTAAATAATGCAGCAGAGTCCTTAAATAATGCAAAAAATTCCTTAAATAATGCAGCAGAATCCTTAAATAATGCAATAAAGTCCTTAAATAATGCAGCAGATTCCTTAAATTCTGCAGCAGCGTCCTTAAATAATGCATCAAAGTCCTTAAATAATGCAGCAGAGTCCTTAAATACCACAGCAGAGTCATTAAATAATGCAGCAGAGTCCTTAAAAAATGCCGCATATTCCTTAAATAATGCAGCAGAGTCCATAAATAATGCAATAAAGTCCTTAAATAATGCAGCAGAGTCCTTAAATAATGCAGCAACGTCCTTAATAATGCAGCTGAGTCCTTAAATAATGCAGCAACATCCTTAAATAATGCAGCAGAGTCCTTAAATACTGCATCAGCGTCCTTAAATAATGCAACAAAGTCCTTAAATAATGCAGCAAAGTCCTTAAATAATGCAGCAGAGTCCTTAAATACAGCAGCAGATTCCTTAAATAATTCAGCAAAGTCCTTAAATAATGCAGTAGAGTCCTTAAATAATGCAACAAAGTCATTAAATAATGCAGCAGAGTCCTTAAATAATGCAACAAAGTCCTTAAATAATGCAGCAGAGTCCTTAAATACTGCAGCAGAGACCTTAAATAATGCAGCAAAATCCTTAAATAATGCAGCAGAGTCCTTATATAATGCAGCAGAGTCCTAAAATACCGCAGCAGAGTCCTTAAATAATGCAGCAGAGTCCTTAAATATTGCAGCAAATTCATTAAATAATGCAGCGGAGTCCTTAAATAATGCAACAAAGTCCTTAAATAATGCAGCAGATTCCTTAAATTTCGCAGCAGCGTCCTTAAATAATGCATCAAAGTCCTTAAATAACGCAGCAGAGTCCTAAAATACCGCAGCAGAATCCTTAAATAATGCAGCAAAGTCTTTAAATAATGCAGCAGAGTGCTTACATAATGCAGCAGAGTCCTTAAATACCGCAGCAGAGTCATTAAATAATGCAGCAGAGTCCTTAAATAATGCAGCAAATTCATTAAATAATGCACAGAGTCATTAAATAATGCAATAAAGTCCTTAAATAAAATTCAGCAACACCCTTAATAATGCAGCTGAGTCCTTAAATAATTCAGCAAAGTCCTTAAATAATGCAGCAGAGTCCTTAAATAATGCAACAAAGTCCTTAAATAATGCAGCAGAGTCCTTAAATAATGCAACAAACTCATTAAATAATGCAGCAAAGTACTTAAATATTGCAGCAAATTCCTTAAATAATGCAGCAGAATCCTTAAATAATGCAATAATTTCCTTAAATAATGCAGCAACATCCTTAATAATGCAGCAGAGTCCTTAAATAATGCAGCAAAGTCCTTAAATAATGCAACAGAGGCCTTAAATACTGCAGCAGCATCCTTAAATAATGCAGCAGAGTCCTTAAATAATGCAGCAGAGTCCTTAAATAATGCAACAAAGTCCTTAAATAAAATGCAGCAACGCCCTTAATAATGCAGCCGAGTCCTTCAATAATGCAGCAAAGTCCTTAAATAATGCAGCAGAGTCCTTAAATACCGCAGCAGCGTCCTTAAATAATGCAAAAAAGTCCTTAAATAATGCAGCAAAGTCCTTAAATAATGCAACAAAGTCCTTAAATAATGCAGCAGAGTCCTTAAATAATGCAACAAACTCCTTAAATAATGCAGCAAAGAACTTAAATAATGCAGCAAATTCCTTAAATAATGCAGCAGAATCCTTAAATAATGCAATAAAGTCCTTAAATAATGCAGCAACGTCCTTAATAATGCAGCAGAGTCCTTAACTAATGCAGCAAAGTCCTTAAATAATGCAGCAGAGGCCTTAAATACTGCAGCAGCATCCTTAAATAATGCAGCAGAGTCCTTAAATAATGCAGCAGAGTCCTTAAATAATGCAACAAAGTCCTTAAATAATGCAGCAGATTCCTTAAATTTCGCAGCAGCGTCCTTAAATAATACATCAAAGTCCTTAAATAATGCAGCAGAGTCCTAAACTACCGCAGCAGAGTCCTTAAATAATGCAGCAAAGTCCTTAAATAATGCAGCAGAGTGCTTACATAATGCAGCAGAGTCCTTATATACCGCAGCAGAGTCATTAAATAATGCAGCAGAGTCCTAAAATAGCGCTGCAGAGTCATTAAATAATACAGCAGAGTCCTTAAATAATGCAGCAAATTTCTTAAATAATGCACAGAGTCCTTAAATAATGCAATAAAGTCCTTAAATAAAATGCAGCAACGCCCTTAATAATGCAGCTGAGTCCTTAAATAATGCAGCAAAGTCCTTAAATAATGCAGCAGAGTCCTTAAATACCGCAGCAGCGTCTTTAAATAATGCAACAAAGTCCTTAAATAATGCAGCAGAGTCCTTAAATAATGCAACAAAGTCCTTAAATAATGCAGCAGAGTCCTTAAATAATGCAACAAACTCATTAAATAATGCAGCAAAGTACTTAAATATTGCAGCAAATTCCTTAAATAATGCAGCAGAATCCTTAAATAATGCAATAATTTCCTTAAATAATGCAGCAACATCCTTAATAATGCAGCAGAGTCCTTAAATAATGCAGCAAAGTCCTTAAATAATGCAACAGAGGCCTTAAATACTGCAGCAGCATCCTTAAATAATGCAGCAGAGTCCTTAAATAATGCAGCAGAGTCCTTAAATAATGCAACAAAGTCCTTAAATAATGCAGCAGAGTCCTTAAATAATGCAACAAACTCCTTAAATAATGCAGCAAAGAACTTAAATAATGCAGCAAATTCCTTAAATAATGCAGCAGAATCCTTAAATAATGCAATAAAGTCCTTAAATAATGCAGCAACGTCCTTAATAATGCAGCAGAGTCCTAAAATACCGCAGCACAGTCCTTAAATAATGCAGCAGAGTCCTTAAATAATGCAGCAAATTCATTAAATAATGCAGCGGAGTCCTTAAATAATGCAACAAAGTCCTTAAATAATGCAGCAGATTCCTTAAATTTCGCAGCAGCGTCCTTAAATAATGCATCAAAGTCCTTAAATAACGCAGCAGAGTCCTAAAATACCGCAGCAGAATCCTTAAATAATGCAGCAAAGTCTTTAAATAATGCAGCAGAGTGCTTACATAATGCAGCAGAGTCCTTAAATACCGCAGCAGAGTCATTAAATAATGCAGCAGAGTCCTTAAATAATGCAGCAAATTCATTAAATAATGCACAGAGTCATTAAATACTGCAATAAAGTCCTTAAATAAAATTCAGCAACACCCTTAATAATGCAGCTGAGTCCTTAAATAATTCAGCAAAGTCCTTAAATAATGCAGCAGAGTCCTTAAATACCGCAGCAGCGTCCTTAAATAATGCAACAAAGTACTTAAATAATGCAGCAGAGTCCTTAAATAATGCAACAAAGTCCTTAAATAATGCAGCAGAGTCCTTAAATAATGCAACAAACTCATTAAATAATGCAGCAAAGTACTTAAATAATGCAGCAAATTCCTTAAATAATGCAACAGAATCCTTAAATAATGCAATAAAGTCCTTAAATAATGCAGCAGAGTCCTTAAATAATGCAAAAAATTCCTTAAATAATGCATCAGAATCCTTAAATAATGCAACAAAGTCCTTAAATACTGCAGCAACGTCCTTAATAATGCAGCAGAGTCCTTAAATAATGCAGCAAATTCCTTAAATAATGCAGCAGAGGCCTTAAATACCGAAGCAGCGTCCTTAAATAATGCAGCAAAGTCCTTAAATAATGCAGAAGAGTCCTTAAATAATGCAACAAAGTCCTTAAATAATGCAGCAGAGTCCTTAAATAAAGCAGCAGAGTGCTTAAACAATGCAGCAGAGTCCTTAAATACCGCAGCAGAGTCATTAAATAATACAGCAGAGTCCTTAAATAAAGCAGCAGAGTGCTTAAATAATGCAGCAGAGTCCTAAAATACCGCAGCAGAGTCATTAAATAATACAGCAGAGTCCTTAAATAATGCAGCAAATTTCTTAAATAATGCACAGAGTCCTTAAATAATGCAATAAAGTCCTTAAATAAAATGCAGCAACGCCCTTAATAATGCAGCAGAGTCCTTAAATACCGCAGCAGCGTCTTTAAATAATGCAACAAAGTCCTTAAATAATGCAGCAGAGTCCTTAAATAATGCAACAAAGTCCTTAAATAATGCAGCAGAGTCCTTAAATAATGCAACAAACTCATTAAATATTGCAGCAAAGTACTTAAACATTGCAGCAAATTCCTTAAATAATGCAGCAGAATCCTTAAATAATGCAATAATTTCCTTAAATAATGCAGCAACATCCTTAATATTGCAGCAGAGTCCTTAAATAATGCAGCAAAGTCCTTAAATAATGCAGCAGAGGCCTTAAATACTGCAGCAGCATCCTTAAATAATGCAGCAGAGTCCTTAAATAATGCAGCAGAGTCCTTAAATAATGCAACAAAGTCCTTAAATAATGCAGCAGATTCCTTAAATTTCGCAGCAGCGTCCTTAAATAATACATCAAAGTCCTTAAATAATGCAGCAGAGTCCTAAACTACCGCAGCAGAGTCCTTAAATAATGCAGCAAAGTCCTTAAATAATGCAGCAGAGTGCTTACATAATGCAGCAGAGTCCTTATATACCGCAGCAGAGTCATTAAATAATGCAGCAGAGTCCTAAAATAGCGCTGTAGAGTCATTAAATAATACAGCAGAGTCCTTAAATAATGCAGCAAATTTCTTAAATAATGCACAGAGTCCTTAAATAATGCAATAAAGTCCTTAAATAAAATGCAGCAACGCCCTTAATAATGCAGCTGAGTCCTTAAATAATGCAGCAAAGTCCTTAAATAATGCAGCAGAGTCCTTAAATACCGCAGCAGCGTCTTTAAATAATGCAACAAAGTCCTTAAATAATGCAGCAGAGTCCTTAAATAATGCAACAAAGTCCTTAAATAATGCAGCAGAGTCCTTAAATAATGCAACAAACTCATTAAATAATGCAGCAAAGTACTTAAATATTGCAGCAAATTCCTTAAATAATGCAGCAGAATCCTTAAATAATGCAATAATTTCCTTAAATAATGCAGCAACATCCTTAATAATGCAGCAGAGTCCTTAAATAATGCAGCAAAGTCCTTAAATAATGCAACAGAGGCCTTAAATACTGCAGCAGCATCCTTAAATAATGCAGCAGAGTCCTTAAATAATGCAGCAGAGTCCTTAAATAATGCAACAAAGTCCTTAAATAAAATGCAGCAACGCCCTTAATAATGCAGCCGAGTCCTTCAATAATGCAGCAAAGTCCTTAAATAATGCAGCAGAGTCCTTAAATACCGCAGCAGCGTCCTTAAATAATGCAAAAAAGTCCTTAAATAATGCAGCAAAGTCCTTAAATAATGCAACAAAGTCCTTAAATAATGCAGCAGAGTCCTTAAATAATGCAACAAACTCCTTAAATAATGCAGCAAAGAACTTAAATAATGCAGCAAATTCCTTAAATAATGCAGCAGAATCCTTAAATAATGCAATAAAGTCCTTAAATAATGCAGCAACGTCCTTAATAATGCAGCAGAGTCCTTAAATAATGCAGCAAAGTCCTTAAATAATGCAGCAGAGGCCTTAAATACTGCAGCAGCATCCTTAAATAATGCAGCAGAGTCCTTAAATAATGCAGCAGAGTCCTTAAATAATGCAACAAAGTCCTTAAATAATGCAGCAGATTCCTTAAATTTCGCAGCAGCGTCCTTAAATAATACATCAAAGTCCTTAAATAATGCAGCAGAGTCCTAAACTACCGCAGCAGAGTCCTTAAATAATGCAGCAAAGTCCTTAAATAATGCAGCAGAGTGCTTACATAATGCAGCAGAGTCCTTATATACCGCAGCAGAGTCATTAAATAATGCAGCAGAGTCCTAAAATAGCGCTGCAGAGTCATTAAATAATACAGCAGAGTCCTTAAATAATGCAGCAAATTTCTTAAATAATGCACAGAGTCCTTAAATAATGCAATAATTTCCTTAAATAATGCAGCAACATCCTTAATAATGCAGCAGAGTCCTTAAATAATGCAGCAAAGTCCTTAAATAATGCAACAGAGGCCTTAAATACTGCAGCAGCATCCTTAAATAATGC
Organism: Phyllobates terribilis; assembly: GCF_046119375.1. Classification (NCBI taxonomy): domain Eukaryota; kingdom Metazoa; phylum Chordata; class Amphibia; order Anura; family Dendrobatidae; genus Phyllobates; species Phyllobates terribilis. The sequence continues at coordinate 1,086,302 of NW_027363072.1, read as the reverse complement.
AGCAGAGTCCTTAAATAATGCAGCAGAGTCCTTAAATAATGCAACAAAGTCCTTAAATAAAATGCAGCAACGCCCTTAATAATGCAGCCGAGTCCTTCAATAATGCAGCAAAGTCCTTAAATAATGCAGCAGAGTCCTTAAATACCGCAGCAGCGTCTTTAAATAATGCAACAAAGTCCTTAAATAATGCAGCAGAGTCCTTAAATAATGCAACAAAGTCCTTAAATAATGCAGCAGAGTCCTTAAATAATGCAACAAACTCATTAAATAATGCAGCAAAGTACTTAAATATTGCAGCAAATTCCTTAAATAATGCAGCAGAATCCTTAAATAATGCAATAATTTCCTTAAATAATGCAGCAACATCCTTAATAATGCAGCAGAGTCCTTAAATAATGCAGCAAAGTCCTTAAATAATGCAACAGAGGCCTTAAATACTGCAGCAGCATCCTTAAATAATGCAGCAGAGTCCTTAAATAATGCAGCAGAGTCCTTAAATAATGCAACAAAGTCCTTAAATAAAATGCAGCAACGCCCTTAATAATGCAGCCGAGTCCTTCAATAATGCAGCAAAGTCCTTAAATAATGCAGCAGAGTCCTTAAATACCGCAGCAGCGTCCTTAAATAATGCAAAAAAGTCCTTAAATAATGCAGCAAAGTCCTTAAATAATGCAACAAAGTCCTTAAATAATGCAGCAGAGTCCTTAAATAATGCAACAAACTCCTTAAATAATGCAGCAAAGAACTTAAATAATGCAGCAAATTCCTTAAATAATGCAGCAGAATCCTTAAATAATGCAATAAAGTCCTTAAATAATGCAGCAACGTCCTTAATAATGCAGCAGAGTCCTTAAATAATGCAGCAAAGTCCTTAAATAATGCAGCGGAGGCCTTAAATACTGCTGCAGCGTCCTTAAATAATGCAGCAGAGTCCTTAAATAATGCAACAAAGTCCTTAAATAATGCAGCAGAGTCCTTAAACAATGCAGCACAGTCCTTAAATAATGCAACAAAGTCCTTGAATAATGCAGCAGATTCCTTAAATGCTGCAGCATCGTCCTTAAATAATGCATGAAAGTCCTTAAATAATGCAGCAGAGTCCTTAAATACTGCAGCAGAGTCCTTAAATAATGCAGCAAAGTCCTTAAATAATGCAGCAGAGTCCTTAAATACCGCAGCAGAGTCATTAAATAATGCATCAAAGTCCTTAAATAATGCAGCAGAGTCCTTAAATAATGCATCAAATTCCTTAAATAATGCAGCAGAATCCTTAAATAATGCAATAAAGTCCTTAAATAATGCAGCAGATTCCTTAAATTCTGCAGCAGCGTCCTTAAATAATGCATCAAAGTCTTTAAATAATGCAGCAGAGTCCTTAAATACTGCAGCAGAGTCCTTAAATAATGAATCAAAGTCCTTAAATGATGCAGCAGAGACCTTAAATACCACAGCAGAGTCATTAAATAATGCAGCAGAGTCCTTAAATAATTCAGCAAAGTCCTTAAATAATGCAGCAGAGTCCTTAAATACCGCAGCAGCGTCCTTAAATAATGCAACAAAGTCCTTAAATAATGCAGCAGAGTCCTTAAATAATGCAACAAAGTCCTTAAATAATGCAGCAGAGTCCTTAAATAATGCAACAAACTCATTAAATAATGCAGCAAAGTACTTAAATAATGCAGCAAATTCCTTAAATAATGCAGCAGAATCCTTAAATATTGCAATAAAGTCCTTAAATAATGCAGCAGAGTCCTTAAATAATGCAAAAAATTCCTTAAATAATGCAGCAGAATCCTTAAATAATGCAATAAAGTCATTAAATAATGCAGCAGAGTCCTTAAATAATGCAACAAAGTCCTTAAATAATGCAGCAGATTCCTTAAATTCTGCAGCAGCGTCCTTAAATAATGCATCAAAGTCCTTAAATAATGCAGCAGAGTCCTTAAATACCACAGCAGAGTCATTAAATAATGCAGCAGAGTCCTTAAATAATGCCGCATATTCCTTAAATAATGCAGCAGAGTCCTTAAATAATGCAATAAAGTCCTTAAATAATGCAGCAGAGTCCTTAAATAATGCAGCAACGTCCTTAATAATGCAGCTGAGTCCTTAAATAATGCAGCAACATCCTTAAATAATGCAGCAGAGTCCTTAAATACTGCATCAGCGTCCTTAAATAATGCAACAAAGTCCTTAAATAATGCAGCAAAGTCCTTAAATAATGCAGCAGAGTCCTTAAATACAGCAGCAGATTCCTTAAATAATTCAGCAAAGTCCTTAAATAATGCAGTAGAGTCCTTAAATAATGCAACAAAGTCATTAAATAATGCAGCAGAGTCCTTAAATAATGCAACAAAGTCCTTAAATAATGCAGCAGAGTCCTTAAATACTGCAGCAGAGACCTTAAATAATGCAGCAAAATCCTTAAATAATGCAGCAGAGTCCTTATATAATGCAGCAGAGTCCTAAAATACCGCAGCAGAGTCCTTAAATAATGCAGCAGAGTCCTTAAATAATGCAGCAAATTCATTAAATAATGCAGCGGAGTCCTTAAATAATGCAACAAAGTCCTTAAATAATGCATCAAAGTCCTTAAATAACGCAGCAGAGTCCTAAAATACCGCAGCAGAATCCTTAAATAATGCAGCAAAGTCTTTAAATAATGCAGCAGAGTGCTTACATAATGCAGCAGAGTCCTTAAATACCGCAGCAGAGTCATTAAATAATGCAGCAGAGTCCTTAAATAATGCAGCAAATTCATTAAATAATGCACAGAGTCATTAAATAATGCAATAAAGTCCTTAAATAAAATTCAGCAACACCCTTAATAATGCAGCTGAGTCCTTAAATAATTCAGCAAAGTCCTTAAATAATGCAGCAGAGTCCTTAAATACCGCAGCAGCGTCCTTAAATAATGCAACAAAGTACTTAAATAATGCAGCAGAGTCCTTAAATAATGCAACAAAGTCCTTAAATAATGCAGCAGAGTCCTTAAATAATGCAACAAACTCATTAAATAATGCAGCAAAGTACTTAAATAATGCAGCAAATTCCTTAAATAATGCAACAGAATCCTTAAATAATGCAATAATTTCCTTAAATAATGCAGCAACATCCTTAATATTGCAGCAGAGTCCTTAAATAATGCAGCAAAGTCCTTAAATAATGCAGCAGAGGCCTTAAATACTGCAGCAGCATCCTTAAATAATGCAGCAGAGTCCTTAAATAATGCAGCAGAGTCCTTAAATAATGCAACAAAGTCCTTAAATAATGCAGCAGATTCCTTAAATTTCGCAGCAGCGTCCTTAAATAATACATCAAAGTCCTTAAATAATGCAGCAGAGTCCTAAACTACCGCAGCAGAGTCCTTAAATAATGCAGCAAAGTCCTTAAATAATGCAGCAGAGTGCTTACATAATGCAGCAGAGTCCTTATATACCGCAGCAGAGTCATTAAATAATGCAGCAGAGTCCTAAAATAGCGCTGCAGAGTCATTAAATAATACAGCAGAGTCCTTAAATAATGCAGCAAATTTCTTAAATAATGCACAGAGTCCTTAAATAATGCAATAATTTCCTTAAATAATGCAGCAACATCCTTAATAATGCAGCAGAGTCCTTAAATAATGCAGCAAAGTCCTTAAATAATGCAACAGAGGCCTTAAATACTGCAGCAGCATCCTTAAATAATGCAGCAGAGTCCTTAAATAATGCAGCAGAGTCCTTAAATAATGCAACAAAGTCCTTAAATAAAATGCAGCAACGCCCTTAATAATGCAGCCGAGTCCTTCAATAATGCAGCAAAGTCCTTAAATAATGCAGCAGAGTCCTTAAATACCGCAGCAGCGTCCTTAAATAATGCAAAAAAGTCCTTAAATAATGCAGCAAAGTCCTTAAATAATGCAACAAAGTCCTTAAATAATGCAGCAGAGTCCTTAAATAATGCAACAAACTCCTTAAATAATGCAGCAAAGAACTTAAATAATGCAGCAAATTCCTTAAATAATGCAGCAGAATCCTTAAATAATGCAATAAAGTCCTTAAATAATGCAGCAACGTCCTTAATAATGCAGCAGAGTCCTTAAATAATGCAGCAAAGTCCTTAAATAATGCAGCAGAGGCCTTAAATACTGCAGCAGCATCCTTAAATAATGCAGCAGAGTCCTTAAATAATGCAGCAGAGTCCTTAAATAATGCAACAAAGTCCTTAAATAATGCAGCAGATTCCTTAAATTTCGCAGCAGCGTCCTTAAATAATACATCAAAGTCCTTAAATAATGCAGCAGAGTCCTAAACTACCGCAGCAGAGTCCTTAAATAATGCAGCAAAGTCCTTAAATAATGCAGCAGCGTGCTTACATAATGCAGCAGAGTCCTTATATACCGCAGCAGAGTCATTAAATAATGCAGCAGAGTCCTAAAATAGCGCTGCAGAGTCATTAAATAATACAGCAGAGTCCTTAAATAATGCAGCAAATTTCTTAAATAATGCACAGAGTCCTTAAATAATGCAATAAAGTCCTTAAATAAAATGCAGCAACGCCCTTAATAATGCAGCTGAGTCCTTAAATAATGCAGCAAAGTCCTTAAATAATGCAGCAGAGTCCTTAAATACCGCAGCAGCGTCTTTAAATAATGCAACAAAGTCCTTAAATAATGCAGCAGAGTCCTTAAATAATGCAACAAAGTCCTTAAATAATGCAGCAGAGTCCTTAAATAATGCAACAAACTCATTAAATAATGCAGCAAAGTACTTAAATATTGCAGCAAATTCCTTAAATAATGCAGCAGAATCCTTAAATAATGCAATAATTTCCTTAAATAATGCAGCAACATCCTTAATAATGCAGCAGAGTCCTTAAATAATGCAGCAAAGTCCTTAAATAATGCAACAGAGGCCTTAAATACTGCAGCAGCATCCTTAAATAATGCAGCAGAGTCCTTAAATAATGCAGCAGAGTCCTTAAATAATGCAACAAAGTCCTTAAATAATGCAGCAGAGTCCTTAAATAATGCAACAAACTCCTTAAATAATGCAGCAAAGAACTTAAATAATGCAGCAAATTCCTTAAATAATGCAGCAGAATCCTTAAATAATGCAATAAAGTCCTTAAATAATGCAGCAACGTCCTTAATAATGCAGCAGAGTCCTTAAATAATGCAGCAAAGTCCTTAAATAATGCAGCGGAGGCCTTAAATACTGCTGCAGCGTCCTTAAATAATGCAGCAGAGTCCTTAAATAATGCAACAAAGTCCTTAAATAATGCAGCAGAGTCCTTAAACAATGCAGCACAGTCCTTAAATAATGCAACAAAGTCCTTGAATAATGCAGCAGATTCCTTAAATGCTGCAGCATCGTCCTTAAATAATGCATGAAAGTCCTTAAATAATGCAGCAGAGTCCTTAAATACTGCAGCAGAGTCCTTAAATAATGCAGCAAAGTCCTTAAATAATGCAGCAGAGTCCTTAAATACCGCAGCAGAGTCATTAAATAATGCATCAAAGTCCTTAAATAATGCAGCAGAGTCCTTAAATAATGCATCAAATTCCTTAAATAATGCAGCAGAATCCTTAAATAATGCAATAAAGTCCTTAAATAATGCAGCAGATTCCTTAAATTCTGCAGCAGCGTCCTTAAATAATGCATCAAAGTCTTTAAATAATGCAGCAGAGTCCTTAAATACTGCAGCAGAGTCCTTAAATAATGAATCAAAGTCCTTAAATGATGCAGCAGAGACCTTAAATACCACAGCAGAGTCATTAAATAATGCAGCAGAGTCCTTAAATAATTCAGCAAAGTCCTTAAATAATGCAGCAGAGTCCTTAAATACCGCAGCAGCGTCCTTAAATAATGCAACAAAGTCCTTAAATAATGCAGCAGAGTCCTTAAATAATGCAACAAAGTCCTTAAATAATGCAGCAGAGTCCTTAAATAATGCAACAAACTCCTTAAATAATGCAGCAAAGAACTTAAATAATGCAGCAAATTCCTTAAATAATGCAGCAGAATCCTTAAATAATGCAATAAAGTCCTTAAATAATGCAGCAACGTCCTTAATAATGCAGCAGAGTCCTTAAATAATGCAGCAAAGTCCTTAAATAATGCAGCGGAGGCCTTAAATACTGCTGCAGCATCCTTAAATAATGCAGCAGAGTCCTTAAATAATGCAACAAAGTCCTTAAATAATGCAGCAGAGTCCTTAAACAATGCAGCACAGTCCTTAAATAATGCAACAAAGTCCTTGAATAATGCAGCAGATTCCTTAAATGCTGCAGCATCGTCCTTAAATAATGCATGAAAGTCCTTAAATAATGCAGCAGAGTCCTTAAATACTGCAGCAGAGTCCTTAAATAATGAATCAAAGTCCTTAAATGATGCAGCAGAGACCTTAAATACCACAGCAGAGTCATTAAATAATGCAGCAGAGTCCTTAAATAATTCAGCAAAGTCCTTAAATAATGCAGCAGAGTCCTTAAATACCGCAGCAGCGTCCTTAAATAATGCAACAAAGTCCTTAAATAATGCAGCAGAGTCCTTAAATAATGCAACAAAGTCCTTAAATAATGCAGCAGAGTCCTTAAATAATGCAACAAACTCATTAAATAATGCAGCAAAGTACTTAAATAATGCAGCAAATTCCTTAAATAATGCAGCAGAATCCTTAAATATTGCAATAAAGTCCTTAAATAATGCAGCAGAGTCCTTAAATAATGCAAAAAATTCCTTAAATAATGCAGCAGAATCCTTAAATAATGCAATAAAGTCATTAAATAATGCAGCAGAGTCCTTAAATAATGCAACAAAGTCCTTAAATAATGCAGCAGATTCCTTAAATTCTGCAGCAGCGTCCTTAAATAATGCATCAAAGTCCTTAAATAATGCAGCAGAGTCCTTAAATACCACAGCAGAGTCATTAAATAATGCAGCAGAGTCCTTAAATAATGCCGCATATTCCTTAAATAATGCAGCAGAGTCCTTAAATAATGCAATAAAGTCCTTAAATAATGCAGCAGAGTCCTTAAATAATGCAGCAACGTCCTTAATAATGCAGCTGAGTCCTTAAATAATGCAGCAACATCCTTAAATAATGCAGCAGAGTCCTTAAATAATGCAAAAAATTCCTTAAATAATGCAGCAGAATCCTTAAATAATGCAATAAAGTCATTAAATAATGCAGCAGAGTCCTTAAATAATGCAACAAAGTCCTTAAATAATGCAGCAGATTCCTTAAATTCTGCAGCAGCGTCCTTAAATAATGCATCAAAGTCCTTAAATAATGCAGCAGAGTCCTTAAATACCACAGCAGAGTCATTAAATAATGCAGCAGAGTCCTTAAATAATGCCGCATATTCCTTAAATAATGCAGCAGAGTCCTTAAATAATGCAATAAAGTCCTTAAATAATGCAGCAGAGTCCTTAAATAATGCAGCAACGTCCTTAATAATGCAGCTGAGTCCTTAAATAATGCAGCAACATCCTTAAATAATGCAGCAGAGTCCTTAAATACTGCATCAGCGTCCTTAAATAATGCAACAAAGTCCTTAAATAATGCAACAAAGTCCTTAAATAATAGAGCAGAGTCCTTAAATAATGCAACAAACTCATTAAATAATGCAGCAAAGTACTTAAATATTGCAGCAAATTCCTTAAATAATGCAGCAGAATCCTTAAATAATGCAATAATTTCCTTAAATAATGCAGCAACATCCTTAATAATGCAGCAGAGTCCTTAAATAATGCAGCAAAGTCCTTAAATAATGCAACAGAGGCCTTAAATACTGCAGCAGCATCCTTAAATAAAGCAGCAGAGTCCTTAAATAATGCAGCAGAGTCCTTAAATAATGCAACAAAGTCCTTAAATAAAATGCAGCAACGCCCTTAATAATGCAGCCGAGTCCTTCAATAATGCAGCAAAGTCCTTAAATAATGCAGCAGAGTCCTTAAATACCGCAGCAGCGTCCTTAAATAATGCAAAAAAGTCCTTAAATAATGCAGCAAAGTCCTTAAATAATGCAACAAAGTCCTTAAATAATGCAGCAGAGTCCTTAAATAATGCAACAAACTCCTTAAATAATGCAGCAAAGAACTTAAATAATGCAGCAAATTCCTTAAATAATGCAGCAGAATCCTTAAATAATGCAATAAAGTCCTTAAATAATGCAGCAACGTCCTTAATAATGCAGCAGAGTCCTTAAATAATGCAGCAAAGTCCTTAAATAATGCAGCGGAGGCCTTAAATACTGCTGCAGCGTCCTTAAATAATGCAGCAGAGTCCTTAAATAATGCAACAAAGTCCTTAAATAATGCAGCAGAGTCCTTAAACAATGCAGCACAGTCCTTAAATAATGCAACAAAGTCCTTGAATAATGCAGCAGATTCCTTAAATGCTGCAGCATCGTCCTTAAATATTGCATGAAAGTCCTTAAATAATGCAGCAGAGTCCTAAACTACCGCAGCAGAGTCCTTAAATAATGCAGCAAAGTCCTTAAATAATGCAGCAGAGTGCTTACATAATGCAGCAGAGTCCTTATATACCGCAGCAGAGTCATTAAATAATGCAGCAGAGTCCTAAAATAGCGCTGCAGAGTCATTAAATAATACAGCAGAGTCCTTAAATAATGCAGCAAATTTCTTAAATAATGCACAGAGTCCTTAAATAATGCAATAAAGTCCTTAAATAAAATGCAGCAACGCCCTTAATAATGCAGCTGAGTCCTTAAATAATGCAGCAAAGTCCTTAAATAATGCAGCAGAGTCCTTAAATACCGCAGCAGCGTCTTTAAATAATGCAACAAAGTCCTTAAATAATGCAGCAGAGTCCTTAAATAATGCAACAAAGTCCTTAAATAATGCAGCAGAGTCCTTAAATAATGCAACAAACTCATTAAATAATGCAGCAAAGTACTTAAATATTGCAGCAAATTCCTTAAATAATGCAGCAGAATCCTTAAATAATGCAATAATTTCCTTAAATAATGCAGCAACATCCTTAATAATGCAGCAGAGTCCTTAAATAATGCAGCAAAGTCCTTAAATAATGCAACAGAGGCCTTAAATACTGCAGCAGCATCCTTAAATAATGCAGCAGAGTCCTTAAATAATGCAGCAGAGTCCTTAAATAATGCAACAAAGTCCTTAAATAATGCAGCAGAGTCCTTAAATAATGCAACAAACTCCTTAAATAATGCAGCAAAGAACTTAAATAATGCAGCAAATTCCTTAAATAATGCAGCAGAATCCTTAAATAATGCAATAAAGTCCTTAAATAATGCAGCAACGTCCTTAATAATGCAGCAGAGTCCTAAAATACCGCAGCAGAGTCCTTAAATAATGCAGCAGAGTCCTTAAATAATGCAGCAAATTCATTAAATAATGCAGCGGAGTCCTTAAATAATGCAACAAAGTCCTTAAATAATGCAGCAGATTCCTTAAATTTCGCAGCAGCGTCCTTAAATAATGCATCAAAGTCCTTAAATAACGCAGCAGAGTCCTAAAATACCGCAGCAGAATCCTTAAATAATGCAGCAAAGTCTTTAAATAATGCAGCAGAGTGCTTACATAATGCAGCAGAGTCCTTAAATACCGCAGCAGAGTCATTAAATAATGCAGCAGAGTCCTTAAATAATGCAGCAAATTCATTAAATAATGCACAGAGTCATTAAATACTGCAATAAAGTCCTTAAATAAAATTCAGCAACACCCTTAATAATGCAGCTGAGTCCTTAAATAATTCAGCAAAGTCCTTAAATAATGCAGCAGAGTCCTTAAATACCGCAGCAGCGTCCTTAAATAATGCAACAAAGTACTTAAATAATGCAGCAGAGTCCTTAAATAATGCAACAAAGTCCTTAAATAATGCAGCAGAGTCCTTAAATAATGCAACAAACTCATTAAATAATGCAGCAAAGTACTTAAATAATGCAGCAAATTCCTTAAATAATGCAACAGAATCCTTAAATAATGCAATAAAGTCCTTAAATAATGCAGCAGAGTCCTTAAATAATGCAAAAAATTCCTTAAATAATGCATCAGAATCCTTAAATAATGCAACAAAGTCCTTAAATACTGCAGCAACGTCCTTAATAATGCAGCAGAGTCCTTAAATAATGCAGCAAATTCCTTAAATAATGCAGCAGAGGCCTTAAATACCGAAGCAGCGTCCTTAAATAATGCAGCAAAGTCCTTAAATAATGCAGAAGAGTCCTTAAATAATGCAACAAAGTCCTTAAATAATGCAGCAGAGTCCTTAAATAAAGCAGCAGAGTGCTTAAACAATGCAGCAGAGTACTTAAATACCGCAGCAGAGTCATTAAATAATACAGCAGAGTCCTTAAATAAAGCAGCAGAGTGCTTAAATAATGCAGCAGAGTCCTAAAATACCGCAGCAGAGTCATTAAATAATACAGCAGAGTCCTTAAATAATGCAGCAAATTTCTTAAATAATGCACAGAGTCCTTAAATAATGCAATAAAGTCCTTAAATAAAATGCAGCAACGCCCTTAATAATGCAGCAGAGTCCTTAAATACCGCAGCAGCGTCTTTAAATAATGCAACAAAGTCCTTAAATAATGCAGCAGAGTCCTTAAATAATGCAACAAAGTCCTTAAATAATGCAGCAGAGTCCTTAAATAATGCAACAAACTCATTAAATATTGCAGCAAAGTACTTAAACATTGCAGCAAATTCCTTAAATAATGCAGCAGAATCCTTAAATAATGCAATAATTTCCTTAAATAATGCAGCAACATCCTTAATATTGCAGCAGAGTCCTTAAATAATGCAGCAAAGTCCTTAAATAATGCAGCAGAGGCCTTAAATACTGCAGCAGCATCCTTAAATAATGCAGCAGAGTCCTTAAATAATGCAGCAGAGTCCTTAAATAATGCAACAAAGTCCTTAAATAATGCAGCAGATTCCTTAAATTTCGCAGCAGCGTCCTTAAATAATACATCAAAGTCCTTAAATAATGCAGCAGAGTCCTAAACTACCGCAGCAGAGTCCTTAAATAATGCAGCAAAGTCCTTAAATAATGCAGCAGAGTGCTTACATAATGCAGCAGAGTCCTTATATACCGCAGCAGAGTCATTAAATAATGCAGCAGAGTCCTAAAATAGCGCTGCAGAGTCATTAAATAATACAGCAGAGTCCTTAAATAATGCAGCAAATTTCTTAAATAATGCACAGAGTCCTTAAATAATGCAATAAAGTCCTTAAATAAAATGCAGCAACGCCCTTAATAATGCAGCTGAGTCCTTAAATAATGCAGCAAAGTCCTTAAATAATGCAGCAGAGTCCTTAAATACCGCAGCAGCGTCTTTAAATAATGCAACAAAGTCCTTAAATAATGCAGCAGAGTCCTTAAATAATGCAACAAAGTCCTTAAATAATGCAGCAGAGTCCTTAAATAATGCAACAAACTCATTAAATAATGCAGCAAAGTACTTAAATATTGCAGCAAATTCCTTAAATAATGCAGCAGAATCCTTAAATAATGCAATAATTTCCTTAAATAATGCAGCAACATCCTTAATAATGCAGCAGAGTCCTTAAATAATGCAGCAAAGTCCTTAAATAATGCAACAGAGGCCTTAAATACTGCAGCAGCATCCTTAAATAATGCAGCAGAGTCCTTAAATAATGCAGCAGAGTCCTTAAATAATGCAACAAAGTCCTTAAATAAAATGCAGCAACGCCCTTAATAATGCAGCCGAGTCCTTCAATAATGCAGCAAAGTCCTTAAATAATGCAGCAGAGTCCTTAAATACCGCAGCAGCGTCCTTAAATAATGCAAAAAAGTCCTTAAATAATGCAGCAAAGTCCTTAAATAATGCAACAAAGTCCTTAAATAATGCAGCAGAGTCCTTAAATAATGCAACAAACTCCTTAAATAATGCAGCAAAGAACTTAAATAATGCAGCAAATTCCTTAAATAATGCAGCAGAATCCTTAAATAATGCAATAAAGTCCTTAAATAATGCAGCAACGTCCTTAATAATGCAGCAGAGTCCTTAAATAATGCAGCAAAGTCCTTAAATAATGCAGCAGAGGCCTTAAATACTGCAGCAGCATCCTTAAATAATGCAGCAGAGTCCTTAAATAATGCAGCAGAGTCCTTAAATAATGCAACAAAGTCCTTAAATAATGCAGCAGATTCCTTAAATTTCGCAGCAGCGTCCTTAAATAATACATCAAAGTCCTTAAATAATGCAGCAGAGTCCTAAACTACCGCAGCAGAGTCCTTAAATAATGCAGCAAAGTCCTTAAATAATGCAGCAGAGTGCTTACATAATGCAGCAGAGTCCTTATATACCGCAGCAGAGTCATTAAATAATGCAGCAGAGTCCTAAAATAGCGCTGCAGAGTCATTAAATAATACAGCAGAGTCCTTAAATAATGCAGCAAATTTCTTAAATAATGCACAGAGTCCTTAAATAATGCAATAAAGTCCTTAAATAAAATGCAGCAACGCCCTTAATAATGCAGCTGAGTCCTTAAATAATGCAGCAAAGTCCTTAAATAATGCAGCAGAGTCCTTAAATACCGCAGCAGCGTCTTTAAATAATGCAACAAAGTCCTTAAATAATGCAGCAGAGTCCTTAAATAATGCAACAAAGTCCTTAAATAATGCAGCAGAGTCCTTAAATAATGCAACAAACTCATTAAATAATGCAGCAAAGTACTTAAATATTGCAGCAAATTCCTTAAATAATGCAGCAGAATCCTTAAATAATGCAATAATTTCCTTAAATAATGCAGCAACATCCTTAATAATGCAGCAGAGTCCTTAAATAATGCAGCAAAGTCCTTAAATAATGCAACAGAGGCCTTAAATACTGCAGCAGCATCCTTAAATAATGCAGCAGAGTCCTTAAATAATGCAGCAGAGTCCTTAAATAATGCAACAAAGTCCTTAAATAAAATGCAGCAACGCCCTTAATAATGCAGCCGAGTCCTTCAATAATGCAGCAAAGTCCTTAAATAATGCAGCAGAGTCCTTAAATACCGCAGCAGCGTCCTTAAATAATGCAAAAAAGTCCTTAAATAATGCAGCAAAGTCCTTAAATAATGCAACAAAGTCCTTAAATAATGCAGCAGAGTCCTTAAATAATGCAACAAACTCCTTAAATAATGCAGCAAAGAACTTAAATAATGCAGCAAATTCCTTAAATAATGCAGCAGAATCCTTAAATAATGCAATAAAGTCCTTAAATAATGCAGCAACGTCCTTAATAATGCAGCAGAGTCCTTAAATAATGCAGCAAAGTCCTTAAATAATGCAGCGGAGGCCTTAAATACTGCTGCAGCGTCCTTAAATAATGCAGCAGAGTCCTTAAATAATGCAACAAAGTCCTTAAATAATGCAGCAGAGTCCTTAAACAATGCAGCACAGTCCTTAAATAATGCAACAAAGTCCTTGAATAATGCAGCAGATTCCTTAAATGCTGCAGCATCGTCCTTAAATAATGCATGAAAGTCCTTAAATAATGCAGCAGAGTCCTTAAATACTGCAGCAGAGTCCTTAAATAATGCAGCAAAGTCCTTAAATAATGCAGCAGAGTCCTTAAATACCGCAGCAGAGTCATTAAATAATGCATCAAAGTCCTTAAATAATGCAGCAGAGTCCTTAAATAATGCATCAAATTCCTTAAATAATGCAGCAGAATCCTTAAATAATGCAATAAAGTCCTTAAATAATGCAGCAGATTCCTTAAATTCTGCAGCAGCGTCCTTAAATAATGCATCAAAGTCTTTAAATAATGCAGCAGAGTCCTTAAATACTGCAGCAGAGTCCTTAAATAATGAATCAAAGTCCTTAAATGATGCAGCAGAGACCTTAAATACCACAGCAGAGTCATTAAATAATGCAGCAGAGTCCTTAAATAATTCAGCAAAGTCCTTAAATAATGCAGCAGAGTCCTTAAATACCGCAGCAGCGTCCTTAAATAATGCAACAAAGTCCTTAAATAATGCAGCAGAGTCCTTAAATAATGCAACAAAGTCCTTAAATAATGCAGCAGAGTCCTTAAATAATGCAACAAACTCATTAAATAATGCAGCAAAGTACTTAAATAATGCAGCAAATTCCTTAAATAATGCAGCAGAATCCTTAAATATTGCAATAAAGTCCTTAAATAATGCAGCAGAGTCCTTAAATAATGCAAAAAATTCCTTAAATAATGCAGCAGAATCCTTAAATAATGCAATAAAGTCATTAAATAATGCAGCAGAGTCCTTAAATAATGCAACAAAGTCCTTAAATAATGCAGCAGATTCCTTAAATTCTGCAGCAGCGTCCTTAAATAATGCATCAAAGTCCTTAAATAATGCAGCAGAGTCCTTAAATACCACAGCAGAGTCATTAAATAATGCAGCAGAGTCCTTAAATAATGCCGCATATTCCTTAAATAATGCAGCAGAGTCCTTAAATAATGCAATAAAGTCCTTAAATAATGCAGCAGAGTCCTTAAATAATGCAGCAACGTCCTTAATAATGCAGCTGAGTCCTTAAATAATGCAGCAACATCCTTAAATAATGCAGCAGAGTCCTTAAATACTGCATCAGCGTCCTTAAATAATGCAACAAAGTCCTTAAATAATGCAGCAAAGTCCTTAAATAATGCAGCAGAGTCCTTAAATACAGCAGCAGATTCCTTAAATAATTCAGCAAAGTCCTTAAATAATGCAGTAGAGTCCTTAAATAATGCAACAAAGTCATTAAATAATGCAGCAGAGTCCTTAAATAATGCAACAAAGTCCTTAAATAATGCAGCAGAGTCCTTAAATACTGCAGCAGAGACCTTAAATAATGCAGCAAAATCCTTAAATAATGCAGCAGAGTCCTTATATAATGCAGCAGAGTCCTAAAATACCGCAGCAGAGTCCTTAAATAATGCAGCAGAGTCCTTAAATAATGCAGCAAATTCATTAAATAATGCAGCGGAGTCCTTAAATAATGCAACAAAGTCCTTAAATAATGCATCAAAGTCCTTAAATAACGCAGCAGAGTCCTAAAATACCGCAGCAGAATCCTTAAATAATGCAGCAAAGTCTTTAAATAATGCAGCAGAGTGCTTACATAATGCAGCAGAGTCCTTAAATACCGCAGCAGAGTCATTAAATAATGCAGCAGAGTCCTTAAATAATGCAGCAAATTCATTAAATAATGCACAGAGTCATTAAATAATGCAATAAAGTCCTTAAATAAAATTCAGCAACACCCTTAATAATGCAGCTGAGTCCTTAAATAATTCAGCAAAGTCCTTAAATAATGCAGCAGAGTCCTTAAATACCGCAGCAGCGTCCTTAAATAATGCAACAAAGTACTTAAATAATGCAGCAGAGTCCTTAAATAATGCAACAAAGTCCTTAAATAATGCAGCAGAGTCCTTAAATAATGCAACAAACTCATTAAATAATGCAGCAAAGTACTTAAATAATGCAGCAAATTCCTTAAATAATGCAACAGAATCCTTAAATAATGCAATAATTTCCTTAAATAATGCAGCAACATCCTTAATATTGCAGCAGAGTCCTTAAATAATGCAGCAAAGTCCTTAAATAATGCAGCAGAGGCCTTAAATACTGCAGCAGCATCCTTAAATAATGCAGCAGAGTCCTTAAATAATGCAGCAGAGTCCTTAAATAATGCAACAAAGTCCTTAAATAATGCAGCAGATTCCTTAAATTTCGCAGCAGCGTCCTTAAATAATACATCAAAGTCCTTAAATAATGCAGCAGAGTCCTAAACTACCGCAGCAGAGTCCTTAAATAATGCAGCAAAGTCCTTAAATAATGCAGCAGAGTGCTTACATAATGCAGCAGAGTCCTTATATACCGCAGCAGAGTCATTAAATAATGCAGCAGAGTCCTAAAATAGCGCTGCAGAGTCATTAAATAATACAGCAGAGTCCTTAAATAATGCAGCAAATTTCTTAAATAATGCACAGAGTCCTTAAATAATGCAATAATTTCCTTAAATAATGCAGCAACATCCTTAATAATGCAGCAGAGTCCTTAAATAATGCAGCAAAGTCCTTAAATAATGCAACAGAGGCCTTAAATACTGCAGCAGCATCCTTAAATAATGCAGCAGAGTCCTTAAATAATGCAGCAGAGTCCTTAAATAATGCAACAAAGTCCTTAAATAAAATGCAGCAACGCCCTTAATAATGCAGCCGAGTCCTTCAATAATGCAGCAAAGTCCTTAAATAATGCAGCAGAGTCCTTAAATACCGCAGCAGCGTCCTTAAATAATGCAAAAAAGTCCTTAAATAATGCAGCAAAGTCCTTAAATAATGCAACAAAGTCCTTAAATAATGCAGCAGAGTCCTTAAATAATGCAACAAACTCCTTAAATAATGCAGCAAAGAACTTAAATAATGCAGCAAATTCCTTAAATAATGCAGCAGAATCCTTAAATAATGCAATAAAGTCCTTAAATAATGCAGCAACGTCCTTAATAATGCAGCAGAGTCCTTAAATAATGCAGCAAAGTCCTTAAATAATGCAGCAGAGGCCTTAAATACTGCAGCAGCATCCTTAAATAATGCAGCAGAGTCCTTAAATAATGCAGCAGAGTCCTTAAATAATGCAACAAAGTCCTTAAATAATGCAGCAGATTCCTTAAATTTCGCAGCAGCGTCCTTAAATAATACATCAAAGTCCTTAAATAATGCAGCAGAGTCCTAAACTACCGCAGCAGAGTCCTTAAATAATGCAGCAAAGTCCTTAAATAATGCAGCAGAGTGCTTACATAATGCAGCAGAGTCCTTATATACCGCAGCAGAGTCATTAAATAATGCAGCAGAGTCCTAAAATAGCGCTGCAGAGTCATTAAATAATACAGCAGAGTCCTTAAATAATGCAGCAAATTTCTTAAATAATGCACAGAGTCCTTAAATAATGCAATAAAGTCCTTAAATAAAATGCAGCAACGCCCTTAATAATGCAGCTGAGTCCTTAAATAATGCAGCAAAGTCCTTAAATAATGCAGCAGAGTCCTTAAATACCGCAGCAGCGTCTTTAAATAATGCAACAAAGTCCTTAAATAATGCAGCAGAGTCCTTAAATAATGCAACAAAGTCCTTAAATAATGCAGCAGAGTCCTTAAATAATGCAACAAACTCATTAAATAATGCAGCAAAGTACTTAAATATTGCAGCAAATTCCTTAAATAATGCAGCAGAATCCTTAAATAATGCAATAATTTCCTTAAATAATGCAGCAACATCCTTAATAATGCAGCAGAGTCCTTAAATAATGCAGCAAAGTCCTTAAATAATGCAACAGAGGCCTTAAATACTGCAGCAGCATCCTTAAATAATGCAGCAGAGTCCTTAAATAATGCAGCAGAGTCCTTAAATAATGCAACAAAGTCCTTAAATAATGCAGCAGAGTCCTTAAATAATGCAACAAACTCCTTAAATAATGCAGCAAAGAACTTAAATAATGCAGCAAATTCCTTAAATAATGCAGCAGAATCCTTAAATAATGCAATAAAGTCCTTAAATAATGCAGCAACGTCCTTAATAATGCAGCAGAGTCCTTAAATAATGCAGCAAAGTCCTTAAATAATGCAGCGGAGGCCTTAAATACTGCTGCAGCGTCCTTAAATAATGCAGCAGAGTCCTTAAATAATGCAACAAAGTCCTTAAATAATGCAGCAGAGTCCTTAAACAATGCAGCACAGTCCTTAAATAATGCAACAAAGTCCTTGAATAATGCAGCAGATTCCTTAAATGCTGCAGCATCGTCCTTAAATAATGCATGAAAGTCCTTAAATAATGCAGCAGAGTCCTTAAATACTGCAGCAGAGTCCTTAAATAATGCAGCAAAGTCCTTAAATAATGCAGCAGAGTCCTTAAATACCGCAGCAGAGTCATTAAATAATGCATCAAAGTCCTTAAATAATGCAGCAGAGTCCTTAAATAATGCATCAAATTCCTTAAATAATGCAGCAGAATCCTTAAATAATGCAATAAAGTCCTTAAATAATGCAGCAGATTCCTTAAATTCTGCAGCAGCGTCCTTAAATAATGCATCAAAGTCTTTAAATAATGCAGCAGAGTCCTTAAATACTGCAGCAGAGTCCTTAAATAATGAATCAAAGTCCTTAAATGATGCAGCAGAGACCTTAAATACCACAGCAGAGTCATTAAATAATGCAGCAGAGTCCTTAAATAATTCAGCAAAGTCCTTAAATAATGCAGCAGAGTCCTTAAATACCGCAGCAGCGTCCTTAAATAATGCAACAAAGTCCTTAAATAATGCAGCAGAGTCCTTAAATAATGCAACAAAGTCCTTAAATAATGCAGCAGAGTCCTTAAATAATGCAACAAACTCATTAAATAATGCAGCAAAGTACTTAAATAATGCAGCAAATTCCTTAAATAATGCAGCAGAATCCTTAAATATTGCAATAAAGTCCTTAAATAATGCAGCAGAGTCCTTAAATAATGCAAAAAATTCCTTAAATAATGCAGCAGAATCCTGAAATAATGCAATAAAGTCATTAAATAATGCAGCAGAGTCCTTAAATAATGCAACAAAGTCCTTAAATAATGCAGCAGATTCCTTAAATTCTGCAGCAGCGTCCTTAAATAATGCATCAAAGTCCTTAAATAATGCAGCAGAGTCCTTAAATACCACAGCAGAGTCATTAAATAATGCAGCAGAGTCCTTAAATAATGCCGCATATTCCTTAAATAATGCAGCAGAGTCCTTAAATAATGCAATAAAGTCCTTAAATAATGCAGCAGAGTCCTTAAATAATGCAGCAACGTCCTTAATAATGCAGCTGAGTCCTTAAATAATGCAGCAACATCCTTAAATAATGCAGCAGAGTCCTTAAATACTGCATCAGCGTCCTTAAATAATGCAACAAAGTCCTTAAATAATGCAACAAAGTCCTTAAATAATAGAGCAGAGTCCTTAAATAATGCAACAAACTCATTAAATAATGCAGCAAAGTACTTAAATATTGCAGCAAATTCCTTAAATAATGCAGCAGAATCCTTAAATAATGCAATAATTTCCTTAAATAATGCAGCAACATCCTTAATAATGCAGCAGAGTCCTTAAATAATGCAGCAAAGTCCTTAAATAATGCAACAGAGGCCTTAAATACTGCAGCAGCATCCTTAAATAAAGCAGCAGAGTCCTTAAATAATGCAGCAGAGTCCTTAAATAATGCAACAAAGTCCTTAAATAAAATGCAGCAACGCCCTTAATAATGCAGCCGAGTCCTTCAATAATGCAGCAAAGTCCTTAAATAATGCAGCAGAGTCCTTAAATACCGCAGCAGCGTCCTTAAATAATGCAAAAAAGTCCTTAAATAATGCAGCAAAGTCCTTAAATAATGCAACAAAGTCCTTAAATAATGCAGCAGAGTCCTTAAATAATGCAACAAACTCCTTAAATAATGCAGCAAAGAACTTAAATAATGCAGCAAATTCCTTAAATAATGCAGCAGAATCCTTAAATAATGCAATAAAGTCCTTAAATAATGCAGCAACGTCCTTAATAATGCAGCAGAGTCCTTAAATAATGCAGCAAAGTCCTTAAATAATGCAGCGGAGGCCTTAAATACTGCTGCAGCGTCCTTAAATAATGCAGCAGAGTCCTTAAATTATGCAACAAAGTCCTTAAATAATGCAGCAGAGTCCTTAAACAATGCAGCACAGTCCTTAAATAATGCAACAAAGTCCTTGAATAATGCAGCAGATTCCTTAAATGCTGCAGCATCGTCCTTAAATAATGCATGAAAGTCCTTAAATAATGCAGCAGAGTCCTTAAATACTGCAGCAGAGTCCTTAAATAATGCAGCAAAGTCCTTAAATAATGCAGCAGAGTCCTTAAATACCGCAGCAGAGTCATTAAATAATGCATCAAAGTCCTTAAATAATGCAGCAGAGTCCTTAAATAATGCATCAAATTCCTTAAATAATGCAGCAGAATCCTTAAATAATGCAATAAAGTCCTTAAATAATGCAGCAGATTCCTTAAATTCTGCAGCAGCGTCCTTAAATAATGCATCAAAGTCTTTAAATAATGCAGCAGAGTCCTTAAATACTGCAGCAGAGTCCTTAAATAATGAATCAAAGTCCTTAAATGATGCAGCAGAGACCTTAAATACCACAGCAGAGTCATTAAATAATGCAGCAGAGTCCTTAAATAATTCAGCAAAGTCCTTAAATAATGCAGCAGAGTCCTTAAATACCGCAGCAGCGTCCTTAAATAATGCAACAAAGTCCTTAAATAATGCAGCAGAGTCCTTAAATAATGCAACAAAGTCCTTAAATAATGCAGCAGAGTCCTTAAATAATGCAACAAACTCATTAAATAATGCAGCAAAGTACTTAAATAATGCAGCAAATTCCTTAAATAATGCAGCAGAATCCTTAAATATTGCAATAAAGTCCTTAAATAATGCAGCAGAGTCCTTAAATAATGCAAAAAATTCCTTAAATAATGCAGCAGAATCCTTAAATAATGCAATAAAGTCATTAAATAATGCAGCAGAGTCCTTAAATAATGCAACAAAGTCCTTAAATAATGCAGCAGATTCCTTAAATTCTGCAGCAGCGTCCTTAAATAATGCATCAAAGTCCTTAAATAATGCAGCAGAGTCCTTAAATACCACAGCAGAGTCATTAAATAATGCAGCAGAGTCCTTAAATAATGCCGCATATTCCTTAAATAATGCAGCAGAGTCCTTAAATAATGCAATAAAGTCCTTAAATAATGCAGCAGAGTCCTTAAATAATGCAGCAACGTCCTTAATAATGCAGCTGAGTCCTTAAATAATGCAGCAACATCCTTAAATAATGCAGCAGAGTCCTTAAATAATGCAAAAAATTCCTTAAATAATGCAGCAGAATCCTTAAATAATGCAATAAAGTCATTAAATAATGCAGCAGAGTCCTTAAATAATGCAACAAAGTCCTTAAATAATGCAGCAGATTCCTTAAATTCTGCAGCAGCGTCCTTAAATAATGCATCAAAGTCCTTAAATAATGCAGCAGAGTCCTTAAATACCACAGCAGAGTCATTAAATAATGCAGCAGAGTCCTTAAATAATGCCGCATATTCCTTAAATAATGCAGCAGAGTCCTTAAATAATGCAATAAAGTCCTTAAATAATGCAGCAGAGTCCTTAAATAATGCAGCAACGTCCTTAATAATGCAGCTGAGTCCTTAAATAATGCAGCAACATCCTTAAATAATGCAGCAGAGTCCTTAAATACTGCATCAGCGTCCTTAAATAATGCAACAAAGTCCTTAAATAATGCAACAAAGTCCTTAAATAATAGAGCAGAGTCCTTAAATAATGCAACAAACTCATTAAATAATGCAGCAAAGTACTTAAATATTGCAGCAAATTCCTTAAATAATGCAGCAGAATCCTTAAATAATGCAATAATTTCCTTAAATAATGCAGCAACATCCTTAATAATGCAGCAGAGTCCTTAAATAATGCAGCAAAGTCCTTAAATAATGCAACAGAGGCCTTAAATACTGCAGCAGCATCCTTAAATAAAGCAGCAGAGTCCTTAAATAATGCAGCAGAGTCCTTAAATAATGCAACAAAGTCCTTAAATAAAATGCAGCAACGCCCTTAATAATGCAGCCGAGTCCTTCAATAATGCAGCAAAGTCCTTAAATAATGCAGCAGAGTCCTTAAATACCGCAGCAGCGTCCTTAAATAATGCAAAAAAGTCCTTAAATAATGCAGCAAAGTCCTTAAATAATGCAACAAAGTCCTTAAATAATGCAGCAGAGTCCTTAAATAATGCAACAAACTCCTTAAATAATGCAGCAAAGAACTTAAATAATGCAGCAAATTCCTTAAATAATGCAGCAGAATCCTTAAATAATGCAATAAAGTCCTTAAATAATGCAGCAACGTCCTTAATAATGCAGCAGAGTCCTTAAATAATGCAGCAAAGTCCTTAAATAATGCAGCGGAGGCCTTAAATACTGCTGCAGCGTCCTTAAATAATGCAGCAGAGTCCTTAAATAATGCAACAAAGTCCTTAAATAATGCAGCAGAGTCCTTAAACAATGCAGCACAGTCCTTAAATAATGCAACAAAGTCCTTGAATAATGCAGCAGATTCCTTAAATGCTGCAGCATCGTCCTTAAATATTGCATGAAAGTCCTTAAATAATGCAGCAGAGTCCTTAAATACTGCAGCAGAGTCCTTAAATAATGCAGCAAAGTCCTTAAATAATGCAGCAGAGTCCTTAAATACCGCAGCAGAGTCATTAAATAATGCATCAAAGTCCTTAAATAATGCAGCAGAGTCCTTAAATAATGCATCAAATTCCTTAAATAATGCAGCAGAATCCTTAAATAATGCAATAAAGTCCTTAAATAATGCAGCAGATTCCTTAAATTCTGCAGCAGCGTCCTTAAATAATGCATCAAAGTCTTTAAATAATGCAGCAGAGTCCTTAAATACTGCAGCAGAGTCCTTAAATAATGAATCAAAGTCCTTAAATGATGCAGCAGAGACCTTAAATACCACAGCAGAGTCATTAAATAATGCAGCAGAGTCCTTAAATAATTCAGCAAAGTCCTTAAATAATGCAGCAGAGTCCTTAAATACCGCAGCAGCGTCCTTAAATAATGCAACAAAGTCCTTAAATAATGCAGCAGAGTCCTTAAATAATGCAACAAAGTCCTTAAATAATGCAGCAGAGTCCTTAAATAATGCAACAAACTCATTAAATAATGCAGCAAAGTACTTAAATAATGCAGCAAATTCCTTAAATAATGCAGCAGAATCCTTAAATATTGCAATAAAGTCCTTAAATAATGCAGCAGAGTCCTTAAATAATGCAAAAAATTCCTTAAATAATGCAGCAGAATCCTTAAATAATGCAATAAAGTCATTAAATAATGCAGCAGAGTCCTTAAATAATGCAACAAAGTCCTTAAATAATGCAGCAGATTCCTTAAATTCTGCAGCAGCGTCCTTAAATAATGCATCAAAGTCCTTAAATAATGCAGCAGAGTCCTTAAATACCACAGCAGAGTCATTAAATAATGCAGCAGAGTCCTTAAATAATGCCGCATATTCCTTAAATAATGCAGCAGAGTCCTTAAATAATGCAATAAAGTCCTTAAATAATGCAGCAGAGTCCTTAAATAATGCAGCAACGTCCTTAATAATGCAGCTGAGTCCTTAAATAATGCAGCAACATCCTTAAATAATGCAGCAGAGTCCTTAAATACTGCATCAGCGTCCTTAAATAATGCAACAAAGTCCTTAAATAATGCAGCAAAGTCCTTAAATAATGCAGCAGAGTCCTTAAATACAGCAGCAGATTCCTTAAATAATTCAGCAAAGTCCTTAAATAATGCAGTAGAGTCCTTAAATAATGCAACAAAGTCATTAAATAATGCAGCAGAGTCCTTAAATAATGCAACAAAGTCCTTAAATAATGCAGCAGAGTCCTTAAATACTGCAGCAGAGACCTTAAATAATGCAGCAAAATCCTTAAATAATGCAGCAGAGTCCTTATATAATGCAGCAGAGTCCTAAAATACCGCAGCAGAGTCCTTAAATAATGCAGCAGAGTCCTTAAATAATGCAGCAAATTCATTAAATAATGCAGCGGAGTCCTTAAATAATGCAACAAAGTCCTTAAATAATGCAGCAGATTCCTTAAATTTCGCAGCAGCGTCCTTAAATAATGCATCAAAGTCCTTAAATAACGCAGCAGAGTCCTAAAATACCGCAGCAGAATCCTTAAATAATGCAGCAAAGTCTTTAAATAATGCAGCAGAGTGCTTACATAATGCAGCAGAGTCCTTAAATACCGCAGCAGAGTCATTAAATAATGCAGCAGAGTCCTTAAATAATGCAGCAAATTCATTAAATAATGCACAGAGTCATTAAATAATGCAATAAAGTCCTTAAATAAAATTCAGCAACACCCTTAATAATGCAGCTGAGTCCTTAAATAATTCAGCAAATTCCTTAAATAATGCAGCAGAGTCCTTAAATACCGCAGCAGCGTCCTTAAATAATGCAACAAAGTACTTAAATAATGCAGCAGAGTCCTTAAATAATGCAACAAAGTCCTTAAATAATGCAGCAGAGTCCTTAAATAATGCAACAAACTCATTAAATAATGCAGCAAAGTACTTAAATAATGCAGCAAATTCCTTAAATAATGCAACAGAATCCTTAAATAATGCAATAAAGTCCTTAAATAATGCAGCAGAGTCCTTAAATAATGCAAAAAATTCCTTAAATAATGCATCAGAATCCTTAAATAATGCAACAAAGTCCTTAAATACTGCAGCAACGTCCTTAATAATGCAGCAGAGTCCTTAAATAATGCAGCAAATTCCTTAAATAATGCAGCAGAGGCCTTAAATACCGAAGCAGCGTCCTTAAATAATGCAGCAAAGTCCTTAAATAATGCAGAAGAGTCCTTAAATAATGCAACAAAGTCCTTAAATAATGCAGCAGAGTCTTTAAATAATGCAGCAGAGTGCTTACATAATGCAGCAGAGTCCTTAAATATCGCAGCAGAGTCATTAAATAATGCAGCAGAGTCCTTAAATAATGCAGCAAATTCATTAAATAATGCACAGAGTCATTAAATAATGCAATAAAGTCCTTAAATAAAATTCAGCAACACCCTTAATAATGCAGCTGAGTCCTTAAATAATTCAGCAAAGTCCTTAAATAATGCAGCAGAGTCCTTAAATACCGCAGCAGCGTCCTTAAATAATGCAACAAAGTACTTAAATAATGCAGCAGAGTCCTTAAATAATGCAACAAAGTCCTTAAATAATGCAGCAGAGTCCTTAAATAATGCAACAAACTCATTAAATAATGCAGCAAAGTACTTAAATAATGCAGCAAATTCCTTAAATAATGCAACAGAATCCTTAAATAATGCAATAATTTCCTTAAATAATGCAGCAACATCCTTAATATTGCAGCAGAGTCCTTAAATAATGCAGCAAAGTCCTTAAATAATGCAGCAGAGGCCTTAAATACTGCAGCAGCATCCTTAAATAATGCAGCAGAGTCCTTAAATAATGCAGCAGAGTCCTTAAATAATGCAACAAAGTCCTTAAATAATGCAGCAGATTCCTTAAATTTCGCAGCAGCGTCCTTAAATAATACATCAAAGTCCTTAAATAATGCAGCAGAGTCCTAAACTACCGCAGCAGAGTCCTTAAATAATGCAGCAAAGTCCTTAAATAATGCAGCAGAGTGCTTACATAATGCAGCAGAGTCCTTATATACCGCAGCAGAGTCATTAAATAATGCAGCAGAGTCCTAAAATAGCGCTGCAGAGTCATTAAATAATACAGCAGAGTCCTTAAATAATGCAGCAAATTTCTTAAATAATGCACAGAGTCCTTAAATAATGCAATAAAGTCCTTAAATAAAATGCAGCAACGCCCTTAATAATGCAGCTGAGTCCTTAAATAATGCAGCAAAGTCCTTAAATAATGCAGCAGAGTCCTTAAATACCGCAGCAGCGTCTTTAAATAATGCAACAAAGTCCTTAAATAATGCAGCAGAGTCCTTAAATAATGCAACAAAGTCCTTAAATAATGCAGCAGAGTCCTTAAATAATGCAACAAACTCATTAAATAATGCAGCAAAGTACTTAAATATTGAGGCAAATTCCTTAAATAATGCAGCAGAATCCTTAAATAATGCAATAATTTCCTTAAATAATGCAGCAACATCCTTAATAATGCAGCAGAGTCCTTAAATAATGCAGCAAAGTCCTTAAATAATGCAACAGAGGCCTTAAATACTGCAGCAGCATCCTTAAATAATGCAGCAGAGTCCTTAAATAATGCAGCAGAGTCCTTAAATAATGCAACAAAGTCCTTAAATAAAATGCAGCAACGCCCTTAATAATGCAGCCGAGTCCTTCAATAATGCAGCAAAGTCCTTAAATAATGCAGCAGAGTCCTTAAATACCGCAGCAGCGTCCTTAAATAATGCAAAAAAGTCCTTAAATAATGCAGCAAAGTCCTTAAATAATGCAACAAAGTCCTTAAATAATGCAGCAGAGTCCTTAAATAATGCAACAAACTCCTTAAATAATGCAGCAAAGAACTTAAATAATGCAGCAAATTCCTTAAATAATGCAGCAGAATCCTTAAATAATGCAATAAAGTCCTTAAATAATGCAGCAACGTCCTTAATAATGCAGCAGAGTCCTTAAATAATGCAGCAAAGTCCTTAAATAATGCAGCAGAGGCCTTAAATACTGCAGCAGCATCCTTAAATAATGCAGCAGAGTCCTTAAATAATGCAGCAGAGTCCTTAAATAATGCAACAAAGTCCTTAAATAATGCAGCAGATTCCTTAAATTTCGCAGCAGCGTCCTTAAATAATACATCAAAGTCCTTAAATAATGCAGCAGAGTCCTAAACTACCGCAGCAGAGTCCTTAAATAATGCAGCAAAGTCCTTAAATAATGCAGCAGAGTGCTTACATAATGCAGCAGAGTCCTTATATACCGCAGCAGAGTCATTAAATAATGCAGCAGAGTCCTAAAATAGCGCTGCAGAGTCATTAAATAATACAGCAGAGTCCTTAAATAATGCAGCAAATTTCTTAAATAATGCACAGAGTCCTTAAATAATGCAATAAAGTCCTTAAATAAAATGCAGCAACGCCCTTAATAATGCAGCTGAGTCCTTAAATAATGCAGCAAAGTCCTTAAATAATGCAGCAGAGTCCTTAAATACCGCAGCAGCGTCTTTAAATAATGCAACAAAGTCCTTAAATAATGCAGCAGAGTCCTTAAATAATGCAACAAAGTCCTTAAATAATGCAGCAGAGTCCTTAAATAATGCAACAAACTCATTAAATAATGCAGCAAAGTACTTAAATATTGCAGCAAATTCCTTAAATAATGCAGCAGAATCCTTAAATAATGCAATAATTTCCTTAAATAATGCAGCAACATCCTTAATAATGCAGCAGAGTCCTTAAATAATGCAGCAAAGTCCTTAAATAATGCAACAGAGGCCTTAAATACTGCAGCAGCATCCTTAAATAATGCAGCAGAGTCCTTAAATAATGCAGCAGAGTCCTTAAATAATGCAACAAAGTCCTTAAATAATGCAGCAGAGTCCTTAAATAATGCAACAAACTCCTTAAATAATGCAGCAAAGAACTTAAATAATGCAGCAAATTCCTTAAATAATGCAGCAGAATCCTTAAATAATGCAATAAAGTCCTTAAATAATGCAGCAACGTCCTTAATAATGCAGCAGAGTCCTTAAATAATGCAGCAAAGTCCTTAAATAATGCAGCGGAGGCCTTAAATACTGCTGCAGCGTCCTTAAATAATGCAGCAGAGTCCTTAAATAATGCAACAAAGTCCTTAAATAATGCAGCAGAGTCCTTAAACAATGCAGCACAGTCCTTAAATAATGCAACAAAGTCCTTGAATAATGCAGCAGATTCCTTAAATGCTGCAGCATCGTCCTTAAATAATGCATGAAAGTCCTTAAATAATGCAGCAGAGTCCTTAAATACTGCAGCAGAGTCCTTAAATAATGCAGCAAAGTCCTTAAATAATGCAGCAGAGTCCTTAAATACCGCAGCAGAGTCATTAAATAATGCATCAAAGTCCTTAAATAATGCAGCAGAGTCCTTAAATAATGCATCAAATTCCTTAAATAATGCAGCAGAATCCTTAAATAATGCAATAAAGTCCTTAAATAATGCAGCAGATTCCTTAAATTCTGCAGCAGCGTCCTTAAATAATGCATCAAAGTCTTTAAATAATGCAGCAGAGTCCTTAAATACTGCAGCAGAGTCCTTAAATAATGAATCAAAGTCCTTAAATGATGCAGCAGAGACCTTAAATACCACAGCAGAGTCATTAAATAATGCAGCAGAGTCCTTAAATAATTCAGCAAAGTCCTTAAATAATGCAGCAGAGTCCTTAAATACCGCAGCAGCGTCCTTAAATAATGCAACAAAGTCCTTAAATAATGCAGCAGAGTCCTTAAATAATGCAACAAAGTCCTTAAATAATGCAGCAGAGTCCTTAAATAATGCAACAAACTCATTAAATAATGCAGCAAAGTACTTAAATAATGCAGCAAATTCCTTAAATAATGCAGCAAATTCCTTAAATAATGCAGCAGAATCCTTAAATATTGCAATAAAGTCCTTAAATAATGCAGCAGAGTCCTTAAATAATGCAAAAAATTCCTTAAATAATGCAGCAGAATCCTTAAATAATGCAATAAAGTCATTAAATAATGCAGCAGAGTCCTTAAATAATGCAACAAAGTCCTTAAATAATGCAGCAGATTCCTTAAATTCTGCAGCAGCGTCCTTAAATAATGCATCAAAGTCCTTAAATAATGCAGCAGAGTCCTTAAATACCACAGCAGAGTCATTAAATAATGCAGCAGAGTCCTTAAATAATGCCGCATATTCCTTAAATAATGCAGCAGAGTCCTTAAATAATGCAATAAAGTCCTTAAATAATGCAGCAGAGTCCTTAAATAATGCAGCAACGTCCTTAATAATGCAGCTGAGTCCTTAAATAATGCAGCAACATCCTTAAATAATGCAGCAGAGTCCTTAAATAATGCAAAAAATTCCTTAAATAATGCAGCAGAATCCTTAAATAATGCAATAAAGTCATTAAATAATGCAGCAGAGTCCTTAAATAATGCAACAAAGTCCTTAAATAATGCAGCAGATTCCTTAAATTCTGCAGCAGCGTCCTTAAATAATGCATCAAAGTCCTTAAATAATGCAGCAGAGTCCTTAAATACCACAGCAGAGTCATTAAATAATGCAGCAGAGTCCTTAAATAATGCCGCATATTCCTTAAATAATGCAGCAGAGTCCTTAAATAATGCAATAAAGTCCTTAAATAATGCAGCAGAGTCCTTAAATAATGCAGCAACGTCCTTAATAATGCAGCTGAGTCCTTAAATAATGCAGCAACATCCTTAAATAATGCAGCAGAGTCCTTAAATACTGCATCAGCGTCCTTAAATAATGCAACAAAGTCCTTAAATAATGCAACAAAGTCCTTAAATAATAGAGCAGAGTCCTTAAATAATGCAACAAACTCATTAAATAATGCAGCAAAGTACTTAAATATTGCAGCAAATTCCTTAAATAATGCAGCAGAATCCTTAAATAATGCAATAATTTCCTTAAATAATGCAGCAACATCCTTAATAATGCAGCAGAGTCCTTAAATAATGCAGCAAAGTCCTTAAATAATGCAACAGAGGCCTTAAATACTGCAGCAGCATCCTTAAATAAAGCAGCAGAGTCCTTAAATAATGCAGCAGAGTCCTTAAATAATGCAACAAAGTCCTTAAATAAAATGCAGCAACGCCCTTAATAATGCAGCCGAGTCCTTCAATAATGCAGCAAAGTCCTTAAATAATGCAGCAGAGTCCTTAAATACCGCAGCAGCGTCCTTAAATAATGCAAAAAAGTCCTTAAATAATGCAGCAAAGTCCTTAAATAATGCAACAAAGTCCTTAAATAATGCAGCAGAGTCCTTAAATAATGCAACAAACTCCTTAAATAATGCAGCAAAGAACTTAAATAATGCAGCAAATTCCTTAAATAATGCAGCAGAATCCTTAAATAATGCAATAAAGTCCTTAAATAATGCAGCAACGTCCTTAATAATGCAGCAGAGTCCTTAAATAATGCAGCAAAGTCCTTAAATAATGCAGCGGAGGCCTTAAATACTGCTGCAGCGTCCTTAAATAATGCAGCAGAGTCCTTAAATAATGCAACAAAGTCCTTAAATAATGCAGCAGAGTCCTTAAACAATGCAGCACAGTCCTTAAATAATGCAACAAAGTCCTTGAATAATGCAGCAGATTCCTTAAATGCTGCAGCATCGTCCTTAAATATTGCATGAAAGTCCTTAAATAATGCAGCAGAGTCCTTAAATACTGCAGCAGAGTCCTTAAATAATGCAGCAAAGTCCTTAAATAATGCAGCAGAGTCCTTAAATACCGCAGCAGAGTCATTAAATAATGCATCAAAGTCCTTAAATAATGCAGCAGAGTCCTTAAATAATGCATCAAATTCCTTAAATAATGCAGCAGAATCCTTAAATAATGCAATAAAGTCCTTAAATAATGCAGCAGATTCCTTAAATTCTGCAGCAGCGTCCTTAAATAATGCATCAAAGTCTTTAAATAATGCAGCAGAGTCCTTAAATACTGCAGCAGAGTCCTTAAATAATGAATCAAAGTCCTTAAATGATGCAGCAGAGACCTTAAATACCACAGCAGAGTCATTAAATAATGCAGCAGAGTCCTTAAATAATTCAGCAAAGTCCTTAAATAATGCAGCAGAGTCCTTAAATACCGCAGCAGCGTCCTTAAATAATGCAACAAAGTCCTTAAATAATGCAGCAGAGTCCTTAAATAATGCAACAAAGTCCTTAAATAATGCAGCAGAGTCCTTAAATAATGCAACAAACTCATTAAATAATGCAGCAAAGTACTTAAATAATGCAGCAAATTCCTTAAATAATGCAGCAGAATCCTTAAATATTGCAATAAAGTCCTTAAATAATGCAGCAGAGTCCTTAAATAATGCAAAAAATTCCTTAAATAATGCAGCAGAATCCTTAAATAATGCAATAAAGTCATTAAATAATGCAGCAGAGTCCTTAAATAATGCAACAAAGTCCTTAAATAATGCAGCAGATTCCTTAAATTCTGCAGCAGCGTCCTTAAATAATGCATCAAAGTCCTTAAATAATGCAGCAGAGTCCTTAAATACCACAGCAGAGTCATTAAATAATGCAGCAGAGTCCTTAAATAATGCCGCATATTCCTTAAATAATGCAGCAGAGTCCTTAAATAATGCAATAAAGTCCTTAAATAATGCAGCAGAGTCCTTAAATAATGCAGCAACGTCCTTAATAATGCAGCTGAGTCCTTAAATAATGCAGCAACATCCTTAAATAATGCAGCAGAGTCCTTAAATACTGCATCAGCGTCCTTAAATAATGCAACAAAGTCCTTAAATAATGCAGCAAAGTCCTTAAATAATGCAGCAGAGTCCTTAAATACAGCAGCAGATTCCTTAAATAATTCAGCAAAGTCCTTAAATAATGCAGTAGAGTCCTTAAATAATGCAACAAAGTCATTAAATAATGCAGCAGAGTCCTTAAATAATGCAACAAAGTCCTTAAATAATGCAGCAGAGTCCTTAAATACTGCAGCAGAGACCTTAAATAATGCAGCAAAATCCTTAAATAATGCAGCAGAGTCCTTATATAATGCAGCAGAGTCCTAAAATACCGCAGCAGAGTCCTTAAATAATGCAGCAGAGTCCTTAAATAATGCAGCAAATTCATTAAATAATGCAGCGGAGTCCTTAAATAATGCAACAAAGTCCTTAAATAATGCAGCAGATTCCTTAAATTTCGCAGCAGCGTCCTTAAATAATGCATCAAAGTCCTTAAATAACGCAGCAGAGTCCTAAAATACCGCAGCAGAATCCTTAAATAATGCAGCAAAGTCTTTAAATAATGCAGCAGAGTGCTTACATAATGCAGCAGAGTCCTTAAATACCGCAGCAGAGTCATTAAATAATGCAGCAGAGTCCTTAAATAATGCAGCAAATTCATTAAATAATGCACAGAGTCATTAAATAATGCAATAAAGTCCTTAAATAAAATTCAGCAACACCCTTAATAATGCAGCTGAGTCCTTAAATAATTCAGCAAATTCCTTAAATAATGCAGCAGAGTCCTTAAATACCGCAGCAGCGTCCTTAAATAATGCAACAAAGTACTTAAATAATGCAGCAGAGTCCTTAAATAATGCAACAAAGTCCTTAAATAATGCAGCAGAGTCCTTAAATAATGCAACAAACTCATTAAATAATGCAGCAAAGTACTTAAATAATGCAGCAAATTCCTTAAATAATGCAACAGAATCCTTAAATAATGCAATAAAGTCCTTAAATAATGCAGCAGAGTCCTTAAATAATGCAAAAAATTCCTTAAATAATGCATCAGAATCCTTAAATAATGCAACAAAGTCCTTAAATACTGCAGCAACGTCCTTAATAATGCAGCAGAGTCCTTAAATAATGCAGCAAATTCCTTAAATAATGCAGCAGAGGCCTTAAATACCGAAGCAGCGTCCTTAAATAATGCAGCAAAGTCCTTAAATAATGCAGAAGAGTCCTTAAATAATGCAACAAAGTCCTTAAATAATGCAGCAGAGTCTTTAAATAATGCAGCAGAGTGCTTACATAATGCAGCAGAGTCCTTAAATATCGCAGCAGAGTCATTAAATAATGCAGCAGAGTCCTTAAATAATGCAGCAAATTCATTAAATAATGCACAGAGTCATTAAATAATGCAATAAAGTCCTTAAATAAAATTCAGCAACACCCTTAATAATGCAGCTGAGTCCTTAAATAATTCAGCAAAGTCCTTAAATAATGCAGCAGAGTCCTTAAATACCGCAGCAGCGTCCTTAAATAATGCAACAAAGTACTTAAATAATGCAGCAGAGTCCTTAAATAATGCAACAAAGTCCTTAAATAATGCAGCAGAGTCCTTAAATAATGCAACAAACTCATTAAATAATGCAGCAAAGTACTTAAATAATGCAGCAAATTCCTTAAATAATGCAACAGAATCCTTAAATAATGCAATAATTTCCTTAAATAATGCAGCAACATCCTTAATATTGCAGCAGAGTCCTTAAATAATGCAGCAAAGTCCTTAAATAATGCAGCAGAGGCCTTAAATACTGCAGCAGCATCCTTAAATAATGCAGCAGAGTCCTTAAATAATGCAGCAGAGTCCTTAAATAATGCAACAAAGTCCTTAAATAATGCAGCAGATTCCTTAAATTTCGCAGCAGCGTCCTTAAATAATACATCAAAGTCCTTAAATAATGCAGCAGAGTCCTAAACTACCGCAGCAGAGTCCTTAAATAATGCAGCAAAGTCCTTAAATAATGCAGCAGAGTGCTTACATAATGCAGCAGAGTCCTTATATACCGCAGCAGAGTCATTAAATAATGCAGCAGAGTCCTAAAATAGCGCTGCAGAGTCATTAAATAATACAGCAGAGTCCTTAAATAATGCAGCAAATTTCTTAAATAATGCACAGAGTCCTTAAATAATGCAATAAAGTCCTTAAATAAAATGCAGCAACGCCCTTAATAATGCAGCTGAGTCCTTAAATAATGCAGCAAAGTCCTTAAATAATGCAGCAGAGTCCTTAAATACC
Organism: Phyllobates terribilis; assembly: GCF_046119375.1. Classification (NCBI taxonomy): domain Eukaryota; kingdom Metazoa; phylum Chordata; class Amphibia; order Anura; family Dendrobatidae; genus Phyllobates; species Phyllobates terribilis. The sequence goes on along the minus strand of NW_027363072.1, from coordinate 1,053,037 downwards.
GCAGCAGCGTCTTTAAATAATGCAACAAAGTCCTTAAATAATGCAGCAGAGTCCTTAAATAATGCAACAAAGTCCTTAAATAATGCAGCAGAGTCCTTAAATAATGCAACAAACTCATTAAATAATGCAGCAAAGTACTTAAATATTGCAGCAAATTCCTTAAATAATGCAGCAGAATCCTTAAATAATGCAATAATTTCCTTAAATAATGCAGCAACATCCTTAATAATGCAGCAGAGTCCTTAAATAATGCAGCAAAGTCCTTAAATAATGCAACAGAGGCCTTAAATACTGCAGCAGCATCCTTAAATAATGCAGCAGAGTCCTTAAATAATGCAGCAGAGTCCTTAAATAATGCAACAAAGTCCTTAAATAAAATGCAGCAACGCCCTTAATAATGCAGCCGAGTCCTTCAATAATGCAGCAAAGTCCTTAAATAATGCAGCAGAGTCCTTAAATACCGCAGCAGCGTCCTTAAATAATGCAAAAAAGTCCTTAAATAATGCAGCAAAGTCCTTAAATAATGCAACAAAGTCCTTAAATAATGCAGCAGAGTCCTTAAATAATGCAACAAACTCCTTAAATAATGCAGCAAAGAACTTAAATAATGCAGCAAATTCCTTAAATAATGCAGCAGAATCCTTAAATAATGCAATAAAGTCCTTAAATAATGCAGCAACGTCCTTAATAATGCAGCAGAGTCCTTAAATAATGCAGCAAAGTCCTTAAATAATGCAGCAGAGGCCTTAAATACTGCAGCAGCATCCTTAAATAATGCAGCAGAGTCCTTAAATAATGCAGCAGAGTCCTTAAATAATGCAACAAAGTCCTTAAATAATGCAGCAGATTCCTTAAATTTCGCAGCAGCGTCCTTAAATAATACATCAAAGTCCTTAAATAATGCAGCAGAGTCCTAAACTACCGCAGCAGAGTCCTTAAATAATGCAGCAAAGTCCTTAAATAATGCAGCAGAGTGCTTACATAATGCAGCAGAGTCCTTATATACCGCAGCAGAGTCATTAAATAATGCAGCAGAGTCCTAAAATAGCGCTGCAGAGTCATTAAATAATACAGCAGAGTCCTTAAATAATGCAGCAAATTTCTTAAATAATGCACAGAGTCCTTAAATAATGCAATAAAGTCCTTAAATAAAATGCAGCAACGCCCTTAATAATGCAGCTGAGTCCTTAAATAATGCAGCAAAGTCCTTAAATAATGCAGCAGAGTCCTTACATACCGCAGCAGCGTCTTTAAATAATGCAACAAAGTCCTTAAATAATGCAGCAGAGTCCTTAAATAATGCAACAAAGTCCTTAAATAATGCAACAGAGTCCTTAAATAATGCAACAAACTCATTAAATAATGCAGCAAAGTACTTAAATATTGCAGCAAATTCCTTAAATAATGCAGCAGAATCCTTAAATAATGCAATAATTTCCTTAAATAATGCAGCAACATCCTTAATAATGCAGCAGAGTCCTTAAATAATGCAGCAAAGTCCTTAAATAATGCAACAGAGGCCTTAAATACTGCAGCAGCATCCTTAAATAATGCAGCAGAGTCCTTAAATAATGCAGCAGAGTCCTTAAATAATGCAACAAAGTCCTTAAATAATGCAGCAGAGTCCTTAAATAATGCAACAAACTCCTTAAATAATGCAGCAAAGAACTTAAATAATGCAGCAAATTCCTTAAATAATGCAGCAGAATCCTTAAATAATGCAATAAAGTCCTTAAATAATGCAGCAACGTCCTTAATAATGCAGCAGAGTCCTTAAATAATGCAACAAAGTCCTTAAATAATGCAGCAGAGTCCTTAAATAATGCAACAAACTCATTAAATAATGCAGCAAAGTACTTAAATAATGCAGCAAATTCCTTAAATAATGCAACAGAATCCTTAAATAATGCAATAAAGTCCTTAAATAATGCAGCAGAGTCCTTAAATAATGCAAAAAATTCCTTAAATAATGCATCAGAATCCTTAAATAATGCAACAAAGTCCTTAAATACTGCAGCAACGTCCTTAATAATGCAGCAGAGTCCTTAAATAATGCAGCAAATTCCTTAAATAATGCAGCAGAGGCCTTAAATACCGAAGCAGCGTCCTTAAATAATGCAGCAAAGTCCTTAAATAATGCAGAAGAGTCCTTAAATAATGCAACAAAGTCCTTAAATAATGCAGCAGAGTCTTTAAATAATGCAGCAGAGTGCTTACATAATGCAGCAGAGTCCTTAAATATCGCAGCAGAGTCATTAAATAATGCAGCAGAGTCCTTAAATAATGCAGCAAATTCATTAAATAATGCACAGAGTCATTAAATAATGCAATAAAGTCCTTAAATAAAATTCAGCAACACCCTTAATAATGCAGCTGAGTCCTTAAATAATTCAGCAAAGTCCTTAAATAATGCAGCAGAGTCCTTAAATACCGCAGCAGCGTCCTTAAATAATGCAACAAAGTACTTAAATAATGCAGCAGAGTCCTTAAATAATGCAACAAAGTCCTTAAATAATGCAGCAGAGTCCTTAAATAATGCAACAAACTCATTAAATAATGCAGCAAAGTACTTAAATAATGCAGCAAATTCCTTAAATAATGCAACAGAATCCTTAAATAATGCAATAATTTCCTTAAATAATGCAGCAACATCCTTAATATTGCAGCAGAGTCCTTAAATAATGCAGCAAAGTCCTTAAATAATGCAGCAGAGGCCTTAAATACTGCAGCAGCATCCTTAAATAATGCAGCAGAGTCCTTAAATAATGCAGCAGAGTCCTTAAATAATGCAACAAAGTCCTTAAATAATGCAGCAGATTCCTTAAATTTCGCAGCAGCGTCCTTAAATAATACATCAAAGTCCTTAAATAATGCAGCAGAGTCCTAAACTACCGCAGCAGAGTCCTTAAATAATGCAGCAAAGTCCTTAAATAATGCAGCAGAGTGCTTACATAATGCAGCAGAGTCCTTATATACCGCAGCAGAGTCATTAAATAATGCAGCAGAGTCCTAAAATAGCGCTGCAGAGTCATTAAATAATACAGCAGAGTCCTTAAATAATGCAGCAAATTTCTTAAATAATGCACAGAGTCCTTAAATAATGCAATAAAGTCCTTAAATAAAATGCAGCAACGCCCTTAATAATGCAGCTGAGTCCTTAAATAATGCAGCAAAGTCCTTAAATAATGCAGCAGAGTCCTTAAATACCGCAGCAGCGTCTTTAAATAATGCAACAAAGTCCTTAAATAATGCAGCAGAGTCCTTAAATAATGCAACAAAGTCCTTAAATAATGCAGCAGAGTCCTTAAATAATGCAACAAACTCATTAAATAATGCAGCAAAGTACTTAAATATTGCAGCAAATTCCTTAAATAATGCAGCAGAATCCTTAAATAATGCAATAATTTCCTTAAATAATGCAGCAACATCCTTAATAATGCAGCAGAGTCCTTAAATAATGCAGCAAAGTCCTTAAATAATGCAACAGAGGCCTTAAATACTGCAGCAGCATCCTTAAATAATGCAGCAGAGTCCTTAAATAATGCAGCAGAGTCCTTAAATAATGCAACAAAGTCCTTAAATAAAATGCAGCAACGCCCTTAATAATGCAGCCGAGTCCTTCAATAATGCAGCAAAGTCCTTAAATAATGCAGCAGAGTCCTTAAATACCGCAGCAGCGTCCTTAAATAATGCAAAAAAGTCCTTAAATAATGCAGCAAAGTCCTTAAATAATGCAACAAAGTCCTTAAATAATGCAGCAGAGTCCTTAAATAATGCAACAAACTCCTTAAATAATGCAGCAAAGAACTTAAATAATGCAGCAAATTCCTTAAATAATGCAGCAGAATCCTTAAATAATGCAATAAAGTCCTTAAATAATGCAGCAACGTCCTTAATAATGCAGCAGAGTCCTTAAATAATGCAGCAAAGTCCTTAAATAATGCAGCAGAGGCCTTAAATACTGCAGCAGCATCCTTAAATAATGCAGCAGAGTCCTTAAATAATGCAGCAGAGTCCTTAAATAATGCAACAAAGTCCTTAAATAATGCAGCAGATTCCTTAAATTTCGCAGCAGCGTCCTTAAATAATACATCAAAGTCCTTAAATAATGCAGCAGAGTCCTAAACTACCGCAGCAGAGTCCTTAAATAATGCAGCAAAGTCCTTAAATAATGCAGCAGAGTGCTTACATAATGCAGCAGAGTCCTTATATACCGCAGCAGAGTCATTAAATAATGCAGCAGAGTCCTAAAATAGCGCTGCAGAGTCATTAAATAATACAGCAGAGTCCTTAAATAATGCAGCAAATTTCTTAAATAATGCACAGAGTCCTTAAATAATGCAATAAAGTCCTTAAATAAAATGCAGCAACGCCCTTAATAATGCAGCTGAGTCCTTAAATAATGCAGCAAAGTCCTTAAATAATGCAGCAGAGTCCTTACATACCGCAGCAGCGTCTTTAAATAATGCAACAAAGTCCTTAAATAATGCAGCAGAGTCCTTAAATAATGCAACAAAGTCCTTAAATAATGCAACAGAGTCCTTAAATAATGCAACAAACTCATTAAATAATGCAGCAAAGTACTTAAATATTGCAGCAAATTCCTTAAATAATGCAGCAGAATCCTTAAATAATGCAATAATTTCCTTAAATAATGCAGCAACATCCTTAATAATGCAGCAGAGTCCTTAAATAATGCAGCAAAGTCCTTAAATAATGCAACAGAGGCCTTAAATACTGCAGCAGCATCCTTAAATAATGCAGCAGAGTCCTTAAATAATGCAGCAGAGTCCTTAAATAATGCAACAAAGTCCTTAAATAATGCAGCAGAGTCCTTAAATAATGCAACAAACTCCTTAAATAATGCAGCAAAGAACTTAAATAATGCAGCAAATTCCTTAAATAATGCAGCAGAATCCTTAAATAATGCAATAAAGTCCTTAAATAATGCAGCAACGTCCTTAATAATGCAGCAGAGTCCTTAAATAATGCAGCAAAGTCCTTAAATAATGCAGCGGAGGCCTTAAATACTGCTGCAGCGTCCTTAAATAATGCAGCAGAGTCCTTAAATAATGCAACAAAGTCCTTAAATAATGCAGCAGAGTCCTTAAACAATGCAGCACAGTCCTTAAATAATGCAACAAAGTCCTTGAATAATGCAGCAGATTCCTTAAATGCTGCAGCATCGTCCTTAAATAATGCATGAAAGTCCTTAAATAATGCAGCAGAGTCCTTAAATACTGCAGCAGAGTCCTTAAATAATGCAGCAAAGTCCTTAAATAATGCAGCAGAGTCCTTAAATACCGCAGCAGAGTCATTAAATAATGCATCAAAGTCCTTAAATAATGCAGCAGAGTCCTTAAATAATGCATCAAATTCCTTAAATAATGCAGCAGAATCCTTAAATAATGCAATAAAGTCCTTAAATAATGCAGCAGATTCCTTAAATTCTGCAGCAGCGTCCTTAAATAATGCATCAAAGTCTTTAAATAATGCAGCAGAGTCCTTAAATACTGCAGCAGAGTCCTTAAATAATGAATCAAAGTCCTTAAATGATGCAGCAGAGACCTTAAATACCACAGCAGAGTCATTAAATAATGCAGCAGAGTCCTTAAATAATTCAGCAAAGTCCTTAAATAATGCAGCAGAGTCCTTAAATACCGCAGCAGCGTCCTTAAATAATGCAACAAAGTCCTTAAATAATGCAGCAGAGTCCTTAAATAATGCAACAAAGTCCTTAAATAATGCAGCAGAGTCCTTAAATAATGCAACAAACTCATTAAATAATGCAGCAAAGTACTTAAATAATGCAGCAAATTCCTTAAATAATGCAGCAAATTCCTTAAATAATGCAGCAGAATCCTTAAATATTGCAATAAAGTCCTTAAATAATGCAGCAGAGTCCTTAAATAATGCAAAAAATTCCTTAAATAATGCAGCAGAATCCTTAAATAATGCAATAAAGTCATTAAATAATGCAGCAGAGTCCTTAAATAATGCAACAAAGTCCTTAAATAATGCAGCAGATTCCTTAAATTCTGCAGCAGCGTCCTTAAATAATGCATCAAAGTCCTTAAATAATGCAGCAGAGTCCTTAAATACCACAGCAGAGTCATTAAATAATGCAGCAGAGTCCTTAAATAATGCCGCATATTCCTTAAATAATGCAGCAGAGTCCTTAAATAATGCAATAAAGTCCTTAAATAATGCAGCAGAGTCCTTAAATAATGCAGCAACGTCCTTAATAATGCAGCTGAGTCCTTAAATAATGCAGCAACATCCTTAAATAATGCAGCAGAGTCCTTAAATAATGCAAAAAATTCCTTAAATAATGCAGCAGAATCCTTAAATAATGCAATAAAGTCATTAAATAATGCAGCAGAGTCCTTAAATAATGCAACAAAGTCCTTAAATAATGCAGCAGATTCCTTAAATTCTGCAGCAGCATCCTTAAATAATGCATCAAAGTCCTTAAATAATGCAGCAGAGTCCTTAAATACCACAGCAGAGTCATTAAATAATGCAGCAGAGTCCTTAAATAATGCCGCATATTCCTTAAATAATGCAGCAGAGTCCTTAAATAATGCAATAAAGTCCTTAAATAATGCAGCAGAGTCCTTAAATAATGCAGCAACGTCCTTAATAATGCAGCTGAGTCCTTAAATAATGCAGCAACATCCTTAAATAATGCAGCAGAGTCCTTAAATACTGCATCAGCGTCCTTAAATAATGCAACAAAGTCCTTAAATAATGCAACAAAGTCCTTAAATAATAGAGCAGAGTCCTTAAATAATGCAACAAACTCATTAAATAATGCAGCAAAGTACTTAAATATTGCAGCAAATTCCTTAAATAATGCAGCAGAATCCTTAAATAATGCAATAATTTCCTTAAATAATGCAGCAACATCCTTAATAATGCAGCAGAGTCCTTAAATAATGCAGCAAAGTCCTTAAATAATGCAACAGAGGCCTTAAATACTGCAGCAGCATCCTTAAATAAAGCAGCAGAGTCCTTAAATAATGCAGCAGAGTCCTTAAATAATGCAACAAAGTCCTTAAATAAAATGCAGCAACGCCCTTAATAATGCAGCCGAGTCCTTCAATAATGCAGCAAAGTCCTTAAATAATGCAGCAGAGTCCTTAAATACCGCAGCAGCGTCCTTAAATAATGCAAAAAAGTCCTTAAATAATGCAGCAAAGTCCTTAAATAATGCAACAAAGTCCTTAAATAATGCAGCAGAGTCCTTAAATAATGCAACAAACTCCTTAAATAATGCAGCAAAGAACTTAAATAATGCAGCAAATTCCTTAAATAATGCAGCAGAATCCTTAAATAATGCAATAAAGTCCTTAAATAATGCAGCAACGTCCTTAATAATGCAGCAGAGTCCTTAAATAATGCAGCAAAGTCCTTAAATAATGCAGCGGAGGCCTTAAATACTGCTGCAGCGTCCTTAAATAATGCAGCAGAGTCCTTAAATAATGCAACAAAGTCCTTAAATAATGCAGCAGAGTCCTTAAACAATGCAGCACAGTCCTTAAATAATGCAACAAAGTCCTTGAATAATGCAGCAGATTCCTTAAATGCTGCAGCATCGTCCTTAAATATTGCATGAAAGTCCTTAAATAATGCAGCAGAGTCCTTAAATACTGCAGCAGAGTCCTTAAATAATGCAGCAAAGTCCTTAAATAATGCAGCAGAGTCCTTAAATACCGCAGCAGAGTCATTAAATAATGCATCAAAGTCCTTAAATAATGCAGCAGAGTCCTTAAATAATGCATCAAATTCCTTAAATAATGCAGCAGAATCCTTAAATAATGCAATAAAGTCCTTAAATAATGCAGCAGATTCCTTAAATTCTGCAGCAGCGTCCTTAAATAATGCATCAAAGTCTTTAAATAATGCAGCAGAGTCCTTAAATACTGCAGCAGAGTCCTTAAATAATGAATCAAAGTCCTTAAATGATGCAGCAGAGACCTTAAATACCACAGCAGAGTCATTAAATAATGCAGCAGAGTCCTTAAATAATTCAGCAAAGTCCTTAAATAATGCAGCAGAGTCCTTAAATACCGCAGCAGCGTCCTTAAATAATGCAACAAAGTCCTTAAATAATGCAGCAGAGTCCTTAAATAATGCAACAAAGTCCTTAAATAATGCAGCAGAGTCCTTAAATAATGCAACAAACTCATTAAATAATGCAGCAAAGTACTTAAATAATGCAGCAAATTCCTTAAATAATGCAGCAGAATCCTTAAATATTGCAATAAAGTCCTTAAATAATGCAGCAGAGTCCTTAAATAATGCAAAAAATTCCTTAAATAATGCAGCAGAATCCTTAAATAATGCAATAAAGTCATTAAATAATGCAGCAGAGTCCTTAAATAATGCAACAAAGTCCTTAAATAATGCAGCAGATTCCTTAAATTCTGCAGCAGCGTCCTTAAATAATGCATCAAAGTCCTTAAATAATGCAGCAGAGTCCTTAAATACCACAGCAGAGTCATTAAATAATGCAGCAGAGTCCTTAAATAATGCCGCATATTCCTTAAATAATGCAGCAGAGTCCTTAAATAATGCAATAAAGTCCTTAAATAATGCAGCAGAGTCCTTAAATAATGCAGCAACGTCCTTAATAATGCAGCTGAGTCCTTAAATAATGCAGCAACATCCTTAAATAATGCAGCAGAGTCCTTAAATACTGCATCAGCGTCCTTAAATAATGCAACAAAGTCCTTAAATAATGCAGCAAAGTCCTTAAATAATGCAGCAGAGTCCTTAAATACAGCAGCAGATTCCTTAAATAATTCAGCAAAGTCCTTAAATAATGCAGTAGAGTCCTTAAATAATGCAACAAAGTCATTAAATAATGCAGCAGAGTCCTTAAATAATGCAACAAAGTCCTTAAATAATGCAGCAGAGTCCTTAAATACTGCAGCAGAGACCTTAAATAATGCAGCAAAATCCTTAAATAATGCAGCAGAGTCCTTATATAATGCAGCAGAGTCCTAAAATACCGCAGCAGAGTCCTTAAATAATGCAGCAGAGTCCTTAAATAATGCAGCAAATTCATTAAATAATGCAGCGGAGTCCTTAAATAATGCAACAAAGTCCTTAAATAATGCAGCAGATTCCTTAAATTTCGCAGCAGCGTCCTTAAATAATGCATCAAAGTCCTTAAATAACGCAGCAGAGTCCTAAAATACCGCAGCAGAATCCTTAAATAATGCAGCAAAGTCTTTAAATAATGCAGCAGAGTGCTTACATAATGCAGCAGAGTCCTTAAATACCGCAGCAGAGTCATTAAATAATGCAGCAGAGTCCTTAAATAATGCAGCAAATTCATTAAATAATGCACAGAGTCATTAAATAATGCAATAAAGTCCTTAAATAAAATTCAGCAACACCCTTAATAATGCAGCTGAGTCCTTAAATAATTCAGCAAATTCCTTAAATAATGCAGCAGAGTCCTTAAATACCGCAGCAGCGTCCTTAAATAATGCAACAAAGTACTTAAATAATGCAGCAGAGTCCTTAAATAATGCAACAAAGTCCTTAAATAATGCAGCAGAGTCCTTAAATAATGCAACAAACTCATTAAATAATGCAGCAAAGTACTTAAATAATGCAGCAAATTCCTTAAATAATGCAACAGAATCCTTAAATAATGCAATAAAGTCCTTAAATAATGCAGCAGAGTCCTTAAATAATGCAAAAAATTCCTTAAATAATGCATCAGAATCCTTAAATAATGCAACAAAGTCCTTAAATACTGCAGCAACGTCCTTAATAATGCAGCAGAGTCCTTAAATAATGCAGCAAATTCCTTAAATAATGCAGCAGAGGCCTTAAATACCGAAGCAGCGTCCTTAAATAATGCAGCAAAGTCCTTAAATAATGCAGAAGAGTCCTTAAATAATGCAACAAAGTCCTTAAATAATGCAGCAGAGTCTTTAAATAATGCAGCAGAGTGCTTACATAATGCAGCAGAGTCCTTAAATATCGCAGCAGAGTCATTAAATAATGCAGCAGAGTCCTTAAATAATGCAGCAAATTCATTAAATAATGCACAGAGTCATTAAATAATGCAATAAAGTCCTTAAATAAAATTCAGCAACACCCTTAATAATGCAGCTGAGTCCTTAAATAATTCAGCAAAGTCCTTAAATAATGCAGCAGAGTCCTTAAATACCGCAGCAGCGTCCTTAAATAATGCAACAAAGTACTTAAATAATGCAGCAGAGTCCTTAAATAATGCAACAAAGTCCTTAAATAATGCAGCAGAGTCCTTAAATAATGCAACAAACTCATTAAATAATGCAGCAAAGTACTTAAATAATGCAGCAAATTCCTTAAATAATGCAACAGAATCCTTAAATAATGCAATAATTTCCTTAAATAATGCAGCAACATCCTTAATATTGCAGCAGAGTCCTTAAATAATGCAGCAAAGTCCTTAAATAATGCAGCAGAGGCCTTAAATACTGCAGCAGCATCCTTAAATAATGCAGCAGAGTCCTTAAATAATGCAGCAGAGTCCTTAAATAATGCAACAAAGTCCTTAAATAATGCAGCAGATTCCTTAAATTTCGCAGCAGCGTCCTTAAATAATACATCAAAGTCCTTAAATAATGCAGCAGAGTCCTAAACTACCGCAGCAGAGTCCTTAAATAATGCAGCAAAGTCCTTAAATAATGCAGCAGAGTGCTTACATAATGCAGCAGAGTCCTTATATACCGCAGCAGAGTCATTAAATAATGCAGCAGAGTCCTAAAATAGCGCTGCAGAGTCATTAAATAATACAGCAGAGTCCTTAAATAATGCAGCAAATTTCTTAAATAATGCACAGAGTCCTTAAATAATGCAATAAAGTCCTTAAATAAAATGCAGCAACGCCCTTAATAATGCAGCTGAGTCCTTAAATAATGCAGCAAAGTCCTTAAATAATGCAGCAGAGTCCTTAAATACCGCAGCAGCGTCTTTAAATAATGCAACAAAGTCCTTAAATAATGCAGCAGAGTCCTTAAATAATGCAACAAAGTCCTTAAATAATGCAGCAGAGTCCTTAAATAATGCAACAAACTCATTAAATAATGCAGCAAAGTACTTAAATATTGCAGCAAATTCCTTAAATAATGCAGCAGAATCCTTAAATAATGCAATAATTTCCTTAAATAATGCAGCAACATCCTTAATAATGCAGCAGAGTCCTTAAATAATGCAGCAAAGTCCTTAAATAATGCAACAGAGGCCTTAAATACTGCAGCAGCATCCTTAAATAATGCAGCAGAGTCCTTAAATAATGCAGCAGAGTCCTTAAATAATGCAACAAAGTCCTTAAATAAAATGCAGCAACGCCCTTAATAATGCAGCCGAGTCCTTCAATAATGCAGCAAAGTCCTTAAATAATGCAGCAGAGTCCTTAAATACCGCAGCAGCGTCCTTAAATAATGCAAAAAAGTCCTTAAATAATGCAGCAAAGTCCTTAAATAATGCAACAAAGTCCTTAAATAATGCAGCAGAGTCCTTAAATAATGCAACAAACTCCTTAAATAATGCAGCAAAGAACTTAAATAATGCAGCAAATTCCTTAAATAATGCAGCAGAATCCTTAAATAATGCAATAAAGTCCTTAAATAATGCAGCAACGTCCTTAATAATGCAGCAGAGTCCTTAAATAATGCAGCAAAGTCCTTAAATAATGCAGCAGAGGCCTTAAATACTGCAGCAGCATCCTTAAATAATGCAGCAGAGTCCTTAAATAATGCAGCAGAGTCCTTAAATAATGCAACAAAGTCCTTAAATAATGCAGCAGATTCCTTAAATTTCGCAGCAGCGTCCTTAAATAATACATCAAAGTCCTTAAATAATGCAGCAGAGTCCTAAACTACCGCAGCAGAGTCCTTAAATAATGCAGCAAAGTCCTTAAATAATGCAGCAGAGTGCTTACATAATGCAGCAGAGTCCTTATATACCGCAGCAGAGTCATTAAATAATGCAGCAGAGTCCTAAAATAGCGCTGCAGAGTCATTAAATAATACAGCAGAGTCCTTAAATAATGCAGCAAATTTCTTAAATAATGCACAGAGTCCTTAAATAATGCAATAAAGTCCTTAAATAAAATGCAGCAACGCCCTTAATAATGCAGCTGAGTCCTTAAATAATGCAGCAAAGTCCTTAAATAATGCAGCAGAGTCCTTACATACCGCAGCAGCGTCTTTAAATAATGCAACAAAGTCCTTAAATAATGCAGCAGAGTCCTTAAATAATGCAACAAAGTCCTTAAATAATGCAACAGAGTCCTTAAATAATGCAACAAACTCATTAAATAATGCAGCAAAGTACTTAAATATTGCAGCAAATTCCTTAAATAATGCAGCAGAATCCTTAAATAATGCAATAATTTCCTTAAATAATGCAGCAACATCCTTAATAATGCAGCAGAGTCCTTAAATAATGCAGCAAAGTCCTTAAATAATGCAACAGAGGCCTTAAATACTGCAGCAGCATCCTTAAATAATGCAGCAGAGTCCTTAAATAATGCAGCAGAGTCCTTAAATAATGCAACAAAGTCCTTAAATAATGCAGCAGAGTCCTTAAATAATGCAACAAACTCCTTAAATAATGCAGCAAAGAACTTAAATAATGCAGCAAATTCCTTAAATAATGCAGCAGAATCCTTAAATAATGCAATAAAGTCCTTAAATAATGCAGCAACGTCCTTAATAATGCAGCAGAGTCCTTAAATAATGCAGCAAAGTCCTTAAATAATGCAGCGGAGGCCTTAAATACTGCTGCAGCGTCCTTAAATAATGCAGCAGAGTCCTTAAATAATGCAACAAAGTCCTTAAATAATGCAGCAGAGTCCTTAAACAATGCAGCACAGTCCTTAAATAATGCAACAAAGTCCTTGAATAATGCAGCAGATTCCTTAAATGCTGCAGCATCGTCCTTAAATAATGCATGAAAGTCCTTAAATAATGCAGCAGAGTCCTTAAATACTGCAGCAGAGTCCTTAAATAATGCAGCAAAGTCCTTAAATAATGCAGCAGAGTCCTTAAATACCGCAGCAGAGTCATTAAATAATGCATCAAAGTCCTTAAATAATGCAGCAGAGTCCTTAAATAATGCATCAAATTCCTTAAATAATGCAGCAGAATCCTTAAATAATGCAATAAAGTCCTTAAATAATGCAGCAGATTCCTTAAATTCTGCAGCAGCGTCCTTAAATAATGCATCAAAGTCTTTAAATAATGCAGCAGAGTCCTTAAATACTGCAGCAGAGTCCTTAAATAATGAATCAAAGTCCTTAAATGATGCAGCAGAGACCTTAAATACCACAGCAGAGTCATTAAATAATGCAGCAGAGTCCTTAAATAATTCAGCAAAGTCCTTAAATAATGCAGCAGAGTCCTTAAATACCGCAGCAGCGTCCTTAAATAATGCAACAAAGTCCTTAAATAATGCAGCAGAGTCCTTAAATAATGCAACAAAGTCCTTAAATAATGCAGCAGAGTCCTTAAATAATGCAACAAACTCATTAAATAATGCAGCAAAGTACTTAAATAATGCAGCAAATTCCTTAAATAATGCAGCAAATTCCTTAAATAATGCAGCAGAATCCTTAAATATTGCAATAAAGTCCTTAAATAATGCAGCAGAGTCCTTAAATAATGCAAAAAATTCCTTAAATAATGCAGCAGAATCCTTAAATAATGCAATAAAGTCATTAAATAATGCAGCAGAGTCCTTAAATAATGCAACAAAGTCCTTAAATAATGCAGCAGATTCCTTAAATTCTGCAGCAGCGTCCTTAAATAATGCATCAAAGTCCTTAAATAATGCAGCAGAGTCCTTAAATACCACAGCAGAGTCATTAAATAATGCAGCAGAGTCCTTAAATAATGCCGCATATTCCTTAAATAATGCAGCAGAGTCCTTAAATAATGCAATAAAGTCCTTAAATAATGCAGCAGAGTCCTTAAATAATGCAGCAACGTCCTTAATAATGCAGCTGAGTCCTTAAATAATGCAGCAACATCCTTAAATAATGCAGCAGAGTCCTTAAATACTGCATCAGCGTCCTTAAATAATGCAACAAAGTCCTTAAATAATGCAACAAAGTCCTTAAATAATAGAGCAGAGTCCTTAAATAATGCAACAAACTCATTAAATAATGCAGCAAAGTACTTAAATATTGCAGCAAATTCCTTAAATAATGCAGCAGAATCCTTAAATAATGCAATAATTTCCTTAAATAATGCAGCAACATCCTTAATAATGCAGCAGAGTCCTTAAATAATGCAGCAAAGTCCTTAAATAATGCAACAGAGGCCTTAAATACTGCAGCAGCATCCTTAAATAATGCAGCAGAGTCCTTAAATAATGCAGCAGAGTCCTTAAATAATGCAACAAAGTCCTTAAATAAAATGCAGCAACGCCCTTAATAATGCAGCCGAGTCCTTCAATAATGCAGCAAAGTCCTTAAATAATGCAGCAGAGTCCTTAAATAATGCAACAAAGTCCTTAAATAATGCAGCAGAGTCCTTAAATAATGCAAAAAAGTCCTTAAATAATGCAGCAAAGTCCTTAAATAATGCAACAAAGTCCTTAAATAATGCAGCAGAGTCCTTAAATAATGCAACAAACTCCTTAAATAATGCAGCAAAGAACTTAAATAATGCAGCAAATTCCTTAAATAATGCAGCAGAATCCTTAAATAATGCAATAAAGTCCTTAAATAATGCAGCAACGTCCTTAATAATGCAGCAGAGTCCTTAAATAATGCAGCAAAGTCCTTAAATAATGCAGCGGAGGCCTTAAATACTGCTGCAGCGTCCTTAAATAATGCAGCAGAGTCCTTAAATAATGCAACAAAGTCCTTAAATAATGCAGCAGAGTCCTTAAACAATGCAGCACAGTCCTTAAATAATGCAACAAAGTCCTTGAATAATGCAGCAGATTCCTTAAATGCTGCAGCATCGTCCTTAAATAATGCATGAAAGTCCTTAAATAATGCAGCAGAGTCCTTAAATACTGCAGCAGAGTCCTTAAATAATGCAGCAAAGTCCTTAAATAATGCAGCAGAGTCCTTAAATACCACAGCAGAGTCATTAAATAATGCATCAAAGTCCTTAAATAATGCAGCAGAGTCCTTAAATAATGCATCAAATTCCTTAAATAATGCAGCAGAATCCTTAAATAATGCAATAAAGTCCTTAAATAATGCAGCAGATTCCTTAAATTCTGCAGCAGCGTCCTTAAATAATGCATCAAAGTCTTTAAATAATGCAGCAGAGTCCTTAAATACTGCAGCAGAGTCCTTAAATAATGAATCAAAGTCCTTAAATGATGCAGCAGAGACCTTAAATACCACAGCAGAGTCATTAAATAATGCAGCAGAGTCCTTAAATAATTCAGCAAAGTCCTTAAATAATGCAGCAGAGTCCTTAAATACCGCAGCAGCGTCCTTAAATAATGCAACAAAGTCCTTAAATAATGCAGCAGAGTCCTTAAATAATGCAACAAAGTCCTTAAATAATGCAGCAGAGTCCTTAAATAATGCAACAAACTCATTAAATAATGCAGCAAAGTACTTAAATAATGCAGCAAATTCCTTAAATAATGCAGCAGAATCCTTAAATATTGCAATAAAGTCCTTAAATAATGCAGCAGAGTCCTTAAATAATGCAAAAAATTCCTTAAATAATGCAGCAGAATCCTTAAATAATGCAATAAAGTCATTAAATAATGCAGCAGAGTCCTTAAATAATGCAACAAAGTCCTTAAATAATGCAGCAGATTCCTTAAATTCTGCAGCAGCGTCCTTAAATAATGCATCAAAGTCCTTAAATAATGCAGCAGAGTCCTTAAATACCACAGCAGAGTCATTAAATAATGCAGCAGAGTCCTTAAATAATGCCGCATATTCCTTAAATAATGCAGCAGAGTCCTTAAATAATGCAATAAAGTCCTTAAATAATGCAGCAGAGTCCTTAAATAATGCAGCAACGTCCTTAATAATGCAGCTGAGTCCTTAAATAATGCAGCAACATCCTTAAATAATGCAGCAGAGTCCTTAAATACTGCATCAGCGTCCTTAAATAATGCAACAAAGTCCTTAAATAATGCAGCAAAGTCCTTAAATAATGCAGCAGAGTCCTTAAATACAGCAGCAGATTCCTTAAATAATTCAGCAAAGTCCTTAAATAATGCAGTAGAGTCCTTAAATAATGCAACAAAGTCATTAAATAATGCAGCAGAGTCCTTAAATAATGCAACAAAGTCCTTAAATAATGCAGCAGAGTCCTTAAATACTGCAGCAGAGACCTTAAATAATGCAGCAAAATCCTTAAATAATGCAGCAGAGTCCTTATATAATGCAGCAGAGTCCTAAAATACCGCAGCAGAGTCCTTAAATAATGCAGCAGAGTCCTTAAATAATGCAGCAAATTCATTAAATAATGCAGCGGAGTCCTTAAATAATGCAACAAAGTCCTTAAATAATGCAGCAGATTCCTTAAATTTCGCAGCAGCGTCCTTAAATAATGCATCAAAGTCCTTAAATAACGCAGCAGAGTCCTAAAATACCGCAGCAGAATCCTTAAATAATGCAGCAAAGTCTTTAAATAATGCAGCAGAGTGCTTACATAATGCAGCAGAGTCCTTAAATACCGCAGCAGAGTCATTAAATAATGCAGCAGAGTCCTTAAATAATGCAGCAAATTCATTAAATAATGCACAGAGTCATTAAATAATGCAATAAAGTCCTTAAATAAAATTCAGCAACACCCTTAATAATGCAGCTGAGTCCTTAAATAATTCAGCAAATTCCTTAAATAATGCAGCAGAGTCCTTAAATACCGCAGCAGCGTCCTTAAATAATGCAACAAAGTACTTAAATAATGCAGCAGAGTCCTTAAATAATGCAACAAAGTCCTTAAATAATGCAGCAGAGTCCTTAAATAATGCAACAAACTCATTAAATAATGCAGCAAAGTACTTAAATAATGCAGCAAATTCCTTAAATAATGCAACAGAATCCTTAAATAATGCAATAAAGTCCTTAAATAATGCAGCAGAGTCCTTAAATAATGCAAAAAATTCCTTAAATAATGCATCAGAATCCTTAAATAATGCAACAAAGTCCTTAAATACTGCAGCAACGTCCTTAATAATGCAGCAGAGTCCTTAAATAATGCAGCAAATTCCTTAAATAATGCAGCAGAGGCCTTAAATACCGAAGCAGCGTCCTTAAATAATGCAGCAAAGTCCTTAAATAATGCAGAAGAGTCCTTAAATAATGCAACAAAGTCCTTAAATAATGCAGCAGAGTCTTTAAATAATGCAGCAGAGTGCTTACATAATGCAGCAGAGTCCTTAAATACCGCAGCAGAGTCATTAAATAATGCAGCAGAGTCCTTAAATAATGCAGCAAATTCATTAAATAATGCACAGAGTCATTAAATAATGCAATAAAGTCCTTAAATAAAATTCAGCAACACCCTTAATAATGCAGCTGAGTCCTTAAATAATTCAGCAAAGTCCTTAAATAATGCAGCAGAGTCCTTAAATACCGCAGCAGCGTCCTTAAATAATGCAACAAAGTACTTAAATAATGCAGCAGAGTCCTTAAATAATGCAACAAAGTCCTTAAATAATGCAGCAGAGTCCTTAAATAATGCAACAAACTCATTAAATAATGCAGCAAAGTACTTAAATAATGCAGCAAATTCCTTAAATAATGCAACAGAATCCTTAAATAATGCAATAATTTCCTTAAATAATGCAGCAACATCCTTAATATTGCAGCAGAGTCCTTAAATAATGCAGCAAAGTCCTTAAATAATGCAGCAGAGACCTTAAATACTGCAGCAGCATCCTTAAATAATGCAGCAGAGTCCTTAAATAATGCAGCAGAGTCCTTAAATAATGCAACAAAGTCCTTAAATAATGCAGCAGATTCCTTAAATTTCGCAGCAGCGTCCTTAAATAATACATCAAAGTCCTTAAATAATGCAGCAGAGTCCTAAACTACCGCAGCAGAGTCCTTAAATAATGCAGCAAAGTCCTTAAATAATGCAGCAGAGTGCTTACATAATGCAGCAGAGTCCTTATATACCGCAGCAGAGTCATTAAATAATGCAGCAGAGTCCTAAAATAGCGCTGCAGAGTCATTAAATAATACAGCAGAGTCCTTAAATAATGCAGCAAATTTCTTAAATAATGCACAGAGTCCTTAAATAATGCAAT
This sequence comes from Phyllobates terribilis, assembly GCF_046119375.1. Classification (NCBI taxonomy): domain Eukaryota; kingdom Metazoa; phylum Chordata; class Amphibia; order Anura; family Dendrobatidae; genus Phyllobates; species Phyllobates terribilis. The sequence goes on along the minus strand of NW_027363072.1, from coordinate 1,034,785 downwards.
AAAGTCCTTAAATAAAATGCAGCAACGCCCTTAATAATGCAGCTGAGTCCTTAAATAATGCAGCAAAGTCCTTAAATAATGCAGCAGAGTCCTTAAATACCGCAGCAGCGTCTTTAAATAATGCAACAAAGTCCTTAAATAATGCAGCAGAGTCCTTAAATAATGCAACAAAGTCCTTAAATAATGCAGCAGAGTCCTTAAATAATGCAACAAACTCATTAAATAATGCAGCAAAGTACTTAAATATTGCAGCAAATTCCTTAAATAATGCAGCAGAATCCTTAAATAATGCAATAATTTCCTTAAATAATGCAGCAACATCCTTAATAATGCAGCAGAGTCCTTAAATAATGCAGCAAAGTCCTTAAATAATGCAACAGAGGCCTTAAATACTGCAGCAGCATCCTTAAATAATGCAGCAGAGTCCTTAAATAATGCAGCAGAGTCCTTAAATAATGCAACAAAGTCCTTAAATAAAATGCAGCAACGCCCTTAATAATGCAGCCGAGTCCTTCAATAATGCAGCAAAGTCCTTAAATAATGCAGCAGAGTCCTTAAATACCGCAGCAGCGTCCTTAAATAATGCAAAAAAGTCCTTAAATAATGCAGCAAAGTCCTTAAATAATGCAACAAAGTCCTTAAATAATGCAGCAGAGTCCTTAAATAATGCAACAAACTCCTTAAATAATGCAGCAAAGAACTTAAATAATGCAGCAAATTCCTTAAATAATGCAGCAGAATCCTTAAATAATGCAATAAAGTCCTTAAATAATGCAGCAACGTCCTTAATAATGCAGCAGAGTCCTTAAATAATGCAGCAAAGTCCTTAAATAATGCAGCGGAGGCCTTAAATACTGCTGCAGCGTCCTTAAATAATGCAGCAGAGTCCTTAAATAATGCAACAAAGTCCTTAAATAATGCAGCAGAGTCCTTAAACAATGCAGCACAGTCCTTAAATAATGCAACAAAGTCCTTGAATAATGCAGCAGATTCCTTAAATGCTGCAGCATCGTCCTTAAATATTGCATGAAAGTCCTTAAATAATGCAGCAGAGTCCTTAAATACTGCAGCAGAGTCCTTAAATAATGCAGCAAAGTCCTTAAATAATGCAGCAGAGTCCTTAAATACCGCAGCAGAGTCATTAAATAATGCATCAAAGTCCTTAAATAATGCAGCAGAGTCCTTAAATAATGCATCAAATTCCTTAAATAATGCAGCAGAATCCTTAAATAATGCAATAAAGTCCTTAAATAATGCAGCAGATTCCTTAAATTCTGCAGCAGCGTCCTTAAATAATGCATCAAAGTCTTTAAATAATGCAGCAGAGTCCTTAAATACTGCAGCAGAGTCCTTAAATAATGAATCAAAGTCCTTAAATGATGCAGCAGAGACCTTAAATACCACAGCAGAGTCATTAAATAATGCAGCAGAGTCCTTAAATAATTCAGCAAAGTCCTTAAATAATGCAGCAGAGTCCTTAAATACCGCAGCAGCGTCCTTAAATAATGCAACAAAGTCCTTAAATAATGCAGCAGAGTCCTTAAATAATGCAACAAAGTCCTTAAATAATGCAGCAGAGTCCTTAAATAATGCAACAAACTCATTAAATAATGCAGCAAAGTACTTAAATAATGCAGCAAATTCCTTAAATAATGCAGCAGAATCCTTAAATATTGCAATAAAGTCCTTAAATAATGCAGCAGAGTCCTTAAATAATGCAAAAAATTCCTTAAATAATGCAGCAGAATCCTTAAATAATGCAATAAAGTCATTAAATAATGCAGCAGAGTCCTTAAATAATGCAACAAAGTCCTTAAATAATGCAGCAGATTCCTTAAATTCTGCAGCAGCGTCCTTAAATAATGCATCAAAGTCCTTAAATAATGCAGCAGAGTCCTTAAATACCACAGCAGAGTCATTAAATAATGCAGCAGAGTCCTTAAATAATGCCGCATATTCCTTAAATAATGCAGCAGAGTCCTTAAATAATGCAATAAAGTCCTTAAATAATGCAGCAGAGTCCTTAAATAATGCAGCAACGTCCTTAATAATGCAGCTGAGTCCTTAAATAATGCAGCAACATCCTTAAATAATGCAGCAGAGTCCTTAAATACTGCATCAGCGTCCTTAAATAATGCAACAAAGTCCTTAAATAATGCAGCAAAGTCCTTAAATAATGCAGCAGAGTCCTTAAATACAGCAGCAGATTCCTTAAATAATTCAGCAAAGTCCTTAAATAATGCAGTAGAGTCCTTAAATAATGCAACAAAGTCATTAAATAATGCAGCAGAGTCCTTAAATAATGCAACAAAGTCCTTAAATAATGCAGCAGAGTCCTTAAATACTGCAGCAGAGACCTTAAATAATGCAGCAAAATCCTTAAATAATGCAGCAGAGTCCTTATATAATGCAGCAGAGTCCTAAAATACCGCAGCAGAGTCCTTAAATAATGCAGCAGAGTCCTTAAATAATGCAGCAAATTCATTAAATAATGCAGCGGAGTCCTTAAATAATGCAACAAAGTCCTTAAATAATGCAGCAGATTCCTTAAATTTCGCAGCAGCGTCCTTAAATAATGCATCAAAGTCCTTAAATAACGCAGCAGAGTCCTAAAATACCGCAGCAGAATCCTTAAATAATGCAGCAAAGTCTTTAAATAATGCAGCAGAGTGCTTACATAATGCAGCAGAGTCCTTAAATACCGCAGCAGAGTCATTAAATAATGCAGCAGAGTCCTTAAATAATGCAGCAAATTCATTAAATAATGCACAGAGTCATTAAATAATGCAATAAAGTCCTTAAATAAAATTCAGCAACACCCTTAATAATGCAGCTGAGTCCTTAAATAATTCAGCAAATTCCTTAAATAATGCAGCAGAGTCCTTAAATACCGCAGCAGCGTCCTTAAATAATGCAACAAAGTACTTAAATAATGCAGCAGAGTCCTTAAATAATGCAACAAAGTCCTTAAATAATGCAGCAGAGTCCTTAAATAATGCAACAAACTCATTAAATAATGCAGCAAAGTACTTAAATAATGCAGCAAATTCCTTAAATAATGCAACAGAATCCTTAAATAATGCAATAAAGTCCTTAAATAATGCAGCAGAGTCCTTAAATAATGCAAAAAATTCCTTAAATAATGCATCAGAATCCTTAAATAATGCAACAAAGTCCTTAAATACTGCAGCAACGTCCTTAATAATGCAGCAGAGTCCTTAAATAATGCAGCAAATTCCTTAAATAATGCAGCAGAGGCCTTAAATACCGAAGCAGCGTCCTTAAATAATGCAGCAAAGTCCTTAAATAATGCAGAAGAGTCCTTAAATAATGCAACAAAGTCCTTAAATAATGCAGCAGAGTCTTTAAATAATGCAGCAGAGTGCTTACATAATGCAGCAGAGTCCTTAAATATCGCAGCAGAGTCATTAAATAATGCAGCAGAGTCCTTAAATAATGCAGCAAATTCATTAAATAATGCACAGAGTCATTAAATAATGCAATAAAGTCCTTAAATAAAATTCAGCAACACCCTTAATAATGCAGCTGAGTCCTTAAATAATTCAGCAAAGTCCTTAAATAATGCAGCAGAGTCCTTAAATACCGCAGCAGCGTCCTTAAATAATGCAACAAAGTACTTAAATAATGCAGCAGAGTCCTTAAATAATGCAACAAAGTCCTTAAATAATGCAGCAGAGTCCTTAAATAATGCAACAAACTCATTAAATAATGCAGCAAAGTACTTAAATAATGCAGCAAATTCCTTAAATAATGCAACAGAATCCTTAAATAATGCAATAATTTCCTTAAATAATGCAGCAACATCCTTAATATTGCAGCAGAGTCCTTAAATAATGCAGCAAAGTCCTTAAATAATGCAGCAGAGGCCTTAAATACTGCAGCAGCATCCTTAAATAATGCAGCAGAGTCCTTAAATAATGCAGCAGAGTCCTTAAATAATGCAACAAAGTCCTTAAATAATGCAGCAGATTCCTTAAATTTCGCAGCAGCGTCCTTAAATAATACATCAAAGTCCTTAAATAATGCAGCAGAGTCCTAAACTACCGCAGCAGAGTCCTTAAATAATGCAGCAAAGTCCTTAAATAATGCAGCAGAGTGCTTACATAATGCAGCAGAGTCCTTATATACCGCAGCAGAGTCATTAAATAATGCAGCAGAGTCCTAAAATAGCGCTGCAGAGTCATTAAATAATACAGCAGAGTCCTTAAATAATGCAGCAAATTTCTTAAATAATGCACAGAGTCCTTAAATAATGCAATAAAGTCCTTAAATAAAATGCAGCAACGCCCTTAATAATGCAGCTGAGTCCTTAAATAATGCAGCAAAGTCCTTAAATAATGCAGCAGAGTCCTTAAATACCGCAGCAGCGTCTTTAAATAATGCAACAAAGTCCTTAAATAATGCAGCAGAGTCCTTAAATAATGCAACAAAGTCCTTAAATAATGCAGCAGAGTCCTTAAATAATGCAACAAACTCATTAAATAATGCAGCAAAGTACTTAAATATTGCAGCAAATTCCTTAAATAATGCAGCAGAATCCTTAAATAATGCAATAATTTCCTTAAATAATGCAGCAACATCCTTAATAATGCAGCAGAGTCCTTAAATAATGCAGCAAAGTCCTTAAATAATGCAACAGAGGCCTTAAATACTGCAGCAGCATCCTTAAATAATGCAGCAGAGTCCTTAAATAATGCAGCAGAGTCCTTAAATAATGCAACAAAGTCCTTAAATAAAATGCAGCAACGCCCTTAATAATGCAGCCGAGTCCTTCAATAATGCAGCAAAGTCCTTAAATAATGCAGCAGAGTCCTTAAATACCGCAGCAGCGTCCTTAAATAATGCAAAAAAGTCCTTAAATAATGCAGCAAAGTCCTTAAATAATGCAACAAAGTCCTTAAATAATGCAGCAGAGTCCTTAAATAATGCAACAAACTCCTTAAATAATGCAGCAAAGAACTTAAATAATGCAGCAAATTCCTTAAATAATGCAGCAGAATCCTTAAATAATGCAATAAAGTCCTTAAATAATGCAGCAACGTCCTTAATAATGCAGCAGAGTCCTTAAATAATGCAGCAAAGTCCTTAAATAATGCAGCAGAGGCCTTAAATACTGCAGCAGCATCCTTAAATAATGCAGCAGAGTCCTTAAATAATGCAGCAGAGTCCTTAAATAATGCAACAAAGTCCTTAAATAATGCAGCAGATTCCTTAAATTTCGCAGCAGCGTCCTTAAATAATACATCAAAGTCCTTAAATAATGCAGCAGAGTCCTAAACTACCGCAGCAGAGTCCTTAAATAATGCAGCAAAGTCCTTAAATAATGCAGCAGAGTGCTTACATAATGCAGCAGAGTCCTTATATACCGCAGCAGAGTCATTAAATAATGCAGCAGAGTCCTAAAATAGCGCTGCAGAGTCATTAAATAATACAGCAGAGTCCTTAAATAATGCAGCAAAGTCCTTAAATAATGCAGCGGAGGCCTTAAATACTGCTGCAGCGTCCTTAAATAATGCAGCAGAGTCCTTAAATAATGCAACAAAGTCCTTAAATAATGCAGCAGAGTCCTTAAACAATGCAGCACAGTCCTTAAATAATGCAACAAAGTCCTTGAATAATGCAGCAGATTCCTTAAATGCTGCAGCATCGTCCTTAAATAATGCATGAAAGTCCTTAAATAATGCAGCAGAGTCCTTAAATACTGCAGCAGAGTCCTTAAATAATGCAGCAAAGTCCTTAAATAATGCAGCAGAGTCCTTAAATACCACAGCAGAGTCATTAAATAATGCATCAAAGTCCTTAAATAATGCAGCAGAGTCCTTAAATAATGCATCAAATTCCTTAAATAATGCAGCAGAATCCTTAAATAATGCAATAAAGTCCTTAAATAATGCAGCAGATTCCTTAAATTCTGCAGCAGCGTCCTTAAATAATGCATCAAAGTCTTTAAATAATGCAGCAGAGTCCTTAAATACTGCAGCAGAGTCCTTAAATAATGAATCAAAGTCCTTAAATGATGCAGCAGAGACCTTAAATACCACAGCAGAGTCATTAAATAATGCAGCAGAGTCCTTAAATAATTCAGCAAAGTCCTTAAATAATGCAGCAGAGTCCTTAAATACCGCAGCAGCGTCCTTAAATAATGCAACAAAGTCCTTAAATAATGCAGCAGAGTCCTTAAATAATGCAACAAAGTCCTTAAATAATGCAGCAGAGTCCTTAAATAATGCAACAAACTCATTAAATAATGCAGCAAAGTACTTAAATAATGCAGCAAATTCCTTAAATAATGCAGCAGAATCCTTAAATATTGCAATAAAGTCCTTAAATAATGCAGCAGAGTCCTTAAATAATGCAAAAAATTCCTTAAATAATGCAGCAGAATCCTTAAATAATGCAATAAAGTCATTAAATAATGCAGCAGAGTCCTTAAATAATGCAACAAAGTCCTTAAATAATGCAGCAGATTCCTTAAATTCTGCAGCAGCGTCCTTAAATAATGCATCAAAGTCCTTAAATAATGCAGCAGAGTCCTTAAATACCACAGCAGAGTCATTAAATAATGCAGCAGAGTCCTTAAATAATGCCGCATATTCCTTAAATAATGCAGCAGAGTCCTTAAATAATGCAATAAAGTCCTTAAATAATGCAGCAGAGTCCTTAAATAATGCAGCAACGTCCTTAATAATGCAGCTGAGTCCTTAAATAATGCAGCAACATCCTTAAATAATGCAGCAGAGTCCTTAAATACTGCATCAGCGTCCTTAAATAATGCAACAAAGTCCTTAAATAATGCAGCAAAGTCCTTAAATAATGCAGCAGAGTCCTTAAATACAGCAGCAGATTCCTTAAATAATTCAGCAAAGTCCTTAAATAATGCAGTAGAGTCCTTAAATAATGCAACAAAGTCATTAAATAATGCAGCAGAGTCCTTAAATAATGCAACAAAGTCCTTAAATAATGCAGCAGAGTCCTTAAATACTGCAGCAGAGACCTTAAATAATGCAGCAAAATCCTTAAATAATGCAGCAGAGTCCTTATATAATGCAGCAGAGTCCTAAAATACCGCAGCAGAGTCCTTAAATAATGCAGCAGAGTCCTTAAATAATGCAGCAAATTCATTAAATAATGCAGCGGAGTCCTTAAATAATGCAACAAAGTCCTTAAATAATGCAGCAGATTCCTTAAATTTCGCAGCAGCGTCCTTAAATAATGCATCAAAGTCCTTAAATAACGCAGCAGAGTCCTAAAATACCGCAGCAGAATCCTTAAATAATGCAGCAAAGTCTTTAAATAATGCAGCAGAGTGCTTACATAATGCAGCAGAGTCCTTAAATACCGCAGCAGAGTCATTAAATAATGCAGCAGAGTCCTTAAATAATGCAGCAAATTCATTAAATAATGCACAGAGTCATTAAATAATGCAATAAAGTCCTTAAATAAAATTCAGCAACACCCTTAATAATGCAGCTGAGTCCTTAAATAATTCAGCAAATTCCTTAAATAATGCAGCAGAGTCCTTAAATACCGCAGCAGCGTCCTTAAATAATGCAACAAAGTACTTAAATAATGCAGCAGAGTCCTTAAATAATGCAACAAAGTCCTTAAATAATGCAGCAGAGTCCTTAAATAATGCAACAAACTCATTAAATAATGCAGCAAAGTACTTAAATAATGCAGCAAATTCCTTAAATAATGCAACAGAATCCTTAAATAATGCAATAAAGTCCTTAAATAATGCAGCAGAGTCCTTAAATAATGCAAAAAATTCCTTAAATAATGCATCAGAATCCTTAAATAATGCAACAAAGTCCTTAAATACTGCAGCAACGTCCTTAATAATGCAGCAGAGTCCTTAAATAATGCAGCAAATTCCTTAAATAATGCAGCAGAGGCCTTAAATACCGAAGCAGCGTCCTTAAATAATGCAGCAAAGTCCTTAAATAATGCAGAAGAGTCCTTAAATAATGCAACAAAGTCCTTAAATAATGCAGCAGAGTCTTTAAATAATGCAGCAGAGTGCTTACATAATGCAGCAGAGTCCTTAAATACCGCAGCAGAGTCATTAAATAATGCAGCAGAGTCCTTAAATAATGCAGCAAATTCATTAAATAATGCACAGAGTCATTAAATAATGCAATAAAGTCCTTAAATAAAATTCAGCAACACCCTTAATAATGCAGCTGAGTCCTTAAATAATTCAGCAAAGTCCTTAAATAATGCAGCAGAGTCCTTAAATACCGCAGCAGCGTCCTTAAATAATGCAACAAAGTACTTAAATAATGCAGCAGAGTCCTTAAATAATGCAACAAAGTCCTTAAATAATGCAGCAGAGTCCTTAAATAATGCAACAAACTCATTAAATAATGCAGCAAAGTACTTAAATAATGCAGCAAATTCCTTAAATAATGCAACAGAATCCTTAAATAATGCAATAATTTCCTTAAATAATGCAGCAACATCCTTAATATTGCAGCAGAGTCCTTAAATAATGCAGCAAAGTCCTTAAATAATGCAGCAGAGGCCTTAAATACTGCAGCAGCATCCTTAAATAATGCAGCAGAGTCCTTAAATAATGCAGCAGAGTCCTTAAATAATGCAACAAAGTCCTTAAATAATGCAGCAGATTCCTTAAATTTCGCAGCAGCGTCCTTAAATAATACATCAAAGTCCTTAAATAATGCAGCAGAGTCCTAAACTACCGCAGCAGAGTCCTTAAATAATGCAGCAAAGTCCTTAAATAATGCAGCAGAGTGCTTACATAATGCAGCAGAGTCCTTATATACCGCAGCAGAGTCATTAAATAATGCAGCAGAGTCCTAAAATAGCGCTGCAGAGTCATTAAATAATACAGCAGAGTCCTTAAATAATGCAGCAAATTTCTTAAATAATGCACAGAGTCCTTAAATAATGCAATAAAGTCCTTAAATAAAATGCAGCAACGCCCTTAATAATGCAGCTGAGTCCTTAAATAATGCAGCAAAGTCCTTAAATAATGCAGCAGAGTCCTTAAATACCGCAGCAGCGTCTTTAAATAATGCAACAAAGTCCTTAAATAATGCAGCAGAGTCCTTAAATAATGCAACAAAGTCCTTAAATAATGCAGCAGAGTCCTTAAATAATGCAACAAACTCATTAAATAATGCAGCAAAGTACTTAAATATTGCAGCAAATTCCTTAAATAATGCAGCAGAATCCTTAAATAATGCAATAATTTCCTTAAATAATGCAGCAACATCCTTAATAATGCAGCAGAGTCCTTAAATAATGCAGCAAAGTCCTTAAATAATGCAACAGAGGCCTTAAATACTGCAGCAGCATCCTTAAATAATGCAGCAGAGTCCTTAAATAATGCAGCAGAGTCCTTAAATAATGCAACAAAGTCCTTAAATAAAATGCAGCAACGCCCTTAATAATGCAGCCGAGTCCTTCAATAATGCAGCAAAGTCCTTAAATAATGCAGCAGAGTCCTTAAATACCGCAGCAGCGTCCTTAAATAATGCAAAAAAGTCCTTAAATAATGCAGCAAAGTCCTTAAATAATGCAACAAAGTCCTTAAATAATGCAGCAGAGTCCTTAAATAATGCAACAAACTCCTTAAATAATGCAGCAAAGAACTTAAATAATGCAGCAAATTCCTTAAATAATGCAGCAGAATCCTTAAATAATGCAATAAAGTCCTTAAATAATGCAGCAACGTCCTTAATAATGCAGCAGAGTCCTTAAATAATGCAGCAAAGTCCTTAAATAATGCAGCGGAGGCCTTAAATACTGCTGCAGCGTCCTTAAATAATGCAGCAGAGTCCTTAAATAATGCAACAAAGTCCTTAAATAATGCAGCAGAGTCCTTAAACAATGCAGCACAGTCCTTAAATAATGCAACAAAGTCCTTGAATAATGCAGCAGATTCCTTAAATGCTGCAGCATCGTCCTTAAATATTGCATGAAAGTCCTTAAATAATGCAGCAGAGTCCTTAAATACTGCAGCAGAGTCCTTAAATAATGCAGCAAAGTCCTTAAATAATGCAGCAGAGTCCTTAAATACCGCAGCAGAGTCATTAAATAATGCATCAAAGTCCTTAAATAATGCAGCAGAGTCCTTAAATAATGCATCAAATTCCTTAAATAATGCAGCAGAATCCTTAAATAATGCAATAAAGTCCTTAAATAATGCAGCAGATTCCTTAAATTCTGCAGCAGCGTCCTTAAATAATGCATCAAAGTCTTTAAATAATGCAGCAGAGTCCTTAAATACTGCAGCAGAGTCCTTAAATAATGAATCAAAGTCCTTAAATGATGCAGCAGAGACCTTAAATACCACAGCAGAGTCATTAAATAATGCAGCAGAGTCCTTAAATAATTCAGCAAAGTCCTTAAATAATGCAGCAGAGTCCTTAAATACCGCAGCAGCGTCCTTAAATAATGCAACAAAGTCCTTAAATAATGCAGCAGAGTCCTTAAATAATGCAACAAAGTCCTTAAATAATGCAGCAGAGTCCTTAAATAATGCAACAAACTCATTAAATAATGCAGCAAAGTACTTAAATAATGCAGCAAATTCCTTAAATAATGCAGCAGAATCCTTAAATATTGCAATAAAGTCCTTAAATAATGCAGCAGAGTCCTTAAATAATGCAAAAAATTCCTTAAATAATGCAGCAGAATCCTTAAATAATGCAATAAAGTCATTAAATAATGCAGCAGAGTCCTTAAATAATGCAACAAAGTCCTTAAATAATGCAGCAGATTCCTTAAATTCTGCAGCAGCGTCCTTAAATAATGCATCAAAGTCCTTAAATAATGCAGCAGAGTCCTTAAATACCACAGCAGAGTCATTAAATAATGCAGCAGAGTCCTTAAATAATGCCGCATATTCCTTAAATAATGCAGCAGAGTCCTTAAATAATGCAATAAAGTCCTTAAATAATGCAGCAGAGTCCTTAAATAATGCAGCAACGTCCTTAATAATGCAGCTGAGTCCTTAAATAATGCAGCAACATCCTTAAATAATGCAGCAGAGTCCTTAAATACTGCATCAGCGTCCTTAAATAATGCAACAAAGTCCTTAAATAATGCAGCAAAGTCCTTAAATAATGCAGCAGAGTCCTTAAATACAGCAGCAGATTCCTTAAATAATTCAGCAAAGTCCTTAAATAATGCAGTAGAGTCCTTAAATAATGCAACAAAGTCATTAAATAATGCAGCAGAGTCCTTAAATAATGCAACAAAGTCCTTAAATAATGCAGCAGAGTCCTTAAATACTGCAGCAGAGACCTTAAATAATGCAGCAAAATCCTTAAATAATGCAGCAGAGTCCTTATATAATGCAGCAGAGTCCTAAAATACCGCAGCAGAGTCCTTAAATAATGCAGCAGAGTCCTTAAATAATGCAGCAAATTCATTAAATAATGCAGCGGAGTCCTTAAATAATGCAACAAAGTCCTTAAATAATGCAGCAGATTCCTTAAATTTCGCAGCAGCGTCCTTAAATAATGCATCAAAGTCCTTAAATAACGCAGCAGAGTCCTAAAATACCGCAGCAGAATCCTTAAATAATGCAGCAAAGTCTTTAAATAATGCAGCAGAGTGCTTACATAATGCAGCAGAGTCCTTAAATACCGCAGCAGAGTCATTAAATAATGCAGCAGAGTCCTTAAATAATGCAGCAAATTCATTAAATAATGCACAGAGTCATTAAATAATGCAATAAAGTCCTTAAATAAAATTCAGCAACACCCTTAATAATGCAGCTGAGTCCTTAAATAATTCAGCAAATTCCTTAAATAATGCAGCAGAGTCCTTAAATACCGCAGCAGCGTCCTTAAATAATGCAACAAAGTACTTAAATAATGCAGCAGAGTCCTTAAATAATGCAACAAAGTCCTTAAATAATGCAGCAGAGTCCTTAAATAATGCAACAAACTCATTAAATAATGCAGCAAAGTACTTAAATAATGCAGCAAATTCCTTAAATAATGCAACAGAATCCTTAAATAATGCAATAAAGTCCTTAAATAATGCAGCAGAGTCCTTAAATAATGCAAAAAATTCCTTAAATAATGCATCAGAATCCTTAAATAATGCAACAAAGTCCTTAAATACTGCAGCAACGTCCTTAATAATGCAGCAGAGTCCTTAAATAATGCAGCAAATTCCTTAAATAATGCAGCAGAGGCCTTAAATACCGAAGCAGCGTCCTTAAATAATGCAGCAAAGTCCTTAAATAATGCAGAAGAGTCCTTAAATAATGCAACAAAGTCCTTAAATAATGCAGCAGAGTCTTTAAATAATGCAGCAGAGTGCTTACATAATGCAGCAGAGTCCTTAAATATCGCAGCAGAGTCATTAAATAATGCAGCAGAGTCCTTAAATAATGCAGCAAATTCATTAAATAATGCACAGAGTCATTAAATAATGCAATAAAGTCCTTAAATAAAATTCAGCAACACCCTTAATAATGCAGCTGAGTCCTTAAATAATTCAGCAAAGTCCTTAAATAATGCAGCAGAGTCCTTAAATACCGCAGCAGCGTCCTTAAATAATGCAACAAAGTACTTAAATAATGCAGCAGAGTCCTTAAATAATGCAACAAAGTCCTTAAATAATGCAGCAGAGTCCTTAAATAATGCAACAAACTCATTAAATAATGCAGCAAAGTACTTAAATAATGCAGCAAATTCCTTAAATAATGCAACAGAATCCTTAAATAATGCAATAATTTCCTTAAATAATGCAGCAACATCCTTAATATTGCAGCAGAGTCCTTAAATAATGCAGCAAAGTCCTTAAATAATGCAGCAGAGGCCTTAAATACTGCAGCAGCATCCTTAAATAATGCAGCAGAGTCCTTAAATAATGCAGCAGAGTCCTTAAATAATGCAACAAAGTCCTTAAATAATGCAGCAGATTCCTTAAATTTCGCAGCAGCGTCCTTAAATAATACATCAAAGTCCTTAAATAATGCAGCAGAGTCCTAAACTACCGCAGCAGAGTCCTTAAATAATGCAGCAAAGTCCTTAAATAATGCAGCAGAGTGCTTACATAATGCAGCAGAGTCCTTATATACCGCAGCAGAGTCATTAAATAATGCAGCAGAGTCCTAAAATAGCGCTGCAGAGTCATTAAATAATACAGCAGAGTCCTTAAATAATGCAGCAAATTTCTTAAATAATGCACAGAGTCCTTAAATAATGCAATAAAGTCCTTAAATAAAATGCAGCAACGCCCTTAATAATGCAGCTGAGTCCTTAAATAATGCAGCAAAGTCCTTAAATAATGCAGCAGAGTCCTTAAATACCGCAGCAGCGTCTTTAAATAATGCAACAAAGTCCTTAAATAATGCAGCAGAGTCCTTAAATAATGCAACAAAGTCCTTAAATAATGCAGCAGAGTCCTTAAATAATGCAACAAACTCATTAAATAATGCAGCAAAGTACTTAAATATTGCAGCAAATTCCTTAAATAATGCAGCAGAATCCTTAAATAATGCAATAATTTCCTTAAATAATGCAGCAACATCCTTAATAATGCAGCAGAGTCCTTAAATAATGCAGCAAAGTCCTTAAATAATGCAACAGAGGCCTTAAATACTGCAGCAGCATCCTTAAATAATGCAGCAGAGTCCTTAAATAATGCAGCAGAGTCCTTAAATAATGCAACAAAGTCCTTAAATAAAATGCAGCAACGCCCTTAATAATGCAGCCGAGTCCTTCAATAATGCAGCAAAGTCCTTAAATAATGCAGCAGAGTCCTTAAATACCGCAGCAGCGTCCTTAAATAATGCAAAAAAGTCCTTAAATAATGCAGCAAAGTCCTTAAATAATGCAACAAAGTCCTTAAATAATGCAGCAGAGTCCTTAAATAATGCAACAAACTCCTTAAATAATGCAGCAAAGAACTTAAATAATGCAGCAAATTCCTTAAATAATGCAGCAGAATCCTTAAATAATGCAATAAAGTCCTTAAATAATGCAGCAACGTCCTTAATAATGCAGCAGAGTCCTTAAATAATGCAGCAAAGTCCTTAAATAATGCAGCAGAGGCCTTAAATACTGCAGCAGCATCCTTAAATAATGCAGCAGAGTCCTTAAATAATGCAGCAGAGTCCTTAAATAATGCAACAAAGTCCTTAAATAATGCAGCAGATTCCTTAAATTTCGCAGCAGCGTCCTTAAATAATACATCAAAGTCCTTAAATAATGCAGCAGAGTCCTAAACTACCGCAGCAGAGTCCTTAAATAATGCAGCAAAGTCCTTAAATAATGCAGCAGAGTGCTTACATAATGCAGCAGAGTCCTTATATACCGCAGCAGAGTCATTAAATAATGCAGCAGAGTCCTAAAATAGCGCTGCAGAGTCATTAAATAATACAGCAGAGTCCTTAAATAATGCAGCAAAGTCCTTAAATAATGCAGCGGAGGCCTTAAATACTGCTGCAGCGTCCTTAAATAATGCAGCAGAGTCCTTAAATAATGCAACAAAGTCCTTAAATAATGCAGCAGAGTCCTTAAACAATGCAGCACAGTCCTTAAATAATGCAACAAAGTCCTTGAATAATGCAGCAGATTCCTTAAATGCTGCAGCATCGTCCTTAAATAATGCATGAAAGTCCTTAAATAATGCAGCAGAGTCCTTAAATACTGCAGCAGAGTCCTTAAATAATGCAGCAAAGTCCTTAAATAATGCAGCAGAGTCCTTAAATACCACAGCAGAGTCATTAAATAATGCATCAAAGTCCTTAAATAATGCAGCAGAGTCCTTAAATAATGCATCAAATTCCTTAAATAATGCAGCAGAATCCTTAAATAATGCAATAAAGTCCTTAAATAATGCAGCAGATTCCTTAAATTCTGCAGCAGCGTCCTTAAATAATGCATCAAAGTCTTTAAATAATGCAGCAGAGTCCTTAAATACTGCAGCAGAGTCCTTAAATAATGAATCAAAGTCCTTAAATGATGCAGCAGAGACCTTAAATACCACAGCAGAGTCATTAAATAATGCAGCAGAGTCCTTAAATAATTCAGCAAAGTCCTTAAATAATGCACAGAGTCCTTAAATACCGCAGCAGCGTCCTTAAATAATGCAACAAAGTCCTTAAATAATGCAGCAGAGTCCTTAAATAATGCAACAAAGTCCTTAAATAATGCAGCAGAGTCCTTAAATAATGCAACAAACTCATTAAATAATGCAGCAAAGTACTTAAATAATGCAGCAAATTCCTTAAATAATGCAGCAGAATCCTTAAATATTGCAATAAAGTCCTTAAATAATGCAGCAGAGTCCTTAAATAATGCAAAAAATTCCTTAAATAATGCAGCAGAATCCTTAAATAATGCAATAAAGTCATTAAATAATGCAGCAGAGTCCTTAAATAATGCAACAAAGTCCTTAAATAATGCAGCAGATTCCTTAAATTCTGCAGCAGCGTCCTTAAATAATGCATCAAAGTCCTTAAATAATGCAGCAGAGTCCTTAAATACCACAGCAGAGTCATTAAATAATGCAGCAGAGTCCTTAAATAATGCCGCATATTCCTTAAATAATGCAGCAGAGTCCTTAAATAATGCAATAAAGTCCTTAAATAATGCAGCAGAGTCCTTAAATAATGCAGCAACGTCCTTAATAATGCAGCTGAGTCCTTAAATAATGCAGCAACATCCTTAAATAATGCAGCAGAGTCCTTAAATACTGCATCAGCGTCCTTAAATAATGCAACAAAGTCCTTAAATAATGCAGCAAAGTCCTTAAATAATGCAGCAGAGTCCTTAAATACAGCAGCAGATTCCTTAAATAATTCAGCAAAGTCCTTAAATAATGCAGTAGAGTCCTTAAATAATGCAACAAAGTCATTAAATAATGCAGCAGAGTCCTTAAATAATGCAACAAAGTCCTTAAATAATGCAGCAGAGTCCTTAAATACTGCAGCAGAGACCTTAAATAATGCAGCAAAATCCTTAAATAATGCAGCAGAGTCCTTATATAATGCAGCAGAGTCCTAAAATACCGCAGCAGAGTCCTTAAATAATGCAGCAGAGTCCTTAAATAATGCAGCAAATTCATTAAATAATGCAGCGGAGTCCTTAAATAATGCAACAAAGTCCTTAAATAATGCAGCAGATTCCTTAAATTTCGCAGCAGCGTCCTTAAATAATGCATCAAAGTCCTTAAATAACGCAGCAGAGTCCTAAAATACCGCAGCAGAATCCTTAAATAATGCAGCAAAGTCTTTAAATAATGCAGCAGAGTGCTTACATAATGCAGCAGAGTCCTTAAATACCGCAGCAGAGTCATTAAATAATGCAGCAGAGTCCTTAAATAATGCAGCAAATTCATTAAATAATGCACAGAGTCATTAAATAATGCAATAAAGTCCTTAAATAAAATTCAGCAACACCCTTAATAATGCAGCTGAGTCCTTAAATAATTCAGCAAATTCCTTAAATAATGCAGCAGAGTCCTTAAATACCGCAGCAGCGTCCTTAAATAATGCAACAAAGTACTTAAATAATGCAGCAGAGTCCTTAAATAATGCAACAAAGTCCTTAAATAATGCAGCAGAGTCCTTAAATAATGCAACAAACTCATTAAATAATGCAGCAAAGTACTTAAATAATGCAGCAAATTCCTTAAATAATGCAACAGAATCCTTAAATAATGCAATAAAGTCCTTAAATAATGCAGCAGAGTCCTTAAATAATGCAAAAAATTCCTTAAATAATGCATCAGAATCCTTAAATAATGCAACAAAGTCCTTAAATACTGCAGCAACGTCCTTAATAATGCAGCAGAGTCCTTAAATAATGCAGCAAATTCCTTAAATAATGCAGCAGAGGCCTTAAATACCGAAGCAGCGTCCTTAAATAATGCAGCAAAGTCCTTAAATAATGCAGAAGAGTCCTTAAATAATGCAACAAAGTCCTTAAATAATGCAGCAGAGTCTTTAAATAATGCAGCAGAGTGCTTACATAATGCAGCAGAGTCCTTAAATACCGCAGCAGAGTCATTAAATAATGCAGCAGAGTCCTTAAATAATGCAGCAAATTCATTAAATAATGCACAGAGTCATTAAATAATGCAATAAAGTCCTTAAATAAAATTCAGCAACACCCTTAATAATGCAGCTGAGTCCTTAAATAATTCAGCAAAGTCCTTAAATAATGCAGCAGAGTCCTTAAATACCGCAGCAGCGTCCTTAAATAATGCAACAAAGTACTTAAATAATGCAGCAGAGTCCTTAAATAATGCAACAAAGTCCTTAAATAATGCAGCAGAGTCCTTAAATAATGCAACAAACTCATTAAATAATGCAGCAAAGTACTTAAATAATGCAGCAAATTCCTTAAATAATGCAACAGAATCCTTAAATAATGCAATAATTTCCTTAAATAATGCAGCAACATCCTTAATATTGCAGCAGAGTCCTTAAATAATGCAGCAAAGTCCTTAAATAATGCAGCAGAGGCCTTAAATACTGCAGCAGCATCCTTAAATAATGCAGCAGAGTCCTTAAATAATGCAGCAGAGTCCTTAAATAATGCAACAAAGTCCTTAAATAATGCAGCAGATTCCTTAAATTTCGCAGCAGCGTCCTTAAATAATACATCAAAGTCCTTAAATAATGCAGCAGAGTCCTAAACTACCGCAGCAGAGTCCTTAAATAATGCAGCAAAGTC
Source organism: Phyllobates terribilis (assembly GCF_046119375.1). Classification (NCBI taxonomy): domain Eukaryota; kingdom Metazoa; phylum Chordata; class Amphibia; order Anura; family Dendrobatidae; genus Phyllobates; species Phyllobates terribilis. The sequence continues at coordinate 1,017,092 of NW_027363072.1, read as the reverse complement.
CTTAAATAATGCAGCAGAGTGCTTACATAATGCAGCAGAGTCCTTATATACCGCAGCAGAGTCATTAAATAATGCAGCAGAGTCCTAAAATAGCGCTGCAGAGTCATTAAATAATACAGCAGAGTCCTTAAATAATGCAGCAAATTTCTTAAATAATGCACAGAGTCCTTAAATAATGCAATAAAGTCCTTAAATAAAATGCAGCAACGCCCTTAATAATGCAGCTGAGTCCTTAAATAATGCAGCAAAGTCCTTAAATAATGCAGCAGAGTCCTTAAATACCGCAGCAGCGTCTTTAAATAATGCAACAAAGTCCTTAAATAATGCAGCAGAGTCCTTAAATAATGCAACAAAGTCCTTAAATAATGCAGCAGAGTCCTTAAATAATGCAACAAACTCATTAAATAATGCAGCAAAGTACTTAAATATTGCAGCAAATTCCTTAAATAATGCAGCAGAATCCTTAAATAATGCAATAATTTCCTTAAATAATGCAGCAACATCCTTAATAATGCAGCAGAGTCCTTAAATAATGCAGCAAAGTCCTTAAATAATGCAACAGAGGCCTTAAATACTGCAGCAGCATCCTTAAATAATGCAGCAGAGTCCTTAAATAATGCAGCAGAGTCCTTAAATAATGCAACAAAGTCCTTAAATAAAATGCAGCAACGCCCTTAATAATGCAGCCGAGTCCTTCAATAATGCAGCAAAGTCCTTAAATAATGCAGCAGAGTCCTTAAATACCGCAGCAGCGTCCTTAAATAATGCAAAAAAGTCCTTAAATAATGCAGCAAAGTCCTTAAATAATGCAACAAAGTCCTTAAATAATGCAGCAGAGTCCTTAAATAATGCAACAAACTCCTTAAATAATGCAGCAAAGAACTTAAATAATGCAGCAAATTCCTTAAATAATGCAGCAGAATCCTTAAATAATGCAATAAAGTCCTTAAATAATGCAGCAACGTCCTTAATAATGCAGCAGAGTCCTTAAATAATGCAGCAAAGTCCTTAAATAATGCAGCGGAGGCCTTAAATACTGCTGCAGCGTCCTTAAATAATGCAGCAGAGTCCTTAAATAATGCAACAAAGTCCTTAAATAATGCAGCAGAGTCCTTAAACAATGCAGCACAGTCCTTAAATAATGCAACAAAGTCCTTGAATAATGCAGCAGATTCCTTAAATGCTGCAGCATCGTCCTTAAATATTGCATGAAAGTCCTTAAATAATGCAGCAGAGTCCTTAAATACTGCAGCAGAGTCCTTAAATAATGCAGCAAAGTCCTTAAATAATGCAGCAGAGTCCTTAAATACCGCAGCAGAGTCATTAAATAATGCATCAAAGTCCTTAAATAATGCAGCAGAGTCCTTAAATAATGCATCAAATTCCTTAAATAATGCAGCAGAATCCTTAAATAATGCAATAAAGTCCTTAAATAATGCAGCAGATTCCTTAAATTCTGCAGCAGCGTCCTTAAATAATGCATCAAAGTCTTTAAATAATGCAGCAGAGTCCTTAAATACTGCAGCAGAGTCCTTAAATAATGAATCAAAGTCCTTAAATGATGCAGCAGAGACCTTAAATACCACAGCAGAGTCATTAAATAATGCAGCAGAGTCCTTAAATAATTCAGCAAAGTCCTTAAATAATGCAGCAGAGTCCTTAAATACCGCAGCAGCGTCCTTAAATAATGCAACAAAGTCCTTAAATAATGCAGCAGAGTCCTTAAATAATGCAACAAAGTCCTTAAATAATGCAGCAGAGTCCTTAAATAATGCAACAAACTCATTAAATAATGCAGCAAAGTACTTAAATAATGCAGCAAATTCCTTAAATAATGCAGCAGAATCCTTAAATATTGCAATAAAGTCCTTAAATAATGCAGCAGAGTCCTTAAATAATGCAAAAAATTCCTTAAATAATGCAGCAGAATCCTTAAATAATGCAATAAAGTCATTAAATAATGCAGCAGAGTCCTTAAATAATGCAACAAAGTCCTTAAATAATGCAGCAGATTCCTTAAATTCTGCAGCAGCGTCCTTAAATAATGCATCAAAGTCCTTAAATAATGCAGCAGAGTCCTTAAATACCACAGCAGAGTCATTAAATAATGCAGCAGAGTCCTTAAATAATGCCGCATATTCCTTAAATAATGCAGCAGAGTCCTTAAATAATGCAATAAAGTCCTTAAATAATGCAGCAGAGTCCTTAAATAATGCAGCAACGTCCTTAATAATGCAGCTGAGTCCTTAAATAATGCAGCAACATCCTTAAATAATGCAGCAGAGTCCTTAAATACTGCATCAGCGTCCTTAAATAATGCAACAAAGTCCTTAAATAATGCAGCAAAGTCCTTAAATAATGCAGCAGAGTCCTTAAATACAGCAGCAGATTCCTTAAATAATTCAGCAAAGTCCTTAAATAATGCAGTAGAGTCCTTAAATAATGCAACAAAGTCATTAAATAATGCAGCAGAGTCCTTAAATAATGCAACAAAGTCCTTAAATAATGCAGCAGAGTCCTTAAATACTGCAGCAGAGACCTTAAATAATGCAGCAAAATCCTTAAATAATGCAGCAGAGTCCTTATATAATGCAGCAGAGTCCTAAAATACCGCAGCAGAGTCCTTAAATAATGCAGCAGAGTCCTTAAATAATGCAGCAAATTCATTAAATAATGCAGCGGAGTCCTTAAATAATGCAACAAAGTCCTTAAATAATGCAGCAGATTCCTTAAATTTCGCAGCAGCGTCCTTAAATAATGCATCAAAGTCCTTAAATAACGCAGCAGAGTCCTAAAATACCGCAGCAGAATCCTTAAATAATGCAGCAAAGTCTTTAAATAATGCAGCAGAGTGCTTACATAATGCAGCAGAGTCCTTAAATACCGCAGCAGAGTCATTAAATAATGCAGCAGAGTCCTTAAATAATGCAGCAAATTCATTAAATAATGCACAGAGTCATTAAATAATGCAATAAAGTCCTTAAATAAAATTCAGCAACACCCTTAATAATGCAGCTGAGTCCTTAAATAATTCAGCAAATTCCTTAAATAATGCAGCAGAGTCCTTAAATACCGCAGCAGCGTCCTTAAATAATGCAACAAAGTACTTAAATAATGCAGCAGAGTCCTTAAATAATGCAACAAAGTCCTTAAATAATGCAGCAGAGTCCTTAAATAATGCAACAAACTCATTAAATAATGCAGCAAAGTACTTAAATAATGCAGCAAATTCCTTAAATAATGCAACAGAATCCTTAAATAATGCAATAAAGTCCTTAAATAATGCAGCAGAGTCCTTAAATAATGCAAAAAATTCCTTAAATAATGCATCAGAATCCTTAAATAATGCAACAAAGTCCTTAAATACTGCAGCAACGTCCTTAATAATGCAGCAGAGTCCTTAAATAATGCAGCAAATTCCTTAAATAATGCAGCAGAGGCCTTAAATACCGAAGCAGCGTCCTTAAATAATGCAGCAAAGTCCTTAAATAATGCAGAAGAGTCCTTAAATAATGCAACAAAGTCCTTAAATAATGCAGCAGAGTCTTTAAATAATGCAGCAGAGTGCTTACATAATGCAGCAGAGTCCTTAAATATCGCAGCAGAGTCATTAAATAATGCAGCAGAGTCCTTAAATAATGCAGCAAATTCATTAAATAATGCACAGAGTCATTAAATAATGCAATAAAGTCCTTAAATAAAATTCAGCAACACCCTTAATAATGCAGCTGAGTCCTTAAATAATTCAGCAAAGTCCTTAAATAATGCAGCAGAGTCCTTAAATACCGCAGCAGCGTCCTTAAATAATGCAACAAAGTACTTAAATAATGCAGCAGAGTCCTTAAATAATGCAACAAAGTCCTTAAATAATGCAGCAGAGTCCTTAAATAATGCAACAAACTCATTAAATAATGCAGCAAAGTACTTAAATAATGCAGCAAATTCCTTAAATAATGCAACAGAATCCTTAAATAATGCAATAATTTCCTTAAATAATGCAGCAACATCCTTAATATTGCAGCAGAGTCCTTAAATAATGCAGCAAAGTCCTTAAATAATGCAGCAGAGGCCTTAAATACTGCAGCAGCATCCTTAAATAATGCAGCAGAGTCCTTAAATAATGCAGCAGAGTCCTTAAATAATGCAACAAAGTCCTTAAATAATGCAGCAGATTCCTTAAATTTCGCAGCAGCGTCCTTAAATAATACATCAAAGTCCTTAAATAATGCAGCAGAGTCCTAAACTACCGCAGCAGAGTCCTTAAATAATGCAGCAAAGTCCTTAAATAATGCAGCAGAGTGCTTACATAATGCAGCAGAGTCCTTATATACCGCAGCAGAGTCATTAAATAATGCAGCAGAGTCCTAAAATAGCGCTGCAGAGTCATTAAATAATACAGCAGAGTCCTTAAATAATGCAGCAAATTTCTTAAATAATGCACAGAGTCCTTAAATAATGCAATAAAGTCCTTAAATAAAATGCAGCAACGCCCTTAATAATGCAGCTGAGTCCTTAAATAATGCAGCAAAGTCCTTAAATAATGCAGCAGAGTCCTTAAATACCGCAGCAGCGTCTTTAAATAATGCAACAAAGTCCTTAAATAATGCAGCAGAGTCCTTAAATAATGCAACAAAGTCCTTAAATAATGCAGCAGAGTCCTTAAATAATGCAACAAACTCATTAAATAATGCAGCAAAGTACTTAAATATTGCAGCAAATTCCTTAAATAATGCAGCAGAATCCTTAAATAATGCAATAATTTCCTTAAATAATGCAGCAACATCCTTAATAATGCAGCAGAGTCCTTAAATAATGCAGCAAAGTCCTTAAATAATGCAACAGAGGCCTTAAATACTGCAGCAGCATCCTTAAATAATGCAGCAGAGTCCTTAAATAATGCAGCAGAGTCCTTAAATAATGCAACAAAGTCCTTAAATAAAATGCAGCAACGCCCTTAATAATGCAGCCGAGTCCTTCAATAATGCAGCAAAGTCCTTAAATAATGCAGCAGAGTCCTTAAATACCGCAGCAGCGTCCTTAAATAATGCAAAAAAGTCCTTAAATAATGCAGCAAAGTCCTTAAATAATGCAACAAAGTCCTTAAATAATGCAGCAGAGTCCTTAAATAATGCAACAAACTCCTTAAATAATGCAGCAAAGAACTTAAATAATGCAGCAAATTCCTTAAATAATGCAGCAGAATCCTTAAATAATGCAATAAAGTCCTTAAATAATGCAGCAACGTCCTTAATAATGCAGCAGAGTCCTTAAATAATGCAGCAAAGTCCTTAAATAATGCAGCAGAGGCCTTAAATACTGCAGCAGCATCCTTAAATAATGCAGCAGAGTCCTTAAATAATGCAGCAGAGTCCTTAAATAATGCAACAAAGTCCTTAAATAATGCAGCAGATTCCTTAAATTTCGCAGCAGCGTCCTTAAATAATACATCAAAGTCCTTAAATAATGCAGCAGAGTCCTAAACTACCGCAGCAGAGTCCTTAAATAATGCAGCAAAGTCCTTAAATAATGCAGCAGAGTGCTTACATAATGCAGCAGAGTCCTTATATACCGCAGCAGAGTCATTAAATAATGCAGCAGAGTCCTAAAATAGCGCTGCAGAGTCATTAAATAATACAGCAGAGTCCTTAAATAATGCAGCAAAGTCCTTAAATAATGCAGCGGAGGCCTTAAATACTGCTGCAGCGTCCTTAAATAATGCAGCAGAGTCCTTAAATAATGCAACAAAGTCCTTAAATAATGCAGCAGAGTCCTTAAACAATGCAGCACAGTCCTTAAATAATGCAACAAAGTCCTTGAATAATGCAGCAGATTCCTTAAATGCTGCAGCATCGTCCTTAAATAATGCATGAAAGTCCTTAAATAATGCAGCAGAGTCCTTAAATACTGCAGCAGAGTCCTTAAATAATGCAGCAAAGTCCTTAAATAATGCAGCAGAGTCCTTAAATACCACAGCAGAGTCATTAAATAATGCATCAAAGTCCTTAAATAATGCAGCAGAGTCCTTAAATAATGCATCAAATTCCTTAAATAATGCAGCAGAATCCTTAAATAATGCAATAAAGTCCTTAAATAATGCAGCAGATTCCTTAAATTCTGCAGCAGCGTCCTTAAATAATGCATCAAAGTCTTTAAATAATGCAGCAGAGTCCTTAAATACTGCAGCAGAGTCCTTAAATAATGAATCAAAGTCCTTAAATGATGCAGCAGAGACCTTAAATACCACAGCAGAGTCATTAAATAATGCAGCAGAGTCCTTAAATAATTCAGCAAAGTCCTTAAATAATGCAGCAGAGTCCTTAAATACCGCAGCAGCGTCCTTAAATAATGCAACAAAGTCCTTAAATAATGCAGCAGAGTCCTTAAATAATGCAACAAAGTCCTTAAATAATGCAGCAGAGTCCTTAAATAATGCAACAAACTCATTAAATAATGCAGCAAAGTACTTAAATAATGCAGCAAATTCCTTAAATAATGCAGCAGAATCCTTAAATATTGCAATAAAGTCCTTAAATAATGCAGCAGAGTCCTTAAATAATGCAAAAAATTCCTTAAATAATGCAGCAGAATCCTTAAATAATGCAATAAAGTCATTAAATAATGCAGCAGAGTCCTTAAATAATGCAACAAAGTCCTTAAATAATGCAGCAGATTCCTTAAATTCTGCAGCAGCGTCCTTAAATAATGCATCAAAGTCCTTAAATAATGCAGCAGAGTCCTTAAATACCACAGCAGAGTCATTAAATAATGCAGCAGAGTCCTTAAATAATGCCGCATATTCCTTAAATAATGCAGCAGAGTCCTTAAATAATGCAATAAAGTCCTTAAATAATGCAGCAGAGTCCTTAAATAATGCAGCAACGTCCTTAATAATGCAGCTGAGTCCTTAAATAATGCAGCAACATCCTTAAATAATGCAGCAGAGTCCTTAAATACTGCATCAGCGTCCTTAAATAATGCAACAAAGTCCTTAAATAATGCAGCAAAGTCCTTAAATAATGCAGCAGAGTCCTTAAATACAGCAGCAGATTCCTTAAATAATTCAGCAAAGTCCTTAAATAATGCAGTAGAGTCCTTAAATAATGCAACAAACTCCTTAAATAATGCAGCAAAGAACTTAAATAATGCAGCAAATTCCTTAAATAATGCAGCAGAATCCTTAAATAATGCAATAAAGTCCTTAAATAATGCAGCAACGTCCTTAATAATGCAGCAGAGTCCTTAAATAATGCAGCAAAGTCCTTAAATAATGCAGCGGAGGCCTTAAATACTGCTGCAGCGTCCTTAAATAATGCAGCAGAGTCCTTAAATAATGCAACAAAGTCCTTAAATAATGCAGCAGAGTCCTTAAACAATGCAGCACAGTCCTTAAATAATGCAACAAAGTCCTTGAATAATGCAGCAGATTCCTTAAATGCTGCAGCATCGTCCTTAAATAATGCATGAAAGTCCTTAAATAATGCAGCAGAGTCCTTAAATACTGCAGCAGAGTCCTTAAATAATGCAGCAAAGTCCTTAAATAATGCAGCAGAGTCCTTAAATACCGCAGCAGAGTCATTAAATAATGCATCAAAGTCCTTAAATAATGCAGCAGAGTCCTTAAATAATGCATCAAATTCCTTAAATAATGCAGCAGAATCCTTAAATAATGCAATAAAGTCCTTAAATAATGCAGCAGATTCCTTAAATTCTGCAGCAGCGTCCTTAAATAATGCATCAAAGTCTTTAAATAATGCAGCAGAGTCCTTAAATACTGCAGCAGAGTCCTTAAATAATGAATCAAAGTCCTTAAATGATGCAGCAGAGACCTTAAATACCACAGCAGAGTCATTAAATAATGCAGCAGAGTCCTTAAATAATTCAGCAAAGTCCTTAAATAATGCAGCAGAGTCCTTAAATACCGCAGCAGCGTCCTTAAATAATGCAACAAAGTCCTTAAATAATGCAGCAGAGTCCTTAAATAATGCAACAAAGTCCTTAAATAATGCAGCAGAGTCCTTAAATAATGCAACAAACTCATTAAATAATGCAGCAAAGTACTTAAATAATGCAGCAAATTCCTTAAATAATGCAGCAGAATCCTTAAATATTGCAATAAAGTCCTTAAATAATGCAGCAGAGTCCTTAAATAATGCAAAAAATTCCTTAAATAATGCAGCAGAATCCTTAAATAATGCAATAAAGTCATTAAATAATGCAGCAGAGTCCTTAAATAATGCAACAAAGTCCTTAAATAATGCAGCAGATTCCTTAAATTCTGCAGCAGCGTCCTTAAATAATGCATCAAAGTCCTTAAATAATGCAGCAGAGTCCTTAAATACCACAGCAGAGTCATTAAATAATGCAGCAGAGTCCTTAAATAATGCCGCATATTCCTTAAATAATGCAGCAGAGTCCTTAAATAATGCAATAAAGTCCTTAAATAATGCAGCAGAGTCCTTAAATAATGCAGCAACGTCCTTAATAATGCAGCTGAGTCCTTAAATAATGCAGCAACATCCTTAAATAATGCAGCAGAGTCCTTAAATACTGCATCAGCGTCCTTAAATAATGCAACAAAGTCCTTAAATAATGCAGCAAAGTCCTTAAATAATGCAGCAGAGTCCTTAAATACAGCAGCAGATTCCTTAAATAATTCAGCAAAGTCCTTAAATAATGCAGTAGAGTCCTTAAATAATGCAACAAAGTCATTAAATAATGCAGCAGAGTCCTTAAATAATGCAACAAAGTCCTTAAATAATGCAGCAGAGTCCTTAAATACTGCAGCAGAGACCTTAAATAATGCAGCAAAATCCTTAAATAATGCAGCAGAGTCCTTATATAATGCAGCAGAGTCCTAAAATACCGCAGCAGAGTCCTTAAATAATGCAGCAGAGTCCTTAAATAATGCAGCAAATTCATTAAATAATGCAGCGGAGTCCTTAAATAATGCAACAAAGTCCTTAAATAATGCAGCAGATTCCTTAAATTTCGCAGCAGCGTCCTTAAATAATGCATCAAAGTCCTTAAATAACGCAGCAGAGTCCTAAAATACCGCAGCAGAATCCTTAAATAATGCAGCAAAGTCTTTAAATAATGCAGCAGAGTGCTTACATAATGCAGCAGAGTCCTTAAATACCGCAGCAGAGTCATTAAATAATGCAGCAGAGTCCTTAAATAATGCAGCAAATTCATTAAATAATGCACAGAGTCATTAAATAATGCAATAAGTCCTTAAATAAAATTCAGCAACACCCTTAATAATGCAGCTGAGTCCTTAAATAATTCAGCAAATTCCTTAAATAATGCAGCAGAGTCCTTAAATACCGCAACAGCGTCCTTAAATAATGCAACAAAGTACTTAAATAATGCAGCAGAGTCCTTAAATAATGCAACAAAGTCCTTAAATAATGCAGCAGAGTCCTTAAATAATGCAACAAACTCATTAAATAATGCAGCAAAGTACTTAAATAATGCAGCAAATTCCTTAAATAATGCAACAGAATCCTTAAATAATGCAATAAAGTCCTTAAATAATGCAGCAGAGTCCTTAAATAATGCAAAAAATTCCTTAAATAATGCATCAGAATCCTTAAATAATGCAACAAAGTCCTTAAATACTGCAGCAACGTCCTTAATAATGCAGCAGAGTCCTTAAATAATGCAGCAAATTCCTTAAATAATGCAGCAGAGGCCTTAAATACCGAAGCAGCGTCCTTAAATAATGCAGCAAAGTCCTTAAATAATGCAGAAGAGTGCTTAAATAATGCAACAAAGTCCTTAAATAATGCAGCAGAGTCTTTAAATAATGCAGCAGAGTGCTTACATAATGCAGCAGAGTCCTTAAATACCGCAGCAGAGTCATTAAATAATGCAGCAGAGTCCTTAAATAATGCAGCAAATTCATTAAATAATGCACAGAGTCATTAAATAATGCAATAAAGTCCTTAAATAAAATTCAGCAACACCCTTAATAATGCAGCTGAGTCCTTAAATAATTCAGCAAAGTCCTTAAATAATGCAGCAGAGTCCTTAAATACCGCAGCAGCGTCCTTAAATAATGCAACAAAGTACTTAAATAATGCAGCAGAGTCCTTAAATAATGCAACAAAGTCCTTAAATAATGCAGCAGAGTCCTTAAATAATGCAACAAACTCATTAAATAATGCAGCAAAGTACTTAAATAATGCAGCAAATTCCTTAAATAATGCAACAGAATCCTTAAATAATGCAATAATTTCTTTAAATAATGCAGCAACATCCTTAATATTGCAGCAGAGTCCTTAAATAATGCAGCAAAGTCCTTAAATAATGCAGCAGAGGCCTTAAATACTGCAGCAGCATCCTTAAATAATGCAGCAGAGTCCTTAAATAATGCAGCAGAGTCCTTAATTAATGCAACAAAGTCCTTAAATAAAATGCAGCAACGCCCTTAATAATGCAGCCGAGTCCTTCAATAATGCAGCAAAGTCCTTAAATAATGCAGCAGAGTCCTTAAATACCGCAGCAGCGTCCTTAAATAATGCAAAAAAGTCCTTAAATAATGCAGCAAAGTCCTTAAATAATGCAACAAAGTCCTTAAATAATGCAGCAGAGTCCTAAAATAATGCAACAAACTCCTTAAATAATGCAGCAAAGAACTTAAATAATGCAGCAAATTCCTTAAATAATGCAGCAGAATCCTTAAATAATGCAATAAAGTCCTTAAATAATGCAGCAACGTCCTTAATAATGCAGCAGAGTCCTTAAATAATGCAGCAAAGTCCTTAAATAATGCAGCAGAGGCCTTAAATACTGCAGCAGCATCCTTAAATAATGCAGCAGAGTCCTTAAATAATGCAGCAGAGTCCTTAAATAATGCAACAAAGTCCTTAAATAATGCAGCAGATTCCTTAAATTTCGCAGCAGCGTCCTTAAATAATACATCAAAGTCCTTAAATAATGCAGCAGAGTCCTTAAATAATGCAACAAAGTCCTTAAATAATGCAGCAGAGTCTTTAAATAATGCAGCAGAGTGCTTACATAATGCAGCAGAGTCCTTAAATACCGCAGCAGAGTCATTAAATAATGCAGCAGAGTCCTTAAATAATGCAGCAAATTCATTAAATAATGCACAGAGTCATTAAATAATGCAATAAAGTCCTTAAAGAAAATTCAGCAACACCCTTAATAATGCAGCTGAGTCCTTAAATAATTCAGCAAAGTCCTTAAATAATGCAGCAGAGTCCTTAAATACCGCAGCAGCGTCCTTAAATAATGCAACAAAGTACTTAAATAATGCAGCAGAGTCCTTAAATAATGCAACAAAGTCCTTAAATAATGCAGCAGAGTCCTTAAATAATGCAACAAACTCATTAAATAATGCAGCAAAGTACTTAAATAATGCAGCAAATTCCTTAAATAATGCAACAGAATCCTTAAATAATGCAATAATTTCCTTAAATAATGCAGCAACATCCTTAATATTGCAGCAGAGTCCTTAAATAATGCAGCAAAGTCCTTAAATAATGCAGCAGAGGCCTTAAATACTGCAGCAGCATCCTTAAATAATGCAGCAGAGTCCTTAAATAATGCAGCAGAGTCCTTAAATAATGCAACAAAGTCCTTAAATAATGCAGCAGATTCCTTAAATTTCGCAGCAGCGTCCTTAAATAATACATCAAAGTCCTTAAATAATGCAGCAGAGTCCTAAACTACCGCAGCAGAGTCCTTAAATAATGCAGCAAAGTCCTTAAATAATGCAGCAGAGTGCTTACATAATGCAGCAGAGTCCTTATATACCGCAGCAGAGTCATTAAATAATGCAGCAGAGTCCTAAAATAGCGCTGCAGAGTCATTAAATAATACAGCAGAGTCCTTAAATAATGCAGCAAATTTCTTAAATAATGCACAGAGTCCTTAAATAATGCAATAAAGTCCTTAAATAAAATGCAGCAACGCCCTTAATAATGCAGCTGAGTCCTTAAATAATGCAGCAAAGTCCTTAAATAATGCAGCAGAGTCCTTAAATACCGCAGCAGCGTCTTTAAATAATGCAACAAAGTCCTTAAATAATGCAGCAGAGTCCTTAAATAATGCAACAAAGTCCTTAAATAATGCAGCAGAGTCCTTAAATAATGCAACAAACTCATTAAATAATGCAGCAAAGTACTTAAATATTGCAGCAAATTCCTTAAATAATGCAGCAGAATCCATAAATAATGCAATAATTTCCTTAAATAATGCAGCAACATCCTTAATAATGCAGCAGAGTCCTTAAATAATGCAGCAAAGTCCTTAAATAATGCAACAGAGGCCTTAAATACTGCAGCAGCATCCTTAAATAATGCAGCAGAGTCCTTAAATAATGCAGCAGAGTCCTTAAATAATGCAACAAAGTCCTTAAATAAAATGCAGCAACGCCCTTAATAATGCAGCCGAGTCCTTCAATAATGCAGCAAAGTCCTTAAATAATGCAGCAGAGTCCTTAAATACCGCAGCAGCGTCCTTAAATAATGCAAAAAAGTCCTTAAATAATGCAGCAAAGTCCTTAAATAATGCAACAAAGTCCTTAAATAATGCAGCAGAGTCCTTAAATAATGCAACAAACTCCTTAAATAATGCAGCAAAGAACTTAAATAATGCAGCAAATTCCTTAAATAATGCAGCAGAATCCTTAAATAATGCAATAAAGTCCTTAAATAATGCAGCAACGTCCTTAATAATGCAGCAGAGTCCTTAAATAATGCAGCAAAGTCCTTAAATAATGCAGCAGAGGCCTTAAATACTGCAGCAGCATCCTTAAATAATGCAGCAGAGTCCTTAAATAATGCAGCAGAGTCCTTAAATAATGCAACAAAGTCCTTAAATAATGCAGCAGATTCCTTAAATTTCGCAGCACCGTCCTTAAATAATACATCAAAGTCCTTAAATAATGCAGCAGAGTCCTAAACTACCGCAGCAGAGTCCTTAAATAATGCAGCAAAGTCCTTAAATAATGCAGCAGAGTGCTTACATAATGCAGCAGAGTCCTTATATACCGCAGCAGAGTCATTAAATAATGCAGCAGAGTCCTAAAATAGCGCTGCAGAGTCATTAAATAATACAGCAGAGTCCTTAAATAATGCAGCAAATTTCTTAAATAATGCACAGAGTCCTTAAATAATGCAATAAAGTCCTTAAATAAAATGCAGCAACGCCCTTAATAATGCAGCTGAGTCCTTAAATAATGCAGCAAAGTCCTTAAATAATGCAGCAGAGTCCTTAAATACCGCAGCAGCGTCTTTAAATAATGCAACAAAGTCCTTAAATAATGCAGCAGAGTCCTTAAATAATGCAACAAAGTCCTTAAATAATGCAGCAGAGTCCTTAAATAATGCAACAAACTCATTAAATAATGCAGCAAAGTACTTAAATATTGCAGCAAATTCCTTAAATAATGCAGCAGAATCCTTAAATAATGCAATAATTTCCTTAAATAATGCAGCAACATCCTTAATAATGCAGCAGAGTCCTTAAATAATGCAGCAAAGTCCTTAAATAATGCAACAGAGGCCTTAAATACTGCAGCAGCATCCTTAAATAATGCAGCAGAGTCCTTAAATAATGCAGCAGAGTCCTTAAATAATGCAACAAAGTCCTTAAATAAAATGCAGCAACGCCCTTAATAATGCAGCCGAGTCCTTCAATAATGCAGCAAAGTCCTTAAATAATGCAGCAGAGTCCTTAAATACCGCAGCAGCGTCCTTAAATAATGCAAAAAAGTCCTTAAATAATGCAGCAAAGTCCTTAAATAATGCAACAAAGTCCTTAAATAATGCAGCAGAGTCCTTAAATAATGCAACAAACTCCTTAAATAATGCAGCAAAGAACTTAAATAATGCAGCAAATTCCTTAAATAATGCAGCAGAATCCTTAAATAATGCAATAAAGTCCTTAAATAATGCAGCAACGTCCTTAATAATGCAGCAGAGTCCTTAAATAATGCAGCAAAGTCCTTAAATAATGCAGCGGAGGCCTTAAATACTGCTGCAGCGTCCTTAAATAATGCAGCAGAGTCCTTAAATAATGCAACAAAGTCCTTAAATAATGCAGCAGAGTCCTTAAACAATGCAGCACAGTCCTTAAATAATGCAACAAAGTCCTTGAATAATGCAGCAGATTCCTTAAATGCTGCAGCATCGTCCTTAAATAATGCATGAAAGTCCTTAAATAATGCAGCAGAGTCCTTAAATACTGCAGCAGAGTCCTTAAATAATGCAGCAAAGTCCTTAAATAATGCAGCAGAGTCCTTAAATACCGCAGCAGAGTCATTAAATAATGCATCAAAGTCCTTAAATAATGCAGCAGAGTCCTTAAATAATGCATCAAATTCCTTAAATAATGCAGCAGAATCCTTAAATAATGCAATAAAGTCCTTAAATAATGCAGCAGATTCCTTAAATTCTGCAGCAGCGTCCTTAAATAATGCATCAAAGTCTTTAAATAATGCAGCAGAGTCCTTAAATACTGCAGCAGAGTCCTTAAATAATGAATCAAAGTCCTTAAATGATGCAGCAGAGACCTTAAATACCACAGCAGAGTCATTAAATAATGCAGCAGAGTCCTTAAATAATTCAGCAAAGTCCTTAAATAATGCAGCAGAGTCCTTAAATACCGCAGCAGCGTCCTTAAATAATGCAACAAAGTCCTTAAATAATGCAGCAGAGTCCTTAAATAATGCAACAAAGTCCTTAAATAATGCAGCAGAGTCCTTAAATAATGCAACAAACTCATTAAATAATGCAGCAAAGTACTTAAATAATGCAGCAAATTCCTTAAATAATGCAGCAGAATCCTTAAATATTGCAATAAAGTCCTTAAATAATGCAGCAGAGTCCTTAAATAATGCAAAAAATTCCTTAAATAATGCAGCAGAATCCTTAAATAATGCAATAAAGTCATTAAATAATGCAGCAGAGTCCTTAAATAATGCAACAAAGTCCTTAAATAATGCAGCAGATTCCTTAAATTCTGCAGCAGCGTCCTTAAATAATGCATCAAAGTCCTTAAATAATGCAGCAGAGTCCTTAAATACCACAGCAGAGTCATTAAATAATGCAGCAGAGTCCTTAAATAATGCCGCATATTCCTTAAATAATGCAGCAGAGTCCTTAAATAATGCAATAAAGTCCTTAAATAATGCAGCAGAGTCCTTAAATAATGCAGCAACGTCCTTAATAATGCAGCTGAGTCCTTAAATAATGCAGCAACATCCTTAAATAATGCAGCAGAGTCCTTAAATACTGCATCAGCGTCCTTAAATAATGCAACAAAGTCCTTAAATAATGCAGCAAAGTCCTTAAATAATGCAGCAGAGTCCTTAAATACAGCAGCAGATTCCTTAAATAATTCAGCAAAGTCCTTAAATAATGCAGTAGAGTCCTTAAATAATGCAACAAAGTCATTAAATAATGCAGCAGAGTCCTTAAATAATGCAACAAAGTCCTTAAATAATGCAGCAGAGTCCTTAAATACTGCAGCAGAGACCTTAAATAATGCAGCAAAATCCTTAAATAATGCAGCAGAGTCCTTATATAATGCAGCAGAGTCCTAAAATACCGCAGCAGAGTCCTTAAATAATGCAGCAGAGTCCTTAAATAATGCAGCAAATTCATTAAATAATGCAGCGGAGTCCTTAAATAATGCAACAAAGTCCTTAAATAATGCAGCAGATTCCTTAAATTTCGCAGCAGCGTCCTTAAATAATGCATCAAAGTCCTTAAATAACGCAGCAGAGTCCTAAAATACCGCAGCAGAATCCTTAAATAATGCAGCAAAGTCTTTAAATAATGCAGCAGAGTGCTTACATAATGCAGCAGAGTCCTTAAATACCGCAGCAGAGTCATTAAATAATGCAGCAGAGTCCTTAAATAATGCAGCAAATTCATTAAATAATGCACAGAGTCATTAAATAATGCAATAAAGTCCTTAAATAAAATTCAGCAACACCCTTAATAATGCAGCTGAGTCCTTAAATAATTCAGCAAATTCCTTAAATAATGCAGCAGAGTCCTTAAATACCGCAGCAGCGTCCTTAAATAATGCAACAAAGTACTTAAATAATGCAGCAGAGTCCTTAAATAATGCAACAAAGTCCTTAAATAATGCAGCAGAGTCCTTAAATAATGCAACAAACTCATTAAATAATGCAGCAAAGTACTTAAATAATGCAGCAAATTCCTTAAATAATGCAACAGAATCCTTAAATAATGCAATAATTTCTTTAAATAATGCAGCAACATCCTTAATATTGCAGCAGAGTCCTTAAATAATGCAGCAAAGTCCTTAAATAATGCAGCAGAGGCCTTAAATACTGCAGCAGCATCCTTAAATAATGCAGCAGAGTCCTTAAATAATGCAGCAGAGTCCTTAAATAATGCAACAAAGTCCTTAAATAATGCAGCAGATTCCTTAAATTTCGCAGCAGCGTCCTTAAATAATACATCAAAGTCCTTAAATAATGCAGCAGAGTCCTAAACTACCGCAGCAGAGTCCTTAAATAATGCAGCAAAGTCCTTAAATAATGCAGCAGAGTGCTTACATAATGCAGCAGAGTCCTTATATACCGCAGCAGAGTCATTAAATAATGCAGCAGAGTCCTAAAATAGCGCTGCAGAGTCATTAAATAATACAGCAGAGTCCTTAAATAATGCAGCAAATTTCTTAAATAATGCACAGAGTCCTTAAATAATGCAATAAAGTCCTTAAATAAAATGCAGCAACGCCCTTAATAATGCAGCTGAGTCCTTAAATAATGCAGCAAAGTCCTTAAATAATGCAGCAGAGTCCTTAAATACCGCAGCAGCGTCTTTAAATAATGCAACAAAGTCCTTAAATAATGCAGCAGAGTCCTTAAATAATGCAACAAAGTCCTTAAATAATGCAGCAGAGTCCTTAAATAATGCAACAAACTCATTAAATAATGCAGCAAAGTACTTAAATATTGCAGCAAATTCCTTAAATAATGCAGCAGAATCCTTAAATAATGCAATAATTTCCTTAAATAATGCAGCAACATCCTTAATAATGCAGCAGAGTCCTTAAATAATGCAGCAAAGTCCTTAAATAATGCAACAGAGGCCTTAAATACTGCAGCAGCATCCTTAAATAATGCAGCAGAGTCCTTAAATAATGCAGCAGAGTCCTTAAATAATGCAACAAAGTCCTTAAATAAAATGCAGCAACGCCCTTAATAATGCAGCCGAGTCCTTCAATAATGCAGCAAAGTCCTTAAATAATGCAGCAGAATCCTTAAATACCGCAGCAGCGTCCTTAAATAATGCAAAAAGGTCCTTAAATAATGCAGCAAAGTCCTTAAATAATGCAACAAAGTCCTTAAATAATGCAGCAGAGTCCTAAAATAATGCAACAAACTCCTTAAATAATGCAGCAAAGAACTTAAATAATGCAGCAAATTCCTTAAATAATGCAGCAGAATCCTTAAATAATGCAATAAAGTCCTTAAATAATGCAGCAACGTCCTTAATAATGCAGCAGAGTCCTTAAATAATGCAGCAAAGTCCTTAAATAATGCAGCAGAGGCCTTAAATACTGCAGCAGCATCCTTAAATAATGCAGCAGAGTCCTTAAATAATGCAGCAGAGTCCTTAAATAATGCAACAAAGTCCTTAAATAATGCAGCAGATTCCTTAAATTTCGCAGCAGCGTCCTTAAATAATGCATCAAAGTCCTTAAATAACGCAGCAGAGTCCTAAAATACCGCAGCAGAATCCTTAAATAATGCAGCAAAGTCTTTAAATAATGCAGCAGAGTGCTTACATAATGCAGCAGAGTCCTTAAATACCGCAGCAGAGTCATTAAATAATGCAGCAGAGTCCTTAAATAATGCAGCAACTTCATTAAATAATGCACAGAGTCATTAAATAATGCAATAAAGTCCTTAAATAAAATTCAGCAACACCCTTAATAATGCAGCTGAGTCCTTAAATAATTCAGCAAAT
Source organism: Phyllobates terribilis (assembly GCF_046119375.1). Taxonomy (NCBI): domain Eukaryota; kingdom Metazoa; phylum Chordata; class Amphibia; order Anura; family Dendrobatidae; genus Phyllobates; species Phyllobates terribilis. Next base: position 999,114 of record NW_027363072.1, on the reverse strand, counting down.
TCCTTAAATAATGCAGCAGAGTCCTTAAATACCGCAGCAGCGTCCTTAAATAATGCAACAAACTCATTAAATAATGCAGCAAAGTACTTAAATAATGCAGCAAATTCCTTAAATAATGCAACAGAATCCTTAAATAATGCAATAAAGTCCTTAAATAATGCAGCAGAGTCCTTAAATAATGCAAAAAATTCCTTAAATAATGCATCAGAATCCTTAAATAATGCAACAAAGTCCTTAAATACTGCAGCAACGTCCTTAATAATGCAGCAGAGTCCTTAAATAATGCAGCAAATTCCTTAAATAATGCAGCAGAGGCCTTAAATACCGAAGCAGCGTCCTTAAATAATGCAGCAAAGTCCTTAAATAATGCAGAAGAGTCCTTAAATAATGCAACAAAGTCCTTAAATAATGCAGCAGAGTCTTTAAATAATGCAGCAGAGTGCTTACATAATGCAGCAGAGTCCTTAAATACCGCAGCAGAGTCATTAAATAATGCAGCAGAGTCCTTAAATAATGCAGCAAATTCATTAAATAATGCACAGAGTCATTAAATAATGCAATAAAGTCCTTAAATAAAATTCAGCAACACCCTTAATAATGCAGCTGAGTCCTTAAATAATTCAGCAAAGTCCTTAAATAATGCAGCAGAGTCCTTAAATACCGCAGCAGCGTCCTTAAATAATGCAACAAAGTACTTAAATAATGCAGCAGAGTCCTTAAATAATGCAACAAAGTCCTTAAATAATGCAGCAGAGTCCTTAAATAATGCAACAAACTCATTAAATAATGCAGCAAAGTACTTAAATAATGCAGCAAATTCCTTAAATAATGCAACAGAATCCTTAAATAATGCAATAATTTCTTTAAATAATGCAGCAACATCCTTAATATTGCAGCAGAGTCCTTAAATAATGCAGCAAAGTCCTTAAATAATGCAGCAGAGGCCTTAAATACTGCAGCAGCATCCTTAAATAATGCAGCAGAGTCCTTAAATAATGCAGCAGAGTCCTTAAATAATGCAACAAAGTCCTTAAATAATGCAGCAGATTCCTTAAATTTCGCAGCAGCGTCCTTAAATAATACATCAAAGTCCTTAAATAATGCAGCAGAGTCCTAAACTACCGCAGCAGAGTCCTTAAATAATGCAGCAAAGTCCTTAAATAATGCAGCAGAGTGCTTACATAATGCAGCAGAGTCCTTATATACCGCAGCAGAGTCATTAAATAATGCAGCAGAGTCCTAAAATAGCGCTGCAGAGTCATTAAATAATACAGCAGAGTCCTTAAATAATGCAGCAAATTTCTTAAATAATGCACAGAGTCCTTAAATAATGCAATAAAGTCCTTAAATAAAATGCAGCAACGCCCTTAATAATGCAGCTGAGTCCTTAAATAATGCAGCAAAGTCCTTAAATAATGCAGCAGAGTCCTTAAATACCGCAGCAGCGTCTTTAAATAATGCAACAAAGTCCTTAAATAATGCAGCAGAGTCCTTAAATAATGCAACAAAGTCCTTAAATAATGCAGCAGAGTCCTTAAATAATGCAACAAACTCATTAAATAATGCAGCAAAGTACTTAAATATTGCAGCAAATTCCTTAAATAATGCAGCAGAATCCTTAAATAATGCAATAATTTCCTTAAATAATGCAGCAACATCCTTAATAATGCAGCAGAGTCCTTAAATAATGCAGCAAAGTCCTTAAATAATGCAACAGAGGCCTTAAATACTGCAGCAGCATCCTTAAATAATGCAGCAGAGTCCTTAAATAATGCAGCAGAGTCCTTAAATAATGCAACAAAGTCCTTAAATAAAATGCAGCAACGCCCTTAATAATGCAGCCGAGTCCTTCAATAATGCAGCAAAGTCCTTAAATAATGCAGCAGAGTCCTTAAATACCGCAGCAGCGTCCTTAAATAATGCAAAAAAGTCCTTAAATAATGCAGCAAAGTCCTTAAATAATGCAACAAAGTCCTTAAATAATGCAGCAGAGTCCTAAAATAATGCAACAAACTCCTTAAATAATGCAGCAAAGAACTTAAATAATGCAGCAAATTCCTTAAATAATGCAGCAGAATCCTTAAATAATGCAATAAAGTCCTTAAATAATGCAGCAACGTCCTTAATAATGCAGCAGAGTCCTTAAATAATGCAGCAGAGTCCTTAAATAATGCAGCAGAGGCCTTAAATACTGCAGCAGCATCCTTAAATAATGCAGCAGAGTCCTTAAATAATGCAGCAGAGTCCTTAAATAATGCAACAAAGTCCTTAAATAATGCAGCAGATTCCTTAAATTTCGCAGCAGCGTCCTTAAATAATACATCAAAGTCCTTAAATAATGCAGCAGAGTCCTTAAATAATGCAACAAAGTCCTTAAATAATGCAGCAGAGTCTTTAAATAATGCAGCAGAGTGCTTACATAATGCAGCAGAGTCCTTAAATACCGCAGCAGAGTCATTAAATAATGCAGCAGAGTCCTTAAATAATGCAGCAAATTCATTAAATAATGCACAGAGTCATTAAATAATGCAATAAAGTCCTTAAATAAAATTCAGCAACACCCTTAATAATGCAGCTGAGTCCTTAAATAATTCAGCAAAGTCCTTAAATAATGCAGCAGAGTCCTTAAATACCGCAGCAGCGTCCTTAAATAATGCAACAAAGTACTTAAATAATGCAGCAGAGTCCTTAAATAATGCAACAAAGTCCTTAAATAATGCAGCAGAGTCCTTAAATAATGCAACAAACTCATTAAATAATGCAGCAAAGTACTTAAATAATGCAGCAAATTCCTTAAATAATGCAACAGAATCCTTAAATAATGCAATAATTTCCTTATATAATGCAGCAACATCCTTAATATTGCAGCAGAGTCCTTAAATAATGCAGCAAAGTCCTTAAATAATGCAGCAGAGGCCTTAAATACTGCAGCAGCATCCTTAAATAATGCAGCAGAGTCCTTAAATAATGCAGCAGAGTCCTTAAATAATGCAACAAAGTCCTTAAATAATGCAGCAGATTCCTTAAATTTCGCAGCAGCGTCCTTAAATAATACATCAAAGTCCTTAAATAATGCAGCAGAGTCCTAAACTACCGCAGCAGAGTCCTTAAATAATGCAGCAAAGTCCTTAAATAATGCAGCAGAGTGCTTACATAATGCAGCAGAGTCCTTATATACCGCAGCAGAGTCATTAAATAATGCAGCAGAGTCCTAAAATAGCGCTGCAGAGTCATTAAATAATACAGCAGAGTCCTTAAATAATGCAGCAAATTTCTTAAATAATGCACAGAGTCCTTAAATAATGCAATAAAGTCCTTAAATAAAATGCAGCAACGCCCTTAATAATGCAGCTGAGTCCTTAAATAATGCAGCAAAGTCCTTAAATAATGCAGCAGAGTCCTTAAATACCGCAGCAGCGTCTTTAAATAATGCAACAAAGTCCTTAAATAATGCAGCAGAGTCCTTAAATAATGCAACAAAGTCCTTAAATAATGCAGCAGAGTCCTTAAATAATGCAACAAACTCATTAAATAATGCAGCAAAGTACTTAAATATTGCAGCAAATTCCTTAAATAATGCAGCAGAATCCTTAAATAATGCAATAATTTCCTTAAATAATGCAGCAACATCCTTAATAATGCAGCAGAGTCCTTAAATAATGCAGCAAAGTCCTTAAATAATGCAACAGAGGCCTTAAATACTGCAGCAGCATCCTTAAATAATGCAGCAGAGTCCTTAAATAATGCAGCAGAGTCCTTAAATAATGCAACAAAGTCCTTAAATAAAATGCAGCAACGCCCTTAATAATGCAGCCGAGTCCTTCAATAATGCAGCAAAGTCCTTAAATAATGCAGCAGAGTCCTTAAATACCGCAGCAGCGTCCTTAAATAATGCAAAAAAGTCCTTAAATAATGCAGCAAAGTCCTTAAATAATGCAACAAAGTCCTTAAATAATGCAGCAGAGTCCTTAAATAATGCAACAAACTCCTTAAATAATGCAGCAAAGAACTTAAATAATGCAGCAAATTCCTTAAATAATGCAGCAGAATCCTTAAATAATGCAATAAAGTCCTTAAATAATGCAGCAACGTCCTTAATAATGCAGCAGAGTCCTTAAATAATGCAGCAAAGTCCTTAAATAATGCAGCAGAGGCCTTAAATACTGCAGCAGCATCCTTAAATAATGCAGCAGAGTCCTTAAATAATGCAGCAGAGTCCTTAAATAATGCAACAAAGTCCTTAAATAATGCAGCAGATTCCTTAAATTTCGCAGCAGCGTCCTTAAATAATACATCAAAGTCCTTAAATAATGCAGCAGAGTCCTAAACTACCGCAGCAGAGTCCTTAAATAATGCAGCAAAGTCCTTAAATAATGCAGCAGAGTGCTTACATAATGCAGCAGAGTCCTTATATACCGCAGCAGAGTCATTAAATAATGCAGCAGAGTCCTAAAATAGCGCTGCAGAGTCATTAAATAATACAGCAGAGTCCTTAAATAATGCAGCAAATTTCTTAAATAATGCACAGAGTCCTTAAATAATGCAATAAAGTCCTTAAATAAAATGCAGCAACGCCCTTAATAATGCAGCTGAGTCCTTAAATAATGCAGCAAAGTCCTTAAATAATGCAGCAGAGTCCTTAAATACCGCAGCAGCGTCTTTAAATAATGCAACAAAGTCCTTAAATAGTGCAGCAGAGTCCTTAAATAATGCAACAAAGTCCTTAAATAATGCAGCAGAGTCCTTAAATAATGCAACAAACTCATTAAATAATGCAGCAAAGTACTTAAATATTGCAGCAAATTCCTTAAATAATGCAGCAGAATCCTTAAATAATGCAATAATTTCCTTAAATAATGCAGCAACATCCTTAATAATGCAGCAGAGTCCTTAAATAATGCAGCAAAGTCCTTAAATAATGCAACAGAGGCCTTAAATACTGCAGCAGCATCCTTAAATAATGCAGCAGAGTCCTTAAATAATGCAGCAGAGTCCTTAAATAATGCAACAAAGTCCTTAAATAAAATGCAGCAACGCCCTTAATAATGCAGCCGAGTCCTTCAATAATGCAGCAAAGTCCTTAAATAATGCAGCAGAGTCCTTAAATACCGCAGCAGCGTCCTTAAATAATGCAAAAAAGTCCTTAAATAATGCAGCAAAGTCCTTAAATAATGCAACAAAGTCCTTAAATAATGCAGCAGAGTCCTTAAATAATGCAACAAACTCCTTAAATAATGCAGCAAAGAACTTAAATAATGCAGCAAATTCCTTAAATAATGCAGCAGAATCCTTAAATAATGCAATAAAGTCCTTAAATAATGCAGCAACGTCCTTAATAATGCAGCAGAGTCCTTAAATAATGCAGCAAAGTCCTTAAATAATGCAGCGGAGGCCTTAAATACTGCTGCAGCGTCCTTAAATAATGCAGCAGAGTCCTTAAATAATGCAACAAAGTCCTTAAATAATGCAGCAGAGTCCTTAAACAATGCAGCACAGTCCTTAAATAATGCAACAAAGTCCTTGAATAATGCAGCAGATTCCTTAAATGCTGCAGCATCGTCCTTAAATAATGCATGAAAGTCCTTAAATAATGCAGCAGAGTCCTTAAATACTGCAGCAGAGTCCTTAAATAATGCAGCAAAGTCCTTAAATAATGCAGCAGAGTCCTTAAATACCGCAGCAGAGTCATTAAATAATGCATCAAAGTCCTTAAATAATGCAGCAGAGTCCTTAAATAATGCATCAAATTCCTTAAATAATGCAGCAGAATCCTTAAATAATGCAATAAAGTCCTTAAATAATGCAGCAGATTCCTTAAATTCTGCAGCAGCGTCCTTAAATAATGCATCAAAGTCTTTAAATAATGCAGCAGAGTCCTTAAATACTGCAGCAGAGTCCTTAAATAATGAATCAAAGTCCTTAAATGATGCAGCAGAGACCTTAAATACCACAGCAGAGTCATTAAATAATGCAGCAGAGTCCTTAAATAATTCAGCAAAGTCCTTAAATAATGCAGCAGAGTCCTTAAATACCGCAGCAGCGTCCTTAAATAATGCAACAAAGTCCTTAAATAATGCAGCAGAGTCCTTAAATAATGCAACAAAGTCCTTAAATAATGCAGCAGAGTCCTTAAATAATGCAACAAACTCATTAAATAATGCAGCAAAGTACTTAAATAATGCAGCAAATTCCTTAAATAATGCAGCAGAATCCTTAAATATTGCAATAAAGTCCTTAAATAATGCAGCAGAGTCCTTAAATAATGCAAAAAATTCCTTAAATAATGCAGCAGAATCCTTAAATAATGCAATAAAGTCATTAAATAATGCAGCAGAGTCCTTAAATAATGCAACAAAGTCCTTAAATAATGCAGCAGATTCCTTAAATTCTGCAGCAGCGTCCTTAAATAATGCATCAAAGTCCTTAAATAATGCAGCAGAGTCCTTAAATACCACAGCAGAGTCATTAAATAATGCAGCAGAGTCCTTAAATAATGCCGCATATTCCTTAAATAATGCAGCAGAGTCCTTAAATAATGCAATAAAGTCCTTAAATAATGCAGCAGAGTCCTTAAATAATGCAGCAACGTCCTTAATAATGCAGCTGAGTCCTTAAATAATGCAGCAACATCCTTAAATAATGCAGCAGAGTCCTTAAATACTGCATCAGCGTCCTTAAATAATGCAACAAAGTCCTTAAATAATGCAGCAAAGTCCTTAAATAATGCAGCAGAGTCCTTAAATACAGCAGCAGATTCCTTAAATAATTCAGCAAAGTCCTTAAATAATGCAGTAGAGTCCTTAAATAATGCAACAAAGTCATTAAATAATGCAGCAGAGTCCTTAAATAATGCAACAAAGTCCTTAAATAATGCAGCAGAGTCCTTAAATACTGCAGCAGAGACCTTAAATAATGCAGCAAAATCCTTAAATAATGCAGCAGAGTCCTTATATAATGCAGCAGAGTCCTAAAATACCGCAGCAGAGTCCTTAAATAATGCAGCAGAGTCCTTAAATAATGCAGCAAATTCATTAAATAATGCAGCGGAGTCCTTAAATAATGCAACAAAGTCCTTAAATAATGCAGCAGATTCCATAAATTTCGCAGCAGCGTCCTTAAATAATGCATCAAAGTCCTTAAATAACGCAGCAGAGTCCTAAAATACCGCAGCAGAATCCTTAAATAATGCAGCAAAGTCTTTAAATAATGCAGCAGAGTGCTTACATAATGCAGCAGAGTCCTTAAATACCGCAGCAGAGTCATTAAATAATGCAGCAGAGTCCTTAAATAATGCAGCAAATTCATTAAATAATGCACAGAGTCATTAAATAATGCAATAAAGTCCTTAAATAAAATTCAGCAACACCCTTAATAATGCAGCTGAGTCCTTAAATAATTCAGCAAATTCCTTAAATAATGCAGCAGAGTCCTTAAATACCGCAGCAGCGTCCTTAAATAATGCAACAAAGTACTTAAATAATGCAGCAGAGTCCTTAAATAATGCAACAAAGTCCTTAAATAATGCAGCAGAGTCCTTAAATAATGCAACAAACTCATTAAATAATGCAGCAAAGTACTTAAATAATGCAGCAAATTCCTTAAATAATGCAACAGAATCCTTAAATAATGCAATAAAGTCCTTAAATAATGCAGCAGAGTCCTTAAATAATGCAAAAAATTCCTTAAATAATGCATCAGAATCCTTAAATAATGCAACAAAGTCCTTAAATACTGCAGCAACGTCCTTAATAATGCAGCAGAGTCCTTAAATAATGCAGCAAATTCCTTAAATAATGCAGCAGAGGCCTTAAATACCGAAGCAGCGTCCTTAAATAATGCAGCAAAGTCCTTAAATAATGCAGAAGAGTCCTTAAATAATGCAACAAAGTCCTTAAATAATGCAGCAGAGTCCTTAAATAAAGCAGCAGAGTGCTTAAACAATGCAGCAGAGTCCTTAAATACCGCAGCAGAGTCATTAAATAATACAGCAGAGTCCTTAAATAAAGCAGCAGAGTGCTTAAATAATGCAGCAGAGTCCTAAAATACCGCAGCAGAGTCATTAAATAATACAGCAGAGTCCTTAAATAATGCAGCAAATTTCTTAAATAATGCACAGAGTCCTTAAATAATGCAATAAAGTCCTTAAATAAAATGCAGCAACGCCCTTAATAATGCAGCAGAGTCCTTAAATACCGCAGCAGCGTCTTTAAATAATGCAACAAAGTCCTTAAATAATGCAGCAGAGTCCTTAAATAATGCAACAAAGTCCTTAAATAATGCAGCAGAGTCCTTAAATAATGCAACAAACTCATTAAATATTGCAGCAAAGTACTTAAACATTGCAGCAAATTCCTTAAATAATGCAGCAGAATCCTTAAATAATGCAATAATTTCCTTAAATAATGCAGCAACATCCTTAATATTGCAGCAGAGTCCTTAAATAATGCAGCAAAGTCCTTAAATAATGCAGCAGAGGCCTTAAATACTGCAGCAGCATCCTTAAATAATGCAGCAGAGTCCTTAAATAATGCAGCAGAGTCCTTAAATAATGCAACAAAGTCCTTAAATAATGCAGCAGATTCCTTAAATTTCGCAGCAGCGTCCTTAAATAATACATCAAAGTCCTTAAATAATGCAGCAGAGTCCTAAACTACCGCAGCAGAGTCCTTAAATAATGCAGCAAAGTCCTTAAATAATGCAGCAGAGTGCTTACATAATGCAGCAGAGTCCTTATATACCGCAGCAGAGTCATTAAATAATGCAGCAGAGTCCTTAAATAATGCAGCAAATTCATTAAATAATGCACAGAGTCATTAAATAATGCAATAAAGTCCTTAAATAAAATTCAACAACACCCTTAATAATGCAGCTGAGTCCTTAAATAATTCAGCAAAGTCCTTAAATAATGCAGCAGAGTCCTTAAATACCGCAGCAGCATCCTTAAATAATGCAACAAAGTCCTTAAATAATGCAGCAGAGTCCTTAAATAATGCAACAAAGTCCTTAAATAATGCAGCAGAGTCCTTAAATAATGCAACAAACTCATTAAATAATGCAGCAAAGTACTTAAATAATGCAGCAAATTCCTTAAATAATGCAGCAGAATCCTTAAATAATGCAATAATGTCCTTAAATAATGCAGCAGAGTCCTTAAATAATGCAAAAAATTCCTTAAATAATGCATCAGAATCCTTAAATAATGCAACAAAGTCCTTAAATAATGCAGCAGAGTCCTTAAATAATGCAACAAAGTCCTTAAATAAAATGCAGCAACGCCCTTAATAATGCAGCCGAGTCCTTCAATAATGCAGCAAAGTCCTTAAATAATGCAGCAGAGGCCTTAAATACTGCAGCAGCATCCTTAAATAATGCAGCAGAGTCCTTAAATAATGCAGCAGAGTCCTTAAATAATGCAACAAAGTCCTTAAATAATGCAGCAGATTCCTTAAATTTCGCAGCAGCGTCCTTAAATAATACATCAAAGTCCTTAAATAATGCAGCAGAGTCCTTAAATAATGCAACAAAGTCCTTAAATAATGCAGCAGAGTCTTTAAATAATGCAGCAGAGTGCTTACATAATGCAGCAGAGTCCTTAAATACCGCAGCAGAGTCATTAAATAATGCAGCAGAGTCCTTAAATAATGCAGCAAATTCATTAAATAATGCACAGAGTCATTAAATAATGCAATAAAGTCCTTAAATAAAATTCAGCAACACCCTTAATAATGCAGCTGAGTCCTTAAATAATTCAGCAAAGTCCTTAAATAATGCAGCAGAGTCCTTAAATACCGCAGCAGCGTCCTTAAATAATGCAACAAAGTACTTAAATAATGCAGCAGAGTCCTTAAATAATGCAACAAAGTCCTTAAATAATGCAGCAGAGTCCTTAAATAATGCAACAAACTCATTAAATAATGCAGCAAAGTACTTAAATAATGCAGCAAATTCCTTAAATAATGCAACAGAATCCTTAAATAATGCAATAATTTCCTTAAATAATGCAGCAACATCCTTAATATTGCAGCAGAGTCCTTAAATAATGCAGCAAAGTCCTTAAATAATGCAGCAGAGGCCTTAAATACTGCAGCAGCATCCTTAAATAATGCAGCAGAGTCCTTAAATAATGCAGCAGAGTCCTTAAATAATGCAACAAAGTCCTTAAATAATGCAGCAGATTCCTTAAATTTCGCAGCAGCGTCCTTAAATAATACATCAAAGTCCTTAAATAATGCAGCAGAGTCCTAAACTACCGCAGCAGAGTCCTTAAATAATGCAGCAAAGTCCTTAAATAATGCAGCAGAGTGCTTACATAATGCAGCAGAGTCCTTATATACCGCAGCAGAGTCATTAAATAATGCAGCAGAGTCCTAAAATAGCGCTGCAGAGTCATTAAATAATACAGCAGAGTCCTTAAATAATGCAGCAAATTTCTTAAATAATGCACAGAGTCCTTAAATAATGCAATAAAGTCCTTAAATAAAATGCAGCAACGCCCTTAATAATGCAGCTGAGTCCTTAAATAATGCAGCAAAGTCCTTAAATAATGCAGCAGAGTCCTTAAATACCGCAGCAGCGTCTTTAAATAATGCAACAAAGTCCTTAAATAATGCAGCAGAGTCCTTAAATAATGCAACAAAGTCCTTAAATAATGCAGCAGAGTCCTTAAATAATGCAACAAACTCATTAAATAATGCAGCAAAGTACTTAAATATTGCAGCAAATTCCTTAAATAATGCAGCAGAATCCTTAAATAATGCAATAATTTCCTTAAATAATGCAGCAACATCCTTAATAATGCAGCAGAGTCCTTAAATAATGCAGCAAAGTCCTTAAATAATGCAACAGAGGCCTTAAATACTGCAGCAGCATCCTTAAATAATGCAGCAGAGTCCTTAAATAATGCAGCAGAGTCCTTAAATAATGCAACAAAGTCCTTAAATAAAATGCAGCAACGCCCTTAATAATGCAGCCGAGTCCTTCAATAATGCAGCAAAGTCCTTAAATAATGCAGCAGAGTCCTTAAATACCGCAGCAGCGTCCTTAAATAATGCAAAAAAGTCCTTAAATAATGCAGCAAAGTCCTTAAATAATGCAACAAAGTCCTTAAATAATGCAGCAGAGTCCTTAAATAATGCAACAAACTCCTTAAATAATGCAGCAAAGAACTTAAATAATGCAGCAAATTCCTTAAATAATGCAGCAGAATCCTTAAATAATGCAATAACGTCCTTAAATAATGCAGCAACGTCCTTAATAATGCAGGAGAGTCCTTAAATAATGCAGCAAAGTCCTTAAATAATGCAGCAGAGGCCTTAAATACTGCAGCAGCATCCTTAAATAATGCAGCAGAGTCCTTAAATAATGCAGCAGAGTCCTTAAATAATGCAACAAAGTCCTTAAATAATGCAGCAGATTCCTTAAATTTCGCAGCAGCGTCCTTAAATAATACATCAAAGTCCTTAAATAATGCAGCAGAGTCCTAAACTACCGCAGCAGAGTCCTTAAATAATGCAGCAAAGTCCTTAAATAATGCAGCAGAGTGCTTACATAATGCAGCAGAGTCCTTATATACCGCAGCAGAGTCATTAAATAATGCAGCAGAGTCCTAAAATAGCGCTGCAGAGTCATTAAATAATACAGCAGAGTCCTTAAATAATGCAGCAAATTTCTTAAATAATGCACAGAGTCCTTAAATAATGCAATAAAGTCCTTAAATAAAATGCAGCAACGCCCTTAATAATGCAGCTGAGTCCTTAAATAATGCAGCAAAGTCCTTAAATAATGCAGCAGAGTCCTTAAATACCGCAGCAGCGTCTTTAAATAATGCAACAAAGTCCTTAAATAATGCAGCAGAGTCCTTAAATAATGCAACAAAGTCCTTAAATAATGCAGCAGAGTCCTTAAATAATGCAACAAACTCATTAAATAATGCAGCAAAGTACTTAAATATTGCAGCAAATTCCTTAAATAATGCAGCAGAATCCTTAAATAATGCAATAATTTCCTTAAATAATGCAGCAACATCCTTAATAATGCAGCAGAGTCCTTAAATAATGCAGCAAAGTCCTTAAATAATGCAACAGAGGCCTTAAATACTGCAGCAGCATCCTTAAATAATGCAGCAGAGTCCTTAAATAATGCAGCAGAGTCCTTAAATAATGCAACAAAGTCCTTAAATAAAATGCAGCAACGCCCTTAATAATGCAGCCGAGTCCTTCAATAATGCAGCAAAGTCCTTAAATAATGCAGCAGAGTCCTTAAATACCGCAGCAGCGTCCTTAAATAATGCAAAAAAAGTCCTTAAATAATGCAGCAAAGTCCTTAAATAATGCAACAAAGTCCTTAAATAATGCAGCAGAGTCCTTAAATAATGCAACAAACTCCTTAAATAATGCAGCAAAGAACTTAAATAATGCAGCAAATTCCTTAAATAATGCAGCAGAATCCTTAAATAATGCAATAAAGTCCTTAAATAATGCAGCAACGTCCTTAATAATGCAGCAGAGTCCTTAAATAATGCAGCAAAGTCCTTAAATAATGCAGCGGAGGCCTTAAATACTGCTGCAGCGTCCTTAAATAATGCAGCAGAGTCCTTAAATAATGCAACAAAGTCCTTAAATAATGCAGCAGAGTCCTTAAACAATGCAGCACAGTCCTTAAATAATGCAACAAAGTCCTTGAATAATGCAGCAGATTCCTTAAATGCTGCAGCATCGTCCTTAAATAATGCATGAAAGTCCTTAAATAATGCAGCAGAGTCCTTAAATACTGCAGCAGAGTCCTTAAATAATGCAGCAAAGTCCTTAAATAATGCAGCAGAGTCCTTAAATACCGCAGCAGAGTCATTAAATAATGCATCAAAGTCCTTAAATAATGCAGCAGAGTCCTTAAATAATGCATCAAATTCCTTAAATAATGCAGCAGAATCCTTAAATAATGCAATAAAGTCCTTAAATAATGCAGCAGATTCCTTAAATTCTGCAGCAGCGTCCTTAAATAATGCATCAAAGTCTTTAAATAATGCAGCAGAGTCCTTAAATACTGCAGCGGAGTCCTTAAATAATGAATCAAAGTCCTTAAATGATGCAGCAGAGACCTTAAATACCACAGCAGAGTCATTAAATAATGCAGCAGAGTCCTTAAATAATTCAGCAAAGTCCTTAAATAATGCAGCAGAGTCCTTAAATACCGCAGCAGCGTCCTTAAATAATGCAACAAAGTCCTTAAATAATGCAGCAGAGTCCTTAAATAATGCAACAAAGTCCTTAAATAATGCAGCAGAGTCCTTAAATAATGCAACAAACTCATTAAATAATGCAGCAAAGTACTTAAATAATGCAGCAAATTCCTTAAATAATGCAGCAGAATCCTTAAATATTGCAATAAAGTCCTTAAATAATGCAGCAGAGTCCTTAAATAATGCAAAAAATTCCTTAAATAATGCAGCAGAATCCTTAAATAATGCAATAAAGTCATTAAATAATGCAGCAGAGTCCTTAAATAATGCAACAAAGTCCTTAAATAATGCAGCAGATTCCTTAAATTCTGCAGCAGCGTCCTTAAATAATGCATCAAAGTCCTTAAATAATGCAGCAGAGTCCTTAAATACCACAGCAGAGTCATTAAATAATGCAGCAGAGTCCTTAAATAATGCCGCATATTCCTTAAATAATGCAGCAGAGTCCTTAAATAATGCAATAAAGTCCTTAAATAATGCAGCAGAGTCCTTAAATAATGCAGCAACGTCCTTAATAATGCAGCTGAGTCCTTAAATAATGCAGCAACATCCTTAAATAATGCAGCAGAGTCCTTAAATACTGCATCAGCGTCCTTAAATAATGCAACAAAGTCCTTAAATAATGCAGCAAAGTCCTTAAATAATGCAGCAGAGTCCTTAAATACAGCAGCAGATTCCTTAAATAATTCAGCAAAGTCCTTAAATAATGCAGTAGAGTCCTTAAATAATGCAACAAAGTCATTAAATAATGCAGCAGAGTCCTTAAATAATGCAACAAAGTCCTTAAATAATGCAGCAGAGTCCTTAAATACTGCAGCAGAGACCTTAAATAATGCAGCAAAATCCTTAAATAATGCAGCAGAGTCCTTATATAATGCAGCAGAGTCCTAAAATACCGCAGCAGAGTCCTTAAATAATGCAGCAGAGTCCTTAAATAATGCAGCAAATTCATTAAATAATGCAGCGGAGTCCTTAAATAATGCAACAAAGTCCTTAAATAATGCAGCAGATTCCTTAAATTTCGCAGCAGCGTCCTTAAATAATGCATCAAAGTCCTTAAATAACGCAGCAGAGTCCTAAAATACCGCAGCAGAATCCTTAAATAATGCAGCAAAGTCTTTAAATAATGCAGCAGAGTGCTTACATAATGCAGCAGAGTCCTTAAATACCGCAGCAGAGTCATTAAATAATGCAGCAGAGTCCTTAAATAATGCAGCAAATTCATTAAATAATGCACAGAGTCATTAAATAATGCAATAAAGTCCTTAAATAAAATTCAGCAACACCCTTAATAATGCAGCTGAGTCCTTAAATAATTCAGCAAATTCCTTAAATAATGCAGCAGAGTCCTTAAATACCGCAGCAGCGTCCTTAAATAATGCAACAAAGTACTTAAATAATGCAGCAGAGTCCTTAAATAATGCAACAAAGTCCTTAAATAATGCAGCAGAGTCCTTAAATAATGCAACAAACTCATTAAATAATGCAGCAAAGTACTTAAATAATGCAGCAAATTCCTTAAATAATGCAACAGAATCCTTAAATAATGCAATAAAGTCCTTAAATAATGCAGCAGAGTCCTTAAATAATGCAAAAAATTCCTTAAATAATGCATCAGAATCCTTAAATAATGCAACAAAGTCCTTAAATACTGCAGCAACGTCCTTAATAATGCAGCAGAGTCCTTAAATAATGCAGCAAATTCCTTAAATAATGCAGCAGAGGCCTTAAATACCGAAGCAGCGTCCTTAAATAATGCAGCAAAGTCCTTAAATAATGCAGAAGAGTCCTTAAATAATGCAACAAAGTCCTTAAATAATGCAGCAGAGTCCTTAAATAAAGCAGCAGAGTGCTTAAACAATGCAGCAGAGTCCTTAAATACCGCAGCAGAGTCATTAAATAATACAGCAGAGTCCTTAAATAAAGCAGCAGAGTGCTTAAATAATGCAGCAGAGTCCTAAAATACCGCAGCAGAGTCATTAAATAATACAGCAGAGTCCTTAAATAATGCAGCAAATTTCTTAAATAATGCACAGAGTCCTTAAATAATGCAATAAAGTCCTTAAATAAAATGCAGCAACGCCCTTAATAATGCAGCAGAGTCCTTAAATACCGCAGCAGCGTCTTTAAATAATGCAACAAAGTCCTTAAATAATGCAGCAGAGTCCTTAAATAATGCAACAAAGTCCTTAAATAATGCAGCAGAGTCCTTAAATAATGCAACAAACTCATTAAATATTGCAGCAAAGTACTTAAACATTGCAGCAAATTCCTTAAATAATGCAGCAGAATCCTTAAATAATGCAATAATTTCCTTAAATAATGCAGCAACATCCTTAATATTGCAGCAGAGTCCTTAAATAATGCAGCAAAGTCCTTAAATAATGCAGCAGAGGCCTTAAATACTGCAGCAGCATCCTTAAATAATGCAGCAGAGTCCTTAAATAATGCAGCAGAGTCCTTAAATAATGCAACAAAGTCCTTAAATAATGCAGCAGATTCCTTAAATTTCGCAGCAGCGTCCTTAAATAATACATCAAAGTCCTTAAATAATGCAGCAGAGTCCTAAACTACCGCAGCAGAGTCCTTAAATAATGCAGCAAAGTCCTTAAATAATGCAGCAGAGTGCTTACATAATGCAGCAGAGTCCTTATATACCGCAGCAGAGTCATTAAATAATGCAGCAGAGTCCTTAAATAATGCAGCAAATTCATTAAATAATGCACAGAGTCATTAAATAATGCAATAAAGTCCTTAAATAAAATTCAACAACACCCTTAATAATGCAGCTGAGTCCTTAAATAATTCAGCAAAGTCCTTAAATAATGCAGCAGAGTCCTTAAATACCGCAGCAGCATCCTTAAATAATGCAACAAAGTCCTTACATAATGCAGCAGAGTCCTTAAATAATGCAACAAAGTCCTTAAATAATGCAGCAGAGTCCTTAAATAATGCAACAAACTCATTAAATAATGCAGCAAAGTACTTAAATAATGCAGCAAATTCCTTAAATAATGCAGCAGAATCCTTAAATAATGCAATAATGTCCTTAAATAATGCAGCAGAGTCCTTAAATAATGCAAAAAATTCCTTAAATAATGCATCAGAATCCTTAAATAATGCAACAAAGTCCTTAAATAATGCAGCAGAGTCCTTAAATAATGCAACAAAGTCCTTAAATAAAATGCAGCAACGCCCTTAATAATGCAGCCGAGTCCTTCAATAATGCAGCAAAGTCCTTAAATAATGCAGCAGAGTCCTTAAATACCACAGCAGCGTCCTTAAATAATGCAAAAAAGTCCTTAAATAATGCAGCAAAGTCCTTAAATAATGCAACAAAGTCCTTAAATAATGCAGCAGAGTCCTTAAATAATGCAACAAACTCCTTAAATAATGCAGCAAAGAACTTAAATAATGCAGCAAATTCCTTAAATAATGCAGCAGAATCCTTAAATAATGCAATAAAGTCCTTAAATAATGCAGCAACGTCCTTAATAATGCAGCAGAGTCCTTAAATAATGCAGCAAAGTCCTTAAATAATGCAGCGGAGGCCTTAAATACTGCTGCAGCGTCCTTAAATAATGCAGCAGAGTCCTTAAATAATGCAACAAAGTCCTTAAATAATGCAGCAGAGTCCTTAAACAATGCAGCACAGTCCTTAAATAATGCAACAAAGTCCTTGAATAATGCAGCAGATTCCTTAAATGCTGCAGCATCGTCCTTAAATAATGCATGAAAGTCCTTAAATAATGCAGCAGAGTCCTTAAATACTGCAGCAGAGTCCTTAAATAATGCAGCAAAGTCCTTAAATAATGCAGCAGAGTCCTTAAATACCGCAGCAGAGTCATTAAATAATGCATCAAAGTCCTTAAATAATGCAGCATAGTCCTTAAATAATGCATCAAATTCCTTAAATAATGCAGCAGAATCCTTAAATAATGCAATAAAGTCCTTAAATAATGCAGCAGATTCCTTAAATTCTGCAGCAGCGTCCTTAAATAATGCATCAAAGTCTTTAAATAATGCAGCAGAGTCCTTAAATACTGCAGCAGAGTCCTTAAATAATGAATCAAAGTCCTTAAATGATGCAGCAGAGACCTTAAATACCACAGCAGAGTCATTAAATAATGCAGCAGAGTCCTTAAATAATTCAGCAAAGTCCTTAAATAATGCAGCAGAGTCCTTAAATACCACAGCAGCGTCCTTAAATAATGCAACAAAGTCCTTAAATAATGCAGCAGAGTCCTTAAATACCACAGCAGAGTCATTAAATAATGCAGCAGAGTCCTTAAATAATGCCGCATATTCCTTAAATAATGCAGCAGAGTCCTTAAATAATGCAATAAAGTCCTTAAATAATGCAGCAGAGTCCTTAAATAATGCAGCAACGTCCTTAATAATGCAGCTGAGTCCTTAAATAATGCAGCAACATCCTTAAATAATGCAGCAGAGTCCTTAAATACTGCATCAGCGTCCTTAAATAATGCAACAAAGTCCTTAAATAATGCAGCAAAGTCCTTAAATAATGCAGCAGAGTCCTTAAATACAGCAGCAGATTCCTTAAATAATTCAGCAAAGTCCTTAAATAATGCAGTAGAGTCCTTAAATAATGCAACAAAGTCCTTAAATAATGCAGCAGAGTCCTTAAATAATGCAACAAAGTCCTTAAATAATGCAGCAGAGTCCTTAAATACTGCAGCAGAGACCTTAAATAATGCAGCAAAATCCTTAAATAATGCAGCAGAGTCCTTATATAATGCAGCAGAGTCCTAAAATACCGCAGCAGAGTCCTTAAATAATGCAGCAGAGTCCTTAAATAATGCAGCAAATTCATTAAATAATGCAGCGGAGTCCTTAAATAATGCAACAAAGTCCTTAAATAATGCAGCAGATTCCTTAAATTTCGCAGCAGCGTCCTTAAATAATGCATCAAAGTCCTTAAATAACGCAGCAGAGTCCTAAAATACCGCAGCAGAATCCTTAAATAATGCAGCAAAGTCTTTAAATAATGCAGCAGAGTGCTTACATAATGCAGCAGAGTCCTTAAATACCGCAGCAGAGTCATTAAATAATGCAGCAGAGTCCTTAAATAATGCAGCAAATTCATTAAATAATGCACAGAGTCATTAAATAATGCAATAAAGTCCTTAAATAAAATTCAGCAACACCCTTAATAATGCAGCTGAGTCCTTAAATAATTCAGCAAAGTCCTTAAATAATGCAGCAGAGTCCTTAAATACCGCAGCAGCGTCCTTAAATAATGCAACATAGTACTTAAATAATGCAGCAGAGTCCTTAAATAATGCAACAAAGTCCTTAAATAATGCAGCAGAGTCCTTAAATAATGCAACAAACTCATTAAATAATGCAGCAAAGTACTTAAATAATGCAGCAAATTCCTTAAATAATGCAACAGAATCCTTAAATAATGCAATAAAGTCCTTAAATAATGCAGCAGAGTCCTTAAATAATGCAAAAAAATCCTTAAATAATGCATCAGAATCCTTAAATAATGCAACAAAGTCCTTAAATACTGCAGCAACGTCCTTAATAATGCAGCAGAGTCCTTAAATAATGCAGCAAATTCCTTAAATAATGCAGCAGAGGCCTTAAATACCGAAGCAGCGTCCTTAAATAATGCAGCAAAGTCCTTAAATAATGCAGAAGAGTCCTTAAATAATGCAACAAAGTCCTTAAATAATGCAGCAGAGTCCTTAAATAAAGCAGCAGAGTGCTTAAACAATGCAGCAGAGTCCTTAAATAACGCAGCAGAGTCATTAAATAATACAGCAGAGTCCTTAAATAAAGCAGCAGAGTGCTTAAATAATGCAGCAGAGTCCTAAAATACCGCAGCAGAGTCATTAAATAATACAGCAGAGTCCTTAAATAATGCAGCAAATTTCTTAAATAATGCACAGAGTCCTTAAATAATGCAATAAAGTCCTTAAATAAAATGCAGCAACGCCCTTAATAATGCAGCAGAGTCCTTAAATACCGCAGCAGCGTCTTTAAATAATGCAACAAAGTCCTTAAATAATGCAGCAGAGTCCTTAAATAATGCAACAAAGTCCTTAAATAATGCAGCAGAGTCCTTAAATAATGCAACAAACTCATTAAATATTGCAGCAAAGTACTTAAACATTGCAGCAAATTCCTTAAATAATGCAGCAGAATCCTTAAATAATGCAATAATTTCCTTAAATAATGCAGCAACATCCTTAATATTGCAGCAGAGTCCTTAAATAATGCAGCAAAGTCCTTAAATAATGCAGCAGAGGCCTTAAATACTGCAGCAGCATCCTTAAATAATGCAGCAGAGTCCTTAAATAATGCAGCAGAGTCCTTAAATAATGCAACAAAGTCCTTAAATAATGCAGCAGATTCCTTAAATTTCGCAGCAGCGTCCTTAAATAATACATCAAAGTCCTTAAATAATGCAGCAGAGTCCTAAACTACCGCAGCAGAGTCCTTAAATAATGCAGCAAAGTCCTTAAATAATGCAGCAGAGTGCTTACATAATGCAGCAGAGTCCTTATATACCGCAGCAGAGTCATTAAATAATGCAGCAGAGTCCTTAAATAATGCAGCAAATTCATTAAATAATGCAATAAAGTCCTTAAATAAAATTCAACAACACCCTTAATAATGCAGCTGAGTCCTTAAATAATTCAGCAAAGTCCTTAAATAATGCAGCAGAGTCCTTAAATACCGCAGCAGCATCCTTAAATAATGCAACAAAGTCCTTAAATAATGCAGCAGAGTCCTTAAATAATGCAACAAAGTCCTTAAATAATGCAGCAGAGTCCTTAAATAATGCAACAAACTCATTAAATAATGCAGCAAAGTACTTAAATAATGCAGCAAATTCCTTAAATAATGCAGCAGAATCCTTAAATAATGCAATAATGTCCTTAAATAATGCAGCAGAGTCCTTAAATAATGCAAAAAATTCCTTAAATAATGCATCAGAATCCTTAAATAATGCAACAAAGTCCTTAAATAATGCAGCAACGTCCTTAATAATGCAGCAGAGTCCTTAAATAATGCAGCAAATGCCTTAAATAATGCAGCAGAGGCCTTAAATACCGAAGCAGAGTCCTTAAATAATGCAGCAAAGTCCTTAAATAATGCAGAAGAGTCCTTAAATAATGCAACAAAGTCCTTAAATAATGCAGCAGAGTCCTTAAATAAAGCAGCAGAGTGCTTAAATAATGCAGCAGAGTCCTTAAATACCGCAGCAGAGTCATTAAATAATACAGCAGAGTCCTTAAATAAAGCAGCAGAGTGCTTAAATAATGCAGCAGAGTCCTAAAATAGCGCTGCAGAGTCATTAAATAATACAGCAGAGTCCTTAAATAATGCAGCAAATTTCTTAAATAATGCACAGAGTCCTTAAATAATGCAATAAAGTCCTTAAATAAAATGCAGCAACGCCCTTAATAATGCAGCTGAGTCCTTAAATAATGCAGCAAAGTCCTTAAATAATGCAGCAGAGTCCTTAAATACCGCAGCAGCGTCTTTAAATAATGCAACAAAGTCCTTAAATAATGCAGCAGAGTCCTTAAATAATGCAACAAAGTCCTTAAATAATGCAGCAGAGTCCTTAAATAATGCAACAAACTCATTAAATAATGCAGCAAAGTACTTAAATATTGCAGCAAATTCCTTAAATAATGCAGCAGAATCCTTAAATAATGCAATAATTTCCTTAAATAATGCAGCAACATCCTTAATAATGCAGCAGAGTCCTTAAATAATGCAGCAAAGTCCTTAAATAATGCAACAGAGGCCTTAAATACTGCAGCAGCATCCTTAAATAATGCAGCAGAGTCCTTAAATAATGCAGCAGAGTCCTTAAATAATGCAACAAAGTCCTTAAATAAAATGCAGCAACGCCCTTAATAATGCAGCCGAGTCCTTCAATAATGCAGCAAAGTCCTTAAATAATGCAGCAGAGTCCTTAAATACCGCAGCAGCGTCCTTAAATAATGCAAAAAAATCCTTAAATAATGCAGCAAAGTCCTTAAATAATGCAACAAAGTCCTTAAATAATGCAGCAGAGTCCTTAAATAATGCAACAAACTCCTTAAATAATGCAGCAAAGAACTTAAATAATGCAGCAAATTCCTTAAATAATGCAGCAGAATCCTTAAATAATGCAATAAAGTCCTTAAATAATGCAGCAACGTCCTTAATAATGCAGCAGAGTCCTTAAATAATGCAGCAAAGTCCTTAAATAATGCAGCAGAGTCCTTAAATACTGCAGCAGAGTCCTTAAATAATGCAGCAAAGTCCTTAAATAATGCAGCAGAGTCCTTAAATACCGCAGCAGAGTCATTAAATAATGCATCAAAGTCCTTAAATAATGCAGCATAGTCCTTAAATAATGCATCAAATTCCTTAAATAATGCAGCAGAATCCTTAAATAATGCAATAAAGTCCTTAAATAATGCAGCAGATTCCTTAAATTCTGCAGCAGCGTCCTTAAATAATGCATCAAAGTCTTTAAATAATGCAGCAGAGTCCTTAAATACTGCAGCAGAGTCCTTAAATAATGAATCAAAGTCCTTAAATGATGCAGCAGAGACCTTAAATACCACAGCAGAGTCATTAAATAATGCAGCAGAGTCCTTAAATAATTCAGCAAAGTCCTTAAATAATGCAGCAGAGTCCTTAAATACCGCAGCAGCGTCCTTAAATAATGCAACAAAGTCCTTAAATAATGCAGCAGAGTCCTTAAATACCACAGCAGAGTCATTAAATAATGCAGCAGAGTCCTTAAATAATGCCGCATATTCCTTAAATAATGCAGCAGAGTCCTTAAATAATGCAATAAAGTCCTTAAATAATGCAGCAGAGTCCTTAAATAATGCAGCAACGTCCTTAATAATGCAGCTGAGTCCTTAAATAATGCAGCAACATCCTTAAATAATGCAGCAGAGTCCTTAAATACTGCATCAGCGTCCTTAAATAATGCAACAAAGTCCTTAAATAATGCAGCAAAGTCCTTAAATAATGCAGCAGAGTCCTTAAATACAGCAGCAGATTCCTTAAATAATTCAGCAAAGTCCTTAAATAATGCAGTAGAGTCCTTAAATAATGCAACAAAGTCCTTAAATAATGCAGCAGAGTCCTTAAATAATGCAACAAAGTCCTTAAATAATGCAGCAGAGTCCTTAAATACTGCAGCAGAGACCTTAAATAATGCAGCAAAATCCTTAAATAATGCAGCAGAGTCCTTATATAATGCAGCAGAGTCCTAAAATACCGCAGCAGAGTCCTTAAATAATGCAGCAGAGTCCTTAAATAATGCAGCAAATTCATTAAATAATGCAGCGGAGTCCTTAAATAATGCAACAAAGTCCTTAAATAATGCAGCAGATTCCTTAAATTTCGCAGCAGCGTCCTTAAATAATGCATCAAAGTCCTTAAATAACGCAGCAGAGTCCTAAAATACCGCAGCAGAATCCTTAAATAATGCAGCAAAGTCTTTAAATAATGCAGCAGAGTGCTTACATAATGCAGCAGAGTCCTTAAATACCGCAGCAGAGTCATTAAATAATGCAGCAGAGTCCTTAAATAATGCAGCAAATTCATTAAATAATGCACAGAGTCATTAAATAATGCAATAAAGTCCTTAAATAAAATTCAGCAACACCCTTAATAATGCAGCTGAGTCCTTAAATAATTCAGCAAAGTCCTTAAATAATGCAGCAGAGTCCTTAAATACCGCAGCAGCGTCCTTAAATAATGCAACATAGTACTTAAATAATGCAGCAGAGTCCTTAAATAATGCAACAAAGTCCTTAAATAATGCAGCAGAGTCCTTAAATAATGCAACAAACTCATTAAATAATGCAGCAAAGTACTTAAATAATGCAGCAAATTCCTTAAATAATGCAACAGAATCCTTAAATAATGCAATAAAGTCCTTAAATAATGCAGCAGAGTCCTTAAATAATGCAAAAAAATCCTTAAATAATGCATCAGAATCCTTAAATAATGCAACAAAGTCCTTAAATACTGCAGCAACGTCCTTAATAATGCAGCAGAGTCCTTAAATAATGCAGCAAATTCCTTAAATAATGCAGCAGAGGCCTTAAATACCGAAGCAGCGTCCTTAAATAATGCAGCAAAGTCCTTAAATAATGCAGAAGAGTCCTTAAATAATGCAACAAAGTCCTTAAATAATGCAGCAGAGTCCTTAAATAAAGCAGCAGAGTGCTTAAACAATGCAGCAGAGTCCTTAAATAACGCAGCAGAGTCATTAAATAATACAGCAGAGTCCTTAAATAAAGCAGCAGAGTGCTTAAATAATGCAGCAGAGTCCTAAAATACCGCAGCAGAGTCATTAAATAATACAGCAGAGTCCTTAAATAATGCAGCAAATTTCTTAAATAATGCACAGAGTCCTTAAATAATGCAATAAAGTCCTTAAATAAAATGCAGCAACGCCCTTAATAATGCAGCAGAGTCCTTAAATACCGCAGCAGCGTCTTTAAATAATGCAACAAAGTCCTTAAATAATGCAGCAGAGTCCTTAAATAATGCAACAAAGTCCTTAAATAATGCAGCAGAGTCCTTAAATAATGCAACAAACTCATTAAATATTGCAGCAAAGTACTTAAACATTGCAGCAAATTCCTTAAATAATGCAGCAGAATCCTTAAATAATGCAATAATTTCCTTAAATAATGCAGCAACATCCTTAATATTGCAGCAGAGTCCTTAAATAATGCAGCAAAGTCCTTAAATAATGCAGCAGAGGCCTTAAATACTGCAGCAGCATCCTTAAATAATGCAGCAGAGT
Organism: Phyllobates terribilis; assembly: GCF_046119375.1. Taxonomy (NCBI): domain Eukaryota; kingdom Metazoa; phylum Chordata; class Amphibia; order Anura; family Dendrobatidae; genus Phyllobates; species Phyllobates terribilis. The sequence continues at coordinate 975,067 of NW_027363072.1, read as the reverse complement.
CCTTAAATAATGCAGCAGAGTCCTTAAATAATGCAACAAAGTCCTTAAATAATGCAGCAGATTCCTTAAATTTCGCAGCAGCGTCCTTAAATAATACATCAAAGTCCTTAAATAATGCAGCAGAGTCCTAAACTACCGCAGCAGAGTCCTTAAATAATGCAGCAAAGTCCTTAAATAATGCAGCAGAGTGCTTACATAATGCAGCAGAGTCCTTATATACCGCAGCAGAGTCATTAAATAATGCAGCAGAGTCCTTAAATAATGCAGCAAATTCATTAAATAATGCACAGAGTCATTAAATAATGCAATAAAGTCCTTAAATAAAATTCAACAACACCCTTAATAATGCAGCTGAGTCCTTAAATAATTCAGCAAAGTCCTTAAATAATGCAGCAGAGTCCTTAAATACCGCAGCAGCATCCTTAAATAATGCAACAAAGTCCTTAAATAATGCAGCAGAGTCCTTAAATAATGCAACAAAGTCCTTAAATAATGCAGCAGAGTCCTTAAATAATGCAACAAACTCATTAAATAATGCAGCAAAGTACTTAAATAATGCAGCAAATTCCTTAAATAATGCAGCAGAATCCTTAAATAATGCAATAATGTCCTTAAATAATGCAGCAGAGTCCTTAAATAATGCAAAAAATTCCTTAAATAATGCATCAGAATCCTTAAATAATGCAACAAAGTCCTTAAATAATGCAGCAACGTCCTTAATAATGCAGCAGAGTCCTTAAATAATGCAGCAAATGCCTTAAATAATGCAGCAGAGGCCTTAAATACCGAAGCAGAGTCCTTAAATAATGCAGCAAAGTCCTTAAATAATGCAGAAGAGTCCTTAAATAATGCAACAAAGTCCTTAAATAATGCAGCAGAGTCCTTAAATAAAGCAGCAGAGTGCTTAAATAATGCAGCAGAGTCCTTAAATACCGCAGCAGAGTCATTAAATAATACAGCAGAGTCCTTAAATAAAGCAGCAGAGTGCTTAAATAATGCAGCAGAGTCCTAAAATAGCGCTGCAGAGTCATTAAATAATACAGCAGAGTCCTTAAATAATGCAGCAAATTTCTTAAATAATGCACAGAGTCCTTAAATAATGCAATAAAGTCCTTAAATAAAATGCAGCAACGCCCTTAATAATGCAGCTGAGTCCTTAAATAATGCAGCAAAGTCCTTAAATAATGCAGCAGAGTCCTTAAATACCGCAGCAGCGTCTTTAAATAATGCAACAAAGTCCTTAAATAATGCAGCAGAGTCCTTAAATAATGCAACAAAGTCCTTAAATAATGCAGAAGAGTCCTTAAATAATGCAACAAACTCATTAAATAATGCAGCAAAGTACTTAAATATTGCAGCAAATTCCTTAAATAATGCAGCAGAATCCTTAAATAATGCAATAATTTCCTTAAATAATGCAGCAACATCCTTAATAATGCAGCAGAGTCCTTAAATAATGCAGCAAAGTCCTTAAATAATGCAACAGAGGCCTTAAATACTGCAGCAGCATCCTTAAATAATGCAGCAGAGTCCTTAAATAATGCAGCAGAGTCCTTAAATAATGCAACAAAGTCCTTAAATAAAATGCAGCAACGCCCTTAATAATGCAGCCGAGTCCTTCAATAATGCAGCAAAGTCCTTAAATAATGCAGCAGAGTCCTTAAATACCGCAGCAGCGTCCTTAAATAATGCAAAAAAATCCTTAAATAATGCAGCAAAGTCCTTAAATAATGCAACAAAGTCCTTAAATAATGCAGCAGAGTCCTTAAATAATGCAACAAACTCCTTAAATAATGCAGCAAAGAACTTAAATAATGCAGCAAATTCCTTAAATAATGCAGCAGAATCCTTAAATAATGCAATAAAGTCCTTAAATAATGCAGCAACGTCCTTAATAATGCAGCAGAGTCATTAAATAATGCAGCAAAGTCCTTAAATAATGCAGCGGAGGCCTTAAATACTGCTGCAGCATCCTTAAATAATGCAGCAGAGTCCTTAAATAATGCAACAAAGTCCTTAAATAATGCAGCAGAGTCCTTAAACAATGCAGCACAGTCCTTAAATAATGCAACAAAGTCCTTGAATAATGCAGCAGATTCCTTAAATGCTGCAGCATCGTCCTTAAATAATGCATGAAAGTCCTTAAATAATGCAGCAGAGTCCTTAAATACTGCAGCAGAGTACTTAAATAATGCAGCAAAGTCCTTAAATAATGCAGCAGAGTCCTTAAATACTGCAGCAGAGTCATTAAATAATGCATCAAAGTCCTTAAATAATGCAGCAGAGTCCTTAAATAATGCATCAAATTCCTTAAATAATGCAGCAGAATCCTTAAATAATGCAATAAAGTCCTTAAATAATGCAGCAGATTCCTTAAATTCTGCAGCAGCGTCCTTAAATAATGCATCAAAGTCTTTAAATAATGCAGCAGAGTCCTTAAATACTGCAGCAGAGTCCTTAAATAATGCAACAAAGTCCTTAAATAATGCAGCAAAGTCCTTAAATAATGCAGCAGAGTCCTTAAATAAAGCAGCAGAGTGCTTAAACAATGCAGCAGAGTCCTTAAATAACGCAGCAGAGTCATTAAATAATACAGCAGAGTCCTTAAATAAAGCAGCAGAGTGCTTAAATAATGCAGCAGAGTCCTAAAATACCGCAGCAGAGTCATTAAATAATACAGCAGAGTCCTTAAATAATGCAGCAAATTTCTTAAATAATGCACAGAGTCCTTAAATAATGCAATAAAGTCCTTAAATAAAATGCAGCAACGCCCTTAATAATGCAGCAGAGTCCTTAAATACCGCAGCAGCGTCTTTAAATAATGCAACAAAGTCCTTAAATAATGCAGCAGAGTCCTTAAATAATGCAACAAAGTCCTTAAATAATGCAGCAGAGTCCTTAAATAATGCAACAAACTCATTAAATATTGCAGCAAAGTACTTAAACATTGCAGCAAATTCCTTAAATAATGCAGCAGAATCCTTAAATAATGCAATAATTTCCTTAAATAATGCAGCAACATCCTTAATATTGCAGCAGAGTCCTTAAATAATGCAGCAAAGTCCTTAAATAATGCAGCAGAGGCCTTAAATACTGCAGCAGCATCCTTAAATAATGCAGCAGAGTCCTTAAATAATGCAGCAGAGTCCTTAAATAATGCAACAAAGTCCTTAAATAATGCAGCAGATTCCTTAAATTTCGCAGCAGCGTCCTTAAATAATACATCAAAGTCCTTAAATAATGCAGCAGAGTCCTAAACTACCGCAGCAGAGTCCTTAAATAATGCAGCAAAGTCCTTAAATAATGCAGCAGAGTGCTTACATAATGCAGCAGAGTCCTTATATACCGCAGCAGAGTCATTAAATAATGCAGCAGAGTCCTTAAATAATGCAGCAAATTCATTAAATAATGCACAGAGTCATTAAATAATGCAATAAAGTCCTTAAATAAAATTCAACAACACCCTTAATAATGCAGCTGAGTCCTTAAATAATTCAGCAAAGTCCTTAAATAATGCAGCAGAGTCCTTAAATACCGCAGCAGCATCCTTAAATAATGCAACAAAGTCCTTAAATAATGCAGCAGAGTCCTTAAATAATGCAACAAAGTCCTTAAATAATGCAGCAGAGTCCTTAAATAATGCAACAAACTCATTAAATAATGCAGCAAAGTACTTAAATAATGCAGCAAATTCCTTAAATAATGCAGCAGAATCCTTAAATAATGCAATAATGTCCTTAAATAATGCAGCAGAGTCCTTAAATAATGCAAAAAATTCCTTAAATAATGCATCAGAATCCTTAAATAATGCAACAAAGTCCTTAAATAATGCAGCAACGTCCTTAATAATGCAGCAGAGTCCTTAAATAATGCAGCAAATGCCTTAAATAATGCAGCAGAGGCCTTAAATATCGAAGCAGAGTCCTTAAATAATGCAGCAAAGTCCTTAAATAATGCAGAAGAGTCCTTAAATAATGCAACAAAGTCCTTAAATAATGCAGCAGAGTCCTTAAATAAAGCAGCAGAGTGCTTAAATAATGCAGCAGAGTCCTTAAATACCGCAGCAGAGTCATTAAATAATACAGCAGAGTCCTTAAATAAAGCAGCAGAGTGCTTAAATAATGCAGCAGAGTCCTAAAATAGCGCTGCAGAGTCATTAAATAATACAGCAGAGTCCTTAAATAATGCAGCAAATTTCTTAAATAATGCACAGAGTCCTTAAATAATGCAATAAAGTCCTTAAATAAAATGCAGCAACGCCCTTAATAATGCAGCTGAGTCCTTAAATAATGCAGCAAAGTCCTTAAATAATGCAGCAGAGTCCTTAAATACCGCAGCAGCGTCTTTAAATAATGCAACAAAGTCCTTAAATAATGCAGCAGAGTCCTTAAATAATGCAACAAAGTCCTTAAATAATGCAGAAGAGTCCTTAAATAATGCAACAAACTCATTAAATAATGCAGCAAAGTACTTAAATATTGCAGCAAATTCCTTAAATAATGCAGCAGAATCCTTAAATAATGCAATAATTTCCTTAAATAATGCAGCAACATCCTTAATAATGCAGCAGAGTCCTTAAATAATGCAGCAAAGTCCTTAAATAATGCAACAGAGGCCTTAAATACTGCAGCAGCATCCTTAAATAATGCAGCAGAGTCCTTAAATAATGCAGCAGAGTCCTTAAATAATGCAACAAAGTCCTTAAATAAAATGCAGCAACGCCCTTAATAATGCAGCCGAGTCCTTCAATAATGCAGCAAAGTCCTTAAATAATGCAGCAGAGTCCTTAAATACCGCAGCAGCGTCCTTAAATAATGCAAAAAAATCCTTAAATAATGCAGCAAAGTCCTTAAATAATGCAACAAAGTCCTTAAATAATGCAGCAGAGTCCTTAAATAATGCAACAAACTCCTTAAATAATGCAGCAAAGAACTTAAATAATGCAGCAAATTCCTTAAATAATGCAGCAGAATCCTTAAATAATGCAATAAAGTCCTTAAATAATGCAGCAACGTCCTTAATAATGCAGCAGAGTCATTAAATAATGCAGCAAAGTCCTTAAATAATGCAGCGGAGGCCTTAAATACTGCTGCAGCATCCTTAAATAATGCAGCAGAGTCCTTAAATAATGCAACAAAGTCCTTAAATAATGCAGCAGAGTCCTTAAACAATGCAGCACAGTCCTTAAATAATGCAACAAAGTCCTTGAATAATGCAGCAGATTCCTTAAATGCTGCAGCATCGTCCTTAAATAATGCATGAAAGTCCTTAAATAATGCAGCAGAGTCCTTAAATACTGCAGCAGAGTACTTAAATAATGCAGCAAAGTCCTTAAATAATGCAGCAGAGTCCTTAAATACTGCAGCAGAGTCATTAAATAATGCATCAAAGTCCTTAAATAATGCAGCAGAGTCCTTAAATAATGCATCAAATTCCTTAAATAATGCAGCAGAATCCTTAAATAATGCAATAAAGTCCTTAAATAATGCAGCAGATTCCTTAAATTCTGCAGCAGCGTCCTTAAATAATGCATCAAAGTCTTTAAATAATGCAGCAGAGTCCTTAAATACTGCAGCAGAGTCCTTAAATAATGCAACAAAGTCCTTAAATAATGCAGCAAAGTCCTTAAATAATGCAGCAGAGTCCTTAAATAAAGCAGCAGAGTGCTTAAACAATGCAGCAGAGTCCTTAAATAACGCAGCAGAGTCATTAAATAATACAGCAGAGTCCTTAAATAAAGCAGCAGAGTGCTTAAATAATGCAGCAGAGTCCTAAAATACCGCAGCAGAGTCATTAAATAATACAGCAGAGTCCTTAAATAATGCAGCAAATTTCTTAAATAATGCACAGAGTCCTTAAATAATGCAATAAAGTCCTTAAATAAAATGCAGCAACGCCCTTAATAATGCAGCAGAGTCCTTAAATACCGCAGCAGCGTCTTTAAATAATGCAACAAAGTCCTTAAATAATGCAGCAGAGTCCTTAAATAATGCAACAAAGTCCTTAAATAATGCAGCAGAGTCCTTAAATAATGCAACAAACTCATTAAATATTGCAGCAAAGTACTTAAACATTGCAGCAAATTCCTTAAATAATGCAGCAGAATCCTTAAATAATGCAATAATTTCCTTAAATAATGCAGCAACATCCTTAATATTGCAGCAGAGTCCTTAAATAATGCAGCAAAGTCCTTAAATAATGCAGCAGAGGCCTTAAATACTGCAGCAGCATCCTTAAATAATGCAGCAGAGTCCTTAAATAATGCAGCAGAGTCCTTAAATAATGCAACAAAGTCCTTAAATAATGCAGCAGATTCCTTAAATTTCGCAGCAGCGTCCTTAAATAATACATCAAAGTCCTTAAATAATGCAGCAGAGTCCTAAACTACCGCAGCAGAGTCCTTAAATAATGCAGCAAAGTCCTTAAATAATGCAGCAGAGTGCTTACATAATGCAGCAGAGTCCTTATATACCGCAGCAGAGTCATTAAATAATGCAGCAGAGTCCTTAAATAATGCAGCAAATTCATTAAATAATGCACAGAGTCATTAAATAATGCAATAAAGTCCTTAAATAAAATTCAACAACACCCTTAATAATGCAGCTGAGTCCTTAAATAATTCAGCAAAGTCCTTAAATAATGCAGCAGAGTCCTTAAATACCGCAGCAGCATCCTTAAATAATGCAACAAAGTCCTTAAATAATGCAGCAGAGTCCTTAAATAATGCAACAAAGTCCTTAAATAATGCAGCAGAGTCCTTAAATAATGCAACAAACTCATTAAATAATGCAGCAAAGTACTTAAATAATGCAGCAAATTCCTTAAATAATGCAGCAGAATCCTTAAATAATGCAATAATGTCCTTAAATAATGCAGCAGAGTCCTTAAATAATGCAAAAAATTCCTTAAATAATGCATCAGAATCCTTAAATAATGCAACAAAGTCCTTAAATAATGCAGCAACGTCCTTAATAATGCAGCAGAGTCCTTAAATAATGCAGCAAATGCCTTAAATAATGCAGCAGAGGCCTTAAATACCGAAGCAGAGTCCTTAAATAATGCAGCAAAGTCCTTAAATAATGCAGAAGAGTCCTTAAATAATGCAACAAAGTCCTTAAATAATGCAGCAGAGTCCTTAAATAAAGCAGCAGAGTGCTTAAATAATGCAGCAGAGTCCTTAAATACCGCAGCAGAGTCATTAAATAATACAGCAGAGTCCTTAAATAAAGCAGCAGAGTGCTTAAATAATGCAGCAGAGTCCTAAAATAGCGCTGCAGAGTCATTAAATAATACAGCAGAGTCCTTAAATAATGCAGCAAATTTCTTAAATAATGCACAGAGTCCTTAAATAATGCAATAAAGTCCTTAAATAAAATGCAGCAACGCCCTTAATAATGCAGCTGAGTCCTTAAATAATGCAGCAAAGTCCTTAAATAATGCAGCAGAGTCCTTAAATACCGCAGCAGCGTCTTTAAATAATGCAACAAAGTCCTTAAATAATGCAGCAGAGTCCTTAAATAATGCAACAAAGTCCTTAAATAATGCAGCAGAGTCCTTAAATAATGCAACCAACTCATTAAATAATGCAGCAAAGTACTTAAATATTGCAGCAAATTCCTTAAATAATGCAGCAGAATCCTTAAATAATGCAATAATTTCCTTAAATAATGCAGCAACATCCTTAATAATGCAGCAGAGTCCTTAAATAATGCAGCAAAGTCCTTAAATAATGCAACAGAGGCCTTAAATACTGCAGCAGCATCCTTAAATAATGCAGCAGAGTCCTTAAATAATGCAGCAGAGTCCTTAAATAATGCAACAAAGTCCTTAAATAAAATGCAGCAACGCCCTTAATAATGCAGCCGAGTCCTTCAATAATGCAGCAAAGTCCTTAAATAATGCAGCAGAGTCCTTAAATACCGCAGCAGCGTCCTTAAATAATGCAAAAAAATCCTTAAATAATGCAGCAAAGTCCTTAAATAATGCAACAAAGTCCTTAAATAATGCAGCAGAGTCCTTAAATAATGCAACAAACTCCTTAAATAATGCAGCAAAGAACTTAAATAATGCAGCAAATTCCTTAAATAATGCAGCAGAATCCTTAAATAATGCAATAAAGTCCTTAAATAATGCAGCAACGTCCTTAATAATGCAGCAGAGTCATTAAATAATGCAGCAAAGTCCTTAAATAATGCAGCGGAGGCCTTAAATACTGCTGCAGCATCCTTAAATAATGCAGCAGAGTCCTTAAATAATGCAACAAAGTCCTTAAATAATGCAGCAGAGTCCTTAAATAATGCAACAAAGTCCTTAAATAATGCAGCAGAGTCCTTAAATAATGCAACAAACTCATTAAATATTGCAGCAAAGTACTTAAACATTGCAGCAAATTCCTTAAATAATGCAGCAGAATCCTTAAATAATGCAATAATTTCCTTAAATAATGCAGCAACATCCTTAATATTGCAGCAGAGTCCTTAAATAATGCAGCAAAGTCCTTAAATAATGCAGCAGAGGCCTTAAATACTGCAGCAGCATCCTTAAATAATGCAGCAGAGTCCTTAAATAATGCAGCAGAGTCCTTAAATAATGCAACAAAGTCCTTAAATAATGCAGCAGATTCCTTAAATTTCGCAGCAGCGTCCTTAAATAATACATCAAAGTCCTTAAATAATGCAGCAGAGTCCTAAACTACCGCAGCAGAGTCCTTAAATAATGCAGCAAAGTCCTTAAATAATGCAGCAGAGTGCTTACATAATGCAGCAGAGTCCTTATATACCGCAGCAGAGTCATTAAATAATGCAGCAGAGTCCTTAAATAATGCAGCAAATTCATTAAATAATGCACAGAGTCATTAAATAATGCAATAAAGTCCTTAAATAAAATTCAACAACACCCTTAATAATGCAGCTGAGTCCTTAAATAATTCAGCAAAGTCCTTAAATAATGCAGCAGAGTCCTTAAATACCGCAGCAGCATCCTTAAATAATGCAACAAAGTCCTTAAATAATGCAGCAGAGTCCTTAAATAATGCAACAAAGTCCTTAAATAATGCAGCAGAGTCCTTAAATAATGCAACAAACTCATTAAATAATGCAGCAAAGTACTTAAATAATGCAGCAAATTCCTTAAATAATGCAGCAGAATCCTTAAATAATGCAATAATGTCCTTAAATAATGCAGCAGAGTCCTTAAATAATGCAAAAAATTCCTTAAATAATGCATCAGAATCCTTAAATAATGCAACAAAGTCCTTAAATAATGCAGCAACGTCCTTAATAATGCAGCAGAGTCCTTAAATAATGCAGCAAATGCCTTAAATAATGCAGCAGAGGCCTTAAATATCGAAGCAGAGTCCTTAAATAATGCAGCAAAGTCCTTAAATAATGCAGAAGAGTCCTTAAATAATGCAACAAAGTCCTTAAATAATGCAGCAGAGTCCTTAAATAAAGCAGCAGAGTGCTTAAATAATGCAGCAGAGTCCTTAAATACCGCAGCAGAGTCATTAAATAATACAGCAGAGTCCTTAAATAAAGCAGCAGAGTGCTTAAATAATGCAGCAGAGTCCTAAAATAGCGCTGCAGAGTCATTAAATAATACAGCAGAGTCCTTAAATAATGCAGCAAATTTCTTAAATAATGCACAGAGTCCTTAAATAATGCAATAAAGTCCTTAAATAAAATGCAGCAACGCCCTTAATAATGCAGCTGAGTCCTTAAATAATGCAGCAAAGTCCTTAAATAATGCAGCAGAGTCCTTAAATACCGCAGCAGCGTCTTTAAATAATGCAACAAAGTCCTTAAATAATGCAGCAGAGTCCTTAAATAATGCAACAAAGTCCTTAAATAATGCAGAAGAGTCCTTAAATAATGCAACAAACTCATTAAATAATGCAGCAAAGTACTTAAATATTGCAGCAAATTCCTTAAATAATGCAGCAGAATCCTTAAATAATGCAATAATTTCCTTAAATAATGCAGCAACATCCTTAATAATGCAGCAGAGTCCTTAAATAATGCAGCAAAGTCCTTAAATAATGCAACAGAGGCCTTAAATACTGCAGCAGCATCCTTAAATAATGCAGCAGAGTCCTTAAATAATGCAGCAGAGTCCTTAAATAATGCAACAAAGTCCTTAAATAAAATGCAGCAACGCCCTTAATAATGCAGCCGAGTCCTTCAATAATGCAGCAAAGTCCTTAAATAATGCAGCAGAGTCCTTAAATACCGCAGCAGCGTCCTTAAATAATGCAAAAAAATCCTTAAATAATGCAGCAAAGTCCTTAAATAATGCAACAAAGTCCTTAAATAATGCAGCAGAGTCCTTAAATAATGCAACAAACTCCTTAAATAATGCAGCAAAGAACTTAAATAATGCAGCAAATTCCTTAAATAATGCAGCAGAATCCTTAAATAATGCAATAAAGTCCTTAAATAATGCAGCAACGTCCTTAATAATGCAGCAGAGTCATTAAATAATGCAGCAAAGTCCTTAAATAATGCAGCGGAGGCCTTAAATACTGCTGCAGCATCCTTAAATAATGCAGCAGAGTCCTTAAATAATGCAACAAAGTCCTTAAATAATGCAGCAGAGTCCTTAAACAATGCAGCACAGTCCTTAAATAATGCAACAAAGTCCTTGAATAATGCAGCAGATTCCTTAAATGCTGCAGCATCGTCCTTAAATAATGCATGAAAGTCCTTAAATAATGCAGCAGAGTCCTTAAATACTGCAGCAGAGTACTTAAATAATGCAGCAAAGTCCTTAAATAATGCAGCAGAGTCCTTAAATACTGCAGCAGAGTCATTAAATAATGCATCAAAGTCCTTAAATAATGCAGCAGAGTCCTTAAATAATGCATCAAATTCCTTAAATAATGCAGCAGAATCCTTAAATAATGCAATAAAGTCCTTAAATAATGCAGCAGATTCCTTAAATTCTGCAGCAGCGTCCTTAAATAATGCATCAAAGTCTTTAAATAATGCAGCAGAGTCCTTAAATACTGCAGCAGAGTCCTTAAATAATGCAACAAAGTCCTTAAATAATGCAGCAAAGTCCTTAAATAATGCAGCAGAGTCCTTAAATAAAGCAGCAGAGTGCTTAAACAATGCAGCAGAGTCCTTAAATAACGCAGCAGAGTCATTAAATAATACAGCAGAGTCCTTAAATAAAGCAGCAGAGTGCTTAAATAATGCAGCAGAGTCCTAAAATACCGCAGCAGAGTCATTAAATAATACAGCAGAGTCCTTAAATAATGCAGCAAATTTCTTAAATAATGCACAGAGTCCTTAAATAATGCAATAAAGTCCTTAAATAAAATGCAGCAACGCCCTTAATAATGCAGCAGAGTCCTTAAATACCGCAGCAGCGTCTTTAAATAATGCAACAAAGTCCTTAAATAATGCAGCAGAGTCCTTAAATAATGCAACAAAGTCCTTAAATAATGCAGCAGAGTCCTTAAATAATGCAACAAACTCATTAAATATTGCAGCAAAGTACTTAAACATTGCAGCAAATTCCTTAAATAATGCAGCAGAATCCTTAAATAATGCAATAATTTCCTTAAATAATGCAGCAACATCCTTAATATTGCAGCAGAGTCCTTAAATAATGCAGCAAAGTCCTTAAATAATGCAGCAGAGGCCTTAAATACTGCAGCAGCATCCTTAAATAATGCAGCAGAGTCCTTAAATAATGCAGCAGAGTCCTTAAATAATGCAACAAAGTCCTTAAATAATGCAGCAGATTCCTTAAATTTCGCAGCAGCGTCCTTAAATAATACATCAAAGTCCTTAAATAATGCAGCAGAGTCCTAAACTACCGCAGCAGAGTCCTTAAATAATGCAGCAAAGTCCTTAAATAATGCAGCAGAGTGCTTACATAATGCAGCAGAGTCCTTATATACCGCAGCAGAGTCATTAAATAATGCAGCAGAGTCCTTAAATAATGCAGCAAATTCATTAAATAATGCACAGAGTCATTAAATAATGCAATAAAGTCCTTAAATAAAATTCAACAACACCCTTAATAATGCAGCTGAGTCCTTAAATAATTCAGCAAAGTCCTTAAATAATGCAGCAGAGTCCTTAAATACCGCAGCAGCATCCTTAAATAATGCAACAAAGTCCTTAAATAATGCAGCAGAGTCCTTAAATAATGCAACAAAGTCCTTAAATAATGCAGCAGAGTCCTTAAATAATGCAACAAACTCATTAAATAATGCAGCAAAGTACTTAAATAATGCAGCAAATTCCTTAAATAATGCAGCAGAATCCTTAAATAATGCAATAATGTCCTTAAATAATGCAGCAGAGTCCTTAAATAATGCAAAAAATTCCTTAAATAATGCATCAGAATCCTTAAATAATGCAACAAAGTCCTTAAATAATGCAGCAACGTCCTTAATAATGCAGCAGAGTCCTTAAATAATGCAGCAAATGCCTTAAATAATGCAGCAGAGGCCTTAAATACCGAAGCAGAGTCCTTAAATAATGCAGCAAAGTCCTTAAATAATGCAGAAGAGTCCTTAAATAATGCAACAAAGTCCTTAAATAATGCAGCAGAGTCCTTAAATAAAGCAGCAGAGTGCTTAAATAATGCAGCAGAGTCCTTAAATACCGCAGCAGAGTCATTAAATAATACAGCAGAGTCCTTAAATAAAGCAGCAGAGTGCTTAAATAATGCAGCAGAGTCCTAAAATAGCGCTGCAGAGTCATTAAATAATACAGCAGAGTCCTTAAATAATGCAGCAAATTTCTTAAATAATGCACAGAGTCCTTAAATAATGCAATAAAGTCCTTAAATAAAATGCAGCAACGCCCTTAATAATGCAGCTGAGTCCTTAAATAATGCAGCAAAGTCCTTAAATAATGCAGCAGAGTCCTTAAATACCGCAGCAGCGTCTTTAAATAATGCAACAAAGTCCTTAAATAATGCAGCAGAGTCCTTAAATAATGCAACAAAGTCCTTAAATAATGCAGCAGAGTCCTTAAATAATGCAACCAACTCATTAAATAATGCAGCAAAGTACTTAAATATTGCAGCAAATTCCTTAAATAATGCAGCAGAATCCTTAAATAATGCAATAATTTCCTTAAATAATGCAGCAACATCCTTAATAATGCAGCAGAGTCCTTAAATAATGCAGCAAAGTCCTTAAATAATGCAACAGAGGCCTTAAATACTGCAGCAGCATCCTTAAATAATGCAGCAGAGTCCTTAAATAATGCAGCAGAGTCCTTAAATAATGCAACAAAGTCCTTAAATAAAATGCAGCAACGCCCTTAATAATGCAGCCGAGTCCTTCAATAATGCAGCAAAGTCCTTAAATAATGCAGCAGAGTCCTTAAATACCGCAGCAGCGTCCTTAAATAATGCAAAAAAATCCTTAAATAATGCAGCAAAGTCCTTAAATAATGCAACAAAGTCCTTAAATAATGCAGCAGAGTCCTTAAATAATGCAACAAACTCCTTAAATAATGCAGCAAAGAACTTAAATAATGCAGCAAATTCCTTAAATAATGCAGCAGAATCCTTAAATAATGCAATAAAGTCCTTAAATAATGCAGCAACGTCCTTAATAATGCAGCAGAGTCATTAAATAATGCAGCAAAGTCCTTAAATAATGCAGCGGAGGCCTTAAATACTGCTGCAGCATCCTTAAATAATGCAGCAGAGTCCTTAAATAATGCAACAAAGTCCTTAAATAATGCAGCAGAGTCCTTAAACAATGCAGCACAGTCCTTAAATAATGCAACAAAGTCCTTGAATAATGCAGCAGATTCCTTAAATGCTGCAGCATCGTCCTTAAATAATGCATGAAAGTCCTTAAATAATGCAGCAGAGTCCTTAAATACTGCAGCAGAGTACTTAAATAATGCAGCAAAGTCCTTAAATAATGCAGCAGAGTCCTTAAATACTGCAGCAGAGTCATTAAATAATGCATCAAAGTCCTTAAATAATGCAGCAGAGTCCTTAAATAATGCATCAAATTCCTTAAATAATGCAGCAGAATCCTTAAATAATGCAATAAAGTCCTTAAATAATGCAGCAGATTCCTTAAATTCTGCAGCAGCGTCCTTAAATAATGCATCAAAGTCTTTAAATAATGCAGCAGAGTCCTTAAATACTGCAGCAGAGTCCTTAAATAATGCAACAAAGTCCTTAAATAATGCAGCAAAGTCCTTAAATAATGCAGCAGAGTCCTTAAATAAAGCAGCAGAGTGCTTAAACAATGCAGCAGAGTCCTTAAATAACGCAGCAGAGTCATTAAATAATACAGCAGAGTCCTTAAATAAAGCAGCAGAGTGCTTAAATAATGCAGCAGAGTCCTAAAATACCGCAGCAGAGTCATTAAATAATACAGCAGAGTCCTTAAATAATGCAGCAAATTTCTTAAATAATGCACAGAGTCCTTAAATAATGCAATAAAGTCCTTAAATAAAATGCAGCAACGCCCTTAATAATGCAGCAGAGTCCTTAAATAACGCAGCAGCGTCTTTAAATAATGCAACAAAGTCCTTAAATAATGCAGCAGAGTCCTTAAATAATGCAACAAAGTCCTTAAATAATGCAGCAGAGTCCTTAAATAATGCAACAAACTCATTAAATATTGCAGCAAAGTACTTAAACATTGCAGCAAATTCCTTAAATAATGCAGCAGAATCCTTAAATAATGCAATAATTTCCTTAAATAATGCAGCAACATCCTTAATATTGCAGCAGAGTCCTTAAATAATGCAGCAAAGTCCTTAAATAATGCAGCAGAGGCCTTAAATATCGAAGCAGAGTCCTTAAATAATGCAGCAAAGTCCTTAAATAATGCAGAAGAGTCCTTAAATAATGCAACAAATTCCTTAAATAATGCAGCAGAATCCTTAAATAATGCAATAATGTCCTTAAATAATGCAGCAGAGTCCTTAAATAATGCAAAAAATTCCTTAAATAATGCATCAGAATCCTTAAATAATGCAACAAAGTCCTTAAATAATGCAGCAACGTCCTTAATAATGCAGCAGAGTCCTTAAATAATGCAGCAAATGCCTTAAATAATGCAGCAGAGGCCTTAAATATCGAAGCAGAGTCCTTAAATAATGCAGCAAAGTCCTTAAATAATGCAGAAGAGTCCTTAAATAATGCAACAAAGTCCTTAAATAATGCAGCAGAGTCCTTAAATAAAGCAGCAGAGTGCTTAAATAATGCAGCAGAGTCCTTAAATACCGCAGCAGAGTCATTAAATAATACAGCAGAGTCCTTAAATAAAGCAGCAGAGTGCTTAAATAATGCAGCAGAGTCCTAAAATAGCGCTGCAGAGTCATTAAATAATACAGCAGAGTCCTTAAATAATGCAGCAAATTTCTTAAATAATGCACAGAGTCCTTAAATAATGCAATAAAGTCCTTAAATAAAATGCAGCAACGCCCTTAATAATGCAGCTGAGTCCTTAAATAATGCAGCAAAGTCCTTAAATAATGCAGCAGAGTCCTTAAATACCGCAGCAGCGTCTTTAAATAATGCAACAAAGTCCTTAAATAATGCAGCAGAGTCCTTAAATAATGCAACAAAGTCCTTAAATAATGCAGAAGAGTCCTTAAATAATGCAACAAACTCATTAAATAATGCAGCAAAGTACTTAAATATTGCAGCAAATTCCTTAAATAATGCAGCAGAATCCTTAAATAATGCAATAATTTCCTTAAATAATGCAGCAACATCCTTAATAATGCAGCAGAGTCCTTAAATAATGCAGCAAAGTCCTTAAATAATGCAACAGAGGCCTTAAATACTGCAGCAGCATCCTTAAATAATGCAGCAGAGTCCTTAAATAATGCAGCAGAGTCCTTAAATAATGCAACAAAGTCCTTAAATAAAATGCAGCAACGCCCTTAATAATGCAGCCGAGTCCTTCAATAATGCAGCAAAGTCCTTAAATAATGCAGCAGAGTCCTTAAATACCGCAGCAGCGTCCTTAAATAATGCAAAAAAATCCTTAAATAATGCAGCAAAGTCCTTAAATAATGCAACAAAGTCCTTAAATAATGCAGCAGAGTCCTTAAATAATGCAACAAACTCCTTAAATAATGCAGCAAAGAACTTAAATAATGCAGCAAATTCCTTAAATAATGCAGCAGAATCCTTAAATAATGCAATAAAGTCCTTAAATAATGCAGCAACGTCCTTAATAATGCAGCAGAGTCATTAAATAATGCAGCAAAGTCCTTAAATAATGCAGCGGAGGCCTTAAATACTGCTGCAGCATCCTTAAATAATGCAGCAGAGTCCTTAAATAATGCAACAAAGTCCTTAAATAATGCAGCAGAGTCCTTAAACAATGCAGCACAGTCCTTAAATAATGCAACAAAGTCCTTGAATAATGCAGCAGATTCCTTAAATGCTGCAGCATCGTCCTTAAATAATGCATGAAAGTCCTTAAATAATGCAGCAGAGTCCTTAAATACTGCAGCAGAGTACTTAAATAATGCAGCAAAGTCCTTAAATAATGCAGCAGAGTCCTTAAATACTGCAGCAGAGTCATTAAATAATGCATCAAAGTCCTTAAATAATGCAGCAGAGTCCTTAAATAATGCATCAAATTCCTTAAATAATGCAGCAGAATCCTTAAATAATGCAATAAAGTCCTTAAATAATGCAGCAGATTCCTTAAATTCTGCAGCAGCGTCCTTAAATAATGCATCAAAGTCTTTAAATAATGCAGCAGAGTCCTTAAATACTGCAGCAGAGTCCTTAAATAATGCAACAAAGTCCTTAAATAATGCAGCAAAGTCCTTAAATAATGCAGCAGAGTCCTTAAATAAAGCAGCAGAGTGCTTAAACAATGCAGCAGAGTCCTTAAATAACGCAGCAGAGTCATTAAATAATACAGCAGAGTCCTTAAATAAAGCAGCAGAGTGCTTAAATAATGCAGCAGAGTCCTAAAATACCGCAGCAGAGTCATTAAATAATACAGCAGAGTCCTTAAATAATGCAGCAAATTTCTTAAATAATGCACAGAGTCCTTAAATAATGCAATAAAGTCCTTAAATAAAATGCAGCAACGCCCTTAATAATGCAGCAGAGTCCTTAAATACCGCAGCAGCGTCTTTAAATAATGCAACAAAGTCCTTAAATAATGCAGCAGAGTCCTTAAATAATGCAACAAAGTCCTTAAATAATGCAGCAGAGTCCTTAAATAATGCAACAAACTCATTAAATATTGCAGCAAAGTACTTAAACATTGCAGCAAATTCCTTAAATAATGCAGCAGAATCCTTAAATAATGCAATAATTTCCTTAAATAATGCAGCAACATCCTTAATATTGCAGCAGAGTCCTTAAATAATGCAGCAAAGTCCTTAAATAATGCAGCAGAGGCCTTAAATACTGCAGCAGCATCCTTAAATAATGCAGCAGAGTCCTTAAATAATGCAGCAGAGTCCTTAAATAATGCAACAAAGTCCTTAAATAATGCAGCAGATTCCTTAAATTTCGCAGCAGCGTCCTTAAATAATACATCAAAGTCCTTAAATAATGCAGCAGAGTCCTAAACTACCGCAGCAGAGTCCTTAAATAATGCAGCAAAGTCCTTAAATAATGCAGCAGAGTGCTTACATAATGCAGCAGAGTCCTTATATACCGCAGCAGAGTCATTAAATAATGCAGCAGAGTCCTTAAATAATGCAGCAAATTCATTAAATAATGCACAGAGTCATTAAATAATGCAATAAAGTCCTTAAATAAAATTCAACAACACCCTTAATAATGCAGCTGAGTCCTTAAATAATTCAGCAAAGTCCTTAAATAATGCAGCAGAGTCCTTAAATACCGCAGCAGCATCCTTAAATAATGCAACAAAGTCCTTAAATAATGCAGCAGAGTCCTTAAATAATGCAACAAAGTCCTTAAATAATGCAGCAGAGTCCTTAAATAATGCAACAAACTCATTAAATAATGCAGCAAAGTACTTAAATAATGCAGCAAATTCCTTAAATAATGCAGCAGAATCCTTAAATAATGCAATAATGTCCTTAAATAATGCAGCAGAGTCCTTAAATAATGCAAAAAATTCCTTAAATAATGCATCAGAATCCTTAAATAATGCAACAAAGTCCTTAAATAATGCAGCAACGTCCTTAATAATGCAGCAGAGTCCTTAAATAATGCAGCAAATGCCTTAAATAATGCAGCAGAGGCCTTAAATACCGAAGCAGAGTCCTTAAATAATGCAGCAAAGTCCTTAAATAATGCAGAAGAGTCCTTAAATAATGCAACAAAGTCCTTAAATAATGCAGCAGAGTCCTTAAATAAAGCAGCAGAGTGCTTAAATAATGCAGCAGAGTCCTTAAATACCGCAGCAGAGTCATTAAATAATACAGCAGAGTCCTTAAATAAAGCAGCAGAGTGCTTAAATAATGCAGCAGAGTCCTAAAATAGCGCTGCAGAGTCATTAAATAATACAGCAGAGTCCTTAAATAATGCAGCAAATTTCTTAAATAATGCACAGAGTCCTTAAATAATGCAATAAAGTCCTTAAATAAAATGCAGCAACGCCCTTAATAATGCAGCTGAGTCCTTAAATAATGCAGCAAAGTCCTTAAATAATGCAGCAGAGTCCTTAAATACCGCAGCAGCGTCTTTAAATAATGCAACAAAGTCCTTAAATAATGCAGCAGAGTCCTTAAATAATGCAACAAAGTCCTTAAATAATGCAGCAGAGTCCTTAAATAATGCAACCAACTCATTAAATAATGCAGCAAAGTACTTAAATATTGCAGCAAATTCCTTAAATAATGCAGCAGAATCCTTAAATAATGCAATAATTTCCTTAAATAATGCAGCAACATCCTTAATAATGCAGCAGAGTCCTTAAATAATGCAGCAAAGTCCTTAAATAATGCAACAGAGGCCTTAAATACTGCAGCAGCATCCTTAAATAATGCAGCAGAGTCCTTAAATAATGCAGCAGAGTCCTTAAATAATGCAACAAAGTCCTTAAATAAAATGCAGCAACGCCCTTAATAATGCAGCCGAGTCCTTCAATAATGCAGCAAAGTCCTTAAATAATGCAGCAGAGTCCTTAAATACCGCAGCAGCGTCCTTAAATAATGCAAAAAAATCCTTAAATAATGCAGCAAAGTCCTTAAATAATGCAACAAAGTCCTTAAATAATGCAGCAGAGTCCTTAAATAATGCAACAAACTCCTTAAATAATGCAGCAAAGAACTTAAATAATGCAGCAAATTCCTTAAATAATGCAGCAGAATCCTTAAATAATGCAATAAAGTCCTTAAATAATGCAGCAACGTCCTTAATAATGCAGCAGAGTCATTAAATAATGCAGCAAAGTCCTTAAATAATGCAGCGGAGGCCTTAAATACTGCTGCAGCATCCTTAAATAATGCAGCAGAGTCCTTAAATAATGCAACAAAGTCCTTAAATAATGCAGCAGAGTCCTTAAACAATGCAGCACAGTCCTTAAATAATGCAACAAAGTCCTTGAATAATGCAGCAGATTCCTTAAATGCTGCAGCATCGTCCTTAAATAATGCATGAAAGTCCTTAAATAATGCAGCAGAGTCCTTAAATACTGCAGCAGAGTACTTAAATAATGCAGCAAAGTCCTTAAATAATGCAGCAGAGTCCTTAAATACTGCAGCAGAGTCATTAAATAATGCATCAAAGTCCTTAAATAATGCAGCAGAGTCCTTAAATAATGCATCAAATTCCTTAAATAATGCAGCAGAATCCTTAAATAATGCAATAAAGTCCTTAAATAATGCAGCAGATTCCTTAAATTCTGCAGCAGCGTCCTTAAATAATGCATCAAAGTCTTTAAATAATGCAGCAGAGTCCTTAAATACTGCAGCAGAGTCCTTAAATAATGCAACAAAGTCCTTAAATAATGCAGCAAAGTCCTTAAATAATGCAGCAGAGTCCTTAAATAAAGCAGCAGAGTGCTTAAACAATGCAGCAGAGTCCTTAAATAACGCAGCAGAGTCATTAAATAATACAGCAGAGTCCTTAAATAAAGCAGCAGAGTGCTTAAATAATGCAGCAGAGTCCTAAAATACCGCAGCAGAGTCATTAAATAATACAGCAGAGTCCTTAAATAATGCAGCAAATTTCTTAAATAATGCACAGAGTCCTTAAATAATGCAATAAAGTCCTTAAATAAAATGCAGCAACGCCCTTAATAATGCAGCAGAGTCCTTAAATAACGCAGCAGCGTCTTTAAATAATGCAACAAAGTCCTTAAATAATGCAGCAGAGTCCTTAAATAATGCAACAAAGTCCTTAAATAATGCAGCAGAGTCCTTAAATAATGCAACAAACTCATTAAATATTGCAGCAAAGTACTTAAACATTGCAGCAAATTCCTTAAATAATGCAGCAGAATCCTTAAATAATGCAATAATTTCCTTAAATAATGCAGCAACATCCTTAATATTGCAGCAGAGTCCTTAAATAATGCAGCAAAGTCCTTAAATAATGCAGCAGAGGCCTTAAATACTGCAGCAGCATCCTTAAATAATGCAGCAGAGTCCTTAAATAATGCAGCAGAGTCCTTAAATAATGCAACAAAGTCCTTAAATAATGCAGCAGATTCCTTAAATTTCGCAGCAGCGTCCTTAAATAATACATCAAAGTCCTTAAATAATGCAGCAGAGTCCTAAACTACCGCAGCAGAGTCCTTAAATAATGCAGCAAAGTCCTTAAATAATGCAGCAGAGTGCTTACATAATGCAGCAGAGTCCTTATATACCGCAGCAGAGTCATTAAATAATGCAGCAGAGTCCTTAAATAATGCAGCAAATTCATTAAATAATGCACAGAGTCATTAAATAATGCAATAAAGTCCTTAAATAAAATTCAACAACACCCTTAATAATGCAGCTGAGTCCTTAAATAATTCAGCAAAGTCCTTAAATAATGCAGCAGAGTCCTTAAATACCGCAGCAGCATCCTTAAATAATGCAACAAAGTCCTTAAATAATGCAGCAGAGTCCTTAAATAATGCAACAAAGTCCTTAAATAATGCAGCAGAGTCCTTAAATAATGCAACAAACTCATTAAATAATGCAGCAAAGTACTTAAATAATGCAGCAAATTCCTTAAATGATGCAGCAGAATCCTTAAATAATGCAATAATGTCCTTAAATAATGCAGCAGAGTCCTTAAATAATGCAAAAAATTCCTTAAATAATGCATCAGAATCCTTAAATAATGCAACAAAGTCCTTAAATAATGCAGCAACGTCCTTAATAATGCAGCAGAGTCCTTAAATAATGCAGCAAATGCCTTAAATAATGCAGCAGAGGCCTTAAATACCGAAGCAGAGTCCTTAAATAATGCAGCAAAGTCCTTAAATAATGCAGAAGAGTCCTTAAATAATGCAACAAAGTCCTTAAATAATGCAGCAGAGTCCTTAAATAAAGCAGCAGAGTGCTTAAATAATGCAGCAGAGTCCTTAAATACCGCAGCAGAGTCATTAAATAATACAGCAGAGTCCTTAAATAAAGCAGCAGAGTGCTTAAATAATGCAGCAGAGTCCTAAAATAGCGCTGCAGAGTCATTAAATAATACAGCAGAGTCCTTAAATAATGCAGCAAATTTCTTAAATAATGCACAGAGTCCTTAAATAATGCAATAAAGTCCTTAAATAAAATGCAGCAACGCCCTTAATAATGCAGCTGAGTCCTTAAATAATGCAGCAAAGTCCTTAAATAATGCAGCAGAGTCCTTAAATACCGCAGCAGCGTCTTTAAATAATGCAACAAAGTCCTTAAATAATGCAGCAGAGTCCTTAAATAATGCAACAAAGTCCTTAAATAATGCAGCAGAGTCCTTAAATAATGCAACAAACTCATTAAATAATGCAGCAAAGTACTTAAATATTGCAGCAAATTCCTTAAATAATGCAGCAGAATCCTTAAATAATGCAATAATTTCCTTAAATAATGCAGCAACATCCTTAATAATGCAGCAGAGTCCTTAAATAATGCAGCAAAGTCCTTAAATAATGCAACAGAGGCCTTAAATACTGCAGCAGCATCCTTAAATAATGCAGCAGAGTCCTTAAATAATGCAGCAGAGTCCTTAAATAATGCAACAAAGTCCTTAAATAAAATGCAGCAACGCCCTTAATAATGCAGCCGAGTCCTTCAATAATGCAGCAAAGTCCTTAAATAATGCAGCAGAGTCCTTAAATACCGCAGCAGCGTCCTTAAATAATGCAAAAAAATCCTTAAATAATGCAGCAAAGTCCTTAAATAATGCAACAAAGTCCTTAAATAATGCAGCAGAGTCCTTAAATAATGCAACAAACTCCTTAAATAATGCAGCAAAGAACTTAAATAATGCAGCAAATTCCTTAAATAATGCAGCAGAATCCTTAAATAATGCAATAAAGTCCTTAAATAATGCAGCAACGTCCTTAATAATGCAGCAGAGTCATTAAATAATGCAGCAAAGTCCTTAAATAATGCAGCGGAGGCCTTAAATACTGCTGCAGCATCCTTAAATAATGCAGCAGAGTCCTTAAATAATGCAACAAAGTCCTTAAATAATGCAGCAGAGTCCTTAAACAATGCAGCACAGTCCTTAAATAATGCAACAAAGTCCTTGAATAATGCAGCAGATTCCTTAAATGCTGCAGCATCGTCCTTAAATAATGCATGGAAGTCCTTAAATAATGCAGCAGAGTCCTTAAATACTGCAGCAGAGTACTTAAATAATGCAGCAAAGTCCTTAAATAATGCAGCAGAGTCCTTAAATACTGCAGCAGAGTCATTAAATAATGCATCAAAGTCCTTAAATAATGCAGCAGAGTCCTTAAATAATGCATCAAATTCCTTAAATAATGCAGCAGAATCCTTAAATAATGCAATAAAGTCCTTAAATAATGCAGCAGATTCCTTAAATTCTGCAGCAGCGTCCTTAAATAATGCATCAAAGTCTTTAAATAATGCAGCAGAGTCCTTAAATACTGCAGCAGAGTCCTTAAATAATGCAACAAAGTCCTTAAATAATGCAGCAAAGTCCTTAAATAATGCAGCAGAGTCCTTAAATAAAGCAGCAGAGTGCTTAAACAATGCAGCAGAGTCCTTAAATAACGCAGCAGAGTCATTAAATAATACAGCAGAGTCCTTAAATAAAGCAGCAGAGTGCTTAAATAATGCAGCAGAGTCCTAAAATACCGCAGCAGAGTCATTAAATAATACAGCAGAGTCCTTAAATAATGCAGCAAATTTCTTAAATAATGCACAGAGTCCTTAAATAATGCAATAAAGTCCTTAAATAAAATGCAGCAACGCCCTTAATAATGCAGCAGAGTCCTTAAATACCGCAGCAGCGTCTTTAAATAATGCAACAAAGTCCTTAAATAATGCAGCAGAGTCCTTAAATAATGCAACAAAGTCCTTAAATAATGCAGCAGAGTCCTTAAATAATGCAACAAACTCATTAAATATTGCAGCAAAGTACTTAAACATTGCAGCAAATTCCTTAAATAATGCAGCAGAATCCTTAAATAATGCAATAATTTCCTTAAATAATGCAGCAACATCCTTAATATTGCAGCAGAGTCCTTAAATAATGCAGCAAAGTCCTTAAATAATGCAGCAGAGGCCTTAAATACTGCAGCAGCATCCTTAAATAATGCAGCAGAGTCCTTAAATAATGCAGCAGAGTCCTTAAATAATGCAACAAAGTCCTTAAATAATGCAGCAGATTCCTTAAATTTCGCAGCAGCGTCCTTAAATAATACATCAAAGTCCTTAAATAATGCAGCAGAGTCCTAAACTACCGCAGCAGAGTCCTTAAATAATGCAGCAAAGTCCTTAAATAATGCAGCAGAGTGCTTACATAATGCAGCAGAGTCCTTATATACCGCAGCAGAGTCATTAAATAATGCAGCAGAGTCCTTAAATAATGCAGCAAATTCATTAAATAATGCACAGAGTCATTAAATAATGCAATAAAGTCCTTAAATAAAATTCAACAACACCCTTAATAATGCAGCTGAGTCCTTAAATAATTCAGCAAAGTCCTTAAATAATGCAGCAGAGTCCTTAAATACCGCAGCAGCATCCTTAAATAATGCAACAAAGTCCTTAAATAATGCAGCAGAGTCCTTAAATAATGCAACAAAGTCCTTAAATAATGCAGCAGAGTCCTTAAATAATGCAACAAACTCATTAAATAATGCAGCAAAGTACTTAAATAATGCAGCAAATTCCTTAAATAATGCAGCAGAATCCTTAAATAATGCAATAATGTCCTTAAATAATGCAGCAGAGTCCTTAAATAATGCAAAAAATTCCTTAAATAATGCATCAGAATCCTTAAATAATGCAACAAAGTCCTTAAATAATGCAGCAACGTCCTTAATAATGCAGCAGAGTCCTTAAATAATGCAGCAAATGCCTTAAATAATGCAGCAGAGGCCTTAAATACCGAAGCAGAGTCCTTAAATAATGCAGCAAAGTCCTTAAATAATGCAGAAGAGTCCTTAAATAATGCAACAAAGTCCTTAAATAATGCAGCAGAGTCCTTAAATAAAGCAGCAGAGTGCTTAAATAATGCAGCAGAGTCCTTAAATACCGCAGCAGAGTCATTAAATAATACAGCAGAGTCCTTAAATAAAGCAGCAGAGTGCTTAAATAATGCAGCAGAGTCCTAAAATAGCGCTGCAGAGTCATTAAATAATACAGCAGAGTCCTTAAATAATGCAGCAAATTTCTTAAATAATGCACAGAGTCCTTAAATAATGCAATAAAGTCCTTAAATAAAATGCAGCAACGCCCTTAATAATGCAGCTGAGTCCTTAAATAATGCAGCAAAGTCCTTAAATAATGCAGCAGAGTCCTTAAATACCGCAGCAGCGTCTTTAAATAATGCAACAAAGTCCTTAAATAATGCAGCAGAGTCCTTAAATAATGCAACAAAGTCCTTAAATAATGCAGCAGAGTCCTTAAATAATGCAACAAACTCATTAAATAATGCAGCAAAGTACTTAAATATTGCAGCAAATTCCTTAAATAATGCAGCAGAATCCTTAAATAATGCAATAATTTCCTTAAATAATGCAGCAACATCCTTAATAATGCAGCAGAGTCCTTAAATAATGCAGCAAAGTCCTTAAATAATGCAACAGAGGCCTTAAATACTGCAGCAGCATCCTTAAATAATGCAGCAGAGTCCTTAAATAATGCAGCAGAGTCCTTAAATAATGCAACAAAGTCCTTAAATAAAATGCAGCAACGCCCTTAATAATGCAGCCGAGTCCTTCAATAATGCAGCAAAGTCCTTAAATAATGCAGCAGAGTCCTTAAATACCGCAGCAGCGTCCTTAAATAATGCAAAAAAATCCTTAAATAATGCAGCAAAGTCCTTAAATAATGCAACAAAGTCCTTAAATAATGCAGCAGAGTCCTTAAATAATGCAACAAACTCCTTAAATAATGCAGCAAAGAACTTAAATAATGCAGCAAATTCCTTAAATAATGCAGCAGAATCCTTAAATAATGCAATAAAGTCCTTAAATAATGCAGCAACGTCCTTAATAATGCAGCAGAGTCATTAAATAATGCAGCAAAGTCCTTAAATAATGCAGCGGAGGCCTTAAATACTGCTGCAGCATCCTTAAATAATGCAGCAGAGTCCTTAAATAATGCAACAAAGTCCTTAAATAATGCAGCAGAGTCCTTAAACAATGCAGCACAGTCCTTAAATAATGCAACAAAGTCCTTGAATAATGCAGCAGATTCCTTAAATGCTGCAGCATCGTCCTTAAATAATGCATGAAAGTCCTTAAATAATGCAGCAGAGTCCTTAAATACTGCAGCAGAGTACTTAAATAATGCAGCAAAGTCCTTAAATAATGCAGCAGAGTCCTTAAATACTGCAGCAGAGTCATTAAATAATGCATCAAAGTCCTTAAATAATGCAGCAGAGTCCTTAAATAATGCATCAAATTCCTTAAATAATGCAGCAGAATCCTTAAATAATGCAATAAAGTCCTTAAATAATGCAGCAGATTCCTTAAATTCTGCAGCAGCGTCCTTAAATAATGCATCAAAGTCTTTAAATAATGCAGCAGAGTCCTTAAATACTGCAGCAGAGTCCTTAAATAATGCAACAAAGTCCTTAAATAATGCAGCAAAGTCCTTAAATAATGCAGCAGAGTCCTTAAATAAAGCAGCAGAGTGCTTAAACAATGCAGCAGAGTCCTTAAATAACGCAGCAGAGTCATTAAATAATACAGCAGAGTCCTTAAATAAAGCAGCAGAGTGCTTAAATAATGCAGCAGAGTCCTAAAATACCGCAGCAGAGTCATTAAATAATACAGCAGAGTCCTTAAATAATGCAGCAAATTTCTTAAATAATGCACAGAGTCCTTAAATAATGCAATAAAGTCCTTAAATAAAATGCAGCAACGCCCTTAATAATGCAGCAGAGTCCTTAAATACCGCAGCAGCGTCTTTAAATAATGCAACAAAGTCCTTAAATAATGCAGCAGAGTCCTTAAATAATGCAACAAAGTCCTTAAATAATGCAGCAGAGTCCTTAAATAATGCAACAAACTCATTAAATATTGCAGCAAAGTACTTAAACATTGCAGCAAATTCCTTAAATAATGCAGCAGAATCCTTAAATAATGCAATAATTTCCTTAAATAATGCAGCAACATCCTTAATATTGCAGCAGAGTCCTTAAATAATGCAGCAAAGTCCTTAAATAATGCAGCAGAGGCCTTAAATACTGCAGCAGCATCCTTAAATAATGCAGCAGAGTCCTTAAATAATGCAGCAGAGTCCTTAAATAATGCAACAAAGTCCTTAAATAATGCAGCAGATTCCTTAAATTTCGCAGCAGCGTCCTTAAATAATACATCAAAGTCCTTAAATAATGCAGCAGAGTCCTAAACTACCGCAGCAGAGTCCTTAAATAATGCAGCAAAGTCCTTAAATAATGCAGCAGAGTGCTTACATAATGCAGCAGAGTCCTTATATACCGCAGCAGAGTCATTAAATAATGCAGCAGAGTCCTTAAATAATGCAGCAAATTCATTAAATAATGCACAGAGTCATTAAATAATGCAATAAAGTCCTTAAATAAAATTCAACAACACCCTTAATAATGCAGCTGAGTCCTTAAATAATTCAGCAAAGTCCTTAAATAATGCAGCAGAGTCCTTAAATACCGCAGCAGCATCCTTAAATAATGCAACAAAGTCCTTAAATAATGCAGCAGAGTCCTTAAATAATGCAACAAAGTCCTTAAATAATGCAGCAGAGTCCTTAAATAATGCAACAAACTCATTAAATAATGCAGCAAAGTACTTAAATAATGCAGCAAATTCCTTAAATAATGCAGCAGAATCCTTAAATAATGCAATAATGTCCTTAAATAATGCAGCAGAGTCCTTAAATAATGCAAAAAATTCCTTAAATAATGCATCAGAATCCTTAAATAATGCAACAAAGTCCTTAAATAATGCAGCAACGTCCTTAATAATGCAGCAGAGTCCTTAAATAATGCAGCAAATGCCTTAAATAATGCAGCAGAGGCCTTAAATACCGAAGCAGAGTCCTTAAATAATGCAGCAAAGTCCTTAAATAATGCAGAAGAGTCCTTAAATAATGCAACAAAGTCCTTAAATAATGCAGCAGAGTCCTTAAATAAAGCAGCAGAGTGCTTAAATAATGCAGCAGAGTCCTTAAATACCGCAGCAGAGTCATTAAATAATACAGCAGAGTCCTTAAATAAAGCAGCAGAGTGCTTAAATAATGCAGCAGAGTCCTAAAATAGCGCTGCAGAGTCATTAAATAATACAGCAGAGTCCTTAAATAATGCAGCAAATTTCTTAAATAATGCACAGAGTCCTTAAATAATGCAATAAAGTCCTTAAATAAAATGCAGCAACGCCCTTAATAATGCAGCTGAGTCCTTAAATAATGCAGCAAAGTCCTTAAATAATGCAGCAGAGTCCTTAAATACCGCAGCAGCGTCTTTAAATAATGCAACAAAGTCCTTAAATAATGCAGCAGAGTCCTTAAATAATGCAACAAAGTCCTTAAATAATGCAGCAGAGTCCTTAAATAATGCAACAAACTCATTAAATAATGCAGCAAAGTACTTAAATATTGCAGCAAATTCCTTAAATAATGCAGCAGAATCCTTAAATAATGCAATAATTTCCTTAAATAATGCAGCAACATCCTTAATAATGCAGCAGAGTCCTTAAATAATGCAGCAAAGTCCTTAAATAATGCAACAGAGGCCTTAAATACTGCAGCAGCATCCTTAAATAATGCAGCAGAGTCCTTAAATAATGCAGCAGAGTCCTTAAATAATGCAACAAAGTCCTTAAATAAAATGCAGCAACGCCCTTAATAATGCAGCCGAGTCCTTCAATAATGCAGCAAAGTCCTTAAATAATGCAGCAGAGTCCTTAAATACCGCAGCAGCGTCCTTAAATAATGCAAAAAAATCCTTAAATAATGCAGCAAAGTCCTTAAATAATGCAACAAAGTCCTTAAATAATGCAGCAGAGTCCTTAAATAATGCAACAAACTCCTTAAATAATGCAGCAAAGAACTTAAATAATGCAGCAAATTCCTTAAATAATGCAGCAGAATCCTTAAATAATGCAATAAAGTCCTTAAATAATGCAGCAACGTCCTTAATAATGCAGCAGAGTCATTAAATAATGCAGCAAAGTCCTTAAATAATGCAGCGGAGGCCTTAAATACTGCTGCAGCATCCTTAAATAATGCAGCAGAGTCCTTAAATAATGCAACAAAGTCCTTAAATAATGCAGCAGAGTCCTTAAACAATGCAGCACAGTCCTTAAATAATGCAACAAAGTCCTTGAATAATGCAGCAGATTCCTTAAATGCTGCAGCATCGTCCTTAAATAATGCATGAAAGTCCTTAAATAATGCAGCAGAGTCCTTAAATACTGCAGCAGAGTACTTAAATAATGCAGCAAAGTCCTTAAATAATGCAGCAGAGTCCTTAAATACTGCAGCAGAGTCATTAAATAATGCATCAAAGTCCTTAAATAATGCAGCAGAGTCCTTAAATAATGCATCAAATTCCTTAAATAATGCAGCAGAATCCTTAAATAATGCAATAAAGTCCTTAAATAATGCAGCAGATTCCTTAAATTCTGCAGCAGCGTCCTTAAATAATGCATCAAAGTCTTTAAATAATGCAGCAGAGTCCTTAAATACTGCAGCAGAGTCCTTAAATAATGCAACAAAGTCCTTAAATAATGCAGCAAAGTCCTTAAATAATGCAGCAGAGTCCTTAAATACAGCAGCAGATTCCTTAAATAATTCAGCAAAGTCCTTAAATAATGCAGTAGAGTCCTTAAATAATGCAACAAAGTCCTTAAATAATGCAGCAGAGTCCTTAAATAATGCAACAAAGTCCTTAAATAATGCAGCAGAGTCCTTAAATACTGCAGCAGAGACCTTAAATAATGCAGCAAAATCCTTAAATAATGCAGCAGAGTCCTTATATAATGCAGCAGAGTCCTAAAATACCGCAGCAGAGTCCTTAAATAATGCAGCAGAGTCCTTAAATAATGCAGCAAATTCATTAAATAATGCACAGAGTCATTAAATAATGCAATAAAGTCCTTAAATAATGCAGCAGATTCCTTAAATTTCGCAGCAGCGTCCTTAAATAATGCATCAAAGTCCTTAAATAACGCAGCAGAGTCCTAAAATACCGCAGCAGAATCCTTAAATAATGCAGCAAAGTCTTTAAATAATGCAGCAGAGTGCTTACATAATGCAGCAGAGTCCTTAAATACCGCAGCAGAGTCATTAAATAATGCAGCAGAGTCCTTAAATAATGCAGCAAATTCATTAAATAATGCACAGAGTCATTAAATAATGCA
Organism: Phyllobates terribilis; assembly: GCF_046119375.1. Taxonomy (NCBI): domain Eukaryota; kingdom Metazoa; phylum Chordata; class Amphibia; order Anura; family Dendrobatidae; genus Phyllobates; species Phyllobates terribilis. The sequence continues at coordinate 945,159 of NW_027363072.1, read as the reverse complement.
ATAAAGTCCTTAAATAAAATTCAACAACACCCTTAATAATGCAGCTGAGTCCTTAAATAATTCAGCAAAGTCCTTAAATAATGCAGCAGAGTCCTTAAATACCGCAGCAGCATCCTTAAATAATGCAACAAAGTCCTTAAATAATGCAGCAGAGTCCTTAAATGATGCAACAAAGTCCTTAAATAATGCAGCAGAGTCCTTAAATAATGCAACAAACTCATTAAATAATGCAGCAAAGTACTTAAATAATGCAGCAAATTCCTTAAATAATGCAGCAGAATCCTTAAATAATGCAATAATGTCCTTAAATAATGCAGCAGAGTCCTTAAATAATGCAAAAAATTCCTTAAATAATGCATCAGAATCCTTAAATAATGCAACAAAGTCCTTAAATAATGCAGCAACGTCCTTAATAATGCAGCAGAGTCCTTAAATAATGCAGCAAATTCCTTAAATAATGCAGCAGAGGCCTTAAATACCGAAGCAGAGTCCTTAAATAATGCAGCAAAGTCCTTAAATAATGCAGAAGAGTCCTTAAATAATGCAACAAAGTCCTTAAATAATGCAGCAGAGTCCTTAAATAAAGCAGCAGAGTGCTTAAATAATGCAGCAGAGTCCTTAAATACCGCAGCAGAGTCATTAAATAATACAGCAGAGTCCTTAAATAAAGCAGCAGAGTGCTTAAATAATGCAGCAGAGTCCTAAAATAGCGCTGCAGAGTCATTAAATAATACAGCAGAGTCCTTAAATAATGCAGCAAATTTCTTAAATATTGCACAGAGTCCTTAAATAATGCAATAAAGTCCTTAAATAAAATGCAGCAACGCCCTTAATAATGCAGCTGAGTCCTTAAATAATGCAGCAAAGTCCTTAAATAATGCAGCAGAGTCCTTAAATACCGCAGCAGCGTCTTTAAATAATGCAACAAAGTCCTTAAATAATGCAGCAGAGTCCTTAAATATTGCAACAAAGTCCTTAAATAATGCAGCAGAGTCCTTAAATAATGCAACAAACTCATTAAATAATGCAGCAAAGTACTTAAATATTGCAGCAAATTCCTTAAATAATGCAGCAGAATCCTTAAATAATGCAATAATTTCCTTAAATAATGCAGCAACATCCTTAATAATGCAGCAGAGTCCTTAAATAATGCAGCAAAGTCCTTAAATAATGCAACAGAGGCCTTAAATACTGCAGCAGCATCCTTAAATAATGCAGCAGAGTCCTTAAATAATGCAGCAGAGTCCTTAAATAATGCAACAAAGTCCTTAAATAAAATGCAGCAACGCCCTTAATAATGCAGCCGAGTCCTTCAATAATGCAGCAAAGTCCTTAAATAATGCAGCAGAGTCCTTAAATACCGCAGCAGCGTCCTTAAATAATGCAAAAAAGTCCTTAAATAATGCAGCAAAGTCCTTAAATAATGCAACAAAGTCCTTAAATAATGCAGCAGAGTCCTTAAATAATGCAACAAACTCCTTAAATAATGCAGCAAAGAACTTAAATAATGCAGCAAATTCCTTAAATAATGCAGCAGAATCCTTAAATAATGCAATAAAGTCCTTAAATAATGCAGCAACGTCCTTAATAATGCAGCAGAGTCATTAAATAATGCAGCAAAGTCCTTAAATAATGCAGCGGAGGCCTTAAATACTGCTGCAGCATCCTTAAATAATGCAGCAGAGTCCTTAAATAATGCAACAAAGTCCTTAAATAATGCAGCAGAGTCCTTAAACAATGCAGCACAGTCCTTAAATAATGCAACAAAGTCCTTGAATAATGCAGCAGATTCCTTAAATGCTGCAGCATCGTCCTTAAATAATGCATGAAAGTCCGTAAATAATGCAGCAGAGTCCTTAAATACTGCAGCAGAGTACTTAAATAATGCAGCAAAGTCCTTAAATAATGCAGCAGAGTCCTTAAATACTGCAGCAGAGTCATTAAATAATGCATCAAAGTCCTTAAATAATGCAGCAGAGTCCTTAAATAATGCATCAAATTCCTTAAATAATGCAGCAGAATCCTTAAATAATGCAATAAAGTCCTTAAATAATGCAGCAGATTCCTTAAATTCTGCAGCAGCGTCCTTAAATAATGCATCAAAGTCTTTAAATAATGCAGCAGAGTCCTTAAATACTGCAGCAGAGTCCTTAAATAATGCAACAAAGTCCTTAAATAATGCAGAAAAGTCCTTAAATAATGCAGCAGAGTCCTTAAATACAGCAGCAGATTCCTTAAATAATTCAGCAAAGTCCTTAAATAATGCAGTAGAGTCCTTAAATAATGCAACAAAGTCCTTAAATAATGCAGCAGAGTCCTTAAATAATGCAACAAAGTCCTTAAATAATGCAGCAGAGTCCATAAATACTGCAGCAGAGACCTTAAATAATGCAGCAAAATCCTTAAATAATGCAGCAGAGTCCTTATATAATGCAGCAGAGTCCTAAAATACCGCAGCAGAGTCCTTAAATAATGCAGCAGAGTCCTTAAATAATGCAGCAAATTCATTAAATAATGCAGCGGAGTCCTTAAATAATGCAACAAAGTCCTTAAATAATGCAGCAGATTCCTTAAATTTCGCAGCAGCGTCCTTAAATAATGCATCAAAGTCCTTAAATAACGCAGCAGAGTCCTAAAATACCGCAGCAGAATCCTTAAATAATGCAGCAAAGTCTTTAAATAATGCAGCAGAGTGCTTACATAATGCAGCAGAGTCCTTAAATACCGCAGCAGAGTCATTAAATAATGCAGCAGAGTCCTTAAATAATGCAGCAAATTCATTAAATAATGCACAGAGTCATTAAATAATGCAATAAAGTCCTTAAATAAAATTCAACAACACCCTTAATAATGCAGCTGAGTCCTTAAATAATTCAGCAAAGTCCTTAAATAATGCAGCAGAGTCCTTAAATACCGCAGCAGCATCCTTAAATAATGCAACAAAGTCCTTAAATAATGCAGCAGAGTCCTTAAATGATGCAACAAAGTCCTTAAATAATGCAGCAGAGTCCTTAAATAATGCAACAAACTCATTAAATAATGCAGCAAAGTACTTAAATAATGCAGCAAATTCCTTAAATAATGCAGCAGAATCCTTAAATAATGCAATAATGTCCTTAAATAATGCAGCAGAGTCCTTAAATAATGCAAAAAATTCCTTAAATAATGCATCAGAATCCTTAAATAATGCAACAAAGTCCTTAAATAATGCAGCAACGTCCTTAATAATGCAGCAGAGTCCTTAAATAATGCAGCAAATTCCTTAAATAATGCAGCAGAGGCCTTAAATACCGAAGCAGAGTCCTTAAATAATGCAGCAAAGTCCTTAAATAATGCAGAAGAGTCCTTAAATAATGCAACAAAGTCCTTAAATAATGCAGCAGAGTCCTTAAATAAAGCAGCAGAGTGCTTAAATAATGCAGCAGAGTCCTTAAATACCGCAGCAGAGTCATTAAATAATACAGCAGAGTCCTTAAATAAAGCAGCAGAGTGCTTAAATAATGCAGCAGAGTCCTAAAATAGCGCTGCAGAGTCATTAAATAATACAGCAGAGTCCTTAAATAATGCAGCAAATTTCTTAAATATTGCACAGAGTCCTTAAATAATGCAATAAAGTCCTTAAATAAAATGCAGCAACGCCCTTAATAATGCAGCTGAGTCCTTAAATAATGCAGCAAAGTCCTTAAATAATGCAGCAGAGTCCTTAAATACCGCAGCAGCGTCTTTAAATAATGCAACAAAGTCCTTAAATAATGCAGCAGAGTCCTTAAATAATGCAACAAAGTCCTTAAATAATGCAGCAGAGTCCTTAAATAATGCAACAAACTCATTAAATAATGCAGCAAAGTACTTAAATATTGCAGCAAATTCCTTAAATAATGCAGCAGAATCCTTAAATAATGCAATAATTTCCTTAAATAATGCAGCAACATCCTTAATAATGCAGCAGAGTCCTTAAATAATGCAGCAAAGTCCTTAAATAATGCAACAGAGGCCTTAAATACTGCAGCAGCATCCTTAAATAATGCAGCAGAGTCCTTAAATAATGCAGCAGAGTCCTTAAATAATGCAACAAAGTCCTTAAATAAAATGCAGCAACGCCCTTAATAATGCAGCCGAGTCCTTCAATAATGCAGCAAAGTCCTTAAATAATGCAGCAGAGTCCTTAAATACCGCAGCAGCGTCCTTAAATAATGCAAAAAAGTCCTTAAATAATGCAGCAAAGTCCTTAAATAATGCAACAAAGTCCTTAAATAATGCAGCAGAGTCCTTAAATAATGCAACAAACTCCTTAAATAATGCAGCAAAGAACTTAAATAATGCAGCAAATTCCTTAAATAATGCAGCAGAATCCTTAAATAATGCAATAAAGTCCTTAAATAATGCAGCAACGTCCTTAATAATGCAGCAGAGTCCTTAAATAATGCAGCAAAGTCCTTAAATAATGCAGCGGAGGCCTTAAATACTGCTGCAGCGTCCTTAAATAGTGCAGCAGAGTCCTTAAATAATGCAACAAAGTCCTTAAATAATGCAGCAGAGTCCTTAAACAATGCAGCACAGTCCTTAAATAATGCAACAAAGTCCTTGAATAATGCAGCAGATTCCTTAAATGCTGCAGCATCGTCCTTAAATAATGCATGAAAGTCCTTAAATAATGCAGCAGAGTCCTTAAATACTGCAGCAGAGTCCTTAAATAATGCAGCAAAGTCCTTAAATAATGCAGCAGAGTCCTTAAATACCGCAGCAGAGTCATTAAATAATGCATCAAAGTCCTTAAATAATGCAGCAGAGTCCTTAAATAATGCATCAAATTCCTTAAATAATGCAGCAAAATCCTTAAATAATGCAATAAAGTCCTTAAATAATGCAGCAGATTCCTTAAATTCTGCAGCAGCGTCCTTAAATAATGCATCAAAGTCTTTAAATAATGCAGCAGAGTCCTTAAATACTGCAGCAGAGTCCTTAAATAATGAATCAAAGTCCTTAAATGATGCAGCAGAGACCTTAAATACCACAGCAGAGTCATTAAATAATGCAGCAGAGTCCTTAAATAATTCAGCAAAGTCCTTAAATAATGCAGCAGAGTCCTTAAATACCGCAGCAGCGTCCTTAAATAATGCAACAAAGTCCTTAAATAATGCAGCAGAGTCCTTAAATAATGCAACAAAGTCCTTAAATAATGCAGCAGAGTCCTTAAATAATGCAACAAACTCATTAAATAATGCAGCAAAGTACTTAAATAATGCAGCAGAATCCTTAAATATTGCAATAAAGTCCTTAAATAATGCAGCAGAGTCCTTAAATAATGCAAAAAATTCCTTAAATAATGCAGCAGAATCCTTAAATAATGCAATAAAGTCATTAAATAATGCAGCAGAGTCCTTAAATAATGCAACAAAGTCCTTAAATAATGCAGCAGATTCCTTAAATTCTGCAGCAGCGTCCTTAAATAATGCATCAAAGTCCTTAAATAATGCAGCAGAGTCCTTAAATACCACAGCAGAGTCATTAAATAATGCAGCAGAGTCCTTAAATAATGCCGCATATTCCTTAAATAATGCAGCAGAGTCCTTAAATAATGCAATAAAGTCCTTAAATAATGCAGCAGAGTCCTTAAATAATGCAGCAACGTCCTTAATAATGCAGCTGAGTCCTTAAATAATGCAGCAACATCCTTAAATAATGCAGCAGAGTCCTTAAATACTGCATCAGCGTCCTTAAATAATGCAACAAAGTCCTTAAATAATGCAGCAAAGTCCTTAAATAATGCAGCAGAGTCCTTAAATACAGCAGCAGATTCCTTAAATAATTCAGCAAAGTCCTTAAATAATGCAGTAGAGTCCTTAAATAATGCAACAAAGTCATTAAATAATGCAGCAGAGTCCTTAAATAATGCAACAAAGTCCTTAAATAATGCAGCAGAGTCCTTAAATACTGCAGCAGAGACCTTAAATAATGCAGCAAAATCCTTAAATAATGCAGCAGAGTCCTTATATAATGCAGCAGAGTCCTAAAATACCGCAGCAGAGTCCTTAAATAATGCAGCAGAGTCCTTAAATAATGCAGCAAATTCATTAAATAATGCAGCGGAGTCCTTAAATAATGCAACAAAGTCCTTAAATAATGCAGCAGATTCCTTAAATTTCGCAGCAGCGTCCTTAAATAATGCATCAAAGTCCTTAAATAACGCAGCAGAGTCCTAAAATACCGCAGCAGAATCCTTAAATAATGCAGCAAAGTCTTTAAATAATGCAGCAGAGTGCTTACATAATGCAGCAGAGTCCTTAAATACCGCAGCAGAGTCATTAAATAATGCAGCAGAGTCCTTAAATAATGCAGCAGAGTCCTTAAATAATGCAACAAAGTCCTTAAATAAAATGCAGCAACGCCCTTAATAATGCAGCCGAGTCCTTCAATAATGCAGCAAAGTCCTTAAATAATGCAGCAGAGTCCTTAAATACCGCAGCAGCGTCCTTAAATAATGCAAAAAAATCCTTAAATAATGCAGCAAAGTCCTTAAATAATGCAACAAAGTCCTTAAATAATGCAGCAGAGTCCTTAAATAATGCAACAAACTCCTTAAATAATGCAGCAAAGAACTTAAATAATGCAGCAAATTCCTTAAATAATGCAGCAGAATCCTTAAATAATGCAATAAAGTCCTTAAATAATGCAGCAACGTCCTTAATAATGCAGCAGAGTCATTAAATAATGCAGCAAAGTCCTTAAATAATGCAGCGGAGGCCTTAAATACTGCTGCAGCATCCTTAAATAATGCAGCAGAGTCCTTAAATAATGCAACAAAGTCCTTAAATAATGCAGCAGAGTCCTTAAACAATGCAGCACAGTCCTTAAATAATGCAACAAAGTCCTTGAATAATGCAGCAGATTCCTTAAATGCTGCAGCATCGTCCTTAAATAATGCATGAAAGTCCTTAAATAATGCAGCAGAGTCCTTAAATACTGCAGCAGAGTACTTAAATAATGCAGCAAAGTCCTTAAATAATGCAGCAGAGTCCTTAAATACTGCAGCAGAGTCATTAAATAATGCATCAAAGTCCTTAAATAATGCAGCAGAGTCCTTAAATAATGCATCAAATTCCTTAAATAATGCAGCAGAATCCTTAAATAATGCAATAAAGTCCTTAAATAATGCAGCAGATTCCTTAAATTCTGCAGCAGCGTCCTTAAATAATGCATCAAAGTCTTTAAATAATGCAGCAGAGTCCTTAAATACTGCAGCAGAGTCCTTAAATAATGCAACAAAGTCCTTAAATAATGCAGCAAAGTCCTTAAATAATGCAGCAGAGTCCTTAAATACAGCAGCAGATTCCTTAAATAATTCAGCAAAGTCCTTAAATAATGCAGTAGAGTCCTTAAATAATGCAACAAAGTCCTTAAATAATGCAGCAGAGTCCTTAAATAATGCAACAAAGTCCTTAAATAATGCAGCAGAGTCCTTAAATACTGCAGCAGAGACCTTAAATAATGCAGCAAAATCCTTAAATAATGCAGCAGAGTCCTTATATAATGCAGCAGAGTCCTAAAATACCGCAGCAGAGTCCTTAAATAATGCAGCAGAGTCCTTAAATAATGCAGCAAATTCATTAAATAATGCAGCGGAGTCCTTAAATAATGCAACAAAGTCCTTAAATAATGCAGCAGATTCCTTAAATTTCGCAGCAGCGTCCTTAAATAATGCATCAAAGTCCTTAAATAACGCAGCAGAGTCCTAAAATACCGCAGCAGAATCCTTAAATAATGCAGCAAAGTCTTTAAATAATGCAGCAGAGTGCTTACATAATGCAGCAGAGTCCTTAAATACCGCAGCAGAGTCATTAAATAATGCAGCAGAGTCCTTAAATAATGCAGCAAATTCATTAAATAATGCACAGAGTCATTAAATAATGCAATAAAGTCCTTAAATAAAATTCAACAACACCCTTAATAATGCAGCTGAGTCCTTAAATAATTCAGCAAAGTCCTTAAATAATGCAGCAGAGTCCTTAAATACCGCAGCAGCATCCTTAAATAATGCAACAAAGTCCTTAAATAATGCAGCAGAGTCCTTAAATGATGCAACAAAGTCCTTAAATAATGCAGCAGAGTCCTTAAATAATGCAACAAACTCATTAAATAATGCAGCAAAGTACTTAAATAATGCAGCAAATTCCTTAAATAATGCAGCAGAATCCTTAAATAATGCAATAATGTCCTTAAATAATGCAGCAGAGTCCTTAAATAATGCAAAAAATTCCTTAAATAATGCATCAGAATCCTTAAATAATGCAACAAAGTCCTTAAATAATGCAGCAACGTCCTTAATAATGCAGCAGAGTCCTTAAATAATGCAGCAAATTCCTTAAATAATGCAGCAGAGGCCTTAAATACCGAAGCAGAGTCCTTAAATAATGCAGCAAAGTCCTTAAATAATGCAGAAGAGTCCTTAAATAATGCAACAAAGTCCTTAAATAATGCAGCAGAGTCCTTAAATAAAGCAGCAGAGTGCTTAAATAATGCAGCAGAGTCCTTAAATACCGCAGCAGAGTCATTAAATAATACAGCAGAGTCCTTAAATAAAGCAGCAGAGTGCTTAAATAATGCAGCAGAGTCCTAAAATAGCGCTGCAGAGTCATTAAATAATACAGCAGAGTCCTTAAATAATGCAGCAAATTTCTTAAATATTGCACAGAGTCCTTAAATAATGCAATAAAGTCCTTAAATAAAATGCAGCAACGCCCTTAATAATGCAGCTGAGTCCTTAAATAATGCAGCAAAGTCCTTAAATAATGCAGCAGAGTCCTTAAATACCGCAGCAGCGTCTTTAAATAATGCAACAAAGTCCTTAAATAATGCAGCAGAGTCCTTAAATATTGCAACAAAGTCCTTAAATAATGCAGCAGAGTCCTTAAATAATGCAACAAACTCATTAAATAATGCAGCAAAGTACTTAAATATTGCAGCAAATTCCTTAAATAATGCAGCAGAATCCTTAAATAATGCAATAATTTCCTTAAATAATGCAGCAACATCCTTAATAATGCAGCAGAGTCCTTAAATAATGCAGCAAAGTCCTTAAATAATGCAACAGAGGCCTTAAATACTGCAGCAGCATCCTTAAATAATGCAGCAGAGTCCTTAAATAATGCAGCAGAGTCCTTAAATAATGCAACAAAGTCCTTAAATAAAATGCAGCAACGCCCTTAATAATGCAGCCGAGTCCTTCAATAATGCAGCAAAGTCCTTAAATAATGCAGCAGAGTCCTTAAATACCGCAGCAGCGTCCTTAAATAATGCAAAAAAGTCCTTAAATAATGCAGCAAAGTCCTTAAATAATGCAACAAAGTCCTTAAATAATGCAGCAGAGTCCTTAAATAATGCAACAAACTCCTTAAATAATGCAGCAAAGAACTTAAATAATGCAGCAAATTCCTTAAATAATGCAGCAGAATCCTTAAATAATGCAATAAAGTCCTTAAATAATGCAGCAACGTCCTTAATAATGCAGCAGAGTCATTAAATAATGCAGCAAAGTCCTTAAATAATGCAGCGGAGGCCTTAAATACTGCTGCAGCATCCTTAAATAATGCAGCAGAGTCCTTAAATAATGCAACAAAGTCCTTAAATAATGCAGCAGAGTCCTTAAACAATGCAGCACAGTCCTTAAATAATGCAACAAAGTCCTTGAATAATGCAGCAGATTCCTTAAATGCTGCAGCATCGTCCTTAAATAATGCATGAAAGTCCTTAAATAATGCAGCAGAGTCCTTAAATACTGCAGCAGAGTACTTAAATAATGCAGCAAAGTCCTTAAATAATGCAGCAGAGTCCTTAAATACTGCAGCAGAGTCATTAAATAATGCATCAAAGTCCTTAAATAATGCAGCAGAGTCCTTAAATAATGCATCAAATTCCTTAAATAATGCAGCAGAATCCTTAAATAATGCAATAAAGTCCTTAAATAATGCAGCAGATTCCTTAAATTCTGCAGCAGCGTCCTTAAATAATGCATCAAAGTCTTTAAATAATGCAGCAGAGTCCTTAAATACTGCAGCAGAGTCCTTAAATAATGCAACAAAGTCCTTAAATAATGCAGAAAAGTCCTTAAATAATGCAGCAGAGTCCTTAAATACAGCAGCAGATTCCTTAAATAATTCAGCAAAGTCCTTAAATAATGCAGTAGAGTCCTTAAATAATGCAACAAAGTCCTTAAATAATGCAGCAGAGTCCTTAAATAATGCAACAAAGTCCTTAAATAATGCAGCAGAGTCCATAAATACTGCAGCAGAGACCTTAAATAATGCAGCAAAATCCTTAAATAATGCAGCAGAGTCCTTATATAATGCAGCAGAGTCCTAAAATACCGCAGCAGAGTCCTTAAATAATGCAGCAGAGTCCTTAAATAATGCAGCAAATTCATTAAATAATGCAGCGGAGTCCTTAAATAATGCAACAAAGTCCTTAAATAATGCAGCAGATTCCTTAAATTTCGCAGCAGCGTCCTTAAATAATGCATCAAAGTCCTTAAATAACGCAGCAGAGTCCTAAAATACCGCAGCAGAATCCTTAAATAATGCAGCAAAGTCTTTAAATAATGCAGCAGAGTGCTTACATAATGCAGCAGAGTCCTTAAATACCGCAGCAGAGTCATTAAATAATGCAGCAGAGTCCTTAAATAATGCAGCAAATTCATTAAATAATGCACAGAGTCATTAAATAATGCAATAAAGTCCTTAAATAAAATTCAACAACACCCTTAATAATGCAGCTGAGTCCTTAAATAATTCAGCAAAGTCCTTAAATAATGCAGCAGAGTCCTTAAATACCGCAGCAGCATCCTTAAATAATGCAACAAAGTCCTTAAATAATGCAGCAGAGTCCTTAAATGATGCAACAAAGTCCTTAAATAATGCAGCAGAGTCCTTAAATAATGCAACAAACTCATTAAATAATGCAGCAAAGTACTTAAATAATGCAGCAAATTCCTTAAATAATGCAGCAGAATCCTTAAATAATGCAATAATGTCCTTAAATAATGCAGCAGAGTCCTTAAATAATGCAAAAAATTCCTTAAATAATGCATCAGAATCCTTAAATAATGCAACAAAGTCCTTAAATAATGCAGCAACGTCCTTAATAATGCAGCAGAGTCCTTAAATAATGCAGCAAATTCCTTAAATAATGCAGCAGAGGCCTTAAATACCGAAGCAGAGTCCTTAAATAATGCAGCAAAGTCCTTAAATAATGCAGAAGAGTCCTTAAATAATGCAACAAAGTCCTTAAATAATGCAGCAGAGTCCTTAAATAAAGCAGCAGAGTGCTTAAATAATGCAGCAGAGTCCTTAAATACCGCAGCAGAGTCATTAAATAATACAGCAGAGTCCTTAAATAAAGCAGCAGAGTGCTTAAATAATGCAGCAGAGTCCTAAAATAGCGCTGCAGAGTCATTAAATAATACAGCAGAGTCCTTAAATAATGCAGCAAATTTCTTAAATATTGCACAGAGTCCTTAAATAATGCAATAAAGTCCTTAAATAAAATGCAGCAACGCCCTTAATAATGCAGCTGAGTCCTTAAATAATGCAGCAAAGTCCTTAAATAATGCAGCAGAGTCCTTAAATACCGCAGCAGCGTCTTTAAATAATGCAACAAAGTCCTTAAATAATGCAGCAGAGTCCTTAAATAATGCAACAAAGTCCTTAAATAATGCAGCAGAGTCCTTAAATAATGCAACAAACTCATTAAATAATGCAGCAAAGTACTTAAATATTGCAGCAAATTCCTTAAATAATGCAGCAGAATCCTTAAATAATGCAATAATTTCCTTAAATAATGCAGCAACATCCTTAATAATGCAGCAGAGTCCTTAAATAATGCAGCAAAGTCCTTAAATAATGCAACAGAGGCCTTAAATACTGCAGCAGCATCCTTAAATAATGCAGCAGAGTCCTTAAATAATGCAGCAGAGTCCTTAAATAATGCAACAAAGTCCTTAAATAAAATGCAGCAACGCCCTTAATAATGCAGCCGAGTCCTTCAATAATGCAGCAAAGTCCTTAAATAATGCAGCAGAGTCCTTAAATACCGCAGCAGCGTCCTTAAATAATGCAAAAAAGTCCTTAAATAATGCAGCAAAGTCCTTAAATAATGCAACAAAGTCCTTAAATAATGCAGCAGAGTCCTTAAATAATGCAACAAACTCCTTAAATAATGCAGCAAAGAACTTAAATAATGCAGCAAATTCCTTAAATAATGCAGCAGAATCCTTAAATAATGCAATAAAGTCCTTAAATAATGCAGCAACGTCCTTAATAATGCAGCAGAGTCATTAAATAATGCAGCAAAGTCCTTAAATAATGCAGCGGAGGCCTTAAATACTGCTGCAGCATCCTTAAATAATGCAGCAGAGTCCTTAAATAATGCAACAAAGTCCTTAAATAATGCAGCAGAGTCCTTAAACAATGCAGCACAGTCCTTAAATAATGCAACAAAGTCCTTGAATAATGCAGCAGATTCCTTAAATGCTGCAGCATCGTCCTTAAATAATGCATGAAAGTCCTTAAATAATGCAGCAGAGTCCTTAAATACTGCAGCAGAGTACTTAAATAATGCAGCAAAGTCCTTAAATAATGCAGCAGAGTCCTTAAATACTGCAGCAGAGTCATTAAATAATGCATCAAAGTCCTTAAATAATGCAGCAGAGTCCTTAAATAATGCATCAAATTCCTTAAATAATGCAGCAGAATCCTTAAATAATGCAATAAAGTCCTTAAATAATGCAGCAGATTCCTTAAATTCTGCAGCAGCGTCCTTAAATAATGCATCAAAGTCTTTAAATAATGCAGCAGAGTCCTTAAATACTGCAGCAGAGTCCTTAAATAATGCAACAAAGTCCTTAAATAATGCAGAAAAGTCCTTAAATAATGCAGCAGAGTCCTTAAATACAGCAGCAGATTCCTTAAATAATTCAGCAAAGTCCTTAAATAATGCAGTAGAGTCCTTAAATAATGCAACAAAGTCCTTAAATAATGCAGCAGAGTCCTTAAATAATGCAACAAAGTCCTTAAATAATGCAGCAGAGTCCATAAATACTGCAGCAGAGACCTTAAATAATGCAGCAAAATCCTTAAATAATGCAGCAGAGTCCTTATATAATGCAGCAGAGTCCTAAAATACCGCAGCAGAGTCCTTAAATAATGCAGCAGAGTCCTTAAATAATGCAGCAAATTCATTAAATAATGCAGCGGAGTCCTTAAATAATGCAACAAAGTCCTTAAATAATGCAGCAGATTCCTTAAATTTCGCAGCAGCGTCCTTAAATAATGCATCAAAGTCCTTAAATAACGCAGCAGAGTCCTAAAATACCGCAGCAGAATCCTTAAATAATGCAGCAAAGTCTTTAAATAATGCAGCAGAGTGCTTACATAATGCAGCAGAGTCCTTAAATACCGCAGCAGAGTCATTAAATAATGCAGCAGAGTCCTTAAATAATGCAGCAAATTCATTAAATAATGCACAGAGTCATTAAATAATGCAATAAAGTCCTTAAATAAAATTCAACAACACCCTTAATAATGCAGCTGAGTCCTTAAATAATTCAGCAAAGTCCTTAAATAATGCAGCAGAGTCCTTAAATACCGCAGCAGCATCCTTAAATAATGCAACAAAGTCCTTAAATAATGCAGCAGAGTCCTTAAATGATGCAACAAAGTCCTTAAATAATGCAGCAGAGTCCTTAAATAATGCAACAAACTCATTAAATAATGCAGCAAAGTACTTAAATAATGCAGCAAATTCCTTAAATAATGCAGCAGAATCCTTAAATAATGCAATAATGTCCTTAAATAATGCAGCAGAGTCCTTAAATAATGCAAAAAATTCCTTAAATAATGCATCAGAATCCTTAAATAATGCAACAAAGTCCTTAAATAATGCAGCAACGTCCTTAATAATGCAGCAGAGTCCTTAAATAATGCAGCAAATTCCTTAAATAATGCAGCAGAGGCCTTAAATACCGAAGCAGAGTCCTTAAATAATGCAGCAAAGTCCTTAAATAATGCAGAAGAGTCCTTAAATAATGCAACAAAGTCCTTAAATAATGCAGCAGAGTCCTTAAATAAAGCAGCAGAGTGCTTAAATAATGCAGCAGAGTCCTTAAATACCGCAGCAGAGTCATTAAATAATACAGCAGAGTCCTTAAATAAAGCAGCAGAGTGCTTAAATAATGCAGCAGAGTCCTAAAATAGCGCTGCAGAGTCATTAAATAATACAGCAGAGTCCTTAAATAATGCAGCAAATTTCTTAAATATTGCACAGAGTCCTTAAATAATGCAATAAAGTCCTTAAATAAAATGCAGCAACGCCCTTAATAATGCAGCTGAGTCCTTAAATAATGCAGCAAAGTCCTTAAATAATGCAGCAGAGTCCTTAAATACCGCAGCAGCGTCTTTAAATAATGCAACAAAGTCCTTAAATAATGCAGCAGAGTCCTTAAATAATGCAACAAAGTCCTTAAATAATGCAGCAGAGTCCTTAAATAATGCAACAAACTCATTAAATAATGCAGCAAAGTACTTAAATATTGCAGCAAATTCCTTAAATAATGCAGCAGAATCCTTAAATAATGCAATAATTTCCTTAAATAATGCAGCAACATCCTTAATAATGCAGCAGAGTCCTTAAATAATGCAGCAAAGTCCTTAAATAATGCAACAGAGGCCTTAAATACTGCAGCAGCATCCTTAAATAATGCAGCAGAGTCCTTAAATAATGCAGCAGAGTCCTTAAATAATGCAACAAAGTCCTTAAATAAAATGCAGCAACGCCCTTAATAATGCAGCCGAGTCCTTCAATAATGCAGCAAAGTCCTTAAATAATGCAGCAGAGTCCTTAAATACCGCAGCAGCGTCCTTAAATAATGCAAAAAAGTCCTTAAAAAATGCAGCAAAGTCCTTAAATAATGCAACAAAGTCCTTAAATAATGCAGCAGAGTCCTTAAATAATGCAACAAACTCCTTAAATAATGCAGCAAAGAACTTAAATAATGCAGCAAATTCCTTAAATAATGCAGCAGAATCCTTAAATAATGCAATAAAGTCCTTAAATAATGCAGCAACGTCCTTAATAATGCAGCAGAGTCCTTAAATAATGCAGCAAAGTCCTTAAATAATGCAGCGGAGGCCTTAAATACTGCTGCAGCGTCCTTAAATAGTGCAGCAGAGTCCTTAAATAATGCAACAAAGTCCTTAAATAATGCAGCAGAGTCCTTAAACAATGCAGCACAGTCCTTAAATAATGCAACAAAGTCCTTGAATAATGCAGCAGATTCCTTAAATGCTGCAGCATCGTCCTTAAATAATGCATGAAAGTCCTTAAATAATGCAGCAGAGTCCTTAAATACTGCAGCAGAGTCCTTAAATAATGCAGCAAAGTCCTTAAATAATGCAGCAGAGTCCTTAAATACCGCAGCAGAGTCATTAAATAATGCATCAAAGTCCTTAAATAATGCAGCAGAGTCCTTAAATAATGCATCAAATTCCTTAAATAATGCAGCAAAATCCTTAAATAATGCAATAAAGTCCTTAAATAATGCAGCAGATTCCTTAAATTCTGCAGCAGCGTCCTTAAATAATGCATCAAAGTCTTTAAATAATGCAGCAGAGTCCTTAAATACTGCAGCAGAGTCCTTAAATAATGAATCAAAGTCCTTAAATGATGCAGCAGAGACCTTAAATACCACAGCAGAGTCATTAAATAATGCAGCAGAGTCCTTAAATAATTCAGCAAAGTCCTTAAATAATGCAGCAGAGTCCTTAAATACCGCAGCAGCGTCCTTAAATAATGCAACAAAGTCCTTAAATAATGCAGCAGAGTCCTTAAATAATGCAACAAAGTCCTTAAATAATGCAGCAGAGTCCTTAAATAATGCAACAAACTCATTAAATAATGCAGCAAAGTACTTAAATAATGCAGCAGAATCCTTAAATATTGCAATAAAGTCCTTAAATAATGCAGCAGAGTCCTTAAATAATGCAAAAAATTCCTTAAATAATGCAGCAGAATCCTTAAATAATGCAATAAAGTCATTAAATAATGCAGCAGAGTCCTTAAATAATGCAACAAAGTCCTTAAATAATGCAGCAGATTCCTTAAATTCTGCAGCAGCGTCCTTAAATAATGCATCAAAGTCCTTAAATAATGCAGCAGAGTCCTTAAATACCACAGCAGAGTCATTAAATAATGCAGCAGAGTCCTTAAATAATGCCGCATATTCCTTAAATAATGCAGCAGAGTCCTTAAATAATGCAATAAAGTCCTTAAATAATGCAGCAGAGTCCTTAAATAATGCAGCAACGTCCTTAATAATGCAGCTGAGTCCTTAAATAATGCAGCAACATCCTTAAATAATGCAGCAGAGTCCTTAAATACTGCATCAGCGTCCTTAAATAATGCAACAAAGTCCTTAAATAATGCAGCAAAGTCCTTAAATAATGCAGCAGAGTCCTTAAATACAGCAGCAGATTCCTTAAATAATTCAGCAAAGTCCTTAAATAATGCAGTAGAGTCCTTAAATAATGCAACAAAGTCATTAAATAATGCAGCAGAGTCCTTAAATAATGCAACAAAGTCCTTAAATAATGCAGCAGAGTCCTTAAATACTGCAGCAGAGACCTTAAATAATGCAGCAAAATCCTTAAATAATGCAGCAGAGTCCTTATATAATGCAGCAGAGTCCTAAAATACCGCAGCAGAGTCCTTAAATAATGCAGCAGAGTCCTTAAATAATGCAGCAAATTCATTAAATAATGCAGCGGAGTCCTTAAATAATGCAACAAAGTCCTTAAATAATGCAGCAGATTCCTTAAATTTCGCAGCAGCGTCCTTAAATAATGCATCAAAGTCCTTAAATAACGCAGCAGAGTCCTAAAATACCGCAGCAGAATCCTTAAATAATGCAGCAAAGTCTTTAAATAATGCAGCAGAGTGCTTACATAATGCAGCAGAGTCCTTAAATACCGCAGCAGAGTCATTAAATAATGCAGCAGAGTCCTTAAATAATGCAGCAAATTCATTAAATAATGCACAGAGTCATTAAATAATGCAATAAAGTCCTTAAATAAAATTCAGCAACACCCTTAATAATGCAGCTGAGTCCTTAAATAATTCAGCAAATTCCTTAAATAATGCAGCAGAGTCCTTAAATACCGCAGCAGCGTCCTTAAATAATGCAACAAAGTACTTAAATAATGCAGCAGAGTCCTTAAATAATGCAACAAAGTCCTTAAATAATGCAGCAGAGTCCTTAAATAATGCAACAAACTCATTAAATAATGCAGCAAAGTACTTAAATAATGCAGCAAATTCCTTAAATAATGCAACAGAATCCTTAAATAATGCAATAAAGTCCTTAAATAATGCAGCAGAGTCCTTAAATAATGCAAAAAATTCCTTAAATAATGCATCAGAATCCTTAAATAATGCAACAAAGTCCTTAAATACTGCAGCAACGTCCTTAATAATGCAGCAGAGTCCTTAAATAATGCAGCAAATTCCTTAAATAATGCAGCAGAGGCCTTAAATACCGAAGCAGCGTCCTTAAATAATGCAGCAAAGTCCTTAAATAATGCAGAAGAGTCCTTAAATAATGCAACAAAGTCCTTAAATAATGCAGCAGAGTCCTTAAATAAAGCAGCAGAGTGCTTAAACAATGCAGCAGAGTCCTTAAATACCGCAGCAGAGTCATTAAATAATACAGCAGAGTCCTTAAATAAAGCAGCAGAGTGCTTAAATAATGCAGCAGAGTCCTAAAATACCGCAGCAGAGTCATTAAATAATACAGCAGAGTCCTTAAATAATGCAGCAAATTTCTTAAATAATGCACAGAGTCCTTAAATAATGCAATAAAGTCCTTAAATAAAATGCAGCAACGCCCTTAATAATGCAGCAGAGTCCTTAAATACCGCAGCAGCGTCTTTAAATAATGCAACAAAGTCCTTAAATAATGCAGCAGAGTCCTTAAATAATGCAACAAAGTCCTTAAATAATGCAGCAGAGTCCTTAAATAATGCAACAAACTCATTAAATATTGCAGCAAAGTACTTAAACATTGCAGCAAATTCCTTAAATAATGCAGCAGAATCCTTAAATAATGCAATAATTTCCTTAAATAATGCAGCAACATCCTTAATATTGCAGCAGAGTCCTTAAATAATGCAGCAAAGTCCTTAAATAATGCAGCAGAGGCCTTAAATACTGCAGCAGCATCCTTAAATAATGCAGCAGAGTCCTTAAATAATGCAGCAGAGTCCTTAAATAATGCAACAAAGTCCTTAAATAATGCAGCAGATTCCTTAAATTTCGCAGCAGCGTCCTTAAATAATACATCAAAGTCCTTAAATAATGCAGCAGAGTCCTAAACTACCGCAGCAGAGTCCTTAAATAATGCAGCAAAGTCCTTAAATAATGCAGCAGAGTGCTTACATAATGCAGCAGAGTCCTTATATACCGCAGCAGAGTCATTAAATAATGCAGCAGAGTCCTTAAATAATGCAGCAAATTCATTAAATAATGCACAGAGTCATTAAATAATGCAATAAAGTCCTTAAATAAAATTCAACAACACCCTTAATAATGCAGCTGAGTCCTTAAATAATTCAGCAAAGTCCTTAAATAATGCAGCAGAGTCCTTAAATACCGCAGCAGCATCCTTAAATAATGCAACAAAGTCCTTAAATAATGCAGCAGAGTCCTTAAATAATGCAACAAAGTCCTTAAATAATGCAGCAGAGTCCTTAAATAATGCAACAAACTCATTAAATAATGCAGCAAAGTACTTAAATAATGCAGCAAATTCCTTAAATAATGCAGCAGAATCCTTAAATAATGCAATAATGTCCTTAAATAATGCAGCAGAGTCCTTAAATAATGCAAAAAATTCCTTAAATAATGCATCAGAATCCTTAAATAATGCAACAAAGTCCTTAAATAATGCAGCAGAGTCCTTAAATAATGCAACAAAGTCCTTAAATAAAATGCAGCAACGCCCTTAATAATGCAGCCGAGTCCTTCAATAATGCAGCAAAGTCCTTAAATAATGCAGCAGAGGCCTTAAATACTGCAGCAGCATCCTTAAATAATGCAGCAGAGTCCTTAAATAATGCAGCAGAGTCCTTAAATAATGCAACAAAGTCCTTAAATAATGCAGCAGATTCCTTAAATTTCGCAGCAGCGTCCTTAAATAATACATCAAAGTCCTTAAATAATGCAGCAGAGTCCTTAAATAATGCAACAAAGTCCTTAAATAATGCAGCAGAGTCTTTAAATAATGCAGCAGAGTGCTTACATAATGCAGCAGAGTCCTTAAATACCGCAGCAGAGTCATTAAATAATGCAGCAGAGTCCTTAAATAATGCAGCAAATTCATTAAATAATGCACAGAGTCATTAAATAATGCAATAAAGTCCTTAAATAAAATTCAGCAACACCCTTAATAATGCAGCTGAGTCCTTAAATAATTCAGCAAAGTCCTTAAATAATGCAGCAGAGTCCTTAAATACCGCAGCAGCGTCCTTAAATAATGCAACAAAGTACTTAAATAATGCAGCAGAGTCCTTAAATAATGCAACAAAGTCCTTAAATAATGCAGCAGAGTCCTTAAATAATGCAACAAACTCATTAAATAATGCAGCAAAGTACTTAAATAATGCAGCAAATTCCTTAAATAATGCAACAGAATCCTTAAATAATGCAATAATTTCCTTAAATAATGCAGCAACATCCTTAATATTGCAGCAGAGTCCTTAAATAATGCAGCAAAGTCCTTAAATAATGCAGCAGAGGCCTTAAATACTGCAGCAGCATCCTTAAATAATGCAGCAGAGTCCTTAAATAATGCAGCAGAGTCCTTAAATAATGCAACAAAGTCCTTAAATAATGCAGCAGATTCCTTAAATTTCGCAGCAGCGTCCTTAAATAATACATCAAAGTCCTTAAATAATGCAGCAGAGTCCTAAACTACCGCAGCAGAGTCCTTAAATAATGCAGCAAAGTCCTTAAATAATGCAGCAGAGTGCTTACATAATGCAGCAGAGTCCTTATATACCGCAGCAGAGTCATTAAATAATGCAGCAGAGTCCTAAAATAGCGCTGCAGAGTCATTAAATAATACAGCAGAGTCCTTAAATAATGCAGCAAATTTCTTAAATAATGCACAGAGTCCTTAAATAATGCAATAAAGTCCTTAAATAAAATGCAGCAACGCCCTTAATAATGCAGCTGAGTCCTTAAATAATGCAGCAAAGTCCTTAAATAATGCAGCAGAGTCCTTAAATACCGCAGCAGCGTCTTTAAATAATGCAACAAAGTCCTTAAATAATGCAGCAGAGTCCTTAAATAATGCAACAAAGTCCTTAAATAATGCAGCAGAGTCCTTAAATAATGCAACAAACTCATTAAATAATGCAGCAAAGTACTTAAATATTGCAGCAAATTCCTTAAATAATGCAGCAGAATCCTTAAATAATGCAATAATTTCCTTAAATAATGCAGCAACATCCTTAATAATGCAGCAGAGTCCTTAAATAATGCAGCAAAGTCCTTAAATAATGCAACAGAGGCCTTAAATACTGCAGCAGCATCCTTAAATAATGCAGCAGAGTCCTTAAATAATGCAGCAGAGTCCTTAAATAATGCAACAAAGTCCTTAAATAAAATGCAGCAACGCCCTTAATAATGCAGCCGAGTCCTTCAATAATGCAGCAAAGTCCTTAAATAATGCAGCAGAGTCCTTAAATACCGCAGCAGCGTCCTTAAATAATGCAAAAAAGTCCTTAAATAATGCAGCAAAGTCCTTAAATAATGCAACAAAGTCCTTAAATAATGCAGCAGAGTCCTTAAATAATGCAACAAACTCCTTAAATAATGCAGCAAAGAACTTAAATAATGCAGCAAATTCCTTAAATAATGCAGCAGAATCCTTAAATAATGCAATAAAGTCCTTAAATAATGCAGCAACGTCCTTAATAATGCAGCAGAGTCCTTAAATAATGCAGCAAAGTCCTTAAATAATGCAGCAGAGGCCTTAAATACTGCAGCAGCATCCTTAAATAATGCAGCAGAGTCCTTAAATAATGCAGCAGAGTCCTTAAATAATGCAACAAAGTCCTTAAATAATGCAGCAGATTCCTTAAATTTCGCAGCAGCATCCTTAAATAATACATCAAAGTCCTTAAATAATGCAGCAGAGTCCTAAACTACCGCAGCAGAGTCCTTAAATAATGCAGCAAAGTCCTTAAATAATGCAGCAGAGTGCTTACATAATGCAGCAGAGTCCTTATATACCGCAGCAGAGTCATTAAATAATGCAGCAGAGTCCTAAAATAGCGCTGCAGAGTCATTAAATAATACAGCAGAGTCCTTAAATAATGCAGCAAATTTCTTAAATAATGCACAGAGTCCTTAAATAATGCAATAAAGTCCTTAAATAAAATGCAGCAACGCCCTTAATAATGCAGCTGAGTCCTTAAATAATGCAGCAAAGTCCTTAAATAATGCAGCAGAGTCCTTAAATACCGCAGCAGCGTCTTTAAATAATGCAACAAAGTCCTTAAATAATGCAGCAGAGTCCTTAAATAATGCAACAAAGTCCTTAAATAATGCAGCAGAGTCCTTAAATAATGCAACAAACTCATTAAATAATGCAGCAAAGTACTTAAATATTGCAGCAAATTCCTTAAATAATGCAGCAGAATCCTTAAATAATGCAATAATTTCCTTAAATAATGCAGCAACATCCTTAATAATGCAGCAGAGTCCTTAAATAATGCAGCAAAGTCCTTAAATAATGCAACAGAGGCCTTAAATACTGCAGCAGCATCCTTAAATAATGCAGCAGAGTCCTTAAATAATGCAGCAGAGTCCTTAAATAATGCAACAAAGTCCTTAAATAAAATGCAGCAACGCCCTTAATAATGCAGCCGAGTCCTTCAATAATGCAGCAAAGTCCTTAAATAATGCAGCAGAGTCCTTAAATACCGCAGCAGCGTCCTTAAATAATGCAAAAAAGTCCTTAAATAATGCAGCAAAGTCCTTAAATAATGCAACAAAGTCCTTAAATAATGCAGCAGAGTCCTTAAATAATGCAACAAACTCCTTAAATAATGCAGCAAAGAACTTAAATAATGCAGCAAATTCCTTAAATAATGCAGCAGAATCCTTAAATAATGCAATAAAGTCCTTAAATAATGCAGCAACGTCCTTAATAATGCAGCAGAGTCCTTAAATAATGCAGCAAAGTCCTTAAATAATGCAGCGGAGGCCTTAAATACTGCTGCAGCGTCCTTAAATAATGCAGCAGAGTCCTTAAATAATGCAACAAAGTCCTTAAATAATGCAGCAGAGTCCTTAAACAATGCAGCACAGTCCTTAAATAATGCAACAAAGTCCTTGAATAATGCAGCAGATTCCTTAAATGCTGCAGCATCGTCCTTAAATAATGCATGAAAGTCCTTAAATAATGCAGCAGAGTCCTTAAATACTGCAGCAGAGTCCTTAAATAATGCAGCAAAGTCCTTAAATAATGCAGCAGAGTCCTTAAATACCGCAGCAGAGTCATTAAATAATGCATCAAAGTCCTTAAATAATGCAGCAGAGTCCTTAAATAATGCATCAAATTCCTTAAATAATGCAGCAGAATCCTTAAATAATGCAATAAAGTCCTTAAATAATGCAGCAGATTCCTTAAATTCTGCAGCAGCGTCCTTAAATAATGCATCAAAGTCTTTAAATAATGCAGCAGAGTCCTTAAATACTGCAGCGGAGTCCTTAAATAATGAATCAAAGTCCTTAAATGATGCAGCAGAGACCTTAAATACCACAGCAGAGTCATTAAATAATGCAGCAGAGTCCTTAAATAATTCAGCAAAGTCCTTAAATAATGCAGCAGAGTCCTTAAATACCGCAGCAGCGTCCTTAAATAATGCAACAAAGTCCTTAAATAATGCAGCAGAGTCCTTAAATAATGCAACAAAGTCCTTAAATAATGCAGCAGAGTCCTTAAATAATGCAACAAACTCATTAAATAATGCAGCAAAGTACTTAAATAATGCAGCAAATTCCTTAAATAATGCAGCAGAATCCTTAAATATTGCAATAAAGTCCTTAAATAATGCAGCAGAGTCCTTAAATAATGCAAAAAATTCCTTAAATAATGCAGCAGAATCCTTAAATAATGCAATAAAGTCATTAAATAATGCAGCAGAGTCCTTAAATAATGCAACAAAGTCCTTAAATAATGCAGCAGATTCCTTAAATTCTGCAGCAGCGTCCTTAAATAATGCATCAAAGTCCTTAAATAATGCAGCAGAGTCCTTAAATACCACAGCAGAGTCATTAAATAATGCAGCAGAGTCCTTAAATAATGCCGCATATTCCTTAAATAATGCAGCAGAGTCCTTAAATAATGCAATAAAGTCCTTAAATAATGCAGCAGAGTCCTTAAATAATGCAGCAACGTCCTTAATAATGCAGCTGAGTCCTTAAATAATGCAGCAACATCCTTAAATAATGCAGCAGAGTCCTTAAATACTGCATCAGCGTCCTTAAATAATGCAACAAAGTCCTTAAATAATGCAGCAAAGTCCTTAAATAATGCAGCAGAGTCCTTAAATACAGCAGCAGATTCCTTAAATAATTCAGCAAAGTCCTTAAATAATGCAGTAGAGTCCTTAAATAATGCAACAAAGTCATTAAATAATGCAGCAGAGTCCTTAAATAATGCAACAAAGTCCTTAAATAATGCAGCAGAGTCCTTAAATACTGCAGCAGAGACCTTAAATAATGCAGCAAAATCCTTAAATAATGCAGCAGAGTCCTTATATAATGCAGCAGAGTCCTAAAATACCGCAGCAGAGTCCTTAAATAATGCAGCAGAGTCCTTAAATAATGCAGCAAATTCATTAAATAATGCAGCGGAGTCCTTAAATAATGCAACAAAGTCCTTAAATAATGCAGCAGATTCCTTAAATTTCGCAGCAGCGTCCTTAAATAATACATCAAAGTCCTTAAATAATGCAGCAGAGTCCTAAACTACCGCAGCAGAGTCCTTAAATAATGCAGCAAAGTCCTTAAATAATGCAGCAGAGTGCTTACATAATGCAGCAGAGTCCTTATATACCGCAGCAGAGTCATTAAATAATGCAGCAGAGTCCTTAAATAATGCAGCAAATTCATTAAATAATGCACAGAGTCATTAAATAATGCAATAAAGTCCTTAAATAAAATTCAACAACACCCTTAATAATGCAGCTGAGTCCTTAAATAATTCAGCAAAGTCCTTAAATAATGCAGCAGAGTCCTTAAATACCGCAGCAGCATCCTTAAATAATGCAACAAAGTCCTTAAATAATGCAGCAGAGTCCTTAAATAATGCAACAAAGTCCTTAAATAATGCAGCAGAGTCCTTAAATAATGCAACAAACTCATTAAATAATGCAGCAAATTCCTTAAATAATGCAGCAGAATCCTTAAATAATGCAATAATGTCCTTAAATAATGCAGCAGAGTCCTTAAATAATGCAAAAAATTCCTTAAATAATGCATCAGAATCCTTAAATAATGCAACAAAGTCCTTAAATAATGCAGCAACGTCCTTAATAATGCAGCAGAGTCCTTAAATAATGCAGCAAATTCCTTAAATAATGCAGCAGAGGCCTTAAATACCGAAGCAGAGTCCTTAAATAATGCAGCAAAGTCCTTAAATAATGCAGAAGAGTCCTTAAATAATGCAACAAAGTCCTTAAATAATGCAGCAGAGTCCTTAAATAAAGC
Organism: Phyllobates terribilis; assembly: GCF_046119375.1. Lineage (NCBI taxonomy): Eukaryota > Metazoa > Chordata > Amphibia > Anura > Dendrobatidae > Phyllobates > Phyllobates terribilis. The sequence continues at coordinate 920,334 of NW_027363072.1, read as the reverse complement.
AGCAGAGTGCTTAAATAATGCAGCAGAGTCCTTAAATACCGCAGCAGAGTCATTAAATAATACAGCAGAGTCCTTAAATAAAGCAGCAGAGTGCTTAAATAATGCAGCAGAGTCCTAAAATAGCGCTGCAGAGTCATTAAATAATACAGCAGAGTCCTTAAATAATGCAGCAAATTTCTTAAATAATGCACAGAGTCCTTAAATAATGCAATAAAGTCCTTAAATAAAATGCAGCAACGCCCTTAATAATGCAGCTGAGTCCTTAAATAATGCAGCAAAGTCCTTAAATAATGCAGCAGAGTCCTTAAATACCGCAGCAGCGTCTTTAAATAATGCAACAAAGTACTTAAATAAGGAAGCAGAGTCCTTAAATAATGCAACAAAGTCCTTAAATAATGCAACAGAGTCCTTAAATAATGCAACAAACTCATTAAATAATGCAGCAAAGTACTTAAATAATGCAGCAAATTCCTTAAATAATGCAACAGAATCCTTAAATAATGCAATAAAGTCCTTAAATAATGCAGCAGAGTCCTTAAATAATGCAAAAAATTCCTTAAATAATGCATCAGAATCCTTAAATAATGCAACAAAGTCCTTAAATACTGCAGCAACGTCCTTAATAATGCAGCAGAGTCCTTAAATAATGCAGCAAATTCCTTAAATAATGCAGCAGAGGCCTTAAATACCGAAGCAGCGTCCTTAAATAATGCAGCAAAGTCCTTAAATAATGCAGAAGAGTCCTTAAATAATGCAACAAAGTCCTTAAATAATGCAGCAGAGGCCTTAAATACTGCAGCAGCATCCTTAAATAATGCAGCTGAGTCCTTAAATAATGCAGCAGAGTCCTTAAATAATGCAACAAAGTCCTTAAATAATGCAGCAGATTCCTTAAATTTCGCAGCAGCGTCCTTAAATAATACATCAAAGTCCTTAAATAATGCAGCAGAGTCCTAAACTACCGCAGCAGAGTCCTTAAATAATGCAGCAAAGTCCTTAAATAATGCAGCAGAGTGCTTACATAATGCAGCAGAGTCCTTATATACCGCAGCAGAGTCATTAAATAATGCAGCAGAGTCCTTAAATAATGCAGCAAATTCATTAAATAATGCACAGAGTCATTAAATAATGCAATAAAGTCCTTAAATAAAATTCAACAACACCCTTAATAATGCAGCTGAGTCCTTAAATAATTCAGCAAAGTCCTTAAATAATGCAGCAGAGTCCTTAAATACCGCAGCAGCATCCTTAAATAATGCAACAAAGTCCTTAAATAATGCAGCAGAGTCCTTAAATAATGCAACAAAGTCCTTAAATAATGCAGCAGAGTCCTTAAATAATGCAACAAACTCATTAAATAATGCAGCAAATTCCTTAAATAATGCAGCAGAATCCTTAAATAATGCAATAATGTCCTTAAATAATGCAGCAGAGTCCTTAAATAATGCAAAAAATTCCTTAAATAATGCATCAGAATCCTTAAATAATGCAACAAAGTCCTTAAATAATGCAGCAACGTCCTTAATAATGCAGCAGAGTCCTTAAATAATGCAGCAAATTCCTTAAATAATGCAGCAGAGGCCTTAAATACCGAAGCAGAGTCCTTAAATAATGCAGCAAAGTCCTTAAATAATGCAGAAGAGTCCTTAAATAATGCAACAAAGTCCTTAAATAATGCAGCAGAGTCCTTAAATAAAGCAGCAGAGTGCTTAAATAATGCAGCAGAGTCCTTAAATACCGCAGCAGAGTCATTAAATAATACAGCAGAGTCCTTAAATAAAGCAGCAGAGTGCTTAAATAATGCAGCAGAGTCCTAAAATAGCGCTGCAGAGTCATTAAATAATACAGCAGAGTCCTTAAATAATGCAGCAAATTTCTTAAATAATGCACAGAGTCCTTAAATAATGCAATAAAGTCCTTAAATAAAATGCAGCAACGCCCTTAATAATGCAGCTGAGTCCTTAAATAATGCAGCAAAGTCCTTAAATAATGCAGCAGAGTCCTTAAATACCGCAGCAGCGTCTTTAAATAATGCAACAAAGTACTTAAATAAGGAAGCAGAGTCCTTAAATAATGCAACAAAGTCCTTAAATAATGCAACAGAGTCCTTAAATAATGCAACAAACTCATTAAATAATGCAGCAAAGTACTTAAATAATGCAGCAAATTCCTTAAATAATGCAACAGAATCCTTAAATAATGCAATAAAGTCCTTAAATAATGCAGCAGAGTCCTTAAATAATGCAAAAAATTCCTTAAATAATGCATCAGAATCCTTAAATAATGCAACAAAGTCCTTAAATACTGCAGCAACGTCCTTAATAATGCAGCAGAGTCCTTAAATAATGCAGCAAATTCCTTAAATAATGCAGCAGAGGCCTTAAATACCGAAGCAGCGTCCTTAAATAATGCAGCAAAGTCCTTAAATAATGCAGAAGAGTCCTTAAATAATGCAACAAAGTCCTTAAATAATGCAGCAGAGTCCTTAAATAAAGCAGCAGAGTGCTTAAACAATGCAGCAGAGTCCTTAAATACCGCAGCAGAGTCATTAAATAATACAGCAGAGTCCTTAAATAAAGCAGCAGAGTGCTTAAATAATGCAGCAGAGTCCTAAAATACCGCAGCAGAGTCATTAAATAATACAGCAGAGTCCTTAAATAATGCAGCAAATTTCTTAAATAATGCACAGAGTCCTTAAATAATGCAATAAAGTCCTTAAATAAAATGCAGCAACGCCCTTAATAATGCAGCAGAGTCCTTAAATACCGCAGCAGCGTCTTTAAATAATGCAACAAAGTCCTTAAATAATGCAGCAGAGTCCTTAAATAATGCAACAAAGTCCTTAAATAATGCAGCAGAGTCCTTAAATAATGCAACAAACTCATTAAATATTGCAGCAAAGTACTTAAACATTGCAGCAAATTCCTTAAATAATGCAGCAGAATCCTTAAATAATGCAATAATTTCCTTAAATAATGCAGCAACATCCTTAATATTGCAGCAGAGTCCTTAAATAATGCAGCAAAGTCCTTAAATAATGCAGCAGAGGCCTTAAATACTGCAGCAGCATCCTTAAATAATGCAGCAGAGTCCTTAAATAATGCAGCAGAGTCCTTAAATAATGCAACAAAGTCCTTAAATAATGCAGCAGATTCCTTAAATTTCGCAGCAGCGTCCTTAAATAATACATCAAAGTCCTTAAATAATGCAGCAGAGTCCTAAACTACCGCAGCAGAGTCCTTAAATAATGCAGCAAAGTCCTTAAATAATGCAGCAGAGTGCTTACATAATGCAGCAGAGTCCTTATATACCGCAGCAGAGTCATTAAATAATGCAGCAGAGTCCTTAAATAATGCAGCAAATTCATTAAATAATGCACAGAGTCATTAAATAATGCAATAAAGTCCTTAAATAAAATTCAACAACACCCTTAATAATGCAGCTGAGTCCTTAAATAATTCAGCAAAGTCCTTAAATAATGCAGCAGAGTCCTTAAATACCGCAGCAGCATCCTTAAATAATGCAACAAAGTCCTTAAATAATGCAGCAGAGTCCTTAAATAATGCAACAAAGTCCTTAAATAATGCAGCAGAGTCCTTAAATAATGCAACAAACTCATTAAATAATGCAGCAAAGTACTTAAATAATGCAGCAAATTCCTTAAATAATGCAGCAGAATCCTTAAATAATGCAATAATGTCCTTAAATAATGCAGCAGAGTCCTTAAATAATGCAAAAAATTCCTTAAATAATGCATCAGAATCCTTAAATAATGCAACAAAGTCCTTAAATAATGCAGCAGAGTCCTTAAATAATGCAACAAAGTCCTTAAATAAAATGCAGCAACGCCCTTAATAATGCAGCCGAGTCCTTCAATAATGCAGCAAAGTCCTTAAATAATGCAGCAGAGGCCTTAAATACTGCAGCAGCATCCTTAAATAATGCAGCAGAGTCCTTAAATAATGCAGCAGAGTCCTTAAATAATGCAACAAAGTCCTTAAATAATGCAGCAGATTCCTTAAATTTCGCAGCAGCGTCCTTAAATAATACATCAAAGTCCTTAAATAATGCAGCAGAGTCCTTAAATAATGCAACAAAGTCCTTAAATAATGCAGCAGAGTCTTTAAATAATGCAGCAGAGTGCTTACATAATGCAGCAGAGTCCTTAAATACCGCAGCAGAGTCATTAAATAATGCAGCAGAGTCCTTAAATAATGCAGCAAATTCATTAAATAATGCACAGAGTCATTAAATAATGCAATAAAGTCCTTAAATAAAATTCAGCAACACCCTTAATAATGCAGCTGAGTCCTTAAATAATTCAGCAAAGTCCTTAAATAATGCAGCAGAGTCCTTAAATACCGCAGCAGCGTCCTTAAATAATGCAACAAAGTACTTAAATAATGCAGCAGAGTCCTTAAATAATGCAACAAAGTCCTTAAATAATGCAGCAGAGTCCTTAAATAATGCAACAAACTCATTAAATAATGCAGCAAAGTACTTAAATAATGCAGCAAATTCCTTAAATAATGCAACAGAATCCTTAAATAATGCAATAATTTCCTTAAATAATGCAGCAACATCCTTAATATTGCAGCAGAGTCCTTAAATAATGCAGCAAAGTCCTTAAATAATGCAGCAGAGGCCTTAAATACTGCAGCAGCATCCTTAAATAATGCAGCAGAGTCCTTAAATAATGCAGCAGAGTCCTTAAATAATGCAACAAAGTCCTTAAATAATGCAGCAGATTCCTTAAATTTCGCAGCAGCGTCCTTAAATAATACATCAAAGTCCTTAAATAATGCAGCAGAGTCCTAAACTACCGCAGCAGAGTCCTTAAATAATGCAGCAAAGTCCTTAAATAATGCAGCAGAGTGCTTACATAATGCAGCAGAGTCCTTATATACCGCAGCAGAGTCATTAAATAATGCAGCAGAGTCCTAAAATAGCGCTGCAGAGTCATTAAATAATACAGCAGAGTCATTAAATAATGCAGCAAATTTCTTAAATAATGCACAGAGTCCTTAAATAATGCAATAAAGTCCTTAAATAAAATGCAGCAACGCCCTTAATAATGCAGCTGAGTCCTTAAATAATGCAGCAAAGTCCTTAAATAATGCAGCAGAGTCCTTAAATACCGCAGCAGCGTCTTTAAATAATGCAACAAAGTCCTTAAATAATGCAGCAGAGTCCTTAAATAATGCAACAAAGTCCTTAAATAATGCAGCAGAGTCCTTAAATAATGCAACAAACTCATTAAATAATGCAGCAAAGTACTTAAATATTGCAGCAAATTCCTTAAATAATGCAGCAGAATCCTTAAATAATGCAATAATTTCCTTAAATAATGCAGCAACATCCTTAATAATGCAGCAGAGTCCTTAAATAATGCAGCAAAGTCCTTAAATAATGCAACAGAGGCCTTAAATACTGCAGCAGCATCCTTAAATAATGCAGCAGAGTCCTTAAATAATGCAGCAGAGTCCTTAAATAATGCAACAAAGTCCTTAAATAAAATGCAGCAACGCCCTTAATAATGCAGCCGAGTCCTTCAATAATGCAGCAAAGTCCTTAAATAATGCAGCAGAGTCCTTAAATACCGCAGCAGCGTCCTTAAATAATGCAAAAAAGTCCTTAAATAATGCAGCAAAGTCCTTAAATAATGCAACAAAGTCCTTAAATAATGCAGCAGAGTCCTTAAATAATGCAACAAACTCCTTAAATAATGCAGCAAAGAACTTAAATAATGCAGCAAATTCCTTAAATAATGCAGCAGAATCCTTAAATAATGCAATAAAGTCCTTAAATAATGCAGCAACGTCCTTAATAATGCAGCAGAGTCCTTAAATAATGCAGCAAAGTCCTTAAATAATGCAGCGGAGGCCTTAAATACTGCTGCAGCGTCCTTAAATAATGCAGCAGAGTCCTTAAATAATGCAACAAAGTCCTTAAATAATGCAGCAGAGTCCTTAAACAATGCAGCACAGTCCTTAAATAATGCAACAAAGTCCTTGAATAATGCAGCAGATTCCTTAAATGCTGCAGCATCGTCCTTAAATAATGCATGAAAGTCCTTAAATAATGCAGCAGAGTCCTTAAATACTGCAGCAGAGTCCTTAAATAATGCAGCAAAGTCCTTAAATAATGCAGCAGAGTCCTTAAATACCGCAGCAGAGTCATTAAATAATGCATCAAAGTCCTTAAATAATGCAGCAGAGTCCTTAAATAATGCATCAAATTCCTTAAATAATGCAGCAGAATCCTTAAATAATGCAATAAAGTCCTTAAATAATGCAGCAGATTCCTTAAATTCTGCAGCAGCGTCCTTAAATAATGCATCAAAGTCTTTAAATAATGCAGCAGAGTCCTTAAATACTGCAGCGGAGTCCTTAAATAATGAATCAAAGTCCTTAAATGATGCAGCAGAGACCTTAAATACCACAGCAGAGTCATTAAATAATGCAGCAGAGTCCTTAAATAATTCAGCAAAGTCCTTAAATAATGCAGCAGAGTCCTTAAATACCGCAGCAGCGTCCTTAAATAATGCAACAAAGTCCTTAAATAATGCAGCAGAGTCCTTAAATAATGCAACAAAGTCCTTAAATAATGCAGCAGAGTCCTTAAATAATGCAACAAACTCATTAAATAATGCAGCAAAGTACTTAAATAATGCAGCAAATTCCTTAAATAATGCAGCAGAATCCTTAAATATTGCAATAAAGTCCTTAAATAATGCAGCAGAGTCCTTAAATAATGCAAAAAATTCCTTAAATAATGCAGCAGAATCCTTAAATAATGCAATAAAGTCATTAAATAATGCAGCAGAGTCCTTAAATAATGCAACAAAGTCCTTAAATAATGCAGCAGATTCCTTAAATTCTGCAGCAGCGTCCTTAAATAATGCATCAAAGTCCTTAAATAATGCAGCAGAGTCCTTAAATACCACAGCAGAGTCATTAAATAATGCAGCAGAGTCCTTAAATAATGCCGCATATTCCTTAAATAATGCAGCAGAGTCCTTAAATAATGCAATAAAGTCCTTAAATAATGCAGCAGAGTCCTTAAATAATGCAGCAACGTCCTTAATAATGCAGCTGAGTCCTTAAATAATGCAGCAACATCCTTAAATAATGCAGCAGAGTCCTTAAATACTGCATCAGCGTCCTTAAATAATGCAACAAAGTCCTTAAATAATGCAGCAAAGTCCTTAAATAATGCAGCAGAGTCCTTAAATACAGCAGCAGATTCCTTAAATAATTCAGCAAAGTCCTTAAATAATGCAGTAGAGTCCTTAAATAATGCAACAAAGTCATTAAATAATGCAGCAGAGTCCTTAAATAATGCAACAAAGTCCTTAAATAATGCAGCAGAGTCCTTAAATACTGCAGCAGAGACCTTAAATAATGCAGCAAAATCCTTAAATAATGCAGCAGAGTCCTTATATAATGCAGCAGAGTCCTAAAATACCGCAGCAGAGTCCTTAAATAATGCAGCAGAGTCCTTAAATAATGCAGCAAATTCATTAAATAATGCAGCGGAGTCCTTAAATAATGCAACAAAGTCCTTAAATAATGCAGCAGATTCCTTAAATTTCGCAGCAGCGTCCTTAAATAATGCATCAAAGTCCTTAAATAACGCAGCAGAGTCCTAAAATACCGCAGCAGAATCCTTAAATAATGCAGCAAAGTCTTTAAATAATGCAGCAGAGTGCTTACATAATGCAGCAGAGTCCTTAAATACCGCAGCAGAGTCATTAAATAATGCAGCAGAGTCCTTAAATAATGCAGCAAATTCATTAAATAATGCACAGAGTCATTAAATAATGCAATAAAGTCCTTAAATAAAATTCAGCAACACCCTTAATAATGCAGCTGAGTCCTTAAATAATTCAGCAAATTCCTTAAATAATGCAGCAGAGTCCTTAAATACCGCAGCAGCGTCCTTAAATAATGCAACAAAGTACTTAAATAATGCAGCAGAGTCCTTAAATAATGCAACAAAGTCCTTAAATAATGCAGCAGAGTCCTTAAATAATGCAACAAACTCATTAAATAATGCAGCAAAGTACTTAAATAATGCAGCAAATTCCTTAAATAATGCAACAGAATCCTTAAATAATGCAATAAAGTCCTTAAATAATGCAGCAGAGTCCTTAAATAATGCAAAAAATTCCTTAAATAATGCATCAGAATCCTTAAATAATGCAACAAAGTCCTTAAATACTGCAGCAACGTCCTTAATAATGCAGCAGAGTCCTTAAATAATGCAGCAAATTCCTTAAATAATGCAGCAGAGGCCTTAAATACCGAAGCAGCGTCCTTAAATAATGCAGCAAAGTCCTTAAATAATGCAGAAGAGTCCTTAAATAATGCAACAAAGTCCTTAAATAATGCAGCAGAGTCCTTAAATAAAGCAGCAGAGTGCTTAAACAATGCAGCAGAGTCCTTAAATACCGCAGCAGAGTCATTAAATAATACAGCAGAGTCCTTAAATAAAGCAGCAGAGTGCTTAAATAATGCAGCAGAGTCCTAAAATACCGCAGCAGAGTCATTAAATAATACAGCAGAGTCCTTAAATAATGCAGCAAATTTCTTAAATAATGCACAGAGTCCTTAAATAATGCAATAAAGTCCTTAAATAAAATGCAGCAACGCCCTTAATAATGCAGCAGAGTCCTTAAATACCGCAGCAGCGTCTTTAAATAATGCAACAAAGTCCTTAAATAATGCAGCAGAGTCCTTAAATAATGCAACAAAGTCCTTAAATAATGCAGCAGAGTCCTTAAATAATGCAACAAACTCATTAAATATTGCAGCAAAGTACTTAAACATTGCAGCAAATTCCTTAAATAATGCAGCAGAATCCTTAAATAATGCAATAATTTCCTTAAATAATGCAGCAACATCCTTAATATTGCAGCAGAGTCCTTAAATAATGCAGCAAAGTCCTTAAATAATGCAGCAGAGGCCTTAAATACTGCAGCAGCATCCTTAAATAATGCAGCAGAGTCCTTAAATAATGCAGCAGAGTCCTTAAATAATGCAACAAAGTCCTTAAATAATGCAGCAGATTCCTTAAATTTCGCAGCAGCGTCCTTAAATAATACATCAAAGTCCTTAAATAATGCAGCAGAGTCCTAAACTACCGCAGCAGAGTCCTTAAATAATGCAGCAAAGTCCTTAAATAATGCAGCAGAGTGCTTACATAATGCAGCAGAGTCCTTATATACCGCAGCAGAGTCATTAAATAATGCAGCAGAGTCCTTAAATAATGCAGCAAATTCATTAAATAATGCACAGAGTCATTAAATAATGCAATAAAGTCCTTAAATAAAATTCAACAACACCCTTAATAATGCAGCTGAGTCCTTAAATAATTCAGCAAAGTCCTTAAATAATGCAGCAGAGTCCTTAAATACCGCAGCAGCATCCTTAAATAATGCAACAAAGTCCTTAAATAATGCAGCAGAGTCCTTAAATAATGCAACAAAGTCCTTAAATAATGCAGCAGAGTCCTTAAATAATGCAACAAACTCATTAAATAATGCAGCAAAGTACTTAAATAATGCAGCAAATTCCTTAAATAATGCAGCAGAATCCTTAAATAATGCAATAATGTCCTTAAATAATGCAGCAGAGTCCTTAAATAATGCAAAAAATTCCTTAAATAATGCATCAGAATCCTTAAATAATGCAACAAAGTCCTTAAATAATGCAGCAGAGTCCTTAAATAATGCAACAAAGTCCTTAAATAAAATGCAGCAACGCCCTTAATAATGCAGCCGAGTCCTTCAATAATGCAGCAAAGTCCTTAAATAATGCAGCAGAGTCCTTAAATACCGCAGCAGCGTCCTTAAATAATGCAAAAAAGTCCTTAAATAATGCAGCAAAGTCCTTAAATAATGCAACAAAGTCCTTAAATAATGCAGCAGAGTCCTTAAATAATGCAACAAACTCCTTAAATAATGCAGCAAAGAACTTAAATAATGCAGCAAATTCCTTAAATAATGCAGCAGAATCCTTAAATAATGCAATAAAGTCCTTAAATAATGCAGCAACGTCCTTAATAATGCAGCAGAGTCCTTAAATAATGCAGCAAAGTCCTTAAATAATGCAGCGGAGGCCTTAAATACTGCTGCAGCGTCCTTAAATAATGCAGCAGAGTCCTTAAATAATGCAACAAAGTCCTTAAATAATGCAGCAGAGTCCTTAAACAATGCAGCACAGTCCTTAAATAATGCAACAAAGTCCTTGAATAATGCAGCAGATTCCTTAAATGCTGCAGCATCGTCCTTAAATAATGCATGAAAGTCCTTAAATAATGCAGCAGAGTCCTTAAATACTGCAGCAGAGTCCTTAAATAATGCAGCAAAGTCCTTAAATAATGCAGCAGAGTCCTTAAATACCGCAGCAGAGTCATTAAATAATGCATCAAAGTCCTTAAATAATGCAGCATAGTCCTTAAATAATGCATCAAATTCCTTAAATAATGCAGCAGAATCCTTAAATAATGCAATAAAGTCCTTAAATAATGCAGCAGATTCCTTAAATTCTGCAGCAGCGTCCTTAAATAATGCATCAAAGTCTTTAAATAATGCAGCAGAGTCCTTAAATACTGCAGCAGAGTCCTTAAATAATGAATCAAAGTCCTTAAATGATGCAGCAGAGACCTTAAATACCACAGCAGAGTCATTAAATAATGCAGCAGAGTCCTTAAATAATTCAGCAAAGTCCTTAAATAATGCAGCAGAGTCCTTAAATACCGCAGCAGCGTCCTTAAATAATGCAACAAAGTCCTTAAATAATGCAGCAGAGTCCTTAAATACCACAGCAGAGTCATTAAATAATGCAGCAGAGTCCTTAAATAATGCCGCATATTCCTTAAATAATGCAGCAGAGTCCTTAAATAATGCAATAAAGTCCTTAAATAATGCAGCAGAGTCCTTAAATAATGCAGCAACGTCCTTAATAATGCAGCTGAGTCCTTAAATAATGCAGCAACATCCTTAAATAATGCAGCAGAGTCCTTAAATACTGCATCAGCGTCCTTAAATAATGCAACAAAGTCCTTAAATAATGCAGCAAAGTCCTTAAATAATGCAGCAGAGTCCTTAAATACAGCAGCAGATTCCTTAAATAATTCAGCAAAGTCCTTAAATAATGCAGTAGAGTCCTTAAATAATGCAACAAAGTCCTTAAATAATGCAGCAGAGTCCTTAAATAATGCAACAAAGTCCTTAAATAATGCAGCAGAGTCCTTAAATACTGCAGCAGAGACCTTAAATAATGCAGCAAAATCCTTAAATAATGCAGCAGAGTCCTTATATAATGCAGCAGAGTCCTAAAATACCGCAGCAGAGTCCTTAAATAATGCAGCAGAGTCCTTAAATAATGCAGCAAATTCATTAAATAATGCAGCGGAGTCCTTAAATAATGCAACAAAGTCCTTAAATAATGCAGCAGATTCCTTAAATTTCGCAGCAGCGTCCTTAAATAATGCATCAAAGTCCTTAAATAACGCAGCAGAGTCCTAAAATACCGCAGCAGAATCCTTAAATAATGCAGCAAAGTCTTTAAATAATGCAGCAGAGTGCTTACATAATGCAGCAGAGTCCTTAAATACCGCAGCAGAGTCATTAAATAATGCAGCAGAGTCCTTAAATAATGCAGCAAATTCATTAAATAATGCACAGAGTCATTAAATAATGCAATAAAGTCCTTAAATAAAATTCAGCAACACCCTTAATAATGCAGCTGAGTCCTTAAATAATTCAGCAAAGTCCTTAAATAATGCAGCAGAGTCCTTAAATACCGCAGCAGCGTCCTTAAATAATGCAACATAGTACTTAAATAATGCAGCAGAGTCCTTAAATAATGCAACAAAGTCCTTAAATAATGCAGCAGAGTCCTTAAATAATGCAACAAACTCATTAAATAATGCAGCAAAGTACTTAAATAATGCAGCAAATTCCTTAAATAATGCAACAGAATCCTTAAATAATGCAATAAAGTCCTTAAATAATGCAGCAGAGTCCTTAAATAATGCAAAAAAATCCTTAAATAATGCATCAGAATCCTTAAATAATGCAACAAAGTCCTTAAATACTGCAGCAACGTCCTTAATAATGCAGCAGAGTCCTTAAATAATGCAGCAAATTCCTTAAATAATGCAGCAGAGGCCTTAAATACCGAAGCAGCGTCCTTAAATAATGCAGCAAAGTCCTTAAATAATGCAGAAGAGTCCTTAAATAATGCAACAAAGTCCTTAAATAATGCAGCAGAGTCCTTAAATAAAGCAGCAGAGTGCTTAAACAATGCAGCAGAGTCCTTAAATAACGCAGCAGAGTCATTAAATAATACAGCAGAGTCCTTAAATAAAGCAGCAGAGTGCTTAAATAATGCAGCAGAGTCCTAAAATACCGCAGCAGAGTCATTAAATAATACAGCAGAGTCCTTAAATAATGCAGCAAATTTCTTAAATAATGCACAGAGTCCTTAAATAATGCAATAAAGTCCTTAAATAAAATGCAGCAACGCCCTTAATAATGCAGCAGAGTCCTTAAATACCGCAGCAGCGTCTTTAAATAATGCAACAAAGTCCTTAAATAATGCAGCAGAGTCCTTAAATAATGCAACAAAGTCCTTAAATAATGCAGCAGAGTCCTTAAATAATGCAACAAACTCATTAAATATTGCAGCAAAGTACTTAAACATTGCAGCAAATTCCTTAAATAATGCAGCAGAATCCTTAAATAATGCAATAATTTCCTTAAATAATGCAGCAACATCCTTAATATTGCAGCAGAGTCCTTAAATAATGCAGCAAAGTCCTTAAATAATGCAGCAGAGGCCTTAAATACTGCAGCAGCATCCTTAAATAATGCAGCAGAGTCCTTAAATAATGCAGCAGAGTCCTTAAATAATGCAACAAAGTCCTTAAATAATGCAGCAGATTCCTTAAATTTCGCAGCAGCGTCCTTAAATAATACATCAAAGTCCTTAAATAATGCAGCAGAGTCCTAAACTACCGCAGCAGAGTCCTTAAATAATGCAGCAAAGTCCTTAAATAATGCAGCAGAGTGCTTACATAATGCAGCAGAGTCCTTATATACCGCAGCAGAGTCATTAAATAATGCAGCAGAGTCCTTAAATAATGCAGCAAATTCATTAAATAATGCACAGAGTCATTAAATAATGCAATAAAGTCCTTAAATAAAATTCAACAACACCCTTAATAATGCAGCTGAGTCCTTAAATAATTCAGCAAAGTCCTTAAATAATGCAGCAGAGTCCTTAAATACCGCAGCAGCATCCTTAAATAATGCAACAAAGTCCTTAAATAATGCAGCAGAGTCCTTAAATAATGCAACAAAGTCCTTAAATAATGCAGCAGAGTCCTTAAATAATGCAACAAACTCATTAAATAATGCAGCAAAGTACTTAAATAATGCAGCAAATTCCTTAAATAATGCAGCAGAATCCTTAAATAATGCAATAATGTCCTTAAATAATGCAGCAGAGTCCTTAAATAATGCAAAAAATTCCTTAAATAATGCATCAGAATCCTTAAATAATGCAACAAAGTCCTTAAATAATGCAGCAACGTCCTTAATAATGCAGCAGAGTCCTTAAATAATGCAGCAAATGCCTTAAATAATGCAGCAGAGGCCTTAAATACCGAAGCAGAGTCCTTAAATAATGCAGCAAAGTCCTTAAATAATGCAGAAGAGTCCTTAAATAATGCAACAAAGTCCTTAAATAATGCAGCAGAGTCCTTAAATAAAGCAGCAGAGTGCTTAAATAATGCAGCAGAGTCCTTAAATACCGCAGCAGAGTCATTAAATAATACAGCAGAGTCCTTAAATAAAGCAGCAGAGTGCTTAAATAATGCAGCAGAGTCCTAAAATAGCGCTGCAGAGTCATTAAATAATACAGCAGAGTCCTTAAATAATGCAGCAAATTTCTTAAATAATGCACAGAGTCCTTAAATAATGCAATAAAGTCCTTAAATAAAATGCAGCAACGCCCTTAATAATGCAGCTGAGTCCTTAAATAATGCAGCAAAGTCCTTAAATAATGCAGCAGAGTCCTTAAATACCGCAGCAGCGTCTTTAAATAATGCAACAAAGTCCTTAAATAATGCAGCAGAGTCCTTAAATAATGCAACAAAGTCCTTAAATAATGCAGCAGAGTCCTTAAATAATGCAACAAACTCATTAAATAATGCAGCAAAGTACTTAAATATTGCAGCAAATTCCTTAAATAATGCAGCAGAATCCTTAAATAATGCAATAATTTCCTTAAATAATGCAGCAACATCCTTAATAATGCAGCAGAGTCCTTAAATAATGCAGCAAAGTCCTTAAATAATGCAACAGAGGCCTTAAATACTGCAGCAGCATCCTTAAATAATGCAGCAGAGTCCTTAAATAATGCAGCAGAGTCCTTAAATAATGCAACAAAGTCCTTAAATAAAATGCAGCAACGCCCTTAATAATGCAGCCGAGTCCTTCAATAATGCAGCAAAGTCCTTAAATAATGCAGCAGAGTCCTTAAATACCGCAGCAGCGTCCTTAAATAATGCAAAAAAATCCTTAAATAATGCAGCAAAGTCCTTAAATAATGCAACAAAGTCCTTAAATAATGCAGCAGAGTCCTTAAATAATGCAACAAACTCCTTAAATAATGCAGCAAAGAACTTAAATAATGCAGCAAATTCCTTAAATAATGCAGCAGAATCCTTAAATAATGCAATAAAGTCCTTAAATAATGCAGCAACGTCCTTAATAATGCAGCAGAGTCCTTAAATAATGCAGCAAAGTCCTTAAATAATGCAGCGGAGGCCTTAAATACTGCTGCAGCATCCTTAAATAATGCAGCAGAGTCCTTAAATAATGCAACAAAGTCCTTAAATAATGCAGCAGAGTCCTTAAACAATGCAGCACAGTCCTTAAATAATGCAACAAAGTCCTTGAATAATGCAGCAGATTCCTTAAATGCTGCAGCATCGTCCTTAAATAATGCATGAAAGTCCTTAAATAATGCAGCAGAGTCCTTAAATACTGCAGCAGAGTACTTAAATAATGCAGCAAAGTCCTTAAATAATGCAGCAGAGTCCTTAAATACTGCAGCAGAGTCATTAAATAATGCATCAAAGTCCTTAAATAATGCAGCAGAGTCCTTAAATAATGCATCAAATTCCTTAAATAATGCAGCAGAATCCTTAAATAATGCAATAAAGTCCTTAAATAATGCAGCAGATTCCTTAAATTCTGCAGCAGCGTCCTTAAATAATGCATCAAAGTCTTTAAATAATGCAGCAGAGTCCTTAAATACTGCAGCAGAGTCCTTAAATAATGCAACAAAGTCCTTAAATAATGCAGCAAAGTCCTTAAATAATGCAGCAGAGTCCTTAAATACAGCAGCAGATTCCTTAAATAATTCAGCAAAGTCCTTAAATAATGCAGTAGAGTCCTTAAATAATGCAACAAAGTCCTTAAATAATGCAGCAGAGTCCTTAAATAATGCAACAAAGTCCTTAAATAATGCAGCAGAGTCCTTAAATACTGCAGCAGAGACCTTAAATAATGCAGCAAAATCCTTAAATAATGCAGCAGAGTCCTTATATAATGCAGCAGAGTCCTAAAATACCGCAGCAGAGTCCTTAAATAATGCAGCAGAGTCCTTAAATAATGCAGCAAATTCATTAAATAATGCAGCGGAGTCCTTAAATAATGCAACAAAGTCCTTAAATAATGCAGCAGATTCCTTAAATTTCGCAGCAGCGTCCTTAAATAATGCATCAAAGTCCTTAAATAACGCAGCAGAGTCCTAAAATACCGCAGCAGAATCCTTAAATAATGCAGCAAAGTCTTTAAATAATGCAGCAGAGTGCTTACATAATGCAGCAGAGTCCTTAAATACCGCAGCAGAGTCATTAAATAATGCAGCAGAGTCCTTAAATAATGCAGCAAATTCATTAAATAATGCACAGAGTCATTAAATAATGCAATAAAGTCCTTAAATAAAATTCAACAACACCCTTAATAATGCAGCTGAGTCCTTAAATAATTCAGCAAAGTCCTTAAATAATGCAGCAGAGTCCTTAAATACCGCAGCAGCATCCTTAAATAATGCAACAAAGTCCTTAAATAATGCAGCAGAGTCCTTAAATGATGCAACAAAGTCCTTAAATAATGCAGCAGAGTCCTTAAATAATGCAACAAACTCATTAAATAATGCAGCAAAGTACTTAAATAATGCAGCAAATTCCTTAAATAATGCAGCAGAATCCTTAAATAATGCAATAATGTCCTTAAATAATGCAGCAGAGTCCTTAAATAATGCAAAAAATTCCTTAAATAATGCATCAGAATCCTTAAATAATGCAACAAAGTCCTTAAATAATGCAGCAACGTCCTTAATAATGCAGCAGAGTCCTTAAATAATGCAGCAAATTCCTTAAATAATGCAGCAGAGGCCTTAAATACCGAAGCAGAGTCCTTAAATAATGCAGCAAAGTCCTTAAATAATGCAGAAGAGTCCTTAAATAATGCAACAAAGTCCTTAAATAATGCAGCAGAGTCCTTAAATAAAGCAGCAGAGTGCTTAAATAATGCAGCAGAGTCCTTAAATACCGCAGCAGAGTCATTAAATAATACAGCAGAGTCCTTAAATAAAGCAGCAGAGTGCTTAAATAATGCAGCAGAGTCCTAAAATAGCGCTGCAGAGTCATTAAATAATACAGCAGAGTCCTTAAATAATGCAGCAAATTTCTTAAATATTGCACAGAGTCCTTAAATAATGCAATAAAGTCCTTAAATAAAATGCAGCAACGCCCTTAATAATGCAGCTGAGTCCTTAAATAATGCAGCAAAGTCCTTAAATAATGCAGCAGAGTCCTTAAATACCGCAGCAGCGTCTTTAAATAATGCAACAAAGTCCTTAAATAATGCAGCAGAGTCCTTAAATAATGCAACAAAGTCCTTAAATAATGCAGCAGAGTCCTTAAATAATGCAACAAACTCATTAAATAATGCAGCAAAGTACTTAAATATTGCAGCAAATTCCTTAAATAATGCAGCAGAATCCTTAAATAATGCAATAATTTCCTTAAATAATGCAGCAACATCCTTAATAATGCAGCAGAGTCCTTAAATAATGCAGCAAAGTCCTTAAATAATGCAACAGAGGCCTTAAATACTGCAGCAGCATCCTTAAATAATGCAGCAGAGTCCTTAAATAATGCAGCAGAGTCCTTAAATAATGCAACAAAGTCCTTAAATAAAATGCAGCAACGCCCTTAATAATGCAGCCGAGTCCTTCAATAATGCAGCAAAGTCCTTAAATAATGCAGCAGAGTCCTTAAATACCGCAGCAGCGTCCTTAAATAATGCAAAAAAGTCCTTAAATAATGCAGCAAAGTCCTTAAATAATGCAACAAAGTCCTTAAATAATGCAGCAGAGTCCTTAAATAATGCAACAAACTCATTAAATAATGCAGCAAAGTACTTAAATAATGCAGCAAATTCCTTAAATAATGCAGCAGAATCCTTAAATAATGCAATAAAGTCCTTAAATAATGCAGCAACGTCCTTAATAATGCAGCAGAGTCCTTAAATAATGCAGCAAAGTCCTTAAATAATGCAGCGGAGGCCTTAAATACTGCTGCAGCATCCTTAAATAATGCAGCAGAGTCCTTAAATAATGCAACAAAGTCCTTAAATAATGCAGCAGAGTCCTTAAACAATGCAGCGAGGTCCTTAAATAATGCAACAAAGTCCTTAAATAATGCAGCAGATTCCTTAAATTCTGCAGCAGCGATCTTAAATAATGCATCAAAGTCCTTAAATAATGCAGCAGAGTCCTTAAATACTGCAGCAGAGTCCTTAAATAATGCAGCAAAGTCCTTAAATAATGCAGCAGAGTCCTTAAATAATGCAGCAAAGTCATTAAATAATGCAGCAGAGTCCTTAAATAATGCAACAAAGTCCTTAAATAATGCAGCAGATTCCTTAAATTCTGCAGCAGCGTCCTTAAATAATGCATCAAAATCCTTAAATAATGCAGCAGAGTCCTTAAATACCACAGCAGAGTCATTAAATAATGCAGCAGAGTCCTTAAAAAATGCAGCATATTCCTTAAATAATGCAGCAGAGTCCTTAAATAATGCAATAAAGTCCTTAAATAATGCAGCAGAGTCCTTAAATAATGCAGCAACTTCCTTAATAATGCAGCTGAGTCCTTAAATAATGCAGCAACATCCTTAAATAATGCAGCAGAGTCCTTAAATACTGCATCAGCGTCCTTAAATAATGCAACAAAGTCCTTAAATAATGCAGCAAAGTCCTTAAATAATGCAGCAGAGTCCTTAAATACAGCAGCAGAGTCCTTAAATAATTCAGCAAAGTCCTTAAATAATGCAGCAGAGTCCTTAAATAATGCAACAAAGTCCTTAAATAATGCAGCAGAGTCCTTAAATAATGCAACAAAGTCCTTAAATAATGCAGCAGAGTCCTTAAATACTGCAGCAGAGACCTTAAATAATGCAGCAAAATCCTTAAATAATGCAGCAGAGTCCTTATATAATGCAGCAGAGTCCTAAAATACCACAGCAGAGTCCTTAAATAATGCAGCAGAGTCCTTAAATAATGCAGCAAATTCATTAAATAATGCAGCAGAGTCCTTAAATAATGCAACAAAGTCCTTAAATAATGCAGCAGATTCCTTAAATTTCGCAGCAGCGTCCTTAAATAATGCATCAAAGTACTTAAATGATGCAGCAGAGTCCTAAAATGCCGCAGCAGAGTCCTTAAATAGTGCAGCAAAGTCCTTAAATAATGCAGCAGAGTGCTTACATAATGCAGCAGAGTCCTTAAATACCGCAGCAGAGTCATTAAATAATGCAGCAGAGTCCTTAAATAATGCAGCAAATTCATTAAATAATGCACAGAGTCATTAAATAATGCAATAAAGTCCTTAAATAAAATTCAGCAACACAATTAATAATGCAGCTGAGTCCTTAAATAATTCAGCAAAGTCCTTAAATAATGCAGCAGAGTCCTTAAATACCGCAGCAGCGTCCTTAAATAATGCAACAAAGTCCTTAAATAATGCAGCAGAGTCCTTAAATAATGCAACAAAGTCCTTAAATAATGCATCAGAGTCCTTAAATAATGCAACAAACTCATTAAATAATGCAGAAAAGTACTTAAATAATGCAGCAAATTCCTTAAATAATGCAGCAGAATCCTTAAATAATGCAATAAAGTCCTTAAATAATGCAGCAGAGTCGTTAAATAATGCAAAAAAATCCTTACATAATGCAGCAGAATCCTTAATTAATGCAATAAAGTCATTAAATAATGCAGCAGAGTCCTTAAATAATGCAACAAAGTCCTTAAATAATGCAGCAGATTCCTTAAATTCTGCAGCAGCGTCCTTAAATAATGCATCAAAGTCCTTAAATAATGCAGCAGAGTCCTTAAATTCCACAGCAGAGTCATTAAATAATGCAGCAGAGTCCTTAAATAATGCAGCATATTCCTTAAATAATGCAGCAGAGTCCTTAAATAATGCAATAAAGTCCTTAAATAATGCAGCAGAGTCCTTAAATAATGCAGCAACGTCCTTAATAATGCAGCTGAGTCCTTATATAATGCAGCAACATCCTTAAATAATGCAGCAGAGTCCTTAAATACTGCATCAGCGTCCTTAAATAATGCAACAAAGTCCTTAAATAATGCAGCAAAGTCCTTAAATAATGCAGCAGAGTCCTTAAATACAGCAGCAGAGTCCTTAAATAATTCAGCAAAGTCCTTAAATAATGCAGCAGAGTCCTTAAATAATGCAACAAAGTCCTTAAATAATGCAGCAGAGCCCTTAAATAATGCAACAAAGTCCATAAATAATGCAGCAGAGTCCTTAAATACTGCAGCAGAGACCTTAAATAATGCAGCAAAATCCTTAAATAATGCAGCAGAGTCCTAATATAATGCAGCAGAGTCCTAAAATACCGCAGCAGAGTCCTTAAATAATGCAGCAGAGTCATTAAATAATGCAGCAAAATCATTAAGTAATGCAGCAGAGTCCTTAAATAATGCAACAAAGTCCTTAAATAATGCAGCAGAGTCCTTAAATAATGCAACAAACTCATTAAATAATGCAGCAAAGTACTTAAATAATGCAGCAAATTCCTTAAATAATGCAACAGAATCCTTAAATAGTGCAATAAAGTCCTTAAATAATGCAGCAGAGTCCTTAAATAATGCAAAAAATTCCTTAAATAATGCATCAGAATCCTTAAATAATGCAACAAAGTCCTTAAATAGTGCAGCAACGTCCTTAATAATGCAGCAGAGTCCTTAAATAATGCAGCAAATTCCTTAAATAATGCAGCAGAGGCCTTAAATACCGAAGCAGCGTCCTTAAATAATGCAGCAAAGTCCTTAAATAATGCAGAAGAGTCCTTAAATAATGCAACAAAGTCCTTAAATAATGCAGCAGAGTCCTTAAATAAAGCAGCAGAGTGCTTAAATAATGCAGCAGAGTCCTTAAATACCGCAGCAGAGTCATTAAATAATACAGCAGAGTCCTTAAATAAAGCAGCAGAGTGCTTAAATAATGCAGCAGAGTCCTAAAATACCGCAGCAGAGTCATTAAATAATACAGCAGAGTCCTTAACTAATGCAGCAAATTTCTTAAATAATGCACAGAGTCCTTAAATAATGCAATAAATTCCTTAAATAAAATGCAGCAACGCCCTTAATAATGCAGCTGAGTCCTTAAATAATGCAGCAAAGTCCTTAAATAATGCAGCAGAGTCCTTAAATACCGCAGCAGCGTCTTTAAATAATGCAACAAAGTCCTTAAATAATGCAGCAGAGTCCTTAAATTTCGCAGCAGCGTCCTTAAATAATGCATCAAAGTCCTTAAATAACGCAGCAGAGTCCTAAAATACCGCAGCAGAATCCTTAAATAATGCAGCAAAGTCTTTAAATAATGCAGCAGAGTGCTTACATAATGCAGCAGAGTCCTTAAATACCGCAGCAGAGTCATTAAATAATGCAGCAGAGTCCTTAAATAATGCAGCAAATTCATTAAATAATGCACAGAGTCATTAAATAATGCAATAAAGTCCTTAAATAAAATTCAACAACACCCTTAATAATGCAGCTGAGTCCTTAAATAATTCAGCAAAGTCCTTAAATAATGCAGCAGAGTCCTTAAATACCGCAGCAGCATCCTTAAATAATGCAACAAAGTCCTTAAATAATGCAGCAGAGTCCTTAAATGATGCAACAAAGTCCTTAAATAATGCAGCAGAGTCCTTAAATAATGCAACAAACTCATTAAATAATGCAGCAAAGTACTTAAATAATGCAGCAAATTCCTTAAATAATGCAGCAGAATCCTTAAATAATGCAATAATGTCCTTAAATAATGCAGCAGAGTCCTTAAATAATGCAAAAAATTCCTTAAATAATGCATCAGAATCCTTAAATAATGCAACAAAGTCCTTAAATAATGCAGCAACGTCCTTAATAATGCAGCAGAGTCCTTAAATAATGCAGCAAATTCCTTAAATAATGCAGCAGAGGCCTTAAATACCGAAGCAGAGTCCTTAAATAATGCAGCAAAGTCCTTAAATAATGCAGAAGAGTCCTTAAATAATGCAACAAAGTCCTTAAATAATGCAGCAGAGTCCTTAAATAAAGCAGCAGAGTGCTTAAATAATGCAGCAGAGTCCTTAAATACCGCAGCAGAGTCATTAAATAATACAGCAGAGTCCTTAAATAAAGCAGCAGAGTGCTTAAATAATGCAGCAGAGTCCTAAAATAGCGCTGCAGAGTCATTAAATAATACAGCAGAGTCCTTAAATAATGCAGCAAATTTCTTAAATATTGCACAGAGTCCTTAAATAATGCAATAAAGTCCTTAAATAAAATGCAGCAACGCCCTTAATAATGCAGCTGAGTCCTTAAATAATGCAGCAAAGTCCTTAAATAATGCAGCAGAGTCCTTAAATACCGCAGCAGCGTCTTTAAATAATGCAACAAAGTCCTTAAATAATGCAGCAGAGTCCTTAAATAATGCAACAAAGTCCTTAAATAATGCAGCAGAGTCCTTAAATAATGCAACAAACTCATTAAATAATGCAGCAAAGTACTTAAATATTGCAGCAAATTCCTTAAATAATGCAGCAGAATCCTTAAATAATGCAATAATTTCCTTAAATAATGCAGCAACATCCTTAATAATGCAGCAGAGTCCTTAAATAATGCAGCAAAGTCCTTAAATAATGCAACAGAGGCCTTAAATACTGCAGCAGCATCCTTAAATAATGCAGCAGAGTCCTTAAATAATGCAGCAGAGTCCTTAAATAATGCAACAAAGTCCTTAAATAAAATGCAGCAACGCCCTTAATAATGCAGCCGAGTCCTTCAATAATGCAGCAAAGTCCTTAAATAATGCAGCAGAGTCCTTAAATACCGCAGCAGCGTCCTTAAATAATGCAAAAAAGTCCTTAAATAATGCAGCAAAGTCCTTAAATAATGCAACAAAGTCCTTAAATAATGCAGCAGAGTCCTTAAATAATGCAACAAACTCATTAAATAATGCAGCAAAGTACTTAAATAATGCAGCAAATTCCTTAAATAATGCAGCAGAATCCTTAAATAATGCAATAAAGTCCTTAAATAATGCAGCAACGTCCTTAATAATGCAGCAGAGTCCTTAAATAATGCAGCAAAGTCCTTAAATAATGCAGCGGAGGCCTTAAATACTGCTGCAGCATCCTTAAATAATGCAGCAGAGTCCTTAAATAATGCAACAAAGTCCTTAAATAATGCAGCAGAGTCCTTAAACAATGCAGCGAGGTCCTTAAATAATGCAACAAAGTCCTTAAATAATGCAGCAGATTCCTTAAATTCTGCAGCAGCGATCTTAAATAATGCATCAAAGTCCTTAAATAATGCAGCAGAGTCCTTAAATACTGCAGCAGAGTCCTTAAATAATGCAGCAAAGTCCTTAAATAATGCAGCAGAGTCCTTAAATAATGCAGCAAAGTCATTAAATAATGCAGCAGAGTCCTTAAATAATGCAACAAAGTCCTTAAATAATGCAGCAGATTCCTTAAATTCTGCAGCAGCGTCCTTAAATAATGCATCAAAATCCTTAAATAATGCAGCAGAGTCCTTAAATACCACAGCAGAGTCATTAAATAATGCAGCAGAGTCCTTAAAAAATGCAGCATATTCCTTAAATAATGCAGCAGAGTCCTTAAATAATGCAATAAAGTCCTTAAATAATGCAGCAGAGTCCTTAAATAATGCAGCAACTTCCTTAATAATGCAGCTGAGTCCTTAAATAATGCAGCAACATCCTTAAATAATGCAGCAGAGTCCTTAAATACTGCATCAGCGTCCTTAAATAATGCAACAAAGTCCTTAAATAATGCAGCAAAGTCCTTAAATAATGCAGCAGAGTCCTTAAATACAGCAGCAGAGTCCTTAAATAATTCAGCAAAGTCCTTAAATAATGCAGCAGAGTCCTTAAATAATGCAACAAAGTCCTTAAATAATGCAGCAGAGTCCTTAAATAATGCAACAAAGTCCTTAAATAATGCAGCAGAGTCCTTAAATACTGCAGCAGAGACCTTAAATAATGCAGCAAAATCCTTAAATAATGCAGCAGAGTCCTTATATAATGCAGCAGAGTCCTAAAATACCACAGCAGAGTCCTTAAATAATGCAGCAGAGTCCTTAAATAATGCAGCAAATTCATTAAATAATGCAGCAGAGTCCTTAAATAATGCAACAAAGTCCTTAAATAATGCAGCAGATTCCTTAAATTTCGCAGCAGCGTCCTTAAATAATGCATCAAAGTACTTAAATGATGCAGCAGAGTCCTAAAATGCCGCAGCAGAGTCCTTAAATAGTGCAGCAAAGTCCTTAAATAATGCAGCAGAGTGCTTACATAATGCAGCAGAGTCCTTAAATACCGCAGCAGAGTCATTAAATAATGCAGCAGAGTCCTTAAATAATGCAGCAAATTCATTAAATAATGCACAGAGTCATTAAATAATGCAATAAAGTCCTTAAATAAAATTCAGCAACACAATTAATAATGCAGCTGAGTCCTTAAATAATTCAGCAAAGTCCTTAAATAATGCAGCAGAGTCCTTAAATACCGCAGCAGCGTCCTTAAATAATGCAACAAAGTCCTTAAATAATGCAGCAGAGTCCTTAAATAATGCAACAAAGTCCTTAAATAATGCATCAGAGTCCTTAAATAATGCAACAAACTCATTAAATAATGCAGAAAAGTACTTAAATAATGCAGCAAATTCCTTAAATAATGCAGCAGAATCCTTAAATAATGCAATAAAGTCCTTAAATAATGCAGCAGAGTCGTTAAATAATGCAAAAAAATCCTTACATAATGCAGCAGAATCCTTAATTAATGCAATAAAGTCATTAAATAATGCAGCAGAGTCCTTAAATAATGCAACAAAGTCCTTAAATAATGCAGCAGATTCCTTAAATTCTGCAGCAGCGTCCTTAAATAATGCATCAAAGTCCTTAAATAATGCAGCAGAGTCCTTAAATTCCACAGCAGAGTCATTAAATAATGCAGCAGAGTCCTTAAATAATGCAGCATATTCCTTAAATAAGGCAGCAGAGTCCTTAAATAATGCAATAAAGTCCTTAAATAATGCAGCAGAGTCCTTAAATAATGCAGCAACGTCCTTAATAATGCAGCTGAGTCCTTATATAATGCAGCAACATCCTTAAATAATGCAGCAGAGTCCTTAAATACTGCATCAGCGTCCTTAAATAATGCAACAAAGTCCTTAAATAATGCAGCAAAGTCCTTAAATAATGCAGCAGAGTCCTTAAATACAGCAGCAGAGTCCTTAAATAATTCAGCAAAGTCCTTAAATAATGCAGCAGAGTCCTTAAATAATGCAACAAAGTCCTTAAATAATGCAGCAGAGCCCTTAAATAATGCAACAAAGTCCATAAATAATGCAGCAGAGTCCTTAAATACTGCAGCAGAGACCTTAAATAATGCAGCAAAATCCTTAAATAATGCAGCAGAGTCCTAATATAATGCAGCAGAGTCCTAAAATACCGCAGCAGAGTCCTTAAATAATGCAGCAGAGTCATTAAATAATGCAGCAAAATCATTAAGTAATGCAGCAGAGTCCTTAAATAATGCAACAAAGTCCTTAAATAATGCAGCAGAGTCCTTAAATAATGCAACAAACTCATTAAATAATGCAGCAAAGTACTTAAATAATGCAGCAAATTCCTTAAATAATGCAACAGAATCCTTAAATAGTGCAATAAAGTCCTTAAATAATGCAGCAGAGTCCTTAAATAATGCAAAAAATTCCTTAAATAATGCATCAGAATCCTTAAATAATGCAACAAAGTCCTTAAATAGTGCAGCAACGTCCTTAATAATGCAGCAGAGTCCTTAAATAATGCAGCAAATTCCTTAAATAATGCAGCAGAGGCCTTAAATACCGAAGCAGCGTCCTTAAATAATGCAGCAAAGTCCTTAAATAATGCAGAAGAGTCCTTAAATAATGCAACAAAGTCCTTAAATAATGCAGCAGAGTCCTTAAATAAAGCAGCAGAGTGCTTAAATAATGCAGCAGAGTCCTTAAATACCGCAGCAGAGTCATTAAATAATACAGCAGAGTCCTTAAATAAAGCAGCAGAGTGCTTAAATAATGCAGCAGAGTCCTAAAATACCGCAGCAGAGTCATTAAATAATACAGCAGAGTCCTTAACTAATGCAGCAAATTTCTTAAATAATGCACAGAGTCCTTAAATAATGCAATAAATTCCTTAAATAAAATGCAGCAACGCCCTTAATAATGCAGCAGAGTCCTTAAATACTGCAGCAGAGACCTTAAATAATGCAGCAAAATCCTTAAATAATGCAGCAGAGTCCTTATATAATGCAGCAGAGTCCTAAAATACCACAGCAGAGTCCTTAAATAATGCAGCAGAGTCCTTAAATAATGCAGCAAATTCATTAAATAATGCAGCAGAGTCCTTAAATAATGCAACAAAGTCCTTAAATAATGCAGCAGATTCCTTAAATTTCGCAGCAGCGTCCTTAAATAATGCATCAAAGTACTTAAATGATGCAGCAGAGTCCTAAAATGCCGCAGCAGAGTCCTTAAATAGTGCAGCAAAGTCCTTAAATAATGCAGCAGAGTGCTTACATAATGCAGCAGAGTCCTTAAATACCGCAGCAGAGTCATTAAATAATGCAGCAGAGTCCTTAAATAATGCAGCAAATTCATTAAATAATGCACAGAGTCATTAAATAATGCAATAAAGTCCTTAAATAAAATTCAGCAACACAATTAATAATGCAGCTGAGTCCTTAAATAATTCAGCAAAGTCCTTAAATAATGCAGCAGAGTCCTTAAATACCGCAGCAGCGTCCTTAAATAATGCAACAAAGTCCTTAAATAATGCAGCAGAGTCCTTAAATAATGCAACAAAGTCCTTAAATAATGCATCAGAGTCCTTAAATAATGCAACAAACTCATTAAATAATGCAGAAAAGTACTTAAATAATGCAGCAAATTCCTTAAATAATGCAGCAGAATCCTTAAATAATGCAATAAAGTCCTTAAATAATGCAGCAGAGTCGTTAAATAATGCAAAAAAATCCTTACATAATGCAGCAGAATCCTTAATTAATGCAATAAAGTCATTAAATAATGCAGCAGAGTCCTTAAATAATGCAACAAAGTCCTTAAATAATGCAGCAGATTCCTTAAATTCTGCAGCAGCGTCCTTAAATAATGCATCAAAGTCCTTAAATAATGCAGCAGAGTCCTTAAATTCCACAGCAGAGTCATTAAATAATGCAGCAGAGTCCTTAAATAATGCAGCATATTCCTTAAATAATGCAGCAGAGTCCTTAAATAATGCAATAAAGTCCTTAAATAATGCAGCAGAGTCCTTAAATAATGCAGCAACGTCCTTAATAATGCAGCTGAGTCCTTATATAATGCAGCAACATCCTTAAATAATGCAGCAGAGTCCTTAAATACTGCATCAGCGTCCTTAAATAATGCAACAAAGTCCTTAAATAATGCAGCAAAGTCCTTAAATAATGCAGCAGAGTCCTTAAATACAGCAGCAGAGTCCTTAAATAATTCAGCAAAGTCCTTAAATAATGCAGCAGAGTCCTTAAATAATGCAACAAAGTCCTTAAATAATGCAGCAGAGCCCTTAAATAATGCAACAAAGTCCATAAATAATGCAGCAGAGTCCTTAAATACTGCAGCAGAGACCTTAAATAATGCAGCAAAATCCTTAAATAATGCAGCAGAGTCCTAATATAATGCAGCAGAGTCCTAAAATACCGCAGCAGAGTCCTTAAATAATGCAGCAGAGTCATTAAATAATGCAGCAAAATCATTAAGTAATGCAGCAGAGTCCTTAAATAATGCAACAAAGTCCTTAAATAATGCAGCAGAGTCCTTAAATAATGCAACAAACTCATTAAATAATGCAGCAAAGTACTTAAATAATGCAGCAAATTCCTTAAATAATGCAACAGAATCCTTAAATAGTGCAATAAAGTCCTTAAATAATGCAGCAGAGTCCTTAAATAATGCAAAAAATTCCTTAAATAATGCATCAGAATCCTTAAATAATGCAACAAAGTCCTTAAATAGTGCAGCAACGTCCTTAATAATGCAGCAGAGTCCTTAAATAATGCAGCAAATTCCTTAAATAATGCAGCAGAGGCCTTAAATACCGAAGCAGCGTCCTTAAATAATGCAGCAAAGTCCTTAAATAATGCAGAAGAGTCCTTAAATAATGCAACAAAGTCCTTAAATAATGCAGCAGAGTCCTTAAATAAAGCAGCAGAGTGCTTAAATAATGCAGCAGAGTCCTTAAATACCGCAGCAGAGTCATTAAATAATACAGCAGAGTCCTTAAATAAAGCAGCAGAGTGCTTAAATAATGCAGCAGAGTCCTAAAATACCGCAGCAGAGTCATTAAATAATACAGCAGAGTCCTTAACTAATGCAGCAAATTTCTTAAATAATGCACAGAGTCCTTAAATAATGCAATAAATTCCTTAAATAAAATGCAGCAACGCCCTTAATAATGCAGCTGAGTCCTTAAATAATGCAGCAAAGTCCTTAAATAATGCAGCAGAGTCCTTAAATACCGCAGCAGCGTCTTTAAATAATGCAACAAAGTCCTTAAATAATGCAGCAGAGTCCTTAAATTTCGCAGCAGCGTCCTTAAATAATGCATCAAAGTCCTTAAATAACGCAGCAGAGTCCTAAAATACCGCAGCAGAATCCTTAAATAATGCAGCAAAGTCTTTAAATAATGCAGCAGAGTGCTTACATAATGCAGCAGAGTCCTTAAATACCGCAGCAGAGTCATTAAATAATGCAGCAGAGTCCTTAAATAATGCAGCAAATTCATTAAATAATGCACAGAGTCATTAAATAATGCAATAAAGTCCTTAAATAAAATTCAACAACACCCTTAATAATGCAGCTGAGTCCTTAAATAATTCAGCAAAGTCCTTAAATAATGCAGCAGAGTCCTTAAATACCGCAGCAGCATCCTTAAATAATGCAACAAAGTCCTTAAATAATGCAGCAGAGTCCTTAAATGATGCAACAAAGTCCTTAAATAATGCAGCAGAGTCCTTAAATAATGCAACAAACTCATTAAATAATGCAGCAAAGTACTTAAATAATGCAGCAAATTCCTTAAATAATGCAGCAGAATCCTTAAATAATGCAATAATGTCCTTAAATAATGCAGCAGAGTCCTTAAATAATGCAAAAAATTCCTTAAATAATGCATCAGAATCCTTAAATAATGCAACAAAGTCCTTAAATAATGCAGCAACGTCCTTAATAATGCAGCAGAGTCCTTAAATAATGCAGCAAATTCCTTAAATAATGCAGCAGAGGCCTTAAATACCGAAGCAGAGTCCTTAAATAATGCAGCAAAGTCCTTAAATAATGCAGAAGAGTCCTTAAATAATGCAACAAAGTCCTTAAATAATGCAGCAGAGTCCTTAAATAAAGCAGCAGAGTGCTTAAATAATGCAGCAGAGTCCTTAAATACCGCAGCAGAGTCATTAAATAATACAGCAGAGTCCTTAAATAAAGCAGCAGAGTGCTTAAATAATGCAGCAGAGTCCTAAAATAGCGCTGCAGAGTCATTAAATAATACAGCAGAGTCCTTAAATAATGCAGCAAATTTCTTAAATATTGCACAGAGTCCTTAAATAATGCAATAAAGTCCTTAAATAAAATGCAGCAACGCCCTTAATAATGCAGCTGAGTCCTTAAATAATGCAGCAAAGTCCTTAAATAATGCAGCAGAGTCCTTAAATACCGCAGCAGCGTCTTTAAATAATGCAACAAAGTCCTTAAATAATGCAGCAGAGTCCTTAAATAATGCAACAAAGTCCTTAAATAATGCAGCAGAGTCCTTAAATAATGCAACAAACTCATTAAATAATGCAGCAAAGTACTTAAATATTGCAGCAAATTCCTTAAATAATGCAGCAGAATCCTTAAATAATGCAATAATTTCCTTAAATAATGCAGCAACATCCTTAATAATGCAGCAGAGTCCTTAAATAATGCAGCAAAGTCCTTAAATAATGCAACAGAGGCCTTAAATACTGCAGCAGCATCCTTAAATAATGCAGCAGAGTCCTTAAATAATGCAGCAGAGTCCTTAAATAATGCAACAAAGTCCTTAAATAAAATGCAGCAACGCCCTTAATAATGCAGCCGAGTCCTTCAATAATGCAGCAAAGTCCTTAAATAATGCAGCAGAGTCCTTAAATACCGCAGCAGCGTCCTTAAATAATGCAAAAAAGTCCTTAAATAATGCAGCAAAGTCCTTAAATAATGCAACAAAGTCCTTAAATAATGCAGCAGAGTCCTTAAATAATGCAACAAACTCATTAAATAATGCAGCAAAGTACTTAAATAATGCAGCAAATTCCTTAAATAATGCAGCAGAATCCTTAAATAATGCAATAAAGTCCTTAAATAATGCAGCAACGTCCTTAATAATGCAGCAGAGTCCTTAAATAATGCAGCAAAGTCCTTAAATAATGCAGCGGAGGCCTTAAATACTGCTGCAGCATCCTTAAATAATGCAGCAGAGTCCTTAAATAATGCAACAAAGTCCTTAAATAATGCAGCAGAGTCCTTAAACAATGCAGCGAGGTCCTTAAATAATGCAACAAAGTCCTTAAATAATGCAGCAGATTCCTTAAATTCTGCAGCAGCGATCTTAAATAATGCATCAAAGTCCTTAAATAATGCAGCAGAGTCCTTAAATACTGCAGCAGAGTCCTTAAATAATGCAGCAAAGTCCTTAAATAATGCAGCAGAGTCCTTAAATAATGCAGCAAAGTCATTAAATAATGCAGCAGAGTCCTTAAATAATGCAACAAAGTCCTTAAATAATGCAGCAGATTCCTTAAATTCTGCAGCAGCGTCCTTAAATAATGCATCAAAATCCTTAAATAATGCAGCAGAGTCCTTAAATACCACAGCAGAGTCATTAAATAATGCAGCAGAGTCCTTAAAAAATGCAGCATATTCCTTAAATAATGCAGCAGAGTCCTTAAATAATGCAATAAAGTCCTTAAATAATGCAGCAGAGTCCTTAAATAATGCAGCAACTTCCTTAATAATGCAGCTGAGTCCTTAAATAATGCAGCAACATCCTTAAATAATGCAGCAGAGTCCTTAAATACTGCATCAGCGTCCTTAAATAATGCAACAAAGTCCTTAAATAATGCAGCAAAGTCCTTAAATAATGCAGCAGAGTCCTTAAATACAGCAGCAGAGTCCTTAAATAATTCAGCAAAGTCCTTAAATAATGCAGCAGAGTCCTTAAATAATGCAA
This sequence comes from Phyllobates terribilis, assembly GCF_046119375.1. Taxonomy (NCBI): domain Eukaryota; kingdom Metazoa; phylum Chordata; class Amphibia; order Anura; family Dendrobatidae; genus Phyllobates; species Phyllobates terribilis. The sequence continues at coordinate 889,385 of NW_027363072.1, read as the reverse complement.
CAAAGTCCTTAAATAATGCAGCAGAGTCCTTAAATAATGCAACAAAGTCCTTAAATAATGCAGCAGAGTCCTTAAATACTGCAGCAGAGACCTTAAATAATGCAGCAAAATCCTTAAATAATGCAGCAGAGTCCTTATATAATGCAGCAGAGTCCTAAAATACCACAGCAGAGTCCTTAAATAATGCAGCAGAGTCCTTAAATAATGCAGCAAATTCATTAAATAATGCAGCAGAGTCCTTAAATAATGCAACAAAGTCCTTAAATAATGCAGCAGATTCCTTAAATTTCGCAGCAGCGTCCTTAAATAATGCATCAAAGTACTTAAATGATGCAGCAGAGTCCTAAAATGCCGCAGCAGAGTCCTTAAATAGTGCAGCAAAGTCCTTAAATAATGCAGCAGAGTGCTTACATAATGCAGCAGAGTCCTTAAATACCGCAGCAGAGTCATTAAATAATGCAGCAGAGTCCTTAAATAATGCAGCAAATTCATTAAATAATGCACAGAGTCATTAAATAATGCAATAAAGTCCTTAAATAAAATTCAGCAACACAATTAATAATGCAGCTGAGTCCTTAAATAATTCAGCAAAGTCCTTAAATAATGCAGCAGAGTCCTTAAATACCGCAGCAGCGTCCTTAAATAATGCAACAAAGTCCTTAAATAATGCAGCAGAGTCCTTAAATAATGCAACAAAGTCCTTAAATAATGCATCAGAGTCCTTAAATAATGCAACAAACTCATTAAATAATGCAGAAAAGTACTTAAATAATGCAGCAAATTCCTTAAATAATGCAGCAGAATCCTTAAATAATGCAATAAAGTCCTTAAATAATGCAGCAGAGTCGTTAAATAATGCAAAAAAATCCTTACATAATGCAGCAGAATCCTTAATTAATGCAATAAAGTCATTAAATAATGCAGCAGAGTCCTTAAATAATGCAACAAAGTCCTTAAATAATGCAGCAGATTCCTTAAATTCTGCAGCAGCGTCCTTAAATAATGCATCAAAGTCCTTAAATAATGCAGCAGAGTCCTTAAATTCCACAGCAGAGTCATTAAATAATGCAGCAGAGTCCTTAAATAATGCAGCATATTCCTTAAATAAGGCAGCAGAGTCCTTAAATAATGCAATAAAGTCCTTAAATAATGCAGCAGAGTCCTTAAATAATGCAGCAACGTCCTTAATAATGCAGCTGAGTCCTTATATAATGCAGCAACATCCTTAAATAATGCAGCAGAGTCCTTAAATACTGCATCAGCGTCCTTAAATAATGCAACAAAGTCCTTAAATAATGCAGCAAAGTCCTTAAATAATGCAGCAGAGTCCTTAAATACAGCAGCAGAGTCCTTAAATAATTCAGCAAAGTCCTTAAATAATGCAGCAGAGTCCTTAAATAATGCAACAAAGTCCTTAAATAATGCAGCAGAGCCCTTAAATAATGCAACAAAGTCCATAAATAATGCAGCAGAGTCCTTAAATACTGCAGCAGAGACCTTAAATAATGCAGCAAAATCCTTAAATAATGCAGCAGAGTCCTAATATAATGCAGCAGAGTCCTAAAATACCGCAGCAGAGTCCTTAAATAATGCAGCAGAGTCATTAAATAATGCAGCAAAATCATTAAGTAATGCAGCAGAGTCCTTAAATAATGCAACAAAGTCCTTAAATAATGCAGCAGAGTCCTTAAATAATGCAACAAACTCATTAAATAATGCAGCAAAGTACTTAAATAATGCAGCAAATTCCTTAAATAATGCAACAGAATCCTTAAATAGTGCAATAAAGTCCTTAAATAATGCAGCAGAGTCCTTAAATAATGCAAAAAATTCCTTAAATAATGCATCAGAATCCTTAAATAATGCAACAAAGTCCTTAAATAGTGCAGCAACGTCCTTAATAATGCAGCAGAGTCCTTAAATAATGCAGCAAATTCCTTAAATAATGCAGCAGAGGCCTTAAATACCGAAGCAGCGTCCTTAAATAATGCAGCAAAGTCCTTAAATAATGCAGAAGAGTCCTTAAATAATGCAACAAAGTCCTTAAATAATGCAGCAGAGTCCTTAAATAAAGCAGCAGAGTGCTTAAATAATGCAGCAGAGTCCTTAAATACCGCAGCAGAGTCATTAAATAATACAGCAGAGTCCTTAAATAAAGCAGCAGAGTGCTTAAATAATGCAGCAGAGTCCTAAAATACCGCAGCAGAGTCATTAAATAATACAGCAGAGTCCTTAACTAATGCAGCAAATTTCTTAAATAATGCACAGAGTCCTTAAATAATGCAATAAATTCCTTAAATAAAATGCAGCAACGCCCTTAATAATGCAGCTGAGTCCTTAAATAATGCAGCAAAGTCCTTAAATAATGCAGCAGAGTCCTTAAATACCGCAGCAGCGTCTTTAAATAATGCAACAAAGTCCTTAAATAATGCAGCAGAGTCCTTAAATAATGCAACAAAGTCCTTAAATAATGCAGCAGAGTCCTTAAATAATGCAACAAACTCATTAAATATTGCAGCAAAGTACTTAAACATTGCAGCAAATTCCTTAAATAATGCAGCAGAATCCTTAAATAATGCAATAATTTCCTTAAATAATGCAGCAACATCCTTAATAATGCAGCAGAGTCCTTAAATAATGCAGCAAAGTCCTTAAATAATGCAGCAGAGGCCTTACATACTGCAGCAGCATCCTTAAATAATGCAGCAGAGTCCTTAAATAATGCAGCAGAGTCCTTAAATAATGCAACAAAGTCCTTAAATAATGCAGCAGATTCCTTAAATTTCGCAGCAGCTCCTTAAATAATACATCAAAGTCCTTAAATAATGCAGCAGAGTCCTAAACTACCGCAGCAGAGTCCTTAAATAATGCAGCAAAGTCCTTAAATAATGCAGCAGAGTGCTTACATAATGCAGCAGAGTCCTTATATACCGCAGCAGAGTCATTAAATAATGCAGCAGAGTCCTTAAATAATGCAGCATATTCATTAAATAATGCACAGAGTCATTAAATAATGCAATAAAGTCCTTAAATAAAATTCAACAACACCCTTAATAATGCAGCTGAGTCCTTAAATAATTCAGCAAAGTCCTTAAATAATGCAGCAGAGTCCTTAAATACCGCAGCAGCATCCTTAAATAATGCAACAAAGTCCTTAAATAATGCAGCAGAGTCCTTAAATGATGCAACAAAGTCCTTAAATAATGCAGCAGAGTCCTTAAATAATGCAACAAACTCATTAAATAATGCAGCAAAGTACTTAAATAATGCAGCAAATTCCTTAAATAATGCAGCAGAATCCTTAAATAATGCAATAATGTCCTTAAATAATGCAGCAGAGTCCTTAAATAATGCAAAAAATTCCTTAAATAATGCATCAGAATCCTTAAATAATGCAACAACGTCCTTAAATAATGCAGCAACGTCCTTAATAATGCAGCAGAGTCCTTAAATAATGCAGCAAATTCCTTAAATAATGCAGCAGAGGCCTTAAATACCGAAGCAGAGTCCTAAAATAATGCAGCAAGTCCTTAAATAATGCAGAAGAGTCCTTAAATAATGCAACAAAGTCCTTAAATAATGCAGCAGAGTCCTTAAATAAAGCAGCAGAGTGCTTAAATAATGCAGCAGAGTCCTTAAATACCGCAGCAGAGTCATTAAATAATACAGCAGAGTCCTTAAATAAAGCAGCAGAGTGCTTAAATAATGCAGCAGAGTCCTAAAATAACGCTGCAGAGTCATTAAATAATACAGCAGAGTCCTTAAATAATGCAGCAAATTTCTTAAATAATGCACAGAGTCCTTAAATAATGCAATAAAGTCCTTAAATAAAATGCAGCAACGCCCTTAATAATGCAGCTGAGTCCTTAAATAATGCAGCAAAGTCCTTAAATAATGCAGCAGAGTCCTTAAATACCGCAGCAGCGTCTTTAAATAATGCAACAAAGTCCTTAAATAATGCAGCAGAGTCCTTAAATAATGCAACAAAGTCCTTAAATAATGCAGCAGAGTCCTTAAATAATGCAGCAACTTCCTTAATAATGCAGCTGAGTCCTTAAATAATGCAGCAACATCCTTAAATAATGCAGCAGAGTCCTTAAATACTGCATCAGCGTCCTTAAATAATGCAACAAAGTCCTTAAATAATGCAGCAAAGTCCTTAAATAATGCAGCAGAGTCCTTAAATACAGCAGCAGAGTCCTTAAATAATTCAGCAAAGTCCTTAAATAATGCAGCAGAGTCCTTAAATAATGCAACAAAGTCCTTAAATAATGCAGCAGAGTCCTTAAATAATGCAACAAAGTCCTTAAATAATGCAGCAGAGTCCTTAAATACTGCAGCAGAGACCTTAAATAATGCAGCAAAATCCTTAAATAATGCAGCAGAGTCCTTATATAATGCAGCAGAGTCATAAAATACCACAGCAGAGTCCTTAAATAATGCAGCAGAGTCCTTAAATAATGCAGCAAATTCATTAAATAATGCAGCAGAGTCCTTAAATAATGCAACAAAGTCCTTAAATAATGCAGCAGATTCCTTAAATTTCGCAGCAGCGTCCTTAAATAATGCATCAAAGTACTTAAATGATGCAGCAGAGTCCTAAAATGCCGCAGCAGAGTCCTTAAATAGTGCAGCAAAGTCCTTAAATAATGCAGCAGAGTGCTTACATAATGCAGCAGAGTCCTTAAATACCGCAGCAGAGTCATTAAATAATGCAGCAGAGTCCTTAAATAATGCAGCAAATTCATTAAATAATGCACAGAGTCATTAAATAATGCAATAAAGTCCTTAAATAAAATTCAGCAACACAATTAATAATGCAGCTGAGTCCTTAAATAATTCAGCAAAGTCCTTAAATAATGCAGCAGAGTCCTTAAATACCGCAGCAGCGTCCTTAAATAATGCAACAAAGTCCTTAAATAATGCAGCAGAGTCCTTAAATAATGCAACAAAGTCCTTAAATAATGCATCAGAGTCCTTAAATAATGCAACAAACTCATTAAATAATGCAGAAAAGTACTTAAATAATGCAGCAAATTCCTTAAATAATGCAGCAGAATCCTTAAATAATGCAATAAAGTCCTTAAATAATGCAGCAGAGTCGTTAAATAATGCAAAAAAATCCTTACATAATGCAGCAGAATCCTTAATTAATGCAATAAAGTCATTAAATAATGCAGCAGAGTCCTTAAATAATGCAACAAAGTCCTTAAATAATGCAGCAGATTCCTTAAATTCTGCAGCAGCGTCCTTAAATAATGCATCAAAGTCCTTAAATAATGCAGCAGAGTCCTTAAATTCCACAGCAGAGTCATTAAATAATGCAGCAGAGTCCTTAAATAATGCAGCATATTCCTTAAATAATGCAGCAGAGTCCTTAAATAATGCAATAAAGTCCTTAAATAATGCAGCAGAGTCCTTAAATAATGCAGCAACGTCCTTAATAATGCAGCTGAGTCCTTATATAATGCAGCAACATCCTTAAATAATGCAGCAGAGTCCTTAAATACTGCATCAGCGTCCTTAAATAATGCAACAAAGTCCTTAAATAATGCAGCAAAGTCCTTAAATAATGCAGCAGAGTCCTTAAATACAGCAGCAGAGTCCTTAAATAATTCAGCAAAGTCCTTAAATAATGCAGCAGAGTCCTTAAATAATGCAACAAAGTCCTTAAATAATGCAGCAGAGCCCTTAAATAATGCAACAAAGTCCATAAATAATGCAGCAGAGTCCTTAAATACTGCAGCAGAGACCTTAAATAATGCAGCAAAATCCTTAAATAATGCAGCAGAGTCCTAATATAATGCAGCAGAGTCCTAAAATACCGCAGCAGAGTCCTTAAATAATGCAGCAGAGTCATTAAATAATGCAGCAAAATCATTAAGTAATGCAGCAGAGTCCTTAAATAATGCAACAAAGTCCTTAAATAATGCAGCAGAGTCCTTAAATAATGCAACAAACTCATTAAATAATGCAGCAAAGTACTTAAATAATGCAGCAAATTCCTTAAATAATGCAACAGAATCCTTAAATAGTGCAATAAAGTCCTTAAATAATGCAGCAGAGTCCTTAAATAATGCAAAAAATTCCTTAAATAATGCATCAGAATCCTTAAATAATGCAACAAAGTCCTTAAATAGTGCAGCAACGTCCTTAATAATGCAGCAGAGTCCTTAAATAATGCAGCAAATTCCTTAAATAATGCAGCAGAGGCCTTAAATACCGAAGCAGCGTCCTTAAATAATGCAGCAAAGTCCTTAAATAATGCAGAAGAGTCCTTAAATAATGCAACAAAGTCCTTAAATAATGCAGCAGAGTCCTTAAATAAAGCAGCAGAGTGCTTAAATAATGCAGCAGAGTCCTTAAATACCGCAGCAGAGTCATTAAATAATACAGCAGAGTCCTTAAATAAAGCAGCAGAGTGCTTAAATAATGCAGCAGAGTCCTAAAATACCGCAGCAGAGTCATTAAATAATACAGCAGAGTCCTTAACTAATGCAGCAAATTTCTTAAATAATGCACAGAGTCCTTAAATAATGCAATAAATTCCTTAAATAAAATGCAGCAACGCCCTTAATAATGCAGCTGAGTCCTTAAATAATGCAGCAAAGTCCTTAAATAATGCAGCAGAGTCCTTAAATACCGCAGCAGCGTCTTTAAATAATGCAACAAAGTCCTTAAATAATGCAGCAGAGTCCTTAAATAATGCAACAAAGTCCTTAAATAATGCAGCAGAGTCCTTAAATAATGCAACAAACTCATTAAATATTGCAGCAAAGTACTTAAACATTGCAGCAAATTCCTTAAATAATGCAGCAGAATCCTTAAATAATGCAATAATTTCCTTAAATAATGCAGCAACATCCTTAATAATGCAGCAGAGTCCTTAAATAATGCAGCAAAGTCCTTAAATAATGCAGCAGAGGCCTTACATACTGCAGCAGCATCCTTAAATAATGCAGCAGAGTCCTTAAATAATGCAGCAGAGTCCTTAAATAATGCAACAAAGTCCTTAAATAATGCAGCAGATTCCTTAAATTTCGCAGCAGCTCCTTAAATAATACATCAAAGTCCTTAAATAATGCAGCAGAGTCCTAAACTACCGCAGCAGAGTCCTTAAATAATGCAGCAAAGTCCTTAAATAATGCAGCAGAGTGCTTACATAATGCAGCAGAGTCCTTATATACCGCAGCAGAGTCATTAAATAATGCAGCAGAGTCCTTAAATAATGCAGCATATTCATTAAATAATGCACAGAGTCATTAAATAATGCAATAAAGTCCTTAAATAAAATTCAACAACACCCTTAATAATGCAGCTGAGTCCTTAAATAATTCAGCAAAGTCCTTAAATAATGCAGCAGAGTCCTTAAATACCGCAGCAGCATCCTTAAATAATGCAACAAAGTCCTTAAATAATGCAGCAGAGTCCTTAAATGATGCAACAAAGTCCTTAAATAATGCAGCAGAGTCCTTAAATAATGCAACAAACTCATTAAATAATGCAGCAAAGTACTTAAATAATGCAGCAAATTCCTTAAATAATGCAGCAGAATCCTTAAATAATGCAATAATGTCCTTAAATAATGCAGCAGAGTCCTTAAATAATGCAAAAAATTCCTTAAATAATGCATCAGAATCCTTAAATAATGCAACAACGTCCTTAAATAATGCAGCAACGTCCTTAATAATGCAGCAGAGTCCTTAAATAATGCAGCAAATTCCTTAAATAATGCAGCAGAGGCCTTAAATACCGAAGCAGAGTCCTAAAATAATGCAGCAAGTCCTTAAATAATGCAGAAGAGTCCTTAAATAATGCAACAAAGTCCTTAAATAATGCAGCAGAGTCCTTAAATAAAGCAGCAGAGTGCTTAAATAATGCAGCAGAGTCCTTAAATACCGCAGCAGAGTCATTAAATAATACAGCAGAGTCCTTAAATAAAGCAGCAGAGTGCTTAAATAATGCAGCAGAGTCCTAAAATAACGCTGCAGAGTCATTAAATAATACAGCAGAGTCCTTAAATAATGCAGCAAATTTCTTAAATAATGCACAGAGTCCTTAAATAATGCAATAAAGTCCTTAAATAAAATGCAGCAACGCCCTTAATAATGCAGCTGAGTCCTTAAATAATGCAGCAAAGTCCTTAAATAATGCAGCAGAGTCCTTAAATACCGCAGCAGCGTCTTTAAATAATGCAACAAAGTCCTTAAATAATGCAGCAGAGTCCTTAAATAATGCAACAAAGTCCTTAAATAATGCAGCAGAGTCCTTAAATAATGCAACAAACTCATTAAATAATGCAGCAAAGTACTTAAATATTGCAGCAAATACCTTAAATAATGCAGCAGAATCCTTAAATAATGCAATAATTTCCTTAAATAATGCAGCAACATCCTTAATAATGCAGCAGAGTCCTTAAATAATGCAGCAAAGTCCTTAAATAATGCAACAGAGGCCTTAAATACTGCAGCAGCATCCTTAAATAATGCAGCAGAGTCCTTAAATAATGCAGCAGAGTCCTTAAATAATGCAACAAAGTCCTTAAATAAAATGCAGCAACGCCCTTAATAATGCAGCCGAGTCCTTCAATAATGCAGCAAAGTCCTTAAATAATGCAGCAGAGTCCTTAAATACCGCAGCAGCGTCCTTAAATAATGCAAAAAAGTCCTTAAATAATGCAGCAAAGTCCTTAAATAATGCAACAAAGTCCTTAAATAATGCAGCAGAGTCCTTAAATAATGCAACAAACTCCTTAAATAATGCAGCAAAGTACTTAAATAATGCAGCAAATTCCTTAAATAATGCAGCAGAACCCTTAAATAATGCAATAAAGTGCTTAAATAATGCAGCAACATCCTTAATAATGCAGCAGAGTCCTTAAATAATGCAGCAAAGTCCTTAAATAATGCAGCGGAGGCCTTAAATACTGCTGCAGCATCCTTAAATAATGCAGCAGAGTCCTTAAATAATGCAACAAAGTCCTTAAATAATGCAGCAGAGTCCTTAAACAATGCAGCGAGGTCCTTAAATAATGCAACAAAGTCCTTAAATAATGCAGCAGATTCCTTAAATTCTGCAGCAGCGATCTTAAATAATGCATCAAAGTCCTTAAATAATGCAGCAGAGTCCTTAAATACTGCAGCAGAGTCCTTAAATAATGCAGCAAAGTCCTTAAATAATGCAGCAGAGTCCTTAAATAATGCAGCAAAGTCATTAAATAATGCAGCAGAGTCCTTAAATAATGCAACAAAGTCCTTAAATAATGCAGCAGATTCCTTAAATTCTGCAGCAGCGTCCTTAAATAATGCATCAAAATCCTTAAATAATGCAGCAGAGTCCTTAAATACCACAGCAGAGTCATTAAATAATGCAGCAGAGTCCTTAAATAATGCAGCATATTCCTTAAATAATGCAGCAGAGTCCTTAAATAATGTAATAAAGTCCTTAAATAATGCAGCAGAGTCCTTAAATAATGCAGCAACTTCCTTAATAATGCAGCTGAGTCCTTAAATAATGCAGCAACATCCTTAAATAATGCAGCAGAGTCCTTAAATACTGCATCAGCGTCCATAAATAATGCAACAAAGTCCTTAAATAATGCAGCAAAGTCCTTAAATAATGCAGCAGAGTCCTTAAATACAGCAGCAGAGTCCTTAAATAATTCAGCAAAGTCCTTAAATAATGCAGCAGAGTCCTTAAATAATGCAACAAAGTCCTTAAATAATGCAGCAGAGTCCTTAAATAATGCAACAAAGTCCTTAAATAATGCAGCAGAGTCCTTAAATACTGCAGCAGAGACCTTAAATAATGCAGCAAAATCCTTAAATAATGCAGCAGAGTCCTTATATAATGCAGCAGAGTCCTAAAATACCACAGCAGAGTCCTTAAATAATGCAGCAGAGTCCTTAAATAATGCAGCAAATTCATTAAATAATGCAGCAGAGTCCTTAAATAATGCAACAAAGTCCTTAAATAATGCAGCAGATTCCTTAAATTTCGCAGCAGCGTCCTTAAATAATGCATCAAAGTACTTAAATAATGCAGCAGAGTCCTAAAATGCCGCAGCAGAGTCCTTAAATAGTGCAGCAAAGTCCTTAAATAATGCAGCAGAGTGCTTACATAATGCAGCAGAGTCCTTAAATACCGCAGCAGAGTCATTAAATAATGCATCAAAGTCCTTAAATAATGCAGCAGAGTCCTTAAATAATGCAGCAAAGTCCTTAAATAATGCAGCAGAGTCCTTAAATACCGCAGCAGAGTCATTAAATAATGCATCAAAGTCCTTAAATAATGCAGCAGAGTCCTTAAATAATGCATCAAATTCCTTAAATAATGCAGCAGAATCCTTAAATAATGCAATAAAGTCCTTAAATAATGCAGCAGATTCCTTAAATTCTGCAGCAGCGTCCTTAAATAATGCATCAAAGTCTTTAAATAATGCAGCAGAGTCCTTAAATACTGCAGCAGAGTCCTTAAATAATGAATCAAAGTCCTTAAATGATGCAGCAGAGACCTTAAATACCACAGCAGAGTCATTAAATAATGCAGCAGAGTCCTTAAATAATTCAGCAAAGTCCTTAAATAATGCAGCAGAGTCCTTAAATAATGCAGCAAAGTCCTTAAATAATGCAGCAGAGTCCTTAAATACCGCAGCAGCGTCTTTAAATAATGCAACAAAGTCCTTAAATAATGCAGCAGAGTCCTTAAATAATGCAACAAAGTCCTTAAATAATGCAGCAGAGTCCTTAAATAATGCAACAAACTCATTAAATATTGCAGCAAAGTACTTAAACATTGCAGCAAATTCCTTAAATAATGCAGCAGAATCCTTAAATAATGCAATAATTTCCTTAAATAATGCAGCAACATCCTTAATAATGCAGCAGAGTCCTTAAATAATGCAGCAAAGTCCTTAAATAATGCAGCAGAGGCCTTACATACTGCAGCAGCATCCTTAAATAATGCAGCAGAGTCCTTAAATAATGCAGCAGAGTCCTTAAATAATGCAACAAAGTCCTTAAATAATGCAGCAGATTCCTTAAATTTCGCAGCAGCTCCTTAAATAATACATCAAAGTCCTTAAATAATGCAGCAGAGTCCTAAACTACCGCAGCAGAGTCCTTAAATAATGCAGCAAAGTCCTTAAATAATGCAGCAGAGTGCTTACATAATGCAGCAGAGTCCTTATATACCGCAGCAGAGTCATTAAATAATGCAGCAGAGTCCTTAAATAATGCAGCATATTCATTAAATAATGCACAGAGTCATTAAATAATGCAATAAAGTCCTTAAATAAAATTCAACAACACCCTTAATAATGCAGCTGAGTCCTTAAATAATTCAGCAAAGTCCTTAAATAATGCAGCAGAGTCCTTAAATACCGCAGCAGCATCCTTAAATAATGCAACAAAGTCCTTAAATAATGCAGCAGAGTCCTTAAATGATGCAACAAAGTCCTTAAATAATGCAGCAGAGTCCTTAAATAATGCAACAAACTCATTAAATAATGCAGCAAAGTACTTAAATAATGCAGCAAATTCCTTAAATAATGCAGCAGAATCCTTAAATAATGCAATAATGTCCTTAAATAATGCAGCAGAGTCCTTAAATAATGCAAAAAATTCCTTAAATAATGCATCAGAATCCTTAAATAATGCAACAACGTCCTTAAATAATGCAGCAACGTCCTTAATAATGCAGCAGAGTCCTTAAATAATGCAGCAAATTCCTTAAATAATGCAGCAGAGGCCTTAAATACCGAAGCAGAGTCCTAAAATAATGCAGCAAGTCCTTAAATAATGCAGAAGAGTCCTTAAATAATGCAACAAAGTCCTTAAATAATGCAGCAGAGTCCTTAAATAAAGCAGCAGAGTGCTTAAATAATGCAGCAGAGTCCTTAAATACCGCAGCAGAGTCATTAAATAATACAGCAGAGTCCTTAAATAAAGCAGCAGAGTGCTTAAATAATGCAGCAGAGTCCTAAAATAACGCTGCAGAGTCATTAAATAATACAGCAGAGTCCTTAAATAATGCAGCAAATTTCTTAAATAATGCACAGAGTCCTTAAATAATGCAATAAAGTCCTTAAATAAAATGCAGCAACGCCCTTAATAATGCAGCTGAGTCCTTAAATAATGCAGCAAAGTCCTTAAATAATGCAGCAGAGTCCTTAAATACCGCAGCAGCGTCTTTAAATAATGCAACAAAGTCCTTAAATAATGCAGCAGAGTCCTTAAATAATGCAACAAAGTCCTTAAATAATGCAGCAGAGTCCTTAAATAATGCAGCAACTTCCTTAATAATGCAGCTGAGTCCTTAAATAATGCAGCAACATCCTTAAATAATGCAGCAGAGTCCTTAAATACTGCATCAGCGTCCTTAAATAATGCAACAAAGTCCTTAAATAATGCAGCAAAGTCCTTAAATAATGCAGCAGAGTCCTTAAATACAGCAGCAGAGTCCTTAAATAATTCAGCAAAGTCCTTAAATAATGCAGCAGAGTCCTTAAATAATGCAACAAAGTCCTTAAATAATGCAGCAGAGTCCTTAAATAATGCAACAAAGTCCTTAAATAATGCAGCAGAGTCCTTAAATACTGCAGCAGAGACCTTAAATAATGCAGCAAAATCCTTAAATAATGCAGCAGAGTCCTTATATAATGCAGCAGAGTCATAAAATACCACAGCAGAGTCCTTAAATAATGCAGCAGAGTCCTTAAATAATGCAGCAAATTCATTAAATAATGCAGCAGAGTCCTTAAATAATGCAACAAAGTCCTTAAATAATGCAGCAGATTCCTTAAATTTCGCAGCAGCGTCCTTAAATAATGCATCAAAGTACTTAAATGATGCAGCAGAGTCCTAAAATGCCGCAGCAGAGTCCTTAAATAGTGCAGCAAAGTCCTTAAATAATGCAGCAGAGTGCTTACATAATGCAGCAGAGTCCTTAAATACCGCAGCAGAGTCATTAAATAATGCAGCAGAGTCCTTAAATAATGCAGCAAATTCATTAAATAATGCACAGAGTCATTAAATAATGCAATAAAGTCCTTAAATAAAATTCAGCAACACAATTAATAATGCAGCTGAGTCCTTAAATAATTCAGCAAAGTCCTTAAATAATGCAGCAGAGTCCTTAAATACCGCAGCAGCGTCCTTAAATAATGCAACAAAGTCCTTAAATAATGCAGCAGAGTCCTTAAATAATGCAACAAAGTCCTTAAATAATGCATCAGAGTCCTTAAATAATGCAACAAACTCATTAAATAATGCAGAAAAGTACTTAAATAATGCAGCAAATTCCTTAAATAATGCAGCAGAATCCTTAAATAATGCAATAAAGTCCTTAAATAATGCAGCAGAGTCGTTAAATAATGCAAAAAAATCCTTACATAATGCAGCAGAATCCTTAATTAATGCAATAAAGTCATTAAATAATGCAGCAGAGTCCTTAAATAATGCAACAAAGTCCTTAAATAATGCAGCAGATTCCTTAAATTCTGCAGCAGCGTCCTTAAATAATGCATCAAAGTCCTTAAATAATGCAGCAGAGTCCTTAAATTCCACAGCAGAGTCATTAAATAATGCAGCAGAGTCCTTAAATAATGCAGCATATTCCTTAAATAATGCAGCAGAGTCCTTAAATAATGCAATAAAGTCCTTAAATAATGCAGCAGAGTCCTTAAATAATGCAGCAACGTCCTTAATAATGCAGCTGAGTCCTTATATAATGCAGCAACATCCTTAAATAATGCAGCAGAGTCCTTAAATACTGCATCAGCGTCCTTAAATAATGCAACAAAGTCCTTAAATAATGCAGCAAAGTCCTTAAATAATGCAGCAGAGTCCTTAAATACAGCAGCAGAGTCCTTAAATAATTCAGCAAAGTCCTTAAATAATGCAGCAGAGTCCTTAAATAATGCAACAAAGTCCTTAAATAATGCAGCAGAGCCCTTAAATAATGCAACAAAGTCCATAAATAATGCAGCAGAGTCCTTAAATACTGCAGCAGAGACCTTAAATAATGCAGCAAAATCCTTAAATAATGCAGCAGAGTCCTAATATAATGCAGCAGAGTCCTAAAATACCGCAGCAGAGTCCTTAAATAATGCAGCAGAGTCATTAAATAATGCAGCAAAATCATTAAGTAATGCAGCAGAGTCCTTAAATAATGCAACAAAGTCCTTAAATAATGCAGCAGAGTCCTTAAATAATGCAACAAACTCATTAAATAATGCAGCAAAGTACTTAAATAATGCAGCAAATTCCTTAAATAATGCAACAGAATCCTTAAATAGTGCAATAAAGTCCTTAAATAATGCAGCAGAGTCCTTAAATAATGCAAAAAATTCTTAAATAATGCATCAGAATCCTTAAATAATGCAACAAAGTCCTTAAATAGTGCAGCAACGTCCTTAATAATGCAGCAGAGTCCTTAAATAATGCAGCAAATTCCTTAAATAATGCAGCAGAGGCCTTAAATACCGAAGCAGCGTCCTTAAATAATGCAGCAAAGTCCTTAAATAATGCAGAAGAGTCCTTAAATAATGCAACAAAGTCCTTAAATAATGCAGCAGAGTCCTTAAATAAAGCAGCAGAGTGCTTAAATAATGCAGCAGAGTCCTTAAATACCGCAGCAGAGTCATTAAATAATACAGCAGAGTCCTTAAATAAAGCAGCAGAGTGCTTAAATAATGCAGCAGAGTCCTAAAATACCGCAGCAGAGTCATTAAATAATACAGCAGAGTCCTTAACTAATGCAGCAAATTTCTTAAATAATGCACAGAGTCCTTAAATAATGCAATAAATTCCTTAAATAAAATGCAGCAACGCCCTTAATAATGCAGCTGAGTCCCTTAAATAATGCAGCAAAGTCCTTAAATAATGCAGCAGAGTCCTTAAATACCGCAGCAGCGTCTTTAAATAATGCAACAAAGTCCTTAAATAATGCAGCAGAGTCCTTAAATAATGCAACAAAGTCCTTAAATAATGCAGCAGAGTCCTTAAATAATCAACAAACTCATTAAATATTGCAGCAAAGTACTTAAACATTGCAGCAAATTCCTTAAATAATGCAGCAGAATCCTTAAATAATGCAATAATTTCCTTAAATAATGCAGCAACATCCTTAATAATGCAGCAGAGTCCTTAAATAATGCAGCAAAGTCCTTAAATAATGCAGCAGAGGCCTTACATACTGCAGCAGCATCCTTAAATAATGCAGCAGAGTCCTTAAATAATGCAGCAGAGTCCTTAAATAATGCAACAAAGTCCTTAAATAATGCAGCAGATTCCTTAAATTTCGCAGCAGCTCCTTAAATAATACATCAAAGTCCTTAAATAATGCAGCAGAGTCCTAAACTACCGCAGCAGAGTCCTTAAATAATGCAGCAAAGTCCTTAAATAATGCAGCAGAGTGCTTACATAATGCAGCAGAGTCCTTATATACCGCAGCAGAGTCATTAAATAATGCAGCAGAGTCCTTAAATAATGCAGCATATTCATTAAATAATGCACAGAGTCATTAAATAATGCAATAAAGTCCTTAAATAAAATTCAACAACACCCTTAATAATGCAGCTGAGTCCTTAAATAATTCAGCAAAGTCCTTAAATAATGCAGCAGAGTCCTTAAATACCGCAGCAGCATCCTTAAATAATGCAACAAAGTCCTTAAATAATGCAGCAGAGTCCTTAAATGATGCAACAAAGTCCTTAAATAATGCAGCAGAGTCCTTAAATAATGCAACAAACTCATTAAATAATGCAGCAAAGTACTTAAATAATGCAGCAAATTCCTTAAATAATGCAGCAGAATCCTTAAATAATGCAATAATGTCCTTAAATAATGCAGCAGAGTCCTTAAATAATGCAAAAAATTCCTTAAATAATGCATCAGAATCCTTAAATAATGCAACAACGTCCTTAAATAATGCAGCAACGTCCTTAATAATGCAGCAGAGTCCTTAAATAATGCAGCAAATTCCTTAAATAATGCAGCAGAGGCCTTAAATACCGAAGCAGAGTCCTAAAATAATGCAGCAAGTCCTTAAATAATGCAGAAGAGTCCTTAAATAATGCAACAAAGTCCTTAAATAATGCAGCAGAGTCCTTAAATAAAGCAGCAGAGTGCTTAAATAATGCAGCAGAGTCCTTAAATACCGCAGCAGAGTCATTAAATAATACAGCAGAGTCCTTAAATAAAGCAGCAGAGTGCTTAAATAATGCAGCAGAGTCCTAAAATAACGCTGCAGAGTCATTAAATAATACAGCAGAGTCCTTAAATAATGCAGCAAATTTCTTAAATAATGCACAGAGTCCTTAAATAATGCAATAAAGTCCTTAAATAAAATGCAGCAACGCCCTTAATAATGCAGCTGAGTCCTTAAATAATGCAGCAAAGTCCTTAAATAATGCAGCAGAGTCCTTAAATACCGCAGCAGCGTCTTTAAATAATGCAACAAAGTCCTTAAATAATGCAGCAGAGTCCTTAAATAATGCAACAAAGTCCTTAAATAATGCAGCAGAGTCCTTAAATAATGCAACAAACTCATTAAATAATGCAGCAAAGTACTTAAATATTGCAGCAAATACCTTAAATAATGCAGCAGAATCCTTAAATAATGCAATAATTTCCTTAAATAATGCAGCAACATCCTTAATAATGCAGCAGAGTCCTTAAATAATGCAGCAAAGTCCTTAAATAATGCAACAGAGGCCTTAAATACTGCAGCAGCATCCTTAAATAATGCAGCAGAGTCCTTAAATAATGCAGCAGAGTCCTTAAATAATGCAACAAAGTCCTTAAATAAAATGCAGCAACGCCCTTAATAATGCAGCCGAGTCCTTCAATAATGCAGCAAAGTCCTTAAATAATGCAGCAGAGTCCTTAAATACCGCAGCAGCGTCCTTAAATAATGCAAAAAAGTCCTTAAATAATGCAGCAAAGTCCTTAAATAATGCAACAAAGTCCTTAAATAATGCAGCAGAGTCCTTAAATAATGCAACAAACTCCTTAAATAATGCAGCAAAGTACTTAAATAATGCAGCAAATTCCTTAAATAATGCAGCAGAACCCTTAAATAATGCAATAAAGTGCTTAAATAATGCAGCAACATCCTTAATAATGCAGCAGAGTCCTTAAATAATGCAGCAAAGTCCTTAAATAATGCAGCGGAGGCCTTAAATACTGCTGCAGCATCCTTAAATAATGCAGCAGAGTCCTTAAATAATGCAACAAAGTCCTTAAATAATGCAGCAGAGTCCTTAAACAATGCAGCGAGGTCCTTAAATAATGCAACAAAGTCCTTAAATAATGCAGCAGATTCCTTAAATTCTGCAGCAGCGATCTTAAATAATGCATCAAAGTCCTTAAATAATGCAGCAGAGTCCTTAAATACTGCAGCAGAGTCCTTAAATAATGCAGCAAAGTCCTTAAATAATGCAGCAGAGTCCTTAAATAATGCAGCAAAGTCATTAAATAATGCAGCAGAGTCCTTAAATAATGCAACAAAGTCCTTAAATAATGCAGCAGATTCCTTAAATTCTGCAGCAGCGTCCTTAAATAATGCATCAAAATCCTTAAATAATGCAGCAGAGTCCTTAAATACCACAGCAGAGTCATTAAATAATGCAGCAGAGTCCTTAAATAATGCAGCATATTCCTTAAATAATGCAGCAGAGTCCTTAAATAATGTAATAAAGTCCTTAAATAATGCAGCAGAGTCCTTAAATAATGCAGCAACTTCCTTAATAATGCAGCTGAGTCCTTAAATAATGCAGCAACATCCTTAAATAATGCAGCAGAGTCCTTAAATACTGCATCAGCGTCCATAAATAATGCAACAAAGTCCTTAAATAATGCAGCAAAGTCCTTAAATAATGCAGCAGAGTCCTTAAATACAGCAGCAGAGTCCTTAAATAATTCAGCAAAGTCCTTAAATAATGCAGCAGAGTCCTTAAATAATGCAACAAAGTCCTTAAATAATGCAGCAGAGTCCTTAAATAATGCAACAAAGTCCTTAAATAATGCAGCAGAGTCCTTAAATACTGCAGCAGAGACCTTAAATAATGCAGCAAAATCCTTAAATAATGCAGCAGAGTCCTTATATAATGCAGCAGAGTCCTAAAATACCACAGCAGAGTCCTTAAATAATGCAGCAGAGTCCTTAAATAATGCAGCAAATTCATTAAATAATGCAGCAGAGTCCTTAAATAATGCAACAAAGTCCTTAAATAATGCAGCAGATTCCTTAAATTTCGCAGCAGCGTCCTTAAATAATGCATCAAAGTACTTAAATAATGCAGCAGAGTCCTAAAATGCCGCAGCAGAGTCCTTAAATAGTGCAGCAAAGTCCTTAAATAATGCAGCAGAGTGCTTACATAATGCAGCAGAGTCCTTAAATACCGCAGCAGAGTCATTAAATAATGCATCAAAGTCCTTAAATAATGCAGCAGAGTCCTTAAATAATGCAGCAAAGTCCTTAAATAATGCAGCAGAGTCCTTAAATACCGCAGCAGAGTCATTAAATAATGCATCAAAGTCCTTAAATAATGCAGCAGAGTCCTTAAATAATGCATCAAATTCCTTAAATAATGCAGCAGAATCCTTAAATAATGCAATAAAGTCCTTAAATAATGCAGCAGATTCCTTAAATTCTGCAGCAGCGTCCTTAAATAATGCATCAAAGTCTTTAAATAATGCAGCAGAGTCCTTAAATACTGCAGCAGAGTCCTTAAATAATGAATCAAAGTCCTTAAATGATGCAGCAGAGACCTTAAATACCACAGCAGAGTCATTAAATAATGCAGCAGAGTCCTTAAATAATTCAGCAAAGTCCTTAAATAATGCAGCAGAGTCCTTAAATACCGCAGCAGCGTCCTTAAATAATGCAACAAAGTCCTTAAATAATGCAGCAGAGTCCTTAAATAATGCAACAAAGTCCTTAAATAATGCAGCAGAGTCCTTAAATAATGCAACAAACTCATTAAATAATGCAGCAAAGTACTTAAATAATGCAGCAAATTCCTTAAATAATGCAGCAGAATCCTTAAATATTGCAATAAAGTACTTAAATAATGCAGCAGAGTCCTTAAATAATGCAAAAAATTCCTTAAATAATGCAGCAGAATCCTTAAATAATGCAATAAAGTCATTAAATAATGCAGCAGAGTCCTTAAATAATGCAACAAAGTCCTTAAATAATGCAGCAGATTCCTTAAATTCTGCAGCAGCGTCCTTAAATAATGCATCAAAGTCCTTAAATAATGCAGCAGAGTCCTTAAATACCACAGCAGAGTCATTAAATAATGCAGCAGAGTCCTTAAATAATGCCGCATATTCCTTAAATAATGCAGCAGAGTCCTTATATAATGCAATAAAGTCCTTAAATAATGCAGCAGAGTCCTTAAATAATGCAGCAACGTCCTTAATAATGCAGCTGAGTCCTTAAATAATGCAGCAACATCCTTAAATAATGCAGCAGAGTCCTTAAATAATGCAACAAACTCCTTAAATAATGCAGCAAAGTACTTAAATAATGCAGCAGATTCCTTAAATTTCGCAGCAGCGTCCTTAAATAATGCATCAAAGTCCTTAAATAACGCAGCAGAGTCCTAAAATACCGCAGCAGAATCCTTAAATAATGCAGCAAAGTCTTTAAATAATGCAGCAGAGTGCTTACATAATGCAGCAGAGTCCTTAAATACCGCAGCAGAGTCATTAAATAATGCAGCAGAGTCCTTAAATAATGCAGCAAATTCATTAAATAATGCACAGAGTCATTAAATAATGCAATAAAGTCCTTAAATAAAATTCAGCAACACCCTTAATAATGCAGCTGAGTCCTTAAATAATTCAGCAAATTCCTTAAATAATGCAGCAGAGTCCTTAAATACCGCAGCAGCGTCCTTAAATAATGCAACAAAGTACTTAAATAATGCAGCAGAGTCCTTAAATAATGCAACAAAGTCCTTAAATAATGCAGCAGAGTCCTTAAATAATGCAACAAACTCATTAAATAATGCAGCAAAGTACTTAAATAATGCAGCAAATTCCTTAAATAATGCAACAGAATCCTTAAATAATGCAATAAAGTCCTTAAATAATGCAGCAGAGTCCTTAAATAATGCAAAAAATTCCTTAAATAATGCATCAGAATCCTTAAATAATGCAACAAAGTCCTTAAATACTGCAGCAACGTCCTTAATAATGCAGCAGAGTCCTTAAATAATGCAGCAAATTCCTTAAATAATGCAGCAGAGGCCTTAAATACCGAAGCAGCGTCCTTAAATAATGCAGCAAAGTCCTTAAATAATGCAGAAGAGTCCTTAAATAATGCAACAAAGTCCTTAAATAATGCAGCAGAGTCCTTAAATAAAGCAGCAGAGTGCTTAAACAATGCAGCAGAGTCCTTAAATACCGCAGCAGAGTCATTAAATAATACAGCAGAGTCCTTAAATAAAGCAGCAGAGTGCTTAAATAATGCAGCAGAGTCCTAAAATACCGCAGCAGAGTCATTAAATAATACAGCAGAGTCCTTAAATAATGCAGCAAATTTCTTAAATAATGCACAGAGTCCTTAAATAATGCAATAAAGTCCTTAAATAAAATGCAGCAACGCCCTTAATAATGCAGCAGAGTCCTTAAATACCGCAGCAGCGTCTTTAAATAATGCAACAAAGTCCTTAAATAATGCAGCAGAGTCCTTAAATAATGCAACAAAGTCCTTAAATAATGCAGCAGAGTCCTTAAATAATGCAACAAACTCATTAAATATTGCAGCAAAGTACTTAAACATTGCAGCAAATTCCTTAAATAATGCAGCAGAATCCTTAAATAATGCAATAATTTCCTTAAATAATGCAGCAACATCCTTAATATTGCAGCAGAGTCCTTAAATAATGCAGCAAAGTCCTTAAATAATGCAGCAGAGGCCTTAAATACTGCAGCAGCATCCTTAAATAATGCAGCAGAGTCCTTAAATAATGCAGCAGAGTCCTTAAATAATGCAACAAAGTCCTTAAATAATGCAGCAGATTCCTTAAATTTCGCAGCAGCGTCCTTAAATAATACATCAAAGTCCTTAAATAATGCAGCAGAGTCCTAAACTACCGCAGCAGAGTCCTTAAATAATGCAGCAAAGTCCTTAAATAATGCAGCAGAGTGCTTACATAATGCAGCAGAGTCCTTATATACCGCAGCAGAGTCATTAAATAATGCAGCAGAGTCCTTAAATAATGCAGCAAATTCATTAAATAATGCACAGAGTCATTAAATAATGCAATAAAGTCCTTAAATAAAATTCAACAACACCCTTAATAATGCAGCTGAGTCCTTAAATAATTCAGCAAAGTCCTTAAATAATGCAGCAGAGTCCTTAAATACCGCAGCAGCATCCTTAAATAATGCAACAAAGTCCTTAAATAATGCAGCAGAGTCCTTAAATAATGCAACAAAGTCCTTAAATAATGCAGCAGAGTCCTTAAATAATGCAACAAACTCATTAAATAATGCAGCAAAGTACTTAAATAATGCAGCAAATTCCTTAAATAATGCAGCAGAATCCTTAAATAATGCAATAATGTCCTTAAATAATGCAGCAGAGTCCTTAAATAATGCAAAAAATTCCTTAAATAATGCATCAGAATCCTTAAATAATGCAACAAAGTCCTTAAATAATGCAGCAGAGTCCTTAAATAATGCAACAAAGTCCTTAAATAAAATGCAGCAACGCCCTTAATAATGCAGCCGAGTCCTTCAATAATGCAGCAAAGTCCTTAAATAATGCAGCAGAGGCCTTAAATACTGCAGCAGCATCCTTAAATAATGCAGCAGAGTCCTTAAATAATGCAGCAGAGTCCTTAAATAATGCAACAAAGTCCTTAAATAATGCAGCAGATTCCTTAAATTTCGCAGCAGCGTCCTTAAATAATACATCAAAGTCCTTAAATAATGCAGCAGAGTCCTTAAATAATGCAACAAAGTCCTTAAATAATGCAGCAGAGTCTTTAAATAATGCAGCAGAGTGCTTACATAATGCAGCAGAGTCCTTAAATACCGCAGCAGAGTCATTAAATAATGCAGCAGAGTCCTTAAATAATGCAGCAAATTCATTAAATAATGCACAGAGTCATTAAATAATGCAATAAAGTCCTTAAATAAAATTCAGCAACACCCTTAATAATGCAGCTGAGTCCTTAAATAATTCAGCAAAGTCCTTAAATAATGCAGCAGAGTCCTTAAATACCGCAGCAGCGTCCTTAAATAATGCAACAAAGTACTTAAATAATGCAGCAGAGTCCTTAAATAATGCAACAAAGTCCTTAAATAATGCAGCAGAGTCCTTAAATAATGCAACAAACTCATTAAATAATGCAGCAAAGTACTTAAATAATGCAGCAAATTCCTTAAATAATGCAACAGAATCCTTAAATAATGCAATAATTTCCTTAAATAATGCAGCAACATCCTTAATATTGCAGC
This sequence comes from Phyllobates terribilis, assembly GCF_046119375.1. Lineage (NCBI taxonomy): Eukaryota > Metazoa > Chordata > Amphibia > Anura > Dendrobatidae > Phyllobates > Phyllobates terribilis. The sequence goes on along the minus strand of NW_027363072.1, from coordinate 866,904 downwards.
AGAGTCCTTAAATAATGCAGCAAAGTCCTTAAATAATGCAGCAGAGGCCTTAAATACTGCAGCAGCATCCTTAAATAATGCAGCAGAGTCCTTAAATAATGCAGCAGAGTCCTTAAATAATGCAACAAAGTCCTTAAATAATGCAGCAGAATCCTTAAATTTCGCAGCAGCGTCCTTAAATAATACATCAAAGTCCTTAAATAATGCAGCAGAGTCCTAAACTACCGCAGCAGAGTCCTTAAATAATGCAGCAAAGTCCTTAAATAATGCAGCAGAGTGCTTACATAATGCAGCAGAGTCCTTATATACCGCAGCAGAGTCATTAAATAATGCAGCAGAGTCCTAAAATAGCGCTGCAGAGTCATTAAATAATACAGCAGAGTCCTTAAATAATGCAGCAAATTTCTTAAATAATGCACAGAGTCCTTAAATAATGCAATAAAGTCCTTAAATAAAATGCAGCAACGCCCTTAATAATGCAGCTGAGTCCTTAAATAATGCAGCAAAGTCCTTAAATAATGCAGCAGAGTCCTTAAATACCGCAGCAGCGTCTTTAAATAATGCAACAAAGTCCTTAAATAATGCAGCAGAGTCCTTAAATAATGCAACAAAGTCCTTAAATAATGCAGCAGAGTCCTTAAATAATGCAACAAACTCATTAAATAATGCAGCAAAGTACTTAAATATTGCAGCAAATTCCTTAAATAATGCAGCAGAATCCTTAAATAATGCAATAATTTCCTTAAATAATGCAGCAACATCCTTAATAATGCAGCAGAGTCCTTAAATAATGCAGCAAAGTCCTAAAATAATGCAACAGAGGCCTTAAATACTGCAGCAGCATCCTTAAATAATGCAGCAGAGTCCTTAAATAATGCAGCAGAGTCCTTAAATAATGCAACAAAGTCCTTAAATAAAATGCAGCAACGCCCTTAATAATGCAGCTGAGTCCTTAAATAATGCAGCAAAGTCCTTAAATAATGCAGCAGAGTCCTTAAATACCGCAGCAGCGTCTTTAAATAATGCAACAAAGTCCTTAAATAATGCAGCAAAGTCCTTAAATAATGCAACAAAGTCCTTAAATAATGCAGCAGAGTCCTTAAATAATGCAACAAACTCCTTAAATAATGCAGCAAAGAACTTAAATAATGCAGCAAATTCCTTAAATAATGCAGCAGAATCCTTAAATAATGCAATAAAGTCCTTAAATAATGCAGCAACGTCCTTAATAATGCAGCAGAGTCCTTAAATAATGCAGCAAAGTCCTTAAATAATGCAGCAGAGGCCTTAAATACTGCAGCAGCATCCTTAAATAATGCAGCAGAGTCCTTAAATAATGCAGCAGAGTCCTTAAATAATGCAACAAAGTCCTTAAATAAAATGCAGCAACGCCCTTAATAATGCAGCCGAGTCCTTCAATAATGCAGCAAAGTCCTTAAATAATGCAGCAGAGTCCTTAAATACCGCAGCAGCGTCCTTAAATAATGCAAAAAAGTCCTTAAATAATGCAGCAAAGTCCTTAAATAATGCAACAAAGTCCTTAAATAATGCAGCAGAGTCCTTAAATAATGCAACAAACTCCTTAAATAATGCAGCAAAGAACTTAAATAATGCAGCAAATTCCTTAAATAATGCAGCAGAATCCTTAAATAATGCAATAAAGTCCTTAAATAATGCAGCAACGTCCTTAATAATGCAGCAGAGTCCTTAAATAATGCAGCAAAGTCCTTAAATAATGCAGCGGAGGCCTTAAATACTGCTGCAGCGTCCTTAAATAATGCAGCAGAGTCCTTAAATAATGCAACAAAGTCCTTAAATAATGCAGCAGAGTCCTTAAACAATGCAGCACAGTCCTTAAATAATGCAACAAAGTCCTTGAATAATGCAGCAGATTCCTTAAATGCTGCAGCATCGTCCTTAAATAATGCATGAAAGTCCTTAAATAATGCAGCAGAGTCCTTAAATACTGCAGCAGAGTCCTTAAATAATGCAGCAAAGTCCTTAAATAATGCAGCAGAGTCCTTAAATACCGCAGCAGAGTCATTAAATAATGCATCAAAGTCCTTAAATAATGCAGCAGAGTCCTTAAATAATGCATCAAATTCCTTAAATAATGCAGCAGAATCCTTAAATAATGCAATAAAGTCCTTAAATAATGCAGCAGATTCCTTAAATTCTGCAGCAGCGTCCTTAAATAATGCATCAAAGTCTTTAAATAATGCAGCAGAGTCCTTAAATACTGCAGCGGAGTCCTTAAATAATGAATCAAAGTCCTTAAATGATGCAGCAGAGACCTTAAATACCACAGCAGAGTCATTAAATAATGCAGCAGAGTCCTTAAATAATTCAGCAAAGTCCTTAAATAATGCAGCAGAGTCCTTAAATACCGCAGCAGCGTCCTTAAATAATGCAACAAAGTCCTTAAATAATGCAGCAGAGTCCTTAAATAATGCAACAAAGTCCTTAAATAATGCAGCAGAGTCCTTAAATAATGCAACAAACTCATTAAATAATGCAGCAAAGTACTTAAATAATGCAGCAAATTCCTTAAATAATGCAGCAGAATCCTTAAATATTGCAATAAAGTCCTTAAATAATGCAGCAGAGTCCTTAAATAATGCAAAAAATTCCTTAAATAATGCAGCAGAATCCTTAAATAATGCAATAAAGTCATTAAATAATGCAGCAGAGTCCTTAAATAATGCAACAAAGTCCTTAAATAATGCAGCAGATTCCTTAAATTCTGCAGCAGCGTCCTTAAATAATGCATCAAAGTCCTTAAATAATGCAGCAGAGTCCTTAAATACCACAGCAGAGTCATTAAATAATGCAGCAGAGTCCTTAAATAATGCCGCATATTCCTTAAATAATGCAGCAGAGTCCTTAAATAATGCAATAAAGTCCTTAAATAATGCAGCAGAGTCCTTAAATAATGCAGCAACGTCCTTAATAATGCAGCTGAGTCCTTAAATAATGCAGCAACATCCTTAAATAATGCAGCAGAGTCCTTAAATACTGCATCAGCGTCCTTAAATAATGCAACAAAGTCCTTAAATAATGCAGCAAAGTCCTTAAATAATGCAGCAGAGTCCTTAAATACAGCAGCAGATTCCTTAAATAATTCAGCAAAGTCCTTAAATAATGCAGTAGAGTCCTTAAATAATGCAACAAAGTCATTAAATAATGCAGCAGAGTCCTTAAATAATGCAACAAAGTCCTTAAATAATGCAGCAGAGTCCTTAAATACTGCAGCAGAGACCTTAAATAATGCAGCAAAATCCTTAAATAATGCAGCAGAGTCCTTATATAATGCAGCAGAGTCCTAAAATACCGCAGCAGAGTCCTTAAATAATGCAGCAGAGTCCTTAAATAATGCAGCAAATTCATTAAATAATGCAGCGGAGTCCTTAAATAATGCAACAAAGTCCTTAAATAATGCAGCAGATTCCTTAAATTTCGCAGCAGCGTCCTTAAATAATGCATCAAAGTCCTTAAATAACGCAGCAGAGTCCTAAAATACCGCAGCAGAATCCTTAAATAATGCAGCAAAGTCTTTAAATAATGCAGCAGAGTGCTTACATAATGCAGCAGAGTCCTTAAATACCGCAGCAGAGTCATTAAATCATGCAGCAGAGTCCTTAAATAATGCAGCAAATTCATTAAATAATGCACAGAGTCATTAAATAATGCAATAAAGTCCTTAAATAAAATTCAGCAACACCCTTAATAATGCAGCTGAGTCCTTAAATAATTCAGCAAATTCCTTAAATAATGCAGCAGAGTCCTTAAATACCGCAGCAGCGTCCTTAAATAATGCAACAAAGTACTTAAATAATGCAGCAGAGTCCTTAAATAATGCAACAAAGTCCTTAAATAATGCAGCAGAGTCCTTAAATAATGCAACAAACTCATTAAATAATGCAGCAAAGTACTTAAATAATGCAGCAAATTCCTTAAATAATGCAACAGAATCCTTAAATAATGCAATAAAGTCCTTAAATAATGCAGCAGAGTCCTTAAATAATGCAAAAAATTCCTTAAATAATGCATCAGAATCCTTAAATAATGCAACAAAGTCCTTAAATACTGCAGCAACGTCCTTAATAATGCAGCAGAGTCCTTAAATAATGCAGCAAATTCCTTAAATAATGCAGCAGAGGCCTTAAATACCGAAGCAGCGTCCTTAAATAATGCAGCAAAGTCCTTAAATAATGCAGAAGAGTCCTTAAATAATGCAACAAAGTCCTTAAATAATGCAGCAGAGTCCTTAAATAAAGCAGCAGAGTGCTTAAACAATGCAGCAGAGTCCTTAAATACCGCAGCAGAGTCATTAAATAATACAGCAGAGTCCTTAAATAAAGCAGCAGAGTGCTTAAATAATGCAGCAGAGTCCTAAAATACCGCAGCAGAGTCATTAAATAATACAGCAGAGTCCTTAAATAATGCAGCAAATTTCTTAAATAATGCACAGAGTCCTTAAATAATGCAATAAAGTCCTTAAATAAAATGCAGCAACGCCCTTAATAATGCAGCAGAGTCCTTAAATACCGCAGCAGCGTCTTTAAATAATGCAACAAAGTCCTTAAATAATGCAGCAGAGTCCTTAAATAATGCAACAAAGTCCTTAAATAATGCAGCAGAGTCCTTAAATAATGCAACAAACTCATTAAATATTGCAGCAAAGTACTTAAACATTGCAGCAAATTCCTTAAATAATGCAGCAGAATCCTTAAATAATGCAATAATTTCCTTAAATAATGCAGCAACATCCTTAATATTGCAGCAGAGTCCTTAAATAATGCAGCAAAGTCCTTAAATAATGCAGCAGAGGCCTTAAATACTGCAGCAGCATCCTTAAATAATGCAGCAGAGTCCTTAAATAATGCAGCAGAGTCCTTAAATAATGCAACAAAGTCCTTAAATAATGCAGCAGATTCCTTAAATTTCGCAGCAGCGTCCTTAAATAATACATCAAAGTCCTTAAATAATGCAGCAGAGTCCTAAACTACCGCAGCAGAGTCCTTAAATAATGCAGCAAAGTCCTTAAATAATGCAGCAGAGTGCTTACATAATGCAGCAGAGTCCTTATATACCGCAGCAGAGTCATTAAATAATGCAGCAGAGTCCTTAAATAATGCAGCAAATTCATTAAATAATGCACAGAGTCATTAAATAATGCAATAAAGTCCTTAAATAAAATTCAACAACACCCTTAATAATGCAGCTGAGTCCTTAAATAATTCAGCAAAGTCCTTAAATAATGCAGCAGAGTCCTTAAATACCGCAGCAGCATCCTTAAATAATGCAACAAAGTCCTTAAATAATGCAGCAGAGTCCTTAAATAATGCAACAAAGTCCTTAAATAATGCAGCAGAGTCCTTAAATAATGCAACAAACTCATTAAATAATGCAGCAAAGTACTTAAATAATGCAGCAAATTCCTTAAATAATGCAGCAGAATCCTTAAATAATGCAATAATGTCCTTAAATAATGCAGCAGAGTCCTTAAATAATGCAAAAAATTCCTTAAATAATGCATCAGAATCCTTAAATAATGCAACAAAGTCCTTAAATAATGCAGCAGAGTCCTTAAATAATGCAACAAAGTCCTTAAATAAAATGCAGCAACGCCCTTAATAATGCAGCCGAGTCCTTCAATAATGCAGCAAAGTCCTTAAATAATGCAGCAGAGTCCTTAAATACCGCAGCAGCGTCCTTAAATAATGCAAAAAAGTCCTTAAATAATGCAGCAAAGTCCTTAAATAATGCAACAAAGTCCTTAAATAATGCAGCAGAGTCCTTAAATAATGCAACAAACTCCTTAAATAATGCAGCAAAGAACTTAAATAATGCAGCAAATTCCTTAAATAATGCAGCAGAATCCTTAAATAATGCAATAAAGTCCTTAAATAATGCAGCAACGTCCTTAATAATGCAGCAGAGTCCTTAAATAATGCAGCAAAGTCCTTAAATAATGCAGCGGAGGCCTTAAATACTGCTGCAGCGTCCTTAAATAATGCAGCAGAGTCCTTAAATAATGCAACAAAGTCCTTAAATAATGCAGCAGAGTCCTTAAACAATGCAGCACAGTCCTTAAATAATGCAACAAAGTCCTTGAATAATGCAGCAGATTCCTTAAATGCTGCAGCATCGTCCTTAAATAATGCATGAAAGTCCTTAAATAATGCAGCAGAGTCCTTAAATACTGCAGCAGAGTCATTAAATAATGCAGCAAAGTCCTTAAATAATGCAGCAGAGTCCTTAAATACCGCAGCAGAGTCATTAAATAATGCATCAAAGTCCTTAAATAATGCAGCATAGTCCTTAAATAATGCATCAAATTCCTTAAATAATGCAGCAGAATCCTTAAATAATGCAATAAAGTCCTTAAATAATGCAGCAGATTCCTTAAATTCTGCAGCAGCGTCCTTAAATAATGCATCACAGTCTTTAAATAATGCAGCAGAGTCCTTAAATACTGCAGCAGAGTCCTTAAATAATGAATCAAAGTCCTTAAATGATGCAGCAGAGACCTTAAATACCACAGCAGAGTCATTAAATAATGCAGCAGAGTCCTTAAATAATTCAGCAAAGTCCTTAAATAATGCAGCAGAGTCCTTAAATACCGCAGCAGCGTCCTTAAATAATGCAACAAAGTCCTTAAATAATGCAGCAGAGTCCTTAAATACCACAGCAGAGTCATTAAATAATGCAGCAGAGTCCTTAAATAATGCCGCATATTCCTTAAATAATGCAGCAGAGTCCTTAAATAATGCAATAAAGTCCTTAAATAATGCAGCAGAGTCCTTAAATAATGCAGCAACGTCCTTAATAATGCAGCTGAGTCCTTAAATAATGCAGCAACATCCTTAAATAATGCAGCAGAGTCCTTAAATACTGCATCAGCGTCCTTAAATAATGCAACAAAGTCCTTAAATAATGCAGCAAAGTCCTTAAATAATGCAGCAGAGTCCTTAAATACAGCAGCAGATTCCTTAAATAATTCAGCAAAGTCCTTAAATAATGCAGTAGAGTCCTTAAATAATGCAACAAAGTCCTTAAATAATGCAGCAGAGTCCTTAAATAATGCAACAAAGTCCTTAAATAATGCAGCAGAGTCCTTAAATACTGCAGCAGAGACCTTAAATAATGCAGCAAAATCCTTAAATAATGCAGCAGAGTCCTTATATAATGCAGCAGAGTCCTAAAATACCGCAGCAGAGTCCTTAAATAATGCAGCAGAGTCCTTAAATAATGCAGCAAATTCATTAAATAATGCAGCGGAGTCCTTAAATAATGCAACAAAGTCCTTAAATAATGCAGCAGATTCCTTAAATTTCGCAGCAGCGTCCTTAAATAATGCATCAAAGTCCTTAAATAACGCAGCAGAGTCCTAAAATACCGCAGCAGAATCCTTAAATAATGCAGCAAAGTCTTTAAATAATGCAGCAGAGTGCTTACATAATGCAGCAGAGTCCTTAAATACCGCAGCAGAGTCATTAAATAATGCAGCAGAGTCCTTAAATAATGCAGCAAATTCATTAAATAATGCACAGAGTCATTAAATAATGCAATAAAGTCCTTAAATAATGCAGCAGAGTCCTTAAATAATGCAACAAAGTCCTTAAATAATGCAGCAGAGTCCTTAAATAATGCAACAAACTCATTAAATATTGCAGCAAAGTACTTAAACATTGCAGCAAATTCCTTAAATAATGCAGCAGAATCCTTAAATAATGCAATAATTTCCTTAAATAATGCAGCAACATCCTTAATATTGCAGCAGAGTCCTTAAATAATGCAGCAAAGTCCTTAAATAATGCAGCAGAGGCCTTAAATACTGCAGCAGCATCCTTAAATAATGCAGCAGAGTCCTTAAATAATGCAGCAGAGTCCTTAAATAATGCAACAAAGTCCTTAAATAATGCAGCAGATTCCTTAAATTTCGCAGCAGCGTCCTTAAATAATACATCAAAGTCCTTAAATAATGCAGCAGAGTCCTAAACTACCGCAGCAGAGTCCTTAAATAATGCAGCAAAGTCCTTAAATAATGCAGCAGAGTGCTTACATAATGCAGCAGAGTCCTTATATACCGCAGCAGAGTCATTAAATAATGCAGCAGAGTCCTTAAATAATGCAGCAAATTCATTAAATAATGCACAGAGTCATTAAATAATGCAATAAAGTCCTTAAATAAAATTCAACAACACCCTTAATAATGCAGCTGAGTCCTTAAATAATTCAGCAAAGTCCTTAAATAATGCAGCAGAGTCCTTAAATACCGCAGCAGCATCCTTAAATAATGCAACAAAGTCCTTAAATAATGCAGCAGAGTCCTTAAATAATGCAACAAAGTCCTTAAATAATGCAGCAGAGTCCTTAAATAATGCAACAAACTCATTAAATAATGCAGCAAAGTACTTAAATAATGCAGCAAATTCCTTAAATAATGCAGCAGAATCCTTAAATAATGCAATAATGTCCTTAAATAATGCAGCAGAGTCCTTAAATAATGCAAAAAATTCCTTAAATAATGCATCAGAATCCTTAAATAATGCAACAAAGTCCTTAAATAATGCAGCAACGTCCTTAATAATGCAGCAGAGTCCTTAAATAATGCAGCAAATGCCTTAAATAATGCAGCAGAGGCCTTAAATACCGAAGCAGAGTCCTTAAATAATGCAGCAAAGTCCTTAAATAATGCAGAAGAGTCCTTAAATAATGCAACAAAGTCCTTAAATAATGCAGCAGAGTCCTTAAATAAAGCAGCAGAGTGCTTAAATAATGCAGCAGAGTCCTTAAATACCGCAGCAGAGTCATTAAATAATACAGCAGAGTCCTTAAATAAAGCAGCAGAGTGCTTAAATAATGCAGCAGAGTCCTAAAATAGCGCTGCAGAGTCATTAAATAATACAGCAGAGTCCTTAAATAATGCAGCAAATTTCTTAAATAATGCACAGAGTCCTTAAATAATGCAATAAAGTCCTTAAATAAAATGCAGCAACGCCCTTAATAATGCAGCTGAGTCCTTAAATAATGCAGCAAAGTCCTTAAATAATGCAGCAGAGTCCTTAAATACCGCAGCAGCGTCTTTAAATAATGCAACAAAGTCCTTAAATAATGCAGCAGAGTCCTTAAATAATGCAACAAAGTCCTTAAATAATGCAGCAGAGTCCTTAAATAATGCAACAAACTCATTAAATAATGCAGCAAAGTACTTAAATATTGCAGCAAATTCCTTAAATAATGCAGCAGAATCCTTAAATAATGCAATAATTTCCTTAAATAATGCAGCAACATCCTTAATAATGCAGCAGAGTCCTTAAATAATGCAGCAAAGTCCTTAAATAATGCAACAGAGGCCTTAAATACTGCAGCAGCATCCTTAAATACTGCAGCAGCATCCTTAAATAATGCAGCAGAGTCCTTAAATAATGCAGCAGAGTCCTTAAATAATGCAACAAAGTCCTTAAATAAAATGCAGCAACGCCCTTAATAATGCAGCCGAGTCCTTCAATAATGCAGCAAAGTCCTTAAATAATGCAGCAGAGTCCTTAAATACCGCAGCAGCGTCCTTAAATAATGCAAAAAAATCCTTAAATAATGCAGCAAAGTCCTTAAATAATGCAACAAAGTCCTTAAATAATGCAGCAGAGTCCTTAAATAATGCAACAAACTCCTTAAATAATGCAGCAAAGAACTTAAATAATGCAGCAAATTCCTTAAATAATGCAGCAGAATCCTTAAATAATGCAATAAAGTCCTTAAATAATGCAGCAACGTCCTTAATAATGCAGCAGAGTCCTTAAATAATGCAGCAAAGTCCTTAAATAATGCAGCGGAGGCCTTAAATACTGCTGCAGCATCCTTAAATAATGCAGCAGAGTCCTTAAATAATGCAACAAAGTCCTTAAATAATGCAGCAGAGTCCTTAAACAATGCAGCACAGTCCTTAAATAATGCAACAAAGTCCTTGAATAATGCAGCAGATTCCTTAAATGCTGCAGCATCGTCCTTAAATAATGCATGAAAGTCATTAAATAATGCAGCAGAGTCCTTAAATACTGCAGCAGAGTACTTAAATAATGCAGCAAAGTCCTTAAATAATGCAGCAGAGTCCTTAAATACTGCAGCAGAGTCATTAAATAATGCATCAAAGTCCTTAAATAATGCAGCAGAGTCCTTAAATAATGCATCAAATTCCTTAAATAATGCAGCAGAATCCTTAAATAATGCAATAAAGTCCTTAAATAATGCAGCAGATTCCTTAAATTCTGCAGCAGCGTCCTTAAATAATGCATCAAAGTCTTTAAATAATGCAGCAGAGTCCTTAAATACTGCAGCAGAGTCCTTAAATAATGCAACAAAGTCCTTAAATAATGCAGCAAAGTCCTTAAATAATGCAGCAGAGTCCTTAAATACAGCAGCAGATTCCTTAAATAATTCAGCAAAGTCCTTAAATAATGCAGTAGAGTCCTTAAATAATGCAACAAAGTCCTTAAATAATGCAGCAGAGTCCTTAAATAATGCAACAAAGTCCTTAAATAATGCAGCAGAGTCCTTAAATACTGCAGCAGAGACCTTAAATAATGCAGCAAAATCCTTAAATAATGCAGCAGAGTCCTTATATAATGCAGCAGAGTCCTAAAATACCGCAGCAGAGTCCTTAAATAATGCAGCAGAGTCCTTAAATAATGCAGCAAATTCATTAAATAATGCAGCGGAGTCCTTAAATAATGCAACAAAGTCCTTAAATAATGCAGCAGATTCCTTAAATTTCGCAGCAGCGTCCTTAAATAATGCATCAAAGTCCTTAAATAACGCAGCAGAGTCCTAAAATACCGCAGCAGAATCCTTAAATAATGCAGCAAAGTCTTTAAATAATGCAGCAGAGTGCTTACATAATGCAGCAGAGTCCTTAAATACCGCAGCAGAGTCATTAAATAATGCAGCAGAGTCCTTAAATAATGCAGCAAATTCATTAAATAATGCACAGAGTCATTAAATAATGCAATAAAGTCCTTAAATAAAATTCAACAACACCCTTAATAATGCAGCTGAGTCCTTAAATAATTCAGCAAAGTCCTTAAATAATGCAGCAGAGTCCTTAAATACCGCAGCAGCATCCTTAAATAATGCAACAAAGTCCTTAAATAATGCAGCAGAGTCCTTAAATGATGCAACAAAGTCCTTAAATAATGCAGCAGAGTCCTTAAATAATGCAACAAACTCATTAAATAATGCAGCAAAGTACTTAAATAATGCAGCAAATTCCTTAAATAATGCAGCAGAATCCTTAAATAATGCAATAATGTCCTTAAATAATGCAGCAGAGTCCTTAAATAATGCAAAAAATTCCTTAAATAATGCATCAGAATCCTTAAATAATGCAACAAAGTCCTTAAATAATGCAGCAACGTCCTTAATAATGCAGCAGAGTCCTTAAATAATGCAGCAAATTCCTTAAATAATGCAGCAGAGGCCTTAAATACCGAAGCAGAGTCCTTAAATAATGCAGCAAAGTCCTTAAATAATGCAGAAGAGTCCTTAAATAATGCAACAAAGTCCTTAAATAATGCAGCAGAGTCCTTAAATAAAGCAGCAGAGTGCTTAAATAATGCAGCAGAGTCCTTAAATACCGCAGCAGAGTCATTAAATAATACAGCAGAGTCCTTAAATAAAGCAGCAGAGTGCTTAAATAATGCAGCAGAGTCCTAAAATAGCGCTGCAGAGTCATTAAATAATACAGCAGAGTCCTTAAATAATGCAGCAAATTTCTTAAATATTGCACAGAGTCCTTAAATAATGCAATAAAGTCCTTAAATAAAATGCAGCAACGCCCTTAATAATGCAGCTGAGTCCTTAAATAATGCAGCAAAGTCCTTAAATAATGCAGCAGAGTCCTTAAATACCGCAGCAGCGTCTTTAAATAATGCAACAAAGTCCTTAAATAATGCAGCAGAGTCCTTAAATAATGCAACAAAGTCCTTAAATAATGCAGCAGAGTCCTTAAATAATGCAACAAACTCATTAAATAATGCAGCAAAGTACTTAAATATTGCAGCAAATTCCTTAAATAATGCAGCAGAATCCTTAAATAATGCAATAATTTCCTTAAATAATGCAGCAACATCCTTAATAATGCAGCAGAGTCCTTAAATAATGCAGCAAAGTCCTTAAATAATGCAACAGAGGCCTTAAATACTGCAGCAGCATCCTTAAATAATGCAGCAGAGTCCTTAAATAATGCAGCAGAGTCCTTAAATAATGCAACAAAGTCCTTAAATAAAATGCAGCAACGCCCTTAATAATGCAGCCGAGTCCTTCAATAATGCAGCAAAGTCCTTAAATAATGCAGCAGAGTCCTTAAATACCGCAGCAGCGTCCTTAAATAATGCAAAAAAGTCCTTAAATAATGCAGCAAAGTCCTTAAATAATGCAACAAAGTCCTTAAATAATGCAGCAGAGTCCTTAAATAATGCAACAAACTCATTAAATAATGCAGCAAAGTACTTAAATAATGCAGCAAATTCCTTAAATAATGCAGCAGAATCCTTAAATAATGCAATAAAGTCCTTAAATAATGCAGCAACGTCCTTAATAATGCAGCAGAGTCCTTAAATAATGCAGCAAAGTCCTTAAATAATGCAGCGGAGGCCTTAAATACTGCTGCAGCATCCTTAAATAATGCAGCAGAGTCCTTAAATAATGCAACAAAGTCCTTAAATAATGCAGCAGAGTCCTTAAACAATGCAGCGAGGTCCTTAAATAATGCAACAAAGTCCTTAAATAATGCAGCAGATTCCTTAAATTCTGCAGCAGCGATCTTAAATAATGCATCAAAGTCCTTAAATAATGCAGCAGAGTCCTTAAATACTGCAGCAGAGTCCTTAAATAATGCAGCAAAGTCCTTAAATAATGCAGCAGAGTCCTTAAATAATGCAGCAAAGTCATTAAATAATGCAGCAGAGTCCTTAAATAATGCAACAAAGTCCTTAAATAATGCAGCAGATTCCTTAAATTCTGCAGCAGCGTCCTTAAATAATGCATCAAAATCCTTAAATAATGCAGCAGAGTCCTTAAATACCACAGCAGAGTCATTAAATAATGCAGCAGAGTCCTTAAAAAATGCAGCATATTCCTTAAATAATGCAGCAGAGTCCTTAAATAATGCAATAAAGTCCTTAAATAATGCAGCAGAGTCCTTAAATAATGCAGCAACTTCCTTAATAATGCAGCTGAGTCCTTAAATAATGCAGCAACATCCTTAAATAATGCAGCAGAGTCCTTAAATACTGCATCAGCGTCCTTAAATAATGCAACAAAGTCCTTAAATAATGCAGCAAAGTCCTTAAATAATGCAGCAGAGTCCTTAAATACAGCAGCAGAGTCCTTAAATAATTCAGCAAAGTCCTTAAATAATGCAGCAGAGTCCTTAAATAATGCAACAAAGTCCTTAAATAATGCAGCAGAGTCCTTAAATAATGCAACAAAGTCCTTAAATAATGCAGCAGAGTCCTTAAATACTGCAGCAGAGACCTTAAATAATGCAGCAAAATCCTTAAATAATGCAGCAGAGTCCTTATATAATGCAGCAGAGTCCTAAAATACCACAGCAGAGTCCTTAAATAATGCAGCAGAGTCCTTAAATAATGCAGCAAATTCATTAAATAATGCAGCAGAGTCCTTAAATAATGCAACAAAGTCCTTAAATAATGCAGCAGATTCCTTAAATTTCGCAGCAGCGTCCTTAAATAATGCATCAAAGTACTTAAATGATGCAGCAGAGTCCTAAAATGCCGCAGCAGAGTCCTTAAATAGTGCAGCAAAGTCCTTAAATAATGCAGCAGAGTGCTTACATAATGCAGCAGAGTCCTTAAATACCGCAGCAGAGTCATTAAATAATGCAGCAGAGTCCTTAAATAATGCAGCAAATTCATTAAATAATGCACAGAGTCATTAAATAATGCAATAAAGTCCTTAAATAAAATTCAGCAACACAATTAATAATGCAGCTGAGTCCTTAAATAATTCAGCAAAGTCCTTAAATAATGCAGCAGAGTCCTTAAATACCGCAGCAGCGTCCTTAAATAATGCAACAAAGTCCTTAAATAATGCAGCAGAGTCCTTAAATAATGCAACAAAGTCCTTAAATAATGCATCAGAGTCCTTAAATAATGCAACAAACTCATTAAATAATGCAGAAAAGTACTTAAATAATGCAGCAAATTCCTTAAATAATGCAGCAGAATCCTTAAATAATGCAATAAAGTCCTTAAATAATGCAGCAGAGTCGTTAAATAATGCAAAAAAATCCTTACATAATGCAGCAGAATCCTTAATTAATGCAATAAAGTCATTAAATAATGCAGCAGAGTCCTTAAATAATGCAACAAAGTCCTTAAATAATGCAGCAGATTCCTTAAATTCTGCAGCAGCGTCCTTAAATAATGCATCAAAGTCCTTAAATAATGCAGCAGAGTCCTTAAATTCCACAGCAGAGTCATTAAATAATGCAGCAGAGTCCTTAAATAATGCAGCATATTCCTTAAATAATGCAGCAGAGTCCTTAAATAATGCAATAAAGTCCTTAAATAATGCAGCAGAGTCCTTAAATAATGCAGCAACGTCCTTAATAATGCAGCTGAGTCCTTATATAATGCAGCAACATCCTTAAATAATGCAGCAGAGTCCTTAAATACTGCATCAGCGTCCTTAAATAATGCAACAAAGTCCTTAAATAATGCAGCAAAGTCCTTAAATAATGCAGCAGAGTCCTTAAATACAGCAGCAGAGTCCTTAAATAATTCAGCAAAGTCCTTAAATAATGCAGCAGAGTCCTTAAATAATGCAACAAAGTCCTTAAATAATGCAGCAGAGCCCTTAAATAATGCAACAAAGTCCATAAATAATGCAGCAGAGTCCTTAAATACTGCAGCAGAGACCTTAAATAATGCAGCAAAATCCTTAAATAATGCAGCAGAGTCCTAATATAATGCAGCAGAGTCCTAAAATACCGCAGCAGAGTCCTTAAATAATGCAGCAGAGTCATTAAATAATGCAGCAAAATCATTAAGTAATGCAGCAGAGTCCTTAAATAATGCAACAAAGTCCTTAAATAATGCAGCAGAGTCCTTAAATAATGCAACAAACTCATTAAATAATGCAGCAAAGTACTTAAATAATGCAGCAAATTCCTTAAATAATGCAACAGAATCCTTAAATAGTGCAATAAAGTCCTTAAATAATGCAGCAGAGTCCTTAAATAATGCAAAAAATTCCTTAAATAATGCATCAGAATCCTTAAATAATGCAACAAAGTCCTTAAATAGTGCAGCAACGTCCTTAATAATGCAGCAGAGTCCTTAAATAATGCAGCAAATTCCTTAAATAATGCAGCAGAGGCCTTAAATACCGAAGCAGCGTCCTTAAATAATGCAGCAAAGTCCTTAAATAATGCAGAAGAGTCCTTAAATAATGCAACAAAGTCCTTAAATAATGCAGCAGAGTCCTTAAATAAAGCAGCAGAGTGCTTAAATAATGCAGCAGAGTCCTTAAATACCGCAGCAGAGTCATTAAATAATACAGCAGAGTCCTTAAATAAAGCAGCAGAGTGCTTAAATAATGCAGCAGAGTCCTAAAATACCGCAGCAGAGTCATTAAATAATACAGCAGAGTCCTTAACTAATGCAGCAAATTTCTTAAATAATGCACAGAGTCCTTAAATAATGCAATAAATTCCTTAAATAAAATGCAGCAACGCCCTTAATAATGCAGCTGAGTCCTTAAATAATGCAGCAAAGTCCTTAAATAATGCAGCAGAGTCCTTAAATACCGCAGCAGCGTCTTTAAATAATGCAACAAAGTCCTTAAATAATGCAGCAGAGTCCTTAAATAATGCAACAAAGTCCTTAAATAATGCAGCAGAGTCCTTAAATAATGCAACAAACTCATTAAATATTGCAGCAAAGTACTTAAACATTGCAGCAAATTCCTTAAATAATGCAGCAGAATCCTTAAATAATGCAATAATTTCCTTAAATAATGCAGCAACATCCTTAATAATGCAGCAGAGTCCTTAAATAATGCAGCAAAGTCCTTAAATAATGCAGCAGAGGCCTTACATACTGCAGCAGCATCCTTAAATAATGCAGCAGAGTCCTTAAATAATGCAGCAGAGTCCTTAAATAATGCAACAAAGTCCTTAAATAATGCAACAAACTCATTAAATAATGCAGCAAAGTACTTAAATAATGCAGCAAATTCCTTAAATAATGCAGCAGAATCCTTAAATATTGCAATAAAGTCCTTAAATAATGCAGCAGAGTCCTTAAATAATGCAAAAAATTCCTTAAATAATGCAGCAGAATCCTTAAATAATGCAATAAAGTCATTAAATAATGCAGCAGAGTCCTTAAATAATGCAACAAAGTCCTTAAATAATGCAGCAGATTCCTTAAATTCTGCAGCAGCGTCCTTAAATAATGCATCAAAGTCCTTAAATAATGCAGCAGAGTCCTTAAATACCACAGCAGAGTCATTAAATAATGCAGCAGAGTCCTTAAATAATGCCGCATATTCCTTAAATAATGCAGCAGAGTCCTTAAATAATGCAATAAAGTCCTTAAATAATGCAGCAGAGTCCTTAAATAATGCAGCAACGTCCTTAATAATGCAGCTGAGTCCTTAAATAATGCAGCAACATCCTTAAATAATGCAGCAGAGTCCTTATATAATGCAGCAGAGTCCTAAAATACCGCAGCAGAGTCCTTAAATAATGCAGCAGAGTCCTTAAATAATGCAGCAAATTCATTAAATAATGCAGCGGAGTCCTTAAATAATGCAACAAAGTCCTTAAATAATGCAGCAGATTCCTTAAATTTCGCAGCAGCGTCCTTAAATAATGCATCAAAGTCCTTAAATAACGCAGCAGAGTCCTAAAATACCGCAGCAGAATCCTTAAATAATGCAGCAAAGTCTTTAAATAATGCAGCAGAGTGCTTACATAATGCAGCAGAGTCCTTAAATACCGCAGCAGAGTCATTAAATAATGCAGCAGAGTCCTTAAATAATGCAGCAAATTCATTAAATAATGCACAGAGTCATTAAATAATGCAATAAAGTCCTTAAATAAAATTCAGCAACACCCTTAATAATGCAGCTGAGTCCTTAAATAATTCAGCAAATTCCTTAAATAATGCAGCAGAGTCCTTAAATACCGCAGCAGCGTCCTTAAATAATGCAACAAAGTACTTAAATAATGCAGCAGAGTCCTTAAATAATGCAACAAAGTCCTTAAATAATGCAGCAGAGTCCTTAAATAATGCAACAAACTCATTAAATAATGCAGCAAAGTACTTAAATAATGCAGCAAATTCCTTAAATAATGCAACAGAATCCTTAAATAATGCAATAAAGTCCTTAAATAATGCAGCAGAGTCCTTAAATAATGCAAAAAATTCCTTAAATAATGCATCAGAATCCTTAAATAATGCAACAAAGTCCTTAAATACTGCAGCAACGTCCTTAATAATGCAGCAGAGTCCTTAAATAATGCAGCAAATTCCTTAAATAATGCAGCAGAATCCTTAAATAATGCAATAATTTCCTTAAATAATGCAGCAACATCCTTAATATTGCAGTAGAGTCCTTAAATAATGCAACAAAGTCCTTAAATAATGCAGCAGAGTCCTTAAATAATGCAACAAAGTCCTTAAATAATGCAGCAGAGTCCTTAAATACTGCAGCAGAGACCTTAAATAATGCAGCAAAATCCTTAAATAATGCAGCAGAGTCCTTATATAATGCAGCAGAGTCCTAAAATACCGCAGCAGAGTCCTTAAATAATGCAGCAGAGTCCTTAAATAATGCAGCAAATTCATTAAATAATGCAGCGGAGTCCTTAAATAATGCAACAAAGTCCTTAAATAATGCAGCAGATTCCTTAAATTTCGCAGCAGCGTCCTTAAATAATGCATCAAAGTCCTTAAATAACGCAGCAGAGTCCTAAAATACCGCAGCAGAATCCTTAAATAATGCAGCAAAGTCTTTAAATAATGCAGCAGAGTGCTTACATAATGCAGCAGAGTCCTTAAATACCGCAGCAGAGTCATTAAATAATGCAGCAGAGTCCTTAAATAATGCAGCAAATTCATTAAATAATGCACAGAGTCATTAAATAATGCAATAAAGTCCTTAAATAAAATTCAACAACACCCTTAATAATGCAGCTGAGTCCTTAAATAATTCAGCAAAGTCCTTAAATAATGCAGCAGAGTCCTTAAATACCGCAGCAGCATCCTTAAATAATGCAACAAAGTCCTTAAATAATGCAGCAGAGTCCTTAAATGATGCAACAAAGTCCTTAAATAATGCAGCAGAGTCCTTAAATAATGCAACAAACTCATTAAATAATGCAGCAAAGTACTTAAATAATGCAGCAAATTCCTTAAATAATGCAGCAGAATCCTTAAATAATGCAATAATGTCCTTAAATAATGCAGCAGAGTCCTTAAATAATGCAAAAAATTCCTTAAATAATGCATCAGAATCCTTAAATAATGCAACAAAGTCCTTAAATAATGCAGCAACGTCCTTAATAATGCAGCAGAGTCCTTAAATAATGCAGCAAATTCCTTAAATAATGCAGCAGAGGCCTTAAATACCGAAGCAGAGTCCTTAAATAATGCAGCAAAGTCCTTAAATAATGCAGAAGAGTCCTTAAATAATGCAACAAAGTCCTTAAATAATGCAGCAGAGTCCTTAAATAAAGCAGCAGAGTGCTTAAATAATGCAGCAGAGTCCTTAAATACCGCAGCAGAGTCATTAAATAATACAGCAGAGTCCTTAAATAAAGCAGCAGAGTGCTTAAATAATGCAGCAGAGTCCTAAAATAGCGCTGCAGAGTCATTAAATAATACAGCAGAGTCCTTAAATAATGCAGCAAATTTCTTAAATATTGCACAGAGTCCTTAAATAATGCAATAAAGTCCTTAAATAAAATGCAGCAACGCCCTTAATAATGCAGCTGAGTCCTTAAATAATGCAGCAAAGTCCTTAAATAATGCAGCAGAGTCCTTAAATACCGCAGCAGCGTCTTTAAATAATGCAACAAAGTCCTTAAATAATGCAGCAGAGTCCTTAAATAATGCAACAAAGTCCTTAAATAATGCAGCAGAGTCCTTAAATAATGCAACAAACTCATTAAATAATGCAGCAAAGTACTTAAATATTGCAGCAAATTCCTTAAATAATGCAGCAGAATCCTTAAATAATGCAATAATTTCCTTAAATAATGCAGCAACATCCTTAATAATGCAGCAGAGTCCTTAAATAATGCAGCAAAGTCCTTAAATAATGCAACAGAGGCCTTAAATACTGCAGCAGCATCCTTAAATAATGCAGCAGAGTCCTTAAATAATGCAGCAGAGTCCTTAAATAATGCAACAAAGTCCTTAAATAAAATGCAGCAACGCCCTTAATAATGCAGCCGAGTCCTTCAATAATGCAGCAAAGTCCTTAAATAATGCAGCAGAGTCCTTAAATACCGCAGCAGCGTCCTTAAATAATGCAAAAAAGTCCTTAAATAATGCAGCAAAGTCCTTAAATAATGCAACAAAGTCCTTAAATAATGCAGCAGAGTCCTTAAATAATGCAACAAACTCATTAAATAATGCAGCAAAGTACTTAAATAATGCAGCAAATTCCTTAAATAATGCAGCAGAATCCTTAAATAATGCAATAAAGTCCTTAAATAATGCAGCAACGTCCTTAATAATGCAGCAGAGTCCTTAAATAATGCAGCAAAGTCCTTAAATAATGCAGCGGAGGCCTTAAATACTGCTGCAGCATCCTTAAATAATGCAGCAGAGTCCTTAAATAATGCAACAAAGTCCTTAAATAATGCAGCAGAGTCCTTAAACAATGCAGCGAGGTCCTTAAATAATGCAACAAAGTCCTTAAATAATGCAGCAGATTCCTTAAATTCTGCAGCAGCGATCTTAAATAATGCATCAAAGTCCTTAAATAATGCAGCAGAGTCCTTAAATACTGCAGCAGAGTCCTTAAATAATGCAGCAAAGTCCTTAAATAATGCAGCAGAGTCCTTAAATAATGCAGCAAAGTCATTAAATAATGCAGCAGAGTCCTTAAATAATGCAACAAAGTCCTTAAATAATGCAGCAGATTCCTTAAATTCTGCAGCAGCGTCCTTAAATAATGCATCAAAATCCTTAAATAATGCAGCAGAGTCCTTAAATACCACAGCAGAGTCATTAAATAATGCAGCAGAGTCCTTAAAAAATGCAGCATATTCCTTAAATAATGCAGCAGAGTCCTTAAATAATGCAATAAAGTCCTTAAATAATGCAGCAGAGTCCTTAAATAATGCAGCAACTTCCTTAATAATGCAGCTGAGTCCTTAAATAATGCAGCAACATCCTTAAATAATGCAGCAGAGTCCTTAAATACTGCATCAGCGTCCTTAAATAATGCAACAAAGTCCTTAAATAATGCAGCAAAGTCCTTAAATAATGCAGCAGAGTCCTTAAATACAGCAGCAGAGTCCTTAAATAATTCAGCAAAGTCCTTAAATAATGCAGCAGAGTCCTTAAATAATGCAACAAAGTCCTTAAATAATGCAGCAGAGTCCTTAAATAATGCAACAAAGTCCTTAAATAATGCAGCAGAGTCCTTAAATACTGCAGCAGAGACCTTAAATAATGCAGCAAAATCCTTAAATAATGCAGCAGAGTCCTTATATAATGCAGCAGAGTCCTAAAATACCACAGCAGAGTCCTTAAATAATGCAGCAGAGTCCTTAAATAATGCAGCAAATTCATTAAATAATGCAGCAGAGTCCTTAAATAATGCAACAAAGTCCTTAAATAATGCAGCAGATTCCTTAAATTTCGCAGCAGCGTCCTTAAATAATGCATCAAAGTACTTAAATGATGCAGCAGAGTCCTAAAATGCCGCAGCAGAGTCCTTAAATAGTGCAGCAAAGTCCTTAAATAATGCAGCAGAGTGCTTACATAATGCAGCAGAGTCCTTAAATACCGCAGCAGAGTCATTAAATAATGCAGCAGAGTCCTTAAATAATGCAGCAAATTCATTAAATAATGCACAGAGTCATTAAATAATGCAATAAAGTCCTTAAATAAAATTCAGCAACACAATTAATAATGCAGCTGAGTCCTTAAATAATTCAGCAAAGTCCTTAAATAATGCAGCAGAGTCCTTAAATACCGCAGCAGCGTCCTTAAATAATGCAACAAAGTCCTTAAATAATGCAGCAGAGTCCTTAAATAATGCAACAAAGTCCTTAAATAATGCATCAGAGTCCTTAAATAATGCAACAAACTCATTAAATAATGCAGAAAAGTACTTAAATAATGCAGCAAATTCCTTAAATAATGCAGCAGAATCCTTAAATAATGCAATAAAGTCCTTAAATAATGCAGCAGAGTCGTTAAATAATGCAAAAAAATCCTTACATAATGCAGCAGAATCCTTAATTAATGCAATAAAGTCATTAAATAATGCAGCAGAGTCCTTAAATAATGCAACAAAGTCCTTAAATAATGCAGCAGATTCCTTAAATTCTGCAGCAGCGTCCTTAAATAATGCATCAAAGTCCTTAAATAATGCAGCAGAGTCCTTAAATTCCACAGCAGAGTCATTAAATAATGCAGCAGAGTCCTTAAATAATGCAGCATATTCCTTAAATAATGCAGCAGAGTCCTTAAATAATGCAATAAAGTCCTTAAATAATGCAGCAGAGTCCTTAAATAATGCAGCAACGTCCTTAATAATGCAGCTGAGTCCTTATATAATGCAGCAACATCCTTAAATAATGCAGCAGAGTCCTTAAATACTGCATCAGCGTCCTTAAATAATGCAACAAAGTCCTTAAATAATGCAGCAAAGTCCTTAAATAATGCAGCAGAGTCCTTAAATACAGCAGCAGAGTCCTTAAATAATTCAGCAAAGTCCTTAAATAATGCAGCAGAGTCCTTAAATAATGCAACAAAGTCCTTAAATAATGCAGCAGAGCCCTTAAATAATGCAACAAAGTCCATAAATAATGCAGCAGAGTCCTTAAATACTGCAGCAGAGACCTTAAATAATGCAGCAAAATCCTTAAATAATGCAGCAGAGTCCTAATATAATGCAGCAGAGTCCTAAAATACCGCAGCAGAGTCCTTAAATAATGCAGCAGAGTCATTAAATAATGCAGCAAAATCATTAAGTAATGCAGCAGAGTCCTTAAATAATGCAACAAAGTCCTTAAATAATGCAGCAGAGTCCTTAAATAATGCAACAAACTCATTAAATAATGCAGCAAAGTACTTAAATAATGCAGCAAATTCCTTAAATAATGCAACAGAATCCTTAAATAGTGCAATAAAGTCCTTAAATAATGCAGCAGAGTCCTTAAATAATGCAAAAAATTCCTTAAATAATGCATCAGAATCCTTAAATAATGCAACAAAGTCCTTAAATAGTGCAGCAACGTCCTTAATAATGCAGCAGAGTCCTTAAATAATGCAGCAAATTCCTTAAATAATGCAGCAGAGGCCTTAAATACCGAAGCAGCGTCCTTAAATAATGCAGCAAAGTCCTTAAATAATGCAGAAGAGTCCTTAAATAATGCAACAAAGTCCTTAAATAATGCAGCAGAGTCCTTAAATAAAGCAGCAGAGTGCTTAAATAATGCAGCAGAGTCCTTAAATACCGCAGCAGAGTCATTAAATAATACAGCAGAGTCCTTAAATAAAGCAGCAGAGTGCTTAAATAATGCAGCAGAGTCCTAAAATACCGCAGCAGAGTCATTAAATAATACAGCAGAGTCCTTAACTAATGCAGCAAATTTCTTAAATAATGCACAGAGTCCTTAAATAATGCAATAAATTCCTTAAATAAAATGCAGCAACGCCCTTAATAATGCAGCTGAGTCCTTAAATAATGCAGCAAAGTCCTTAAATAATGCAGCAGAGTCCTTAAATACCGCAGCAGCGTCTTTAAATAATGCAACAAAGTCCTTAAATAATGCAGCAGAGTCCTTAAATAATGCAACAAAGTCCTTAAATAATGCAGCAGAGTCCTTAAATAATGCAACAAACTCATTAAATATTGCAGCAAAGTACTTAAACATTGCAGCAAATTCCTTAAATAATGCAGCAGAATCCTTAAATAATGCAATAATTTCCTTAAATAATGCAGCAACATCCTTAATAATGCAGCAGAGTCCTTAAATAATGCAGCAAAGTCCTTAAATAATGCAGCAGAGGCCTTACATACTGCAGCAGCATCCTTAAATAATGCAGCAGAGTCCTTAAATAATGCAGCAGAGTCCTTAAATAATGCAACAAAGTCCTTAAATAATGCAACAAACTCATTAAATAATGCAGCAAAGTACTTAAATAATGCAGCAAATTCCTTAAATAATGCAGCAGAATCCTTAAATATTGCAATAAAGTCCTTAAATAATGCAGCAGAGTCCTTAAATAATGCAAAAAATTCCTTAAATAATGCAGCAGAATCCTTAAATAATGCAATAAAGTCATTAAATAATGCAGCAGAGTCCTTAAATAATGCAACAAAGTCCTTAAATAATGCAGCAGATTCCTTAAATTCTGCAGCAGCGTCCTTAAATAATGCATCAAAGTCCTTAAATAATGCAGCAGAGTCCTTAAATACCACAGCAGAGTCATTAAATAATGCAGCAGAGTCCTTAAATAATGCCGCATATTCCTTAAATAATGCAGCAGAGTCCTTAAATAATGCAATAAAGTCCTTAAATAATGCAGCAGAGTCCTTAAATAATGCAGCAACGTCCTTAATAATGCAGCTGAGTCCTTAAATAATGCAGCAACATCCTTAAATAATGCAGCAGAGTCCTTATATAATGCAGCAGAGTCCTAAAATACCGCAGCAGAGTCCTTAAATAATGCAGCAGAGTCCTTAAATAATGCAGCAAATTCATTAAATAATGCAGCGGAGTCCTTAAATAATGCAACAAAGTCCTTAAATAATGCAGCAGATTCCTTAAATTTCGCAGCAGCGTCCTTAAATAATGCATCAAAGTCCTTAAATAACGCAGCAGAGTCCTAAAATACCGCAGCAGAATCCTTAAATAATGCAGCAAAGTCTTTAAATAATGCAGCAGAGTGCTTACATAATGCAGCAGAGTCCTTAAATACCGCAGCAGAGTCATTAAATAATGCAGCAGAGTCCTTAAATAATGCAGCAAATTCATTAAATAATGCACAGAGTCATTAAATAATGCAATAAAGTCCTTAAATAAAATTCAGCAACACCCTTAATAATGCAGCTGAGTCCTTAAATAATTCAGCAAATTCCTTAAATAATGCAGCAGAGTCCTTAAATACCGCAGCAGCGTCCTTAAATAATGCAACAAAGTACTTAAATAATGCAGCAGAGTCCTTAAATAATGCAACAAAGTCCTTAAATAATGCAGCAGAGTCCTTAAATAATGCAACAAACTCATTAAATAATGCAGCAAAGTACTTAAATAATGCAGCAAATTCCTTAAATAATGCAACAGAATCCTTAAATAATGCAATAAAGTCCTTAAATAATGCAGCAGAGTCCTTAAATAATGCAAAAAATTCCTTAAATAATGCATCAGAATCCTTAAATAATGCAACAAAGTCCTTAAATACTGCAGCAACGTCCTTAATAATGCAGCAGAGTCCTTAAATAATGCAGCAAATTCCTTAAATAATGCAGCAGAATCCTTAAATAATGCAATAATTTCCTTAAATAATGCAGCAACATCCTTAATATTGCAGCAGAGTCCTTAAATAATGCAGCAAAGTCCTTAAATAATGCAGCAGAGGCCTTAAATACTGCAGCAGCATCCTTAAATAATGCAGCAGAGTCCTTAAATAATGCAGCAGAGTCCTTAAATAATGCAACAAAGTCCTTAAATAATGCAGCAGATTCCTTAAATTTCGCAGCAGCGTCCTTAAATAATACATCAAAGTCCTTAAATAATGCAGCGGAGGCCTTAAATACTGCTGCAGCGTCCTTAAATAATGCAGCAGAGTCCTTAAATAATGCAACAAAGTCCTTAAATAATGCAGCAGAGTCCTTAAACAATGCAGCACAGTCCTTAAATAATGCAACAAAGTCCTTGAATAATGCAGCAGATTCCTTAAATGCTGCAGCATCGTCCTTAAATAATGCATGAAAGTCCTTAAATAATGCAGCAGAGTCCTTAAATACTGCAGCAGAGTCCTTAAATAATGCAGCAAAGTCCTTAAATAATGCAGCAGAGTCCTTAAATACCGCAGCAGAGTCATTAAATAATGCATCAAAGTCCTTAAATAATGCAGCATAGTCCTTAAATAATGCATCAAATTCCTTAAATAATGCAGCAGAATCCTTAAATAATGCAATAAAGTCCTTAAATAATGCAGCAGATTCCTTAAATTCTGCAGCAGCGTCCTTAAATAATGCATCAAAGTCTTTAAATAATGCAGCAGAGTCCTTAAATACTGCAGCAGAGTCCTTAAATAATGAATCAAAGTCCTTAAATGATGCAGCAGAGACCTTAAATACCACAGCAGAGTCATTAAATAATGCAGCAGAGTCCTTAAATAATTCAGCAAAGTCCTTAAATAATGCAGCAGAGTCCTTAAATACCGCAGCAGCGTCCTTAAATAATGCAACAAAGTCCTTAAATAATGCAGCAGAGTCCTTAAATACCACAGCAGAGTCATTAAATAATGCAGCAGAGTCCTTAAATAATGCCGCATATTCCTTAAATAATGCAGCAGAGTCCTTAAATAATGCAATAAAGTCCTTAAATAATGCAGCAGAGTCCTTAAATAATGCAGCAACGTCCTTAATAATGCAGCTGAGTCCTTAAATAATGCAGCAACATCCTTAAATAATGCAGCAGAGTCCTTATATAATGCAGCAGAGTCCTAAAATACCGCAGCAGAGTCCTTAAATAATGCAGCAGAGTCCTTAAATAATGCAGCAAATTCATTAAATAATGCAGCGGAGTCCTTAAATAATGCAACAAAGTCCTTAAATAATGCAGCAGATTCCTTAAATTTCGCAGCAGCGTCCTTAAATAATGCATCAAAGTCCTTAAATAACGCAGCAGAGTCCTAAAATACCGCAGCAGAATCCTTAAATAATGCAGCAAAGTCTTTAAATAATGCAGCAGAGTGCTTACATAATGCAGCAGAGTCCTTAAATACCGCAGCAGAGTCATTAAATAATGCAGCAGAGTCCTTAAATAATGCAGCAAATTCATTAAATAATGCACAGAGTCATTAAATAATGCAATAAAGTCCTTAAATAAAATTCAGCAACACCCTTAATAATGCAGCTGAGTCCTTAAATAATTCAGCAAATTCCTTAAATAATGCAGCAGAGTCCTTAAATACCGCAGCAGCGTCCTTAAATAATGCAACAAAGTACTTAAATAATGCAGCAGAGTCCTTAAATAATGCAACAAAGTCCTTAAATAATGCAGCAGAGTCCTTAAATAATGCAACAAACTCATTAAATAATGCAGCAAAGTACTTAAATAATGCAGCAAATTCCTTAAATAATGCAACAGAATCCTTAAATAATGCAATAAAGTCCTTAAATAATGCAGCAGAGTCCTTAAATAATGCAAAAAATTCCTTAAATAATGCATCAGAATCCTTAAATAATGCAACAAAGTCCTTAAATACTGCAGCAACGTCCTTAATAATGCAGCAGAGTCCTTAAATAATGCAGCAAATTCCTTAAATAATGCAGCAGAGGCCTTAAATACCGAAGCAGCGTCCTTAAATAATGCAGCAAAGTCCTTAAATAATGCAGAAGAGTCCTTAAATAATGCAACAAAGTCCTTAAATAATGCAGCAGAGTCCTTAAATAAAGCAGCAGAGTGCTTAAACAATGCAGCAGAGTCCTTAAATACCGCAGCAGAGTCATTAAATAATACAGCAGAGTCCTTAAATAAAGCAGCAGAGTGCTTAAATAATGCAGCAGAGTCCTAAAATACCGCAGCAGAGTCATTAAATAATACAGCAGAGTCCTTAAATAATGCAGCAAATTTCTTAAATAATGCACAGAGTCCTTAAATAATGCAATAAAGTCCTTAAATAAAATGCAGCAACGCCCTTAATAATGCAGCAGAGTCCTTAAATACCGCAGCAGCGTCTTTAAATAATGTAACAAAGTCCTTAAATAATGCAGCAGAGTCCTTAAATAATGCAACAAAGTCCTTAAATAATGCAGCAGAGTCCTTAAATAATGCAACAAACTCATTAAATATTGCAGCAAAGTACTTAAACATTGCAGCAAATTCCTTAAATAATGCAGCAGAATCCTTAAATAATGCAATAATTTCCTTAAATAATGCAGCAACATCCTTAATATTGCAGCAGAGTCCTTAAATAATGCAGCAAAGTCCTTAAATAATGCAGCAGAGGCCTTAAATACTGCAGCAGCATCCTTAAATAATGCAGCAGAGTCCTTAAATAATGCAGCAGAGTCCTTAAATAATGCAACAAAGTCCTTAAATAATGCAGCAGATTCCTTAAATTTCGCAGCAGCGTCCTTAAATAATACATCAAAGTCCTTAAATAATGCAGCGGAGGCCTTAAATACTGCTGCAGCGTCCTTAAATAATGCAGCAGAGTCCTTAAATAATGCAACAAAGTCCTTAAATAATGCAGCAGAGTCCTTAAACAATGCAGCACAGTCCTT
Organism: Phyllobates terribilis; assembly: GCF_046119375.1. Taxonomy (NCBI): domain Eukaryota; kingdom Metazoa; phylum Chordata; class Amphibia; order Anura; family Dendrobatidae; genus Phyllobates; species Phyllobates terribilis. Next base: position 839,163 of record NW_027363072.1, on the reverse strand, counting down.
AAATAATGCAACAAAGTCCTTGAATAATGCAGCAGATTCCTTAAATGCTGCAGCATCGTCCTTAAATAATGCATGAAAGTCCTTAAATAATGCAGCAGAGTCCTTAAATACTGCAGCAGAGTCCTTAAATAATGCAGCAAAGTCCTTAAATAATGCAGCAGAGTCCTTAAATACCGCAGCAGAGTCATTAAATAATGCATCAAAGTCCTTAAATAATGCAGCATAGTCCTTAAATAATGCATCAAATTCCTTAAATAATGCAGCAGAATCCTTAAATAATGCAATAAAGTCCTTAAATAATGCAGCAGATTCCTTAAATTCTGCAGCAGCGTCCTTAAATAATGCATCAAAGTCTTTAAATAATGCAGCAGAGTCCTTAAATACTGCAGCAGAGTCCTTAAATAATGAATCAAAGTCCTTAAATGATGCAGCAGAGACCTTAAATACCACAGCAGAGTCATTAAATAATGCAGCAGAGTCCTTAAATAATTCAGCAAAGTCCTTAAATAATGCAGCAGAGTCCTTAAATACCGCAGCAGCGTCCTTAAATAATGCAACAAAGTCCTTAAATAATGCAGCAGAGTCCTTAAATACCACAGCAGAGTCATTAAATAATGCAGCAGAGTCCTTAAATAATGCCGCATATTCCTTAAATAATGCAGCAGAGTCCTTAAATAATGCAATAAAGTCCTTAAATAATGCAGCAGAGTCCTTAAATAATGCAGCAACGTCCTTAATAATGCAGCTGAGTCCTTAAATAATGCAGCAACATCCTTAAATAATGCAGCAGAGTCCTTATATAATGCAGCAGAGTCCTAAAATACCGCAGCAGAGTCCTTAAATAATGCAGCAGAGTCCTTAAATAATGCAGCAAATTCATTAAATAATGCAGCGGAGTCCTTAAATAATGCAACAAAGTCCTTAAATAATGCAGCAGATTCCTTAAATTTCGCAGCAGCGTCCTTAAATAATGCATCAAAGTCCTTAAATAACGCAGCAGAGTCCTAAAATACCGCAGCAGAATCCTTAAATAATGCAGCAAAGTCTTTAAATAATGCAGCAGAGTGCTTACATAATGCAGCAGAGTCCTTAAATACCGCAGCAGAGTCATTAAATAATGCAGCAGAGTCCTTAAATAATGCAGCAAATTCATTAAATAATGCACAGAGTCATTAAATAATGCAATAAAGTCCTTAAATAAAATTCAGCAACACCCTTAATAATGCAGCTGAGTCCTTAAATAATTCAGCAAATTCCTTAAATAATGCAGCAGAGTCCTTAAATACCGCAGCAGCGTCCTTAAATAATGCAACAAAGTACTTAAATAATGCAGCAGAGTCCTTAAATAATGCAACAAAGTCCTTAAATAATGCAGCAGAGTCCTTAAATAATGCAACAAACTCATTAAATAATGCAGCAAAGTACTTAAATAATGCAGCAAATTCCTTAAATAATGCAACAGAATCCTTAAATAATGCAATAAAGTCCTTAAATAATGCAGCAGAGTCCTTAAATAATGCAAAAAATTCCTTAAATAATGCATCAGAATCCTTAAATAATGCAACAAAGTCCTTAAATACTGCAGCAACGTCCTTAATAATGCAGCAGAGTCCTTAAATAATGCAGCAAATTCCTTAAATAATGCAGCAGAGGCCTTAAATACCGAAGCAGCGTCCTTAAATAATGCAGCAAAGTCCTTAAATAATGCAGAAGAGTCCTTAAATAATGCAACAAAGTCCTTAAATAATGCAGCAGAGTCCTTAAATAAAGCAGCAGAGTGCTTAAACAATGCAGCAGAGTCCTTAAATACCGCAGCAGAGTCATTAAATAATACAGCAGAGTCCTTAAATAAAGCAGCAGAGTGCTTAAATAATGCAGCAGAGTCCTAAAATACCGCAGCAGAGTCATTAAATAATACAGCAGAGTCCTTAAATAATGCAGCAAATTTCTTAAATAATGCACAGAGTCCTTAAATAATGCAATAAAGTCCTTAAATAAAATGCAGCAACGCCCTTAATAATGCAGCAGAGTCCTTAAATACCGCAGCAGCGTCTTTAAATAATGTAACAAAGTCCTTAAATAATGCAGCAGAGTCCTTAAATAATGCAACAAAGTCCTTAAATAATGCAGCAGAGTCCTTAAATAATGCAACAAACTCATTAAATATTGCAGCAAAGTACTTAAACATTGCAGCAAATTCCTTAAATAATGCAGCAGAATCCTTAAATAATGCAATAATTTCCTTAAATAATGCAGCAACATCCTTAATATTGCAGCAGAGTCCTTAAATAATGCAGCAAAGTCCTTAAATAATGCAGCAGAGGCCTTAAATACTGCAGCAGCATCCTTAAATAATGCAGCAGAGTCCTTAAATAATGCAGCAGAGTCCTTAAATAATGCAACAAAGTCCTTAAATAATGCAGCAGATTCCTTAAATTTCGCAGCAGCGTCCTTAAATAATACATCAAAGTCCTTAAATAATGCAGCAGAGTCCTAAACTACCGCAGCAGAGTCCTTAAATAATGCAGCAAAGTCCTTAAATAATGCAGCAGAGTGCTTACATAATGCAGCAGAGTCCTTATATACCGCAGCAGAGTCATTAAATAATGCAGCAGAGTCCTTAAATAATGCAGCAAATTCATTAAATAATGCACAGAGTCATTAAATAATGCAATAAAGTCCTTAAATAAAATTCAACAACACCCTTAATAATGCAGCTGAGTCCTTAAATAATTCAGCAAAGTCCTTAAATAATGCAGCAGAGTCCTTAAATACCGCAGCAGCATCCTTAAATAATGCAACAAAGTCCTTAAATAATGCAGCAGAGTCCTTAAATAATGCAACAAAGTCCTTAAATAATGCAGCAGAGTCCTTAAATAATGCAACAAACTCATTAAATAATGCAGCAAAGTACTTAAATAATGCAGCAAATTCCTTAAATAATGCAGCAGAATCCTTAAATAATGCAATAATGTCCTTAAATAATGCAGCAGAGTCCTTAAATAATGCAAAAAATTCCTTAAATAATGCATCAGAATCCTTAAATAATGCAACAAAGTCCTTAAATAATGCAGCAGAGTCCTTAAATAATGCAACAAAGTCCTTAAATAAAATGCAGCAACGCCCTTAATAATGCAGAAGAGTCCTTCAATAATGCAGCAAAGTCCTTAAATAATGCAGCAGAGTCCTTAAATACCGCAGCAGCGTCCTTAAATAATGCAAAAAAGTCCTTAAATAATGCAGCAAAGTCCTTAAATAATGCAACAAAGTCCTTAAATAATGCAGCAGAGTCCTTAAATAATGCAACAAACTCCTTAAATAATGCAGCAAAGAACTTAAATAATGCAGCAAATTCCTTAAATAATGCAGCAGAATCCTTAAATAATGCAATAAAGTCCTTAAATAATGCAGCAACGTCCTTAATAATGCAGCAGAGTCCTTAAATAATGCAGCAAAGTCCTTAAATAATGCAGCGGAGGCCTTAAATACTGCTGCAGCGTCCTTAAATAATGCAGCAGAGTCCTTAAATAATGCAACAAAGTCCTTAAATAATGCAGCAGAGTCCTTAAACAATGCAGCACAGTCCTTAAATAATGCAACAAAGTCCTTGAATAATGCAGCAGATTCCTTAAATGCTGCAGCATCGTCCTTAAATAATGCATGAAAGTCCTTAAATAATGCAGCAGAGTCCTTAAATACTGCAGCAGAGTCCTTAAATAATGCAGCAAAGTCCTTAAATAATGCAGCAGAGTCCTTAAATACCGCAGCAGAGTCATTAAATAATGCATCAAAGTCCTTAAATAATGCAGCATAGTCCTTAAATAATGCATCAAATTCCTTAAATAATGCAGCAGAATCCTTAAATAATGCAATAAAGTCCTTAAATAATGCAGCAGATTCCTTAAATTCTGCAGCAGCGTCCTTAAATAATGCATCAAAGTCTTTAAATAATGCAGCAGAGTCCTTAAATACTGCAGCAGAGTCCTTAAATAATGAATCAAAGTCCTTAAATGATGCAGCAGAGACCTTAAATACCACAGCAGAGTCATTAAATAATGCAGCAGAGTCCTTAAATAATTCAGCAAAGTCCTTAAATAATGCAGCAGAGTCCTTAAATACCGCAGCAGCGTCCTTAAATAATGCAACAAAGTCCTTAAATAATGCAGCAGAGTCCTTAAATACCACAGCAGAGTCATTAAATAATGCAGCAGAGTCCTTAAATAATGCCGCATATTCCTTAAATAATGCAGCAGAGTCCTTAAATAATGCAATAAAGTCCTTAAATAATGCAGCAGAGTCCTTAAATAATGCAGCAACGTCCTTAATAATGCAGCTGAGTCCTTAAATAATGCAGCAACATCCTTAAATAATGCAGCAGAGTCCTTAAATACTGCATCAGCGTCCTTAAATAATGCAACAAAGTCCTTAAATAATGCAGCAAAGTCCTTAAATAATGCAGCAGAGTCCTTAAATACAGCAGCAGATTCCTTAAATAATTCAGCAAAGTCCTTAAATAATGCAGTAGAGTCCTTAAATAATGCAACAAAGTCCTTAAATAATGCAGCAGAGTCCTTAAATAATGCAACAAAGTCCTTAAATAATGCAGCAGAGTCCTTAAATACTGCAGCAGAGACCTTAAATAATGCAGCAAAATCCTTAAATAATGCAGCAGAGTCCTTATATAATGCAGCAGAGTCCTAAAATACCGCAGCAGAGTCCTTAAATAATGCAGCAGAGTCCTTAAATAATGCAGCAAATTCATTAAATAATGCAGCGGAGTCCTTAAATAATGCAACAAAGTCCTTAAATAATGCAGCAGATTCCTTAAATTTCGCAGCAGCGTCCTTAAATAATGCATCAAAGTCCTTAAATAACGCAGCAGAGTCCTAAAATACCGCAGCAGAATCCTTAAATAATGCAGCAAAGTCTTTAAATAATGCAGCAGAGTGCTTACATAATGCAGCAGAGTCCTTAAATACCGCAGCAGAGTCATTAAATAATGCAGCAGAGTCCTTAAATAATGCAGCAAATTCATTAAATAATGCACAGAGTCATTAAATAATGCAATAAAGTCCTTAAATAAAATTCAGCAACACCCTTAATAATGCAGCTGAGTCCTTAAATAATTCAGCAAAGTCCTTAAATAATGCAGCAGAGTCCTTAAATACCGCAGCAGCGTCCTTAAATAATGCAACATAGTACTTAAATAATGCAGCAGAGTCCTTAAATAATGCAACAAAGTCCTTAAATAATGCAGCAGAGTCCTTAAATAATGCAACAAACTCATTAAATAATGCAGCAAAGTACTTAAATAATGCAGCAAATTCCTTAAATAATGCAACCTAATCCTTAAATAATGCAATAAAGTCCTTAAATAATGCAGCAGAGTCCTTAAATAATGCAAAAAAATCCTTAAATAATGCATCAGAATCCTTAAATAATGCAACAAAGTCCTTAAATACTGCAGCAACGTCCTTAATAATGCAGCAGAGTCCTTAAATAATGCAGCAAATTCCTTAAATAATGCAGCAGAGGCCTTAAATACCGAAGCAGCGTCCTTAAATAATGCAGCAAAGTCCTTAAATAATGCAGAAGAGTCCTTAAATAATGCAACAAAGTCCTTAAATAATGCAGCAGAGTCCTTAAATAAAGCAGCAGAGTGCTTAAACAATGCAGCAGAGTCCTTAAATAACACAGCAGAGTCATTAAATAATACAGCAGAGTCCTTAAATAAAGCAGCAGAGTGCTTAAATAATGCAGCAGAGTCCTAAAATACCGCAGCAGAGTCATTAAATAATACAGCAGAGTCCTTAAATAATGCAGCAAATTTCTTAAATAATGCACAGAGTCCTTAAATAATGCAATAAAGTCCTTAAATAAAATGCAGCAACGCCCTTAATAATGCAGCAGAGTCCTTAAATACCGCAGCAGCGTCTTTAAATAATGCAACAAAGTCCTTAAATAATGCAGCAGAGTCCTTAAATAATGCAACAAAGTCCTTAAATAATGCAGCAGAGTCCTTAAATAATGCAACAAACTCATTAAATATTGCAGCAAAGTACTTAAACATTGCAGCAAATTCCTTAAATAATGCAGCAGAATCCTTAAATAATGCAATAATTTCCTTAAATAATGCAGCAACATCCTTAATATTGCAGCAGAGTCCTTAAATAATGCAGCAAAGTCCTTAAATAATGCAGCAGAGGCCTTAAATACTGCAGCAGCATCCTTAAATAATGCAGCAGAGTCCTTAAATAATGCAGCAGAGTCCTTAAATAATGCAACAAAGTCCTTAAATAATGCAGCAGATTCCTTAAATTTCGCAGCAGCGTCCTTAAATAATACATCAAAGTCCTTAAATAATGCAGCAGAGTCCTAAACTACCGCAGCAGAGTCCTTAAATAATGCAGCAAAGTCCTTAAATAATGCAGCAGAGTGCTTACATAATGCAGCAGAGTCCTTATATACCGCAGCAGAGTCATTAAATAATGCAGCAGAGTCCTTAAATAATGCAGCAAATTCATTAAATAATGCACAGAGTCATTAAATAATGCAATAAAGTCCTTAAATAAAATTCAACAACACCCTTAATAATGCAGCTGAGTCCTTAAATAATTCAGCAAAGTCCTTAAATAATGCAGCAGAGTCCTTAAATACCGCAGCAGCATCCTTAAATAATGCAACAAAGTCCTTAAATAATGCAGCAGAGTCCTTAAATAATGCAACAAAGTCCTTAAATAATGCAGCAGAGTCCTTAAATAATGCAACAAACTCATTAAATAATGCAGCAAAGTACTTAAATAATGCAGCAAATTCCTTAAATAATGCAGCAGAATCCTTAAATAATGCAATAATGTCCTTAAATAATGCAGCAGAGTCCTTAAATAATGCAAAAAATTCCTTAAATAATGCATCAGAATCCTTAAATAATGCAACAAAGTCCTTAAATAATGCAGCAACGTCCTTAATAATGCAGCAGAGTCCTTAAATAATGCAGCAAATGCCTTAAATAATGCAGCAGAGGCCTTAAATACCGAAGCAGAGTCCTTAAATAATGCAGCAAAGTCCTTAAATAATGCAGAAGAGTCCTTAAATAATGCAACAAAGTCCTTAAATAATGCAGCAGAGTCCTTAAATAAAGCAGCAGAGTGCTTAAATAATGCAGCAGAGTCCTTAAATACCGCAGCAGAGTCATTAAATAATACAGCAGAGTCCTTAAATAAAGCAGCAGAGTGCTTAAATAATGCAGCAGAGTCCTAAAATAGCGCTGCAGAGTCATTAAATAATACAGCAGAGTCCTTAAATAATGCAGCAAATTTCTTAAATAATGCACAGAGTCCTTAAATAATGCAATAAAGTCCTTAAATAAAATGCAGCAACGCCCTTAATAATGCAGCTGAGTCCTTAAATAATGCAGCAAAGTCCTTAAATAATGCAGCAGAGTCCTTAAATACCGCAGCAGCGTCTTTAAATAATGCAACAAAGTCCTTAAATAATGCAGCAGAGTCCTTAAATAATGCAACAAAGTCCTTAAATAATGCAGCAGAGTCCTTAAATAATGCAACAAACTCATTAAATAATGCAGCAAAGTACTTAAATATTGCAGCAAATTCCTTAAATAATGCAGCAGAATCCTTAAATAATGCAATAATTTCCTTAAATAATGCAGCAACATCCTTAATAATGCAGCAGAGTCCTTAAATAATGCAGCAAAGTCCTTAAATAATGCAACAGAGGCCTTAAATACTGCAGCAGCATCCTTAAATAATGCAGCAGAGTCCTTAAATAATGCAGCAGAGTCCTTAAATAATGCAACAAAGTCCTTAAATAAAATGCAGCAACGCCCTTAATAATGCAGCCGAGTCCTTCAATAATGCAGCAAAGTCCTTAAATAATGCAGCAGAGTCCTTAAATACCGCAGCAGCGTCCTTAAATAATGCAAAAAAATCCTTAAATAATGCAGCAAAGTCCTTAAATAATGCAACAAAGTCCTTAAATAATGCAGCAGAGTCCTTAAATAATGCAACAAACTCCTTAAATAATGCAGCAAAGAACTTAAATAATGCAGCAAATTCCTTAAATAATGCAGCAGAATCCTTAAATAATGCAATAAAGTCCTTAAATAATGCAGCAACGTCCTTAATAATGCAGCAGAGTCCTTAAATAATGCAGCAAAGTCCTTAAATAATGCAGCGGAGGCCTTAAATACTGCTGCAGCATCCTTAAATAATGCAGCAGAGTCCTTAAATAATGCAACAAAGTCCTTAAATAATGCAGCAGAGTCCTTAAACAATGCAGCACAGTCCTTAAATAATGCAACAAAGTCCTTGAATAATGCAGCAGATTCCTTAAATGCTGCAGCATCGTCCTTAAATAATGCATGAAAGTCCTTAAATAATGCAGCAGAGTCCTTAAATACTGCAGCAGAGTACTTAAATAATGCAGCAAAGTCCTTAAATAATGCAGCAGAGTCCTTAAATACTGCAGCAGAGTCATTAAATAATGCATCAAAGTCCTTAAATAATGCAGCAGAGTCCTTAAATAATGCATCAAATTCCTTAAATAATGCAGCAGAATCCTTAAATAATGCAATAAAGTCCTTAAATAATGCAGCAGGTTCCTTAAATTCTGCAGCAGCGTCCTTAAATAATGCATCAAAGTCTTTAAATAATGCAGCAGAGTCCTTAAATACTGCAGCAGAGTCCTTAAATAATGCAACAAAGTCCTTAAATAATGCAGCAAAGTCCTTAAATAATGCAGCAGAGTCCTTAAATACAGCAGCAGATTCCTTAAATAATTCAGCAAAGTCCTTAAATAATGCAGTAGAGTCCTTAAATAATGCAACAAAGTCCTTAAATAATGCAGCAGAGTCCTTAAATAATGCAACAAAGTCCTTAAATAATGCAGCAGAGTCCTTAAATACTGCAGCAGAGACCTTAAATAATGCAGCAAAATCCTTAAATAATGCAGCAGAGTCCTTATATAATGCAGCAGAGTCCTAAAATACCGCAGCAGAGTCCTTAAATAATGCAGCAGAGTCCTTAAATAATGCAGCAAATTCATTAAATAATGCAGCGGAGTCCTTAAATAATGCAACAAAGTCCTTAAATAATGCAGCAGATTCCTTAAATTTCGCAGCAGCGTCCTTAAATAATGCATCAAAGTCCTTAAATAACGCAGCAGAGTCCTAAAATACCGCAGCAGAATCCTTAAATAATGCAGCAAAGTCTTTAAATAATGCAGCAGAGTGCTTACATAATGCAGCAGAGTCCTTAAATACCGCAGCAGAGTCATTAAATAATGCAGCAGAGTCCTTAAATAATGCAGCAAATTCATTAAATAATGCACAGAGTCATTAAATAATGCAATAAAGTCCTTAAATAAAATTCAACAACACCCTTAATAATGCAGCTGAGTCCTTAAATAATTCAGCAAAGTCCTTAAATAATGCAGCAGAGTCCTTAAATACCGCAGCAGCATCCTTAAATAATGCAACAAAGTCCTTAAATAATGCAGCAGAGTCCTTAAATGATGCAACAAAGTCCTTAAATAATGCAGCAGAGTCCTTAAATAATGCAACAAACTCATTAAATAATGCAGCAAAGTACTTAAATAATGCAGCAAATTCCTTAAATAATGCAGCAGAATCCTTAAATAATGCAATAATGTCCTTAAATAATGCAGCAGAGTCCTTAAATAATGCAAAAAATTCCTTAAATAATGCATCAGAATCCTTAAATAATGCAACAAAGTCCTTAAATAATGCAGCAACGTCCTTAATAATGCAGCAGAGTCCTTAAATAATGGAGCAAATTCCTTAAATAATGCAGCAGAGGCCTTAAATACCGAAGCAGAGTCCTTAAATAATGCAGCAAAGTCCTTAAATAATGCAGAAGAGTCCTTAAATAATGCAACAAAGTCCTTAAATAATGCAGCAGAGTCCTTAAATAAAGCAGCAGAGTGCTTAAATAATGCAGCAGAGTCCTTAAATACCGCAGCAGAGTCATTAAATAATACAGCAGAGTCCTTAAATAAAGCAGCAGAGTGCTTAAATAATGCAGCAGAGTCCTAAAATAGCGCTGCAGAGTCATTAAATAATACAGCAGAGTCCTTAAATAATGCAGCAAATTTCTTAAATATTGCACAGAGTCCTTAAATAATGCAATAAAGTCCTTAAATAAAATGCAGCAACGCCCTTAATAATGCAGCTGAGTCCTTAAATAATGCAGCAAAGTCCTTAAATAATGCAGCAGAGTCCTTAAATACCGCAGCAGCGTCTTTAAATAATGCAACAAAGTCCTTAAATAATGCAGCAGAGTCCTTAAATAATGCAACAAAGTCCTTAAATAATGCAGCAGAGTCCTTAAATAATGCAACAAACTCATTAAATAATGCAGCAAAGTACTTAAATATTGCAGCAAATTCCTTAAATAATGCAGCAGAATCCTTAAATAATGCAATAATTTCCTTAAATAATGCAGCAACATCCTTAATAATGCAGCAGAGTCCTTAAATAATGCAGCAAAGTCCTTAAATAATGCAACAGAGGCCTTAAATACTGCAGCAGCATCCTTAAATAATGCAGCAGAGTCCTTAAATAATGCAGCAGAGTCCTTAAATAATGCAACAAAGTCCTTAAATAAAATGCAGCAACGCCCTTAATAATGCAGCCGAGTCCTTCAATAATGCAGCAAAGTCCTTAAATAATGCAGCAGAGTCCTTAAATACCGCAGCAGCGTCCTTAAATAATGCAAAAAAGTCCTTAAATAATGCAGCAAAGTCCTTAAATAATGCAACAAAGTCCTTAAATAATGCAGCAGAGTCCTTAAATAATGCAACAAACTCATTAAATAATGCAGCAAAGTACTTAAATAATGCAGCAAATTCCTTAAATAATGCAGCAGAATCCTTAAATAATGCAATAAAGTCCTTAAATAATGCAGCAACGTCCTTAATAATGCAGCAGAGTCCTTAAATAATGCAGCAAAGTCCTTAAATAATGCAGCGGAGGCCTTAAATACTGCTGCAGCATCCTTAAATAATGCAGCAGAGTTCTTAAATAATGCAACAAAGTCCTTAAATAATGCAGCAGAGTCCTTAAACAATGCAGCGAGGTCCTTAAATAATGCAACAAAGTCCTTAAATAATGCAGCAGATTCCTTAAATTCTGCAGCAGCGATCTTAAATAATGCATCAAAGTCCTTAAATAATGCAGCAGAGTCCTTAAATACTGCAGCAGAGTCCTTAAATAATGCAGCAAAGTCCTTAAATAATGCAGCAGAGTCCTTAAATAATGCAGCAAAGTCATTAAATAATGCAGCAGAGTCCTTAAATAATGCAACAAAGTCCTTAAATAATGCAGCAGATTCCTTAAATTCTGCAGCAGCGTCCTTAAATAATGCATCAAAATCCTTAAATAATGCAGCAGAGTCCTTAAATACCACAGCAGAGTCATTAAATAATGCAGCAGAGTCCTTAAAAAATGCAGCATATTCCTTAAATAATGCAGCAGAGTCCTTAAATAATGCAATAAAGTCCTTAAATAATGCAGCAGAGTCCTTAAATAATGCAGCAACTTCCTTAATAATGCAGCTGAGTCCTTAAATAATGCAGCAACATCCTTAAATAATGCAGCAGAGTCCTTAAATACTGCATCAGCGTCCTTAAATAATGCAACAAAGTCCTTAAATAATGCAGCAAAGTCCTTAAATAATGCAGCAGAGTCCTTAAATACAGCAGCAGAGTCCTTAAATAATTCAGCAAAGTCCTTAAATAATGCAGCAGAGTCCTTAAATAATGCAACAAAGTCCTTAAATAATGCAGCAGAGTCCTTAAATAATGCAACAAAGTCCTTAAATAATGCAGCAGAGTCCTTAAATACTGCAGCAGAGACCTTAAATAATGCAGCAAAATCCTTAAATAATGCAGCAGAGTCCTTATATAATGCAGCAGAGTCCTAAAATACCACAGCAGAGTCCTTAAATAATGCAGCAGAGTCCTTAAATAATGCAGCAAATTCATTAAATAATGCAGCAGAGTCCTTAAATAATGCAACAAAGTCCTTAAATAATGCAGCAGATTCCTTAAATTTCGCAGCAGCGTCCTTAAATAATGCATCAAAGTACTTAAATGATGCAGCAGAGTCCTAAAATGCCGCAGCAGAGTCCTTAAATAGTGCAGCAAAGTCCTTAAATAATGCAGCAGAGTGCTTACATAATGCAGCAGAGTCCTTAAATACCGCAGCAGAGTCATTAAATAATGCAGCAGAGTCCTTAAATAATGCAGCAAATTCATTAAATAATGCACAGAGTCATTAAATAATGCAATAAAGTCCTTAAATAAAATTCAGCAACACAATTAATAATGCAGCTGAGTCCTTAAATAATTCAGCAAAGTCCTTAAATAATGCAGCAGAGTCCTTAAATACCGCAGCAGCGTCCTTAAATAATGCAACAAAGTCCTTAAATAATGCAGCAGAGTCCTTAAATAATGCAACAAAGTCCTTAAATAATGCATCAGAGTCCTTAAATAATGCAACAAACTCATTAAATAATGCAGAAAAGTACTTAAATAATGCAGCAAATTCCTTAAATAATGCAGCAGAATCCTTAAATAATGCAATAATGTCCTTAAATAATGCAGCAGAGTCGTTAAATAATGCAAAAAAATCCTTACATAATGCAGCAGAATCCTTAATTAATGCAATAAAGTCATTAAATAATGCAGCAGAGTCCTTAAATAATGCAACAAAGTCCTTAAATAATGCAGCAGATTCCTTAAATTCTGCAGCAGCGTCCTTAAATAATGCATCAAAGTCCTTAAATAATGCAGCAGAGTCCTTAAATTCCACAGCAGAGTCATTAAATAATGCAGCAGAGTCCTTAAATAATGCAGCATATTCCTTAAATAATGCAGCAGAGTCCTTAAATAATGCAATAAAGTCCTTAAATAATGCAGCAGAGTCCTTAAATAATGCAGCAACGTCCTTAATAATGCAGCTGAGTCCTTATATAATGCAGCAACATCCTTAAATAATGCAGCAGAGTCCTTAAATACTGCATCAGCGTCCTTAAATAATGCAACAAAGTCCTTAAATAATGCAGCAAAGTCCTTAAATAATGCAGCAGAGTCCTTAAATACAGCAGCAGAGTCCTTAAATAATTCAGCAAAGTCCTTAAATAATGCAGCAGAGTCCTTAAATAATGCAACAAAGTCCTTAAATAATGCAGCAGAGCCCTTAAATAATGCAACAAAGTCCATAAATAATGCAGCAGAGTCCTTAAATACTGCAGCAGAGACCTTAAATAATGCAGCAAAATCCTTAAATAATGCAGCAGAGTCCTAATATAATGCAGCAGAGTCCTAAAATACCGCAGCAGAGTCCTTAAATAATGCAGCAGAGTCATTAAATAATGCAGCAAAATCATTAAGTAATGCAGCAGAGTCCTTAAATAATGCAACAAAGTCCTTAAATAATGCAGCAGAGTCCTTAAATAATGCAACAAACTCATTAAATAATGCAGCAAAGTACTTAAATAATGCAGCAAATTCCTTAAATAATGCAACAGAATCCTTAAATAGTGCAATAAAGTCCTTAAATAATGCAGCAGAGTCCTTAAATAATGCAAAAAATTCCTTAAATAATGCATCAGAATCCTTAAATAATGCAACAAAGTCCTTAAATAGTGCAGCAACGTCCTTAATAATGCAGCAGAGTCCTTAAATAATGCAGCAAATTCCTTAAATAATGCAGCAGAGGCCTTAAATACCGAAGCAGCGTCCTTAAATAATGCAGCAAAGTCCTTAAATAATGCAGAAGAGTCCTTAAATAATGCAACAAAGTCCTTAAATAATGCAGCAGAGTCCTTAAATAAAGCAGCAGAGTGCTTAAATAATGCAGCAGAGTCCTTAAATACCGCAGCAGAGTCATTAAATAATACAGCAGAGTCCTTAAATAAAGCAGCAGAGTGCTTAAATAATGCAGCAGAGTCCTAAAATACCGCAGCAGAGTCATTAAATAATACAGCAGAGTCCTTAACTAATGCAGCAAATTTCTTAAATAATGCACAGAGTCCTTAAATAATGCAATAAATTCCTTAAATAAAATGCAGCAACGCCCTTAATAATGCAGCTGAGTCCTTAAATAATGCAGCAAAGTCCTTAAATAATGCAGCAGAGTCCTTAAATACCGCAGCAGCGTCTTTAAATAATGCAACAAAGTCCTTAAATAATGCAGCAGAGTCCTTAAATAATGCAACAAAGTCCTTAAATAATGCAGCAGAGTCCTTAAATAATGCAACAAACTCATTAAATATTGCAGCAAAGTACTTAAACATTGCAGCAAATTCCTTAAATAATGCAGCAGAATCCTTAAATAATGCAATAATTTCCTTAAATAATGCAGCAACATCCTTAATAATGCAGCAGAGTCCTTAAATAATGCAGCAAAGTCCTTAAATAATGCAGCAGAGGCCTTACATACTGCAGCAGCATCCTTAAATAATGCAGCAGAGTCCTTAAATAATGCAGCAGAGTCCTTAAATAATGCAACAAAGTCCTTAAATAATGCAGCAGATTCCTTAAATTTCGCAGCAGCGTCCTTAAATAATACATCAAAGTCCTTAAATAATGCAGCAGAGTCCTAAACTACCGCAGCAGAGTCCTTAAATAATGCAGCAAAGTCCTTAAATAATGCAGCAGAGTGCTTACATAATGCAGCAGAGTCCTTATATACCGCAGCAGAGTCATTAAATAATGCAGCAGAGTCCTTAAATAATGCAGCATATTCATTAAATAATGCACAGAGTCATTAAATAATGCAATAAAGTCCTTAAATAAAATTCAACAACACCCTTAATAATGCAGCTGAGTCCTTAAATAATTCAGCAAAGTCCTTAAATAATGCAGCAGAGTCCTTAAATACCGCAGCAGCATCCTTAAATAATGCAACAAAGTCCTTAAATAATGCAGCAGAGTCCTTAAATGATGCAACAAAGTCCTTAAATAATGCAGCAGAGTCCTTAAATAATGCAACAAACTCATTAAATAATGCAGCAAAGTACTTAAATAATGCAGCAAATTCCTTAAATAATGCAGCAGAATCCTTAAATAATGCAATAATGTCCTTAAATAATGCAGCAGAGTCCTTAAATAATGCAAAAAATTCCTTAAATAATGCATCAGAATCCTTAAATAATGCAACAACGTCCTTAAATAATGCAGCAACGTCCTTAATAATGCAGCAGAGTCCTTAAATAATGCAGCAAATTCCTTAAATAATGCAGCAGAGGCCTTAAATACCGAAGCAGAGTCCTAAAATAATGCAGCAAGTCCTTAAATAATGCAGAAGAGTCCTTAAATAATGCAACAAAGTCCTTAAATAATGCAGCAGAGTCCTTAAATAAAGCAGCAGAGTGCTTAAATAATGCAGCAGAGTCCTTAAATACCGCAGCAGAGTCATTAAATAATACAGCAGAGTCCTTAAATAAAGCAGCAGAGTGCTTAAATAATGCAGCAGAGTCCTAAAATAACGCTGCAGAGTCATTAAATAATACAGCAGAGTCCTTAAATAATGCAGCAAATTTCTTAAATAATGCACAGAGTCCTTAAATAATGCAATAAAGTCCTTAAATAAAATGCAGCAACGCCCTTAATAATGCAGCTGAGTCCTTAAATAATGCAGCAAAGTCCTTAAATAATGCAGCAGAGTCCTTAAATACCGCAGCAGCGTCTTTAAATAATGCAACAAAGTCCTTAAATAATGCAGCAGAGTCCTTAAATAATGCAACAAAGTCCTTAAATAATGCAGCAGAGTCCTTAAATAATGCAACAAACTCATTAAATAATGCAGCAAAGTACTTAAATATTGCAGCAAATACCTTAAATAATGCAGCAGAATCCTTAAATAATGCAATAATTTCCTTAAATAATGCAGCAACATCCTTAATAATGCAGCAGAGTCCTTAAATAATGCAGCAAAGTCCTTAAATAATGCAACAGAGGCCTTAAATACTGCAGCAGCATCCTTAAATAATGCAGCAGAGTCCTTAAATAATGCAGCAGAGTCCTTAAATAATGCAACAAAGTCCTTAAATAAAATGCAGCAACGCCCTTAATAATGCAGCCGAGTCCTTCAATAATGCAGCAAAGTCCTTAAATAATGCAGCAGAGTCCTTAAATACCGCAGCAGCGTCCTTAAATAATGCAAAAAAGTCCTTAAATAATGCAGCAAAGTCCTTAAATAATGCAACAAAGTCCTTAAATAATGCAGCAGAGTCCTTAAATAATGCAACAAACTCCTTAAATAATGCAGCAAAGTACTTAAATAATGCAGCAAATTCCTTAAATAATGCAGCAGAATCCTTAAATAATGCAATAAAGTGCTTAAATAATGCAGCAACATCCTTAATAATGCAGCAGAGTCCTTAAATAATGCAGCAAAGTCCTTAAATAATGCAGCGGAGGCCTTAAATACTGCTGCAGCATCCTTAAATAATGCAGCAGAGTCCTTAAATAATGCAACAAAGTCCTTAAATAATGCAGCAGAGTCCTTAAACAATGCAGCGAGGTCCTTAAATAATGCAACAAAGTCCTTAAATAATGCAGCAGATTCCTTAAATTCTGCAGCAGCGATCTTAAATAATGCATCAAAGTCCTTAAATAATGCAGCAGAGTCCTTAAATACTGCAGCAGAGTCCTTAAATAATGCAGCAAAGTCCTTAAATAATGCAGCAGAGTCCTTAAATAATGCAGCAAAGTCATTAAATAATGCAGCAGAGTCCTTAAATAATGCAACAAAGTCCTTAAATAATGCAGCAGATTCCTTAAATTCTGCAGCAGCGTCCTTAAATAATGCATCAAAATCCTTAAATAATGCAGCAGAGTCCTTAAATACCACAGCAGAGTCATTAAATAATGCAGCAGAGTCCTTAAATAATGCAGCATATTCCTTAAATAATGCAGCAGAGTCCTTAAATAATGTAATAAAGTCCTTAAATAATGCAGCAGAGTCCTTAAATAATGCAGCAACTTCCTTAATAATGCAGCTGAGTCCTTAAATAATGCAGCAACATCCTTAAATAATGCAGCAGAGTCCTTAAATACTGCATCAGCGTCCATAAATAATGCAACAAAGTCCTTAAATAATGCAGCAAAGTCCTTAAATAATGCAGCAGAGTCCTTAAATACAGCAGCAGAGTCCTTAAATAATTCAGCAAAGTCCTTAAATAATGCAGCAGAGTCCTTAAATAATGCAACAAAGTCCTTAAATAATGCAGCAGAGTCCTTAAATAATGCAACAAAGTCCTTAAATAATGCAGCAGAGTCCTTAAATACTGCAGCAGAGACCTTAAATAATGCAGCAAAATCCTTAAATAATGCAGCAGAGTCCTTATATAATGCAGCAGAGTCCTAAAATACCACAGCAGAGTCCTTAAATAATGCAGCAGAGTCCTTAAATAATGCAGCAAATTCATTAAATAATGCAGCAGAGTCCTTAAATAATGCAACAAAGTCCTTAAATAATGCAGCAGATTCCTTAAATTTCGCAGCAGCGTCCTTAAATAATGCATCAAAGTACTTAAATAATGCAGCAGAGTCCTAAAATGCCGCAGCAGAGTCCTTAAATAGTGCAGCAAAGTCCTTAAATAATGCAGCAGAGTGCTTACATAATGCAGCAGAGTCCTTAAATACCGCAGCAGAGTCATTAAATAATGCAGCAGAGTCCTTAAATAATGCAGCAAATTCATTAAATAATGCACAGAGTCATTAAATAATGCAATAAAGTCCTTAAATAAAATTCAGCAACACAATTAATAATGCAGCTGAGTCCTTAAATAATTCAGCAAAGTCCTTAAATAATGCAGCAGAGTCCTTAAATACCGCAGCAGCGTCCTTAAATAATGCAACAAAGTCCTTAAATAATGCAGCAGAGTCCTTAAATAATGCAACAAAGTCCTTAAATAATGCATCAGAGTCCTTAAATAATGCAACAAACTCATTAAATAATGCAGCAAAGTACTTAAATAATGCAGCAAATTCCTTAAATAATGCAGCAGAATCCTTAAATAATGCAATAAAGTCCTTAAATAATGCAGCAGAGTCGTTAAATAATGCAAAAAAATCCTTAAATAATGCAGTAGAATCCTTAATTAATGCAATAAAGTCATTAAATAATGCAGCAGAGTCCTTAAATAATGCAACAAAGTCCTTAAATAATGCAGCAGATTCCTTAAATTCTGCAGCAGCGTCCTTAAATAATGCATAAAAGTCCTTAAATAATGCAGCAGAGTCCTTAAATTCCACAGCAGAGTCATTAAATAATGCAGCAGAGTCCTTAAATAATGCAGCATATTCCTTAAAGAATGCAGCAGAGTCCTTAAATAATGCAATAAAGTCCTTAAATAATGCAGCAGAGTCCTTAAATAATGCAGCAACGTCCTTAATAATGCAGCTGAGTCCTTAAATAATGCAGCAACATCCTTAAATAATGCAGCAGAGTCCTTAAATACTGCATCAGCGTCCTTAAATAATGCAACAAAGTCCTTAAATAATGCAGCAAAGTCCTTAAATAATGCAGCAGAGTCCTTAAATACAGCAGCAGAGTCCTTAAATAATTCAGCAAAGTCCTTAAATAATGCAGCAGAGTCCTTAAATAATGCAACAAAGTCCTTAAATAATGCAGCAGAGCCCTTAAATAATGCAACAAAGTCCATAAATAATGCAGCAGAGTCCTTAAATACTGCAGCAGAGACCTTAAATAATGCAGCAAAATCCTTAAATAATGCAGCAGAGTCCTAATATAATGCAGCAGAGTCCTAAAATACCGCAGCAGAGTCCTTAAATAATGCAGCAGAGTCATTAAATAATGCAGCAAAATCATTAAGTAATGCAGCAGAGTCCTTAAATAATGCAACAAAGTCCTTAAATAATGCAGCAGAGTCCTTAAATAATGCAACAAACTCATTAAATAATGCAGCAAAGTACTTAAATAATGCAGCAAATTCCTTAAATAATGCAGCAGAATCCTTAAATAATGCAATAATGTCCTTAAATAATGCAGCAGAGTCGTTAAATAATGCAAAAAAATCCTTACATAATGCAGCAGAATCCTTAATTAATGCAATAAAGTCATTAAATAATGCAGCAGAGTCCTTAAATAATGCAACAAAGTCCTTAAATAATGCAGCAGATTCCTTAAATTCTGCAGCAGCGTCCTTAAATAATGCATCAAAGTCCTTAAATAATGCAGCAGAGTCCTTAAATTCCACAGCAGAGTCATTAAATAATGCAGCAGAGTCCTTAAATAATGCAGCATATTCCTTAAATAATGCAGCAGAGTCCTTAAATAATGCAATAAAGTCCTTAAATAATGCAGCAGAGTCCTTAAATAATGCAGCAACGTCCTTAATAATGCAGCTGAGTCCTTATATAATGCAGCAACATCCTTAAATAATGCAGCAGAGTCCTTAAATACTGCATCAGCGTCCTTAAATAATGCAACAAAGTCCTTAAATAATGCAGCAAAGTCCTTAAATAATGCAGCAGAGTCCTTAAATACAGCAGCAGAGTCCTTAAATAATTCAGCAAAGTCCTTAAATAATGCAGCAGAGTCCTTAAATAATGCAACAAAGTCCTTAAATAATGCAGCAGAGCCCTTAAATAATGCAACAAAGTCCATAAATAATGCAGCAGAGTCCTTAAATACTGCAGCAGAGACCTTAAATAATGCAGCAAAATCCTTAAATAATGCAGCAGAGTCCTAATATAATGCAGCAGAGTCCTAAAATACCGCAGCAGAGTCCTTAAATAATGCAGCAGAGTCATTAAATAATGCAGCAAAATCATTAAGTAATGCAGCAGAGTCCTTAAATAATGCAACAAAGTCCTTAAATAATGCAGCAGAGTCCTTAAATAATGCAACAAACTCATTAAATAATGCAGCAAAGTACTTAAATAATGCAGCAAATTCCTTAAATAATGCAACAGAATCCTTAAATAGTGCAATAAAGTCCTTAAATAATGCAGCAGAGTCCTTAAATAATGCAAAAAATTCCTTAAATAATGCATCAGAATCCTTAAATAATGCAACAAAGTCCTTAAATAGTGCAGCAACGTCCTTAATAATGCAGCAGAGTCCTTAAATAATGCAGCAAATTCCTTAAATAATGCAGCAGAGGCCTTAAATACCGAAGCAGCGTCCTTAAATAATGCAGCAAAGTCCTTAAATAATGCAGAAGAGTCCTTAAATAATGCAACAAAGTCCTTAAATAATGCAGCAGAGTCCTTAAATAAAGCAGCAGAGTGCTTAAATAATGCAGCAGAGTCCTTAAATACCGCAGCAGAGTCATTAAATAATACAGCAGAGTCCTTAAATAAAGCAGCAGAGTGCTTAAATAATGCAGCAGAGTCCTAAAATACCGCAGCAGAGTCATTAAATAATACAGCAGAGTCCTTAACTAATGCAGCAAATTTCTTAAATAATGCACAGAGTCCTTAAATAATGCAATAAATTCCTTAAATAAAATGCAGCAACGCCCTTAATAATGCAGCTGAGTCCTTAAATAATGCAGCAAAGTCCTTAAATAATGCAGCAGAGTCCTTAAATACCGCAGCAGCGTCTTTAAATAATGCAACAAAGTCCTTAAATAATGCAGCAGAGTCCTTAAATAATGCAACAAAGTCCTTAAATAATGCAGCAGAGTCCTTAAATAATGCAACAAACTCATTAAATATTGCAGCAAAGTACTTAAACATTGCAGCAAATTCCTTAAATAATGCAGCAGAATCCTTAAATAATGCAATAATTTCCTTAAATAATGCAGCAACATCCTTAATAATGCAGCAGAGTCCTTAAATAATGCAGCAAAGTCCTTAAATAATGCAGCAGAGGCCTTACATACTGCAGCAGCATCCTTAAATAATGCAGCAGAGTCCTTAAATAATGCAGCAGAGTCCTTAAATAATGCAACAAAGTCCTTAAATAATGCAGCAGATTCCTTAAATTTCGCAGCAGCGTCCTTAAATAATACATCAAAGTCCTTAAATAATGCAGCAGAGTCCTAAACTACCGCAGCAGAGTCCTTAAATAATGCAGCAAAGTCCTTAAATAATGCAGCAGAGTGCTTACATAATGCAGCAGAGTCCTTATATACCGCAGCAGAGTCATTAAATAATGCAGCAGAGTCCTTAAATAATGCAGCATATTCATTAAATAATGCACAGAGTCATTAAATAATGCAATAAAGTCCTTAAATAAAATTCAACAACACCCTTAATAATGCAGCTGAGTCCTTAAATAATTCAGCAAAGTCCTTAAATAATGCAGCAGAGTCCTTAAATACCGCAGCAGCATCCTTAAATAATGCAACAAAGTCCTTAAATAATGCAGCAGAGTCCTTAAATGATGCAACAAAGTCCTTAAATAATGCAGCAGAGTCCTTAAATAATGCAACAAACTCATTAAATAATGCAGCAAAGTACTTAAATAATGCAGCAAATTCCTTAAATAATGCAGCAGAATCCTTAAATAATGCAATAATGTCCTTAAATAATGCAGCAGAGTCCTTAAATAATGCAAAAAATTCCTTAAATAATGCATCAGAATCCTTAAATAATGCAACAACGTCCTTAAATAATGCAGCAACGTCCTTAATAATGCAGCAGAGTCCTTAAATAATGCAGCAAATTCCTTAAATAATGCAGCAGAGGCCTTAAATACCGAAGCAGAGTCCTAAAATAATGCAGCAAGTCCTTAAATAATGCAGAAGAGTCCTTAAATAATGCAACAAAGTCCTTAAATAATGCAGCAGAGTCCTTAAATAAAGCAGCAGAGTGCTTAAATAATGCAGCAGAGTCCTTAAATACCGCAGCAGAGTCATTAAATAATACAGCAGAGTCCTTAAATAAAGCAGCAGAGTGCTTAAATAATGCAGCAGAGTCCTAAAATAACGCTGCAGAGTCATTAAATAATACAGCAGAGTCCTTAAATAATGCAGCAAATTTCTTAAATAATGCACAGAGTCCTTAAATAATGCAATAAAGTCCTTAAATAAAATGCAGCAACGCCCTTAATAATGCAGCTGAGTCCTTAAATAATGCAGCAAAGTCCTTAAATAATGCAGCAGAGTCCTTAAATACCGCAGCAGCGTCTTTAAATAATGCAACAAAGTCCTTAAATAATGCAGCAGAGTCCTTAAATAATGCAACAAAGTCCTTAAATAATGCAGCAGAGTCCTTAAATAATGCAACAAACTCATTAAATAATGCAGCAAAGTACTTAAATATTGCAGCAAATACCTTAAATAATGCAGCAGAATCCTTAAATAATGCAATAATTTCCTTAAATAATGCAGCAACATCCTTAATAATGCAGCAGAGTCCTTAAATAATGCAGCAAAGTCCTTAAATAATGCAACAGAGGCCTTAAATACTGCAGCAGCATCCTTAAATAATGCAGCAGAGTCCTTAAATAATGCAGCAGAGTCCTTAAATAATGCAACAAAGTCCTTAAATAAAATGCAGCAACGCCCTTAATAATGCAGCCGAGTCCTTCAATAATGCAGCAAAGTCCTTAAATAATGCAGCAGAGTCCTTAAATACCGCAGCAGCGTCCTTAAATAATGCAAAAAAGTCCTTAAATAATGCAGCAAAGTCCTTAAATAATGCAACAAAGTCCTTAAATAATGCAGCAGAGTCCTTAAATAATGCAACAAACTCCTTAAATAATGCAGCAAAGTACTTAAATAATGCAGCAAATTCCTTAAATAATGCAGCAGAATCCTTAAATAATGCAATAAAGTGCTTAAATAATGCAGCAACATCCTTAATAATGCAGCAGAGTCCTTAAATAATGCAGCAAAGTCCTTAAATAATGCAGCGGAGGCCTTAAATACTGCTGCAGCATCCTTAAATAATGCAGCAGAGTCCTTAAATAATGCAACAAAGTCCTTAAATAATGCAGCAGAGTCCTTAAACAATGCAGCGAGGTCCTTAAATAATGCAACAAAGTCCTTAAATAATGCAGCAGATTCCTTAAATTCTGCAGCAGCGATCTTAAATAATGCATCAAAGTCCTTAAATAATGCAGCAGAGTCCTTAAATACTGCAGCAGAGTCCTTAAATAATGCAGCAAAGTCCTTAAATAATGCAGCAGAGTCCTTAAATAATGCAGCAAAGTCATTAAATAATGCAGCAGAGTCCTTAAATAATGCAACAAAGTCCTTAAATAATGCAGCAGATTCCTTAAATTCTGCAGCAGCGTCCTTAAATAATGCATCAAAATCCTTAAATAATGCAGCAGAGTCCTTAAATACCACAGCAGAGTCATTAAATAATGCAGCAGAGTCCTTAAATAATGCAGCATATTCCTTAAATAATGCAGCAGAGTCCTTAAATAATGTAATAAAGTCCTTAAATAATGCAGCAGAGTCCTTAAATAATGCAGCAACTTCCTTAATAATGCAGCTGAGTCCTTAAATAATGCAGCAACATCCTTAAATAATGCAGCAGAGTCCTTAAATACTGCATCAGCGTCCATAAATAATGCAACAAAGTCCTTAAATAATGCAGCAAAGTCCTTAAATAATGCAGCAGAGTCCTTAAATACAGCAGCAGAGTCCTTAAATAATTCAGCAAAGTCCTTAAATAATGCAGCAGAGTCCTTAAATAATGCAACAAAGTCCTTAAATAATGCAGCAGAGTCCTTAAATAATGCAACAAAGTCCTTAAATAATGCAGCAGAGTCCTTAAATACTGCAGCAGAGACCTTAAATAATGCAGCAAAATCCTTAAATAATGCAGCAGAGTCCTTATATAATGCAGCAGAGTCCTAAAATACCACAGCAGAGTCCTTAAATAATGCAGCAGAGTCCTTAAATAATGCAGCAAATTCATTAAATAATGCAGCAGAGTCCTTAAATAATGCAACAAAGTCCTTAAATAATGCAGCAGATTCCTTAAATTTCGCAGCAGCGTCCTTAAATAATGCATCAAAGTACTTAAATAATGCAGCAGAGTCCTAAAATGCCGCAGCAGAGTCCTTAAATAGTGCAGCAAAGTCCTTAAATAATGCAGCAGAGTGCTTACATAATGCAGCAGAGTCCTTAAATACCGCAGCAGAGTCATTAAATAATGCAGCAGAGTCCTTAAATAATGCAGCAAATTCATTAAATAATGCACAGAGTCATTAAATAATGCAATAAAGTCCTTAAATAAAATTCAGCAACACAATTAATAATGCAGCTGAGTCCTTAAATAATTCAGCAAAGTCCTTAAATAATGCAGCAGAGTCCTTAAATACCGCAGCAGCGTCCTTAAATAATGCAACAAAGTCCTTAAATAATGCAGCAGAGTCCTTAAATAATGCAACAAAGTCCTTAAATAATGCATCAGAGTCCTTAAATAATGCAACAAACTCATTAAATAATGCAGCAAAGTACTTAAATAATGCAGCAAATTCCTTAAATAATGCAGCAGAATCCTTAAATAATGCAATAAAGTCCTTAAATAATGCAGCAGAGTCGTTAAATAATGCAAAAAAATCCTTAAATAATGCAGTAGAATCCTTAATTAATGCAATAAAGTCATTAAATAATGCAGCAGAGTCCTTAAATAATGCAACAAAGTCCTTAAATAATGCAGCAGATTCCTTAAATTCTGCAGCAGCGTCCTTAAATAATGCATAAAAGTCCTTAAATAATGCAGCAGAGTCCTTAAATTCCACAGCAGAGTCATTAAATAATGCAGCAGAGTCCTTAAATAATGCAGCATATTCCTTAAAGAATGCAGCAGAGTCCTTAAATAATGCAATAAAGTCCTTAAATAATGCAGCAGAGTCCTTAAATAATGCAGCAACGTCCTTAATAATGCAGCTGAGTCCTTAAATAATGCAGCAACATCCTTAAATAATGCAGCAGAGTCCTTAAATACTGCATCAGCGTCCTTAAATAATGCAACAAAGTCCTTAAATAATGCAGCAAAGTCCTTAAATAATGCAGCAGAGTCCTTAAATACAGCAGCAGAGTCCTTAAATAATTCAGCAAAGTCCTTAAATAATGCAGCAGAGTCCTTAAATAATGCAACAAAGTCCTTAAATAATGCAGCAGAGCCCTTAAATAATGCAACAAAGTCCATAAATAATGCAGCAGAGTCCTTAAATACTGCAGCAGAGACCTTAAATAATGCAGCAAAATCCTTAAATAATGCAGCAGAGTCCTAATATAATGCAGCAGAGTCCTAAAATACCGCAGCAGAGTCCTTAAATAATGCAGCAGAGTCATTAAATAATGCAGCAAAATCATTAAGTAATGCAGCAGAGTCCTTAAATAATGCAACAAAGTCCTTAAATAATGCAGCAGAGTCCTTAAATAATGCAACAAACTCATTAAATAATGCAGCAAAGTACTTAAATAATGCAGCAAATTCCTTAAATAATGCAACAGAATCCTTAAATAGTGCAATAAAGTCCTTAAATAATGCAGCAGAGTCCTTAAATAACGCAAAAAAATCCTTAAATAATGCATCAGAATCCTTAAATAATGCAACAAAGTCCTTAAATAGTGCAGCAACGTCCTTAATAATGCAGCAGAGTCCTTAAATAATGCAGCAAATTCCTTAAATAATGCAGCAGAGGCCTTAAATACCGAAGCAGCGTCCTTAAATAATGCAGCAAAGTCCTTAAATAATGCAGAAGAGTCCTTAAATAATGCAACAAAGTCCTTAAATAATGCAGCAGAGTCCTTAAATAAAGCAGCAGAGTGCTTAAATAATGCAGCAGAGTCCTTAAATACCGCAGCAGAGTCATTAAATAATACAGCAGAGTCCTTAAATAAAGCAGCAGAGTGCTTTAATAATGCAGCAGAGTCCTAAAATACCGCAGCAGAGTCATTAAATAATACAGCAGAGTCCTTAACTAATGCAGCAAATTTCTTAAATAATGCACAGAGTCCTTAAATAATGCAATAAATTCCTTAAATAAAATGCAGCAACGCCCTTAATAATGCAGCTGAGTCCTTAAATAATGCAGCAAAGTCCTTAAATAATGCAGCAGAGTCCTTAAATACCGCAGCAGCGTCTTTAAATAATGCAACAAAGTCCTTAAATAATGCAGCAGAGTCCTTAAATAATGCAACAAAGTCCTTAAATAATGCAGCAGAGTCCTTAAATAATGCAACAAACTCATTAAATATTGCAGCAAAGTACTTAAACATTGCAGCAAATTCCTTAAATAATGCAGCAGAATCCTTAAATAATGCAATAATTTCCTTAAATAATGCAGCAACATCCTTAATAATGCAGCAGAGTCCTTAAATAATGCAGCAAAGTCCTTAAATAATGCAGCAGAGGCCTTAAATACTGCAGCAGCATCCTTAAATAATGCAGCAGAGTCCTTAAATAATGCAGCAGAGTCCTTAAATAATGCAACAAAGTCCTTAAATAATGCAGCAGATTCCTTAAATTTTGCAGCAGCGTCCTTAAATAATACATCAAAGTCCTTAAATAATGCAGCAAAGTCCTTAAATAATGCAGCAGAGTGCTTACATAATGCAGCAGAGTCCTTATATACCGCAGCAGAGTCATTAAATAATGCAGCAGAGTCCTTAAATAATGCAGCAAATTCATTAAATTATGCACAGAGTCATTAAATAATGCAATAAAGTCCTTAAATAAAATTCAACAACACCCTTAATAATGCAGCTGAGTCCTTAAATAATTCAGCAAAGTCCTTAAATAATGCAGCAGAGTCCTTAAATACCGCAGCAGCATCCTTAAATAATGCAACAAAGTCCTTAAATAATGCAGCAGAGTCCTTAAATAATGCAACAAAGTCCTTAAATAATGCAGCAGAGTCCTTAAATAATGCAACAAACTCATTAAATAATGCAGCAAAGTACTTAAATAATGCAGCAAATTCCTTAAATAATGCAGCAAAGTCCTTAAATAATGCAGAAGAGTCCTTAAATAATGCAACAAAGTCCTTAAATAATGCAGCAGAGTCCTTAAATAAAGCAGCAGAGTGCTTAAATAATGCAGCAGAGTCCTTAAATACCGCAGCAGAGTCATTAAATAATACAGCAGAGTCCTTAAATAAAGCAGCAGAGTGCTTAAATAATGCAGCAGAGTCCTAAAATAGCGCTGCAGAGTCATTAAATAATACAGCAGAGTCCTTAAATAATGCAGCAAATTTCTTAAATAATGCACAGAGTCCTTAAATAATGCAATAAAGTCCTTAAATAAAATGCAGCAACGCCCTTAATAATGCAGCTGAGTCCTTAAATAATGCAGCAAAGTCCTTAAATAATGCAGCAGAGTCCTTAAATACAGCAGCAGCGTCTTTAAATAATGCAACAAAGTCCTTAAATAATGCAGCAGAGTCCTTAAATAATTCAACAAAGTCCTTAAATAATGCAGCAGAGTCCTTAAATAATGCAACAAACTCATTAAATAATGCAGCAAAGTACTTAAATATTGCAGCAAATTCCTTAAATAATGCAGCAGAATCCTTAAATAATGCAATAATTTCCTTAAATAATGCAGCAACATCCTTAATAATGCAGCAGAGTCCTTAAATAATGCAGCAAAGTCCTTAAATAATGCAACAGAGGCCTTAAATACTGCAGCAGCATCCTTAAATAATGCAGCAGAGTCCTTAAATAATGCAGCAGAGTCCTTAAATAATGCAACAAAGTCCTTAAATAAAATGCAGCAACGCCCTTAATAATGCAGCCGAGTCCTTTAATAATGCAGCAAAGTCCTTAAATAATGCAGCAGAGTCCTTAAATACCGCAGCAGCGTCCTTAAATAATGCAAAAAAGTCCTTAAATAATGCAGCAAAGTCCTTAAATAATGCAACAAAGTCCTTAAATAATGCAACAAACTCCTTAAATAATGCAACAAAGAACTTAAATAATGCAGCAAATTCCTTAAATAATGCAGCAGAATCCTTAAATAATGCAATAAAGTCCTTAAATAATGCAGCAACGTCCTTAATAATGCAGCAGAGTCCTTAAATAATGCAGCAAAGTCCTTAAATAATGCAGCGGAGGCCTTAAATACTGCTGCAGCGTCCTTAAATAATGCAGCAGAGTCCTTAAATAATGCAACAAAGTCCTTAAATAATGCAGCAGAGTCCTTAAACAATGCAGCACAGTCCTTAAATAATGCAACAAAGTCCTTGAATAATGCAGCAGATTCCTTAAATGCTGCAGCATCGTCCTTAAATAATGCATGAAAGTCCTTAAATAATGCAGCAGAGTCCTTAAATACTGCAGCAGAGTCCTTAAATAATGCAGCAAAGTCCTTAAATAATGCAGCAGAGTCCTTAAATACCGCAGCAGAGTCATTAAATAATGCATCAAAGTCCTTAAATAATGCAGCAGAGTCCTTAAATAATGCATCAAATTCCTTAAATAATGCAGCAGAATCCTTAAATAATGCAATAAAGTCCTTAAATAATGCAGCAGATTCCTTAAATTCTGCAGCAGCGTCCTTAAATAATGCATCAAAGTCTTTAAATAATGCAGCAGAGTCCTTAAATACTGCAGCAGAGTCCTTAAATAATGAATCAAAGTCCTTAAATGATGCAGCAGAGACCTTAAATACCACAGCAGAGTCATTAAATAATGCAGCAGAGTCCTTAAATAATTCAGCAAAGTCCTTAAATAATGCAGCAGAGTCCTTAAATACCGCAGCAGCGTCCTTAAATAATGCAACAAAGTCCTTAAATAATGCAGCAGAGTCCTTAAATAATGCAACAAAGTCCTTAAATAATGCAGCAGAGTCCTTAAATAATGCAACAAACTCATTAAATAATGCAGCAAAGTACTTAAATAATGCAGCAAATTCCTTAAATAATGCAGCAGAGTCCTTAAATAATGCCGCATATTCCTTAAATAATGCAGCAGAGTCCTTAAATAATGCAACAAACTCATTAAATAATGCAGCAAAGTACTTAAATAATGCAGCAAATTCCTTAAATAATGCAACAGAATCCTTAAATAATGCAATAAAGTCCTTAAATAATGCAGCAGAGTCCTTAAATAATGCAAAAAAATCCTTAAATAATGCATCAGAATCCTTAAATAATGCAACAAAGTCCTTAAATACTGCAGCAACGTCCTTAATAATGCAGCAGAGTCCTTAAATAATGCAGCAAATTCCTTAAATAATGCAGCAGAGGCCTTAAATACCGAAGCAGCGTCCTTAAATAATGCAGCAAAGTCCTTAAATAATGCAGAAGAGTCCTTAAATAATGCAACAAAGTCCTTAAATAATGCAGCAGAGTCCTTAAATAAAGCAGCAGAGTGCTTAAACAATGCAGCAGAGTCCTTAAATACCGCAGCAGAGTCATTAAATAATACAGCAGAGTCCTTAAATAAAGCAGCAGAGTGCTTAAATAATGCAGCAGAGTCCTAAAATACCGCAGCAGAGTCATTAAATAATACAGCAGAGTCCTTAAATAATGCAGCAAATTTCTTAAATAATGCACAGAGTCCTTAAATAATGCAATAAAGTCCTTAAATAAAATGCAGCAACGCCCTTAATAATGCAGCAGAGTCCTTAAATACCGCAGCAGCGTCTTTAAATAATGCAACAAAGTCCTTAAATAATGCAGCAGAGTCCTTAAATAATGCAACAAAGTCCTTAAATAATGCAGCAGAGTCCTTAAATAATGCAACAAACTCATTAAATATTGCAGCAAAGTACTTAAACATTGCAGCAAATTCCTTAAATAATGCAGCAGAATCCTTAAATAATGCAATAATTTCCTTAAATAATGCAGCAACATCCTTAATATTGCAGCAGAGTCCTTAAATAATGCAGCAAAGTCCTTAAATAATGCAGCAGAGGCCTTAAATACTGCAGCAGCATCCTTAAATAATGCAGCAGAGTCCTTAAATAATGCAGCAGAGTCCTTAAATAATGCAACAAAGTCCTTAAATAATGCAGCAGATTCCTTAAATTTCGCAGCAGCGTCCTTAAATAATACATCAAAGTCCTTAAATAATGCAGCAGAGTCCTAAACTACCGCAGCAGAGTCCTTAAATAATGCAGCAAAGTCCTTAAATAATGCAGCAGAGTGCTTACATAATGCAGCAGAGTCCTTATATACCGCAGCAGAGTCATTAAATAATGCAGCAGAGTCCTTAAATAATGCAGCAAATTCATTAAATAATGCACAGAGTCATTAAATAATGCAATAAAGTCCTTAAATAAAATTCAACAACACCCTTAATAATGCAGCTGAGTCCTTAAATAATTCAGCAAAGTCCTTAAATAATGCAGCAGAGTCCTTAAATACCGCAGCAGCATCCTTAAATAATGCAACAAAGTCCTTAAATAATGCAGCAGAGTCCTTAAATAATGCAACAAAGTCCTTAAATAATGCAGCAGAGTCCTTAAATAATGCAACAAACTCATTAAATAATGCAGCAAAGTACTTAAATAATGCAGCAAATTCCTTAAATAATGCAGCAGAATCCTTAAATAATGCAATAATGTCCTTAAATAATGCAGCAGAGTCCTTAAATAATGCAAAAAATTCCTTAAATAATGCATCAGAATCCTTAAATAATGCAACAAAGTCCTTAAATAATGCAGCAACGTCCTTAATAATGCAGCAGAGTCCTTAAATAATGCAGCAAATGCCTTAAATACCGAAGCAGAGTCCTTAAATAATGCAGCAAAGTCCTTAAATAATGCAGAAGAGTCCTTAAATAATGCAACAAAGTCCTTAAATAATGCAGCAGAGTCCTTAAATAAAGCAGCAGAGTGCTTAAATAATGCAGCAGAGTCCTTAAATACCGCAGCAGAGTCATTAAATAATACAGCAGAGTCCTTAAATAAAGCAGCAGAGTGCTTAAATAATGCAGCAGAGTCCTAAAATAGCGCTGCAGAGTCATTAAATAATACAGCAGAGTCCTTAAATAATGCAGCAAATTTCTTAAATAATGCACAGAGTCCTTAAATAATGCAATAAAGTCCTTAAATAAAATGCAGCAACGCCCTTAATAATGCAGCTGAGTCCTTAAATAATGCAGCAAAGTCCTTAAATAATGCAGCAGAGTCCTTAAATACCGCAGCAGCGTCTTTAAATAATGCAACAAAGTCCTTAAATAATGCAGCAGAGTCCTTAAATAATGCAACAAAGTCCTTAAATAATGCAGCAGAGTCCTTAAATAATGCAACAAACTCATTAAATAATGCAGCAAAGTACTTAAATATTGCAGCAAATTCCTTAAATAATGCAGCAGAATCCTTAAATAATGCAATAATTTCCTTAAATAATGCAGCAACATCCTTAATAATGCAGCAGAGTCCTTAAATAATGCAGCAAAGTCCTTAAATAATGCAACAGAGGCCTTAAATACTGCAGCAGCATCCTTAAATAATGCAGCAGAGTCCTTAAATAATGCAGCAGAGTCCTTAAATAATGCAACAAAGTCCTTAAATAAAATGCAGCAACGCCCTTAATAATGCAGCCGAGTCCTTCAATAATGCAGCAAAGTCCTTAAATAATGCAGCAGAGTCCTTAAATACCGCAGCAGCGTCCTTAAATAATGCAAAAAAATCCTTAAATAATGCAGCAAAGTCCTTAAATAATGCAACAAAGTCCTTAAATAATGCAGCAGAGTCCTTAAATAATGCAACAAACTCCTTAAATAATGCAGCAAAGAACTTAAATAATGCAGCAAATTCCTTAAATAATGCAGCAGAATCCTTAAATAATGCAATAAAGTCCTTAAATAATGCAGCAACGTCCTTAATAATGCAGCAGAGTCCTTAAATAATGCAGCAAAGTCCTTAAATAATGCAGCGGAGGCCTTAAATACTGCTGCAGCATCCTTAAATAATGCAGCAGAGTCCTTAAATAATGCAACAAAGTCCTTAAATAATGCAGCAGAGTCCTTAAACAATGCAGCACAGTCCTTAAATAATGCAACAAAGTCCTTGAATAATGCAGCAGATTCCTTAAATGCTGCAGCATCGTCCTTAAATAATGCATGAAAGTCCTTAAATAATGCAGCAGAGTCCTTAAATACTGCAGCAGAGTACTTAAATAATGCAGCAAAGTCCTTAAATAATGCAGCAGAGTCCTTAAATACTGCAGCAGAGTCATTAAATAATGCATCAAAGTCCTTAAATAATGCAGCAGAGTCCTTAAATAATGCATCAAATTCCTTAAATAATGCAGCAGAATCCTTAAATAATGCAATAAAGTCCTTAAATAATGCAGCAGATTCCTTAAATTCTGCAGCAGCGTCCTTAAATAATGCATCAAAGTCTTTAAATAATGCAGCAGAGTCCTTAAATACTGCAGCAGAGTCCTTAAATAATGCAACAAAGTCCTTAAATAATGCAGCAAAGTCCTTAAATAATGCAGCAGAGTCCTTAAATACAGCAGCAGATTCCTTAAATAATTCAGCAAAGTCCTTAAATAATGCAGTAGAGTCCTTAAATAATGCAACAAAGTCCTTAAATAATGCAGCAGAGTCCTTAAATAATGCAACAAAGTCCTTAAATAATGCAGCAGAGTCCTTAAATACTGCAGCAGAGACCTTAAATAATGCAGCAAAATCCTTAAATAATGCAGCAGAGTCCTTATATAATGCAGCAGAGTCCTAAAATACCGCAGCAGAGTCCTTAAATAATGCAGCAGAGTCCTTAAATAATGCAGCAAATTCATTAAATAATGCAGCGGAGTCCTTAAATAATGCAACAAAGTCCTTAAATAATGCAGCAGATTCCTTAAATTTCGCAGCAGCGTCCTTAAATAATGCATCAAAGTCCTTAAATAACGCAGCAGAGTCCTAAAATACCGCAGCAGAATCCTTAAATAATGCAGCAAAGTCTTTAAATAATGCAGCAGAGTGCTTACATAATGCAGCAGAGTCCTTAAATACCGCAGCAGAGTCATTAAATAATGCAGCAGAGTCCTTAAATAATGCAGCAAATTCATTAAATAATGCAAAGAGTCATTAAATAATGCAATAAAGTCCTTAAATAAAATTCAGCAACACCCTTAATAATGCAGCTGAGTCCTTAAATAATTCAGCAAAGTCCTTAAATAATGCAGCAGAGTCCTTAAATACCGCAGCAGCGTCCTTAAATAATGCAACAAAGTACTTAAATAATGCAGCAGAGTCCTTAAATAATGCAACAAAGTCCTTAAATAATGCAGCAGAGTCCTTAAATAATGCAACAAACTCATTAAATAATGCAGCAAAGTACTTAAATAATGCAGCAAATTCCTTAAATAATGCAACAGAATCCTTAAATAAAGCAATAAAGTCCTTAAATAATGCAGCAGAGTCCTTAAATAATGCAACAAAGTCCTTAAATAATGCAGCAGATTCCTTAAATTCTGCAGCAGCGTCCTTAAATAATGCATCAAAATCCTTAAATAATGCAGCAGAGTCCTTAAATACCACAGCAGAGTCATTAAATAATGCAGCAGAGTCCTTAAATAATGCAGCATATTCCTTAAATAATGCAGCAGAGTCCTTAAATAATGTAATAAAGTCCTTAAATAATGCAGCAGAGTCCTTAAATAATGCAGCAACTTCCTTAATAATGCAGCTGAGTCCTTAAATAATGCAGCAACATCCTTAAATAATGCAGCAGAGTCCTTAAATACTGCATCAGCGTCCATAAATAATGCAACAAAGTCCTTAAATAATGCAGCAAAGTCCTTAAATAATGCAGCAGAGTCCTTAAATACAGCAGCAGAGTCCTTAAATAATTCAGCAAAGTCCTTAAATAATGCCGCAGAGTCCTTAAATAATGCAACAAAGTCCTTAAATAATGCAGCAGAGTCCTTAAATAATGCAACAAAGTCCTTAAATAATGCAGCAGAGTCCTTAAATACTGCAGCAGAGACCTTAAATAATGCAGCAAAATCCTTAAATAATGCAGCAGAGTCCTTATATAATGCAGCAGAGTCCTAAAATACCACAGCAGAGTCCTTAAATAATGCAGCAGAGTCCTTAAATAATGCAGCAAATTCATTAAATAATGCAGCAGAGTCCTTAAATAATGCAACAAAGTCCTTAAATAATGCAGCAGATTCCTTAAATTTCGCAGCAGCGTCCTTAAATAATGCATCAAAGTACTTAAATAATGCAGCAGAGTCCTAAAATGCCGCAGCAGAGTCCTTAAATAGTGCAGCAAAGTCCTTAAATAATGCAGCAGAGTGCTTACATAATGCAGCAGAGTCCTTAAATACCGCAGCAGAGTCATTAAATAATGCAGCAGAGTCCTTAAATAATGCAGCAAATTCATTAAATAATGCACAGAGTCATTAAATAATGCAATAAAGTCCTTAAATAAAATTCAGCAACACAATTAATAATGCAGCTGAGTCCTTAAATAATTCAGCAAAGTCCTTAAATAATGCAGCAGAGTCCTTAAATACCGCAGCAGCGTCCTTAAATAATGCAACAAAGTCCTTAAATAATGCAGCAGAGTCCTTAAATAATGCAACAAAGTCCTTAAATAATGCATCAGAGTCCTTAAATAATGCAACAAACTCATTAAATAATGCAGCAAAGTACTTAAATAATGCAGCAAATTCCTTAAATAATGCAGCAGAATCCTTAAATAATGCAATAAAGTCCTTAAATAATGCAGCAGAGTCGTTAAATAATGCAAAAAAATCCTTAAATAATGCAGCAGAATCCTTAATTAATGCAATAAAGTCATTAAATAATTCAGCAGAGTCCTTAAATAATGCAACAAAGTCCTTAAATAATGCAGCAGATTCCTTAAATTCTGCAGCAGCGTCCTTAAATAATGCATAAAAGTCCTTAAATAATGCAGCAGAGTCCTTAAATTCCACAGCAGAGTCATTAAATAATGCAGCAGAGTCCTTAAATAATGCAGCATATTCCTTAAAGAATGCAGCAGAGTCCTTAAATAATGCAATAAAGTCCTTAAATAATGCAGCAGAGTCCTTAAATAATGCAGCAACGTCCTTAATAATGCAGCTGAGTCCTTAAATAATGCAGCAACATCCTTAAATAATGCAGCAGAGTCCTTAAATACTGCATCAGCGTCCTTAAATAATGCAACAAAGTCCTTAAATAATGCAGCAAAGTCCTTAAATAATGCAGCAGAGTCCTTAAATACAGCAGCAGAGTCCTTAAATAATTCAGCAAAGTCCTTAAATAATGCAGCAGAGTCCTTAAATAATGCAACAAAGTCCTTAAATAATGCAGCAGAGCCCTTAAATAATGCAACAAAGTCCATAAATAATGCAGCAGAGTCCTTAAATACTGCAGCAGAGACCTTAAATAATGCAGCAAAATCCTTAAATAATGCAGCAGAGTCCTAATATAATGCAGCAGAGTCCTAAAATACCGCAGCAGAGTCCTTAAATAATGCAGCAGAGTCATTAAATAATGCAGCAAAATCATTAAGTAATGCAGCAGAGTCCTTAAATAATGCAACAAAGTCCTTAAATAATGCAGCAGAGTCCTTAAATAATGCAACAAACTCATTAAATAATGCAGCAAAGTACTTAAATAATGCAGCAAATTCCTTAAATAATGCAACAGAATCCTTAAATAGTGCAATAAAGTCCTTAAATAATGCAGCAGAGTCCTTAAATAACGCAAAAAAATCCTTAAATAATGCATCAGAATCCTTAAATAATGCAACAAAGTCCTTAAATAGTGCAGCAACGTCCTTAATAATGCAGCAGAGTCCTTAAATAATGCAGCAAATTCCTTAAATAATGCAGCAGAGGCCTTAAATACCGAAGCAGCGTCCTTAAATAATGCAGCAAAGTCCTTAAATAATGCAGAAGAGTCCTTAAATAATGCAACAAAGTCCTTAAATAATGCAGCAGAGTCCTTAAATAAAGCAGCAGAGTGCTTAAATAATGCAGCAGAGTCCTTAAATACCGCAGCAGAGTCATTAAATAATACAGCAGAGTCCTTAAATAAAGCAGCAGAGTGCTTTAATAATGCAGCAGAGTCCTAAAATACCGCAGCAGAGTCATTAAATAATACAGCAGAGTCCTTAACTAATGCAGCAAATTTCTTAAATAATGCACAGAGTCCTTAAATAATGCAATAAATTCCTTAAATAAAATGCAGCAACGCCCTTAATAATGCAGCTGAGTCCTTAAATAATGCAGCAAAGTCCTTAAATAATGCAGCAGAGTCCTTAAATACCGCAGCAGCGTCTTTAAATAATGCAACAAAGTCCTTAAATAATGCAGCAGAGTCCTTAAATAATGCAACAAAGTCCTTAAATAATGCAGCAGAGTCCTTAAATAATGCAACAAACTCATTAAATATTGCAGCAAAGTACTTAAACATTGCAGCAAATTCCTTAAATAATGCAGCAGAATCCTTAAATAATGCAATAATTTCCTTAAATAATGCAGCAACATCCTTAATAATGCAGCAGAGTCCTTAAATAATGCAGCAAAGTCCTTAAATAATGCAGCAGAGGCCTTAAATACTGCAGCAGCATCCTTAAATAATGCAGCAGAGTCCTTAAATAATGCAGCAGAGTCCTTAAATAATGCAACAAAGTCCTTAAATAATGCAGCAGATTCCTTAAATTTTGCAGCAGCGTCCTTAAATAATACATCAAAGTCCTTAAATAATGCAGCAAAGTCCTTAAATAATGCAGCAGAGTGCTTACATAATGCAGCAGAGTCCTTATATACCGCAGCAGAGTCATTAAATAATGCAGCAGAGTCCTTAAATAATGCAGCAAATTCATTAAATAATGCACAGAGTCATTAAATAATGCAATAAAGTCCTTAAATAAAATTCAACAACACCCTTAATAATGCAGCTGAGTCCTTAAATAATTCAGCAAAGTCCTTAAATAATGCAGCAGAGTCCTTAAATACCGCAGCAGCATCCTTAAATAATGCAACAAAGTCCTTAAATAATGCAGCAGAGTCCTTAAATAATGCAACAAAGTCCTTAAATAATGCAGCAGAGTCCTTAAATAATGCAACAAACTCATTAAATAATGCAGCAAAGTACTTAAATAATGCAGCAAATTCCTTAAATAATGCAGCAAAGTCCTTAAATAATGCAGAAGAGTCCTTAAATAATGCAACAAAGTCCTTAAATAATGCAGCAGAGTCCTTAAATAAAGCAGCAGAGTGCTTAAATAATGCAGCAGAGTCCTTAAATACCGCAGCAGAGTCATTAAATAATACAGCAGAGTCCTTAAATAAAGCAGCAGAGTGCTTAAATAATGCAGCAGAGTCCTAAAATAGCGCTGCAGAGTCATTAAATAATACAGCAGAGTCCTTAAATAATGCAGCAAATTTCTTAAATAATGCACAGAGTCCTTAAATAATGCAATAAAGTCCTTAAATAAAATGCAGCAACGCCCTTAATAATGCAGCTGAGTCCTTAAATAATGCAGCAAAGTCCTTAAATAATGCATCAGAGTCCTTAAATACCGCAGCAGTGTCTTTAAATAATGCAACAAAGTCCTTAAATAATGCAGCAGAGTCCTTAAATAATTCAACAAAGTCCTTAAATAATGCAGCAGAGTCCTTAAATAATGCAACAAACTCATTAAATAATGCAGCAAAGTACTTAAATATTGCAGCAAATTCCTTAAATAATGCAGCAGAATCCTTAAATAATGCAATAATTTCCTTAAATAATGCAGCAACATCCTTAATAATGCAGCAGAGTCCTTAAATAATGCAGCAAAGTCCTTAAATAATGCAACAGAGGCCTTAAATACTGCAGCAGCATCCTTAAATAATGCAGCAGAGTCCTTAAATAATGCAGCAGAGTCCTTAAATAATGCAACAAAGTCCTTAAATAAAATGCAGCAACGCCCTTAATAATGCAGCCGAGTCCTTTAATAATGCAGCAAAGTCCTTAAATAATGCAGCAGAGTCCTTAAATACCGCAGCAGCGTCCTTAAATAATGCAAAAAAGTCCTTAAATGATGCAGCAGAGACCTTAAATACCACAGCAGAGTCATTAAATAATGCAGCAGAGTCCTTAAATAATTCAGCAAAGTCCTTAAATAATGCAGCAGAGTCCTTAAATACCGCAGCAGCGTCCTTAAATAATGCAACAAAGTCCTTAAATAATGCAGCAGAGTCCTTAAATAATGCAACAAAGTCCTTAAATAATGCAGCAGAGTCCTTAAATAATGCAACAAACTCATTAAATAATGCAGCAAAGTACTTAAATAATGCAGCAAATTCCTTAAATAATGCAGCAGAGTCCTTAAATAATGCCGCATATTCCTTAAATAATGCAGCAGAGTCCTTAAATAATGCAACAAACTCATTAAATAATGCAGCAAAGTACTTAAATAATGCAGCAAATTCCTTAAATAATGCAACAGAATCCTTAAATAATGCAATAAAGTCCTTAAATAATGCAGCAGAGTCCTTAAATAATGCAAAAAAATCCTTAAATAATGCATCAGAATCCTTAAATAATGCAACAAAGTCCTTAAATACTGCAGCAACGTCCTTAATAATGCAGCAGAGTCCTTAAATAATGCAGCAAATTCCTTAAATAATGCAGCAGAGGCCTTAAATACCGAAGCAGCGTCCTTAAATAATGCAGCAAAGTCCTTAAATAATGCAGAAGAGTCCTTAAATAATGCAACAAAGTCCTTAAATAATGCAGCAGAGTCCTTAAATAAAGCAGCAGAGTGCTTAAACAATGCAGCAGAGTCCTTAAATACCGCAGCAGAGTCATTAAATAATACAGCAGAGTCCTTAAATAAAGCAGCAGAGTGCTTAAATAATGCAGCAGAGTCCTAAAATACCGCAGCAGAGACATTAAATAATACAGCAGAGTCCTTAAATAATGCAGCAAATTTCTTAAATAATGCACAGAGTCCTTAAATAATGCAATAAAGTCCTTAAATAAAATGCAGCAACGCCCTTAATAATGCAGCAGAGTCCTTAAATACCGCAGCAGCGTCTTTAAATAATGCAACAAAGTCCTTAAATAATGCAGCAGAGTCCTTAAATAATGCAACAAAGTCCTTAAATAATGCAGCAGAGTCCTTAAATAATGCAACAAACTCATTAAATATTGCAGCAAAGTACTTAAACATTGCAGCAAATTCCTTAAATAATGCAGCAGAATCCTTAAATAATGCAATAATTTCCTTAAATAATGCAGCAACATCCTTAATATTGCAGCAGAGTCCTTAAATAATGCAGCAAAGTCCTTAAATAATGCAGCAGAGGCCTTAAATACTGCAGCAGCATCCTTAAATAATGCAGCAGAGTCCTTAAATAATGCAGCAGAGTCCTTAAATAATGCAACAAAGTCCTTAAATAATGCAGCAGATTCCTTAAATTTCGCAGCAGCGTCCTTAAATAATACATCAAAGTCCTTAAATAATGCAGCAGAGTCCTAAACTACCGCAGCAGAGTCCTTAAATAATGCAGCAAAGTCCTTAAATAATGCAGCAGAGTGCTTACATAATGCAGCAGAGTCCTTATATACCGCAGCAGAGTCATTAAATAATGCAGCAGAGTCCTTAAATAATGCAGCAAATTCATTAAATAATGCACAGAGTCATTAAATAATGCAATAAAGTCCTTAAATAAAATTCAACAACACCCTTAATAATGCAGCTGAGTCCTTAAATAATTCAGCAAAGTCCTTAAATAATGCAGCAGAGTCCTTAAATACCGCAGCAGCATCCTTAAATAATGCAACAAAGTCCTTAAATAATGCAGCAGAGTCCTTAAATAATGCAACAAAGTCCTTAAATAATGCAGCAGAGTCCTTAAATAATGCAACAAACTCATTAAATAATGCAGCAAAGTACTTAAATAATGCAGCAAATTCCTTAAATAATGCAGCAGAATCCTTAAATAATGCAATAATGTCCTTAAATAATGCAGCAGAGTCCTTAAATAATGCAAAAAATTCCTTAAATAATGCATCAGAATCCTTAAATAATGCAACAAAGTCCTTAAATAATGCAGCAACGTCCTTAATAATGCAGCAGAGTCCTTAAATAATGCAGCAAATGCCTTAAATACCGAAGCAGAGTCCTTAAATAATGCAGCAAAGTCCTTAAATAATGCAGAAGAGTCCTTAAATAATGCAACAAAGTCCTTAAATAATGCAGCAGAGTCCTTAAATAAAGCAGCAGAG
Source organism: Phyllobates terribilis (assembly GCF_046119375.1). NCBI lineage: Eukaryota > Metazoa > Chordata > Amphibia > Anura > Dendrobatidae > Phyllobates > Phyllobates terribilis. The sequence continues at coordinate 799,036 of NW_027363072.1, read as the reverse complement.
TGCTTAAATAATGCAGCAGAGTCCTTAAATACCGCAGCAGAGTCATTAAATAATACAGCAGAGTCCTTAAATAAAGCAGCAGAGTGCTTAAATAATGCAGCAGAGTCCTAAAATAGCGCTGCAGAGTCATTAAATAATACAGCAGAGTCCTTAAATAATGCAGCAAATTTCTTAAATAATGCACAGAGTCCTTAAATAATGCAATAAAGTCCTTAAATAAAATGCAGCAACGCCCTTAATAATGCAGCTGAGTCCTTAAATAATGCAGCAAAGTCCTTAAATAATGCAGCAGAGTCCTTAAATACCGCAGCAGCGTCTTTAAATAATGCAACAAAGTCCTTAAATAATGCAGCAGAGTCCTTAAATAATGCAACAAAGTCCTTAAATAATGCAGCAGAGTCCTTAAATAATGCAACAAACTCATTAAATAATGCAGCAAAGTACTTAAATATTGCAGCAAATTCCTTAAATAATGCAGCAGAATCCTTAAATAATGCAATAATTTCCTTAAATAATGCAGCAACATCCTTAATAATGCAGCAGAGTCCTTAAATAATGCAGCAAAGTCCTTAAATAATGCAACAGAGGCCTTAAATACTGCAGCAGCATCCTTAAATAATGCAGCAGAGTCCTTAAATAATGCAGCAGAGTCCTTAAATAATGCAACAAAGTCCTTAAATAAAATGCAGCAACGCCCTTAATAATGCAGCCGAGTCCTTCAATAATGCAGCAAAGTCCTTAAATAATGCAGCAGAGTCCTTAAATACCGCAGCAGCGTCCTTAAATAATGCAAAAAAATCCTTAAATAATGCAGCAAAGTCCTTAAATAATGCAACAAAGTCCTTAAATAATGCAGCAGAGTCCTTAAATAATGCAACAAACTCCTTAAATAATGCAGCAAAGAACTTAAATAATGCAGCAAATTCCTTAAATAATGCAGCAGAATCCTTAAATAATGCAATAAAGTCCTTAAATAATGCAGCAACGTCCTTAATAATGCAGCAGAGTCCTTAAATAATGCAGCAAAGTCCTTAAATAATGCAGCGGAGGCCTTAAATACTGCTGCAGCATCCTTAAATAATGCAGCAGAGTCCTTAAATAATGCAACAAAGTCCTTAAATAATGCAGCAGAGTCCTTAAACAATGCAGCACAGTCCTTAAATAATGCAACAAAGTCCTTGAATAATGCAGCAGATTCCTTAAATGCTGCAGCATCGTCCTTAAATAATGCATGAAAGTCCTTAAATAATGCAGCAGAGTCCTTAAATACTGCAGCAGAGTACTTAAATAATGCAGCAAAGTCCTTAAATAATGCAGCAGAGTCCTTAAATACTGCAGCAGAGTCATTAAATAATGCATCAAAGTCCTTAAATAATGCAGCAGAGTCCTTAAATAATGCATCAAATTCCTTAAATAATGCAGCAGAATCCTTAAATAATGCAATAAAGTCCTTAAATAATGCAGCAGATTCCTTAAATTCTGCAGCAGCGTCCTTAAATAATGCATCAAAGTCTTTAAATAATGCAGCAGAGTCCTTAAATACTGCAGCAGAGTCCTTAAATAATGCAACAAAGTCCTTAAATAATGCAGCAAAGTCCTTAAATAATGCAGCAGAGTCCTTAAATACAGCAGCAGATTCCTTAAATAATTCAGCAAAGTCCTTAAATAATGCAGTAGAGTCCTTAAATAATGCAACAAAGTCCTTAAATAATGCAGCAGAGTCCTTAAATAATGCAACAAAGTCCTTAAATAATGCAGCAGAGTCCTTAAATACTGCAGCAGAGACCTTAAATAATGCAGCAAAATCCTTAAATAATGCAGCAGAGTCCTTATATAATGCAGCAGAGTCCTAAAATACCGCAGCAGAGTCCTTAAATAATGCAGCAGAGTCCTTAAATAATGCAGCAAATTCATTAAATAATGCAGCGGAGTCCTTAAATAATGCAACAAAGTCCTTAAATAATGCAGCAGATTCCTTAAATTTCGCAGCAGCGTCCTTAAATAATGCATCAAAGTCCTTAAATAACGCAGCAGAGTCCTAAAATACCGCAGCAGAATCCTTAAATAATGCAGCAAAGTCTTTAAATAATGCAGCAGAGTGCTTACATAATGCAGCAGAGTCCTTAAATACCGCAGCAGAGTCATTAAATAATGCAGCAGAGTCCTTAAATAATGCAGCAAATTCATTAAATAATGCAAAGAGTCATTAAATAATGCAATAAAGTCCTTAAATAAAATTCAGCAACACCCTTAATAATGCAGCTGAGTCCTTAAATAATTCAGCAAAGTCCTTAAATAATGCAGCAGAGTCCTTAAATACCGCAGCAGCGTCCTTAAATAATGCAACAAAGTACTTAAATAATGCAGCAGAGTCCTTAAATAATGCAACAAAGTCCTTAAATAATGCAGCAGAGTCCTTAAATAATGCAACAAACTCATTAAATAATGCAGCAAAGTACTTAAATAATGCAGCAAATTCCTTAAATAATGCAACAGAATCCTTAAATAAAGCAATAAAGTCCTTAAATAATGCAGCAGAGTCCTTAAATAATGCAACAAAGTCCTTAAATAATGCAGCAGATTCCTTAAATTCTGCAGCAGCGTCCTTAAATAATGCATCAAAATCCTTAAATAATGCAGCAGAGTCCTTAAATACCACAGCAGAGTCATTAAATAATGCAGCAGAGTCCTTAAATAATGCAGCATATTCCTTAAATAATGCAGCAGAGTCCTTAAATAATGTAATAAAGTCCTTAAATAATGCAGCAGAGTCCTTAAATAATGCAGCAACTTCCTTAATAATGCAGCTGAGTCCTTAAATAATGCAGCAACATCCTTAAATAATGCAGCAGAGTCCTTAAATACTGCATCAGCGTCCATAAATAATGCAACAAAGTCCTTAAATAATGCAGCAAAGTCCTTAAATAATGCAGCAGAGTCCTTAAATACAGCAGCAGAGTCCTTAAATAATTCAGCAAAGTCCTTAAATAATGCAGCAGAGTCCTTAAATAATGCAACAAAGTCCTTAAATAATGCAGCAGAGTCCTTAAATAATGCAACAAAGTCCTTAAATAATGCAGCAGAGTCCTTAAATACTGCAGCAGAGACCTTAAATAATGCAGCAAAATCCTTAAATAATGCAGCAGAGTCCTTATATAATGCAGCAGAGTCCTAAAATACCACAGCAGAGTCCTTAAATAATGCAGCAGAGTCCTTAAATAATGCAGCAAATTCATTAAATAATGCAGCAGAGTCCTTAAATAATGCAACAAAGTCCTTAAATAATGCAGCAGATTCCTTAAATTTCGCAGCAGCGTCCTTAAATAATGCATCAAAGTACTTAAATAATGCAGCAGAGTCCTAAAATGCCGCAGCAGAGTCCTTAAATAGTGCAGCAAAGTCCTTAAATAATGCAGCAGAGTGCTTACATAATGCAGCAGAGTCCTTAAATACCGCAGCAGAGTCATTAAATAATGCAGCAGAGTCCTTAAATAATGCAGCAAATTCATTAAATAATGCACAGAGTCATTAAATAATGCAATAAAGTCCTTAAATAAAATTCAGCAACACAATTAATAATGCAGCTGAGTCCTTAAATAATTCAGCAAAGTCCTTAAATAATGCAGCAGAGTCCTTAAATACCGCAGCAGCGTCCTTAAATAATGCAACAAAGTCCTTAAATAATGCAGCAGAGTCCTTAAATAATGCAACAAAGTCCTTAAATAATGCATCAGAGTCCTTAAATAATGCAACAAACTCATTAAATAATGCAGCAAAGTACTTAAATAATGCAGCAAATTCCTTAAATAATGCAGCAGAATCCTTAAATAATGCAATAAAGTCCTTAAATAATGCAGCAGAGTCGTTAAATAATGCAAAAAAATCCTTAAATAATGCAGCAGAATCCTTAATTAATGCAATAAAGTCATTAAATAATGCAGCAGAGTCCTTAAATAATGCAACAAAGTCCTTAAATAATGCAGCAGATTCCTTAAATTCTGCAGCAGCGTCCTTAAATAATGCATAAAAGTCCTTAAATAATGCAGCAGAGTCCTTAAATTCCACAGCAGAGTCATTAAATAATGCAGCAGAGTCCTTAAATAATGCAGCATATTCCTTAAAGAATGCAGCAGAGTCCTTAAATAATGCAATAAAGTCCTTAAATAATGCAGCAGAGTCCTTAAATAATGCAGCAACGTCCTTAATAATGCAGCTGAGTCCTTAAATAATGCAGCAACATCCTTAAATAATGCAGCAGAGTCCTTAAATACTGCATCAGCGTCCTTAAATAATGCAACAAAGTCCTTAAATAATGCAGCAAAGTCCTTAAATAATGCAGCAGAGTCCTTAAATACAGCAGCAGAGTCCTTAAATAATTCAGCAAAGTCCTTAAATAATGCAGCAGAGTCCTTAAATAATGCAACAAAGTCCTTAAATAATGCAGCAGAGCCCTTAAATAATGCAACAAAGTCCATAAATAATGCAGCAGAGTCCTTAAATACTGCAGCAGAGACCTTAAATAATGCAGCAAAATCCTTAAATAATGCAGCAGAGTCCTAATATAATGCAGCAGAGTCCTAAAATACCGCAGCAGAGTCCTTAAATAATGCAGCAGAGTCATTAAATAATGCAGCAAAATCATTAAGTAATGCAGCAGAGTCCTTAAATAATGCAACAAAGTCCTTAAATAATGCAGCAGAGTCCTTAAATAATGCAACAAACTCATTAAATAATGCAGCAAAGTACTTAAATAATGCAGCAAATTCCTTAAATAATGCAACAGAATCCTTAAATAGTGCAATAAAGTCCTTAAATAATGCAGCAGAGTCCTTAAATAACGCAAAAAAATCCTTAAATAATGCATCAGAATCCTTAAATAATGCAACAAAGTCCTTAAATAGTGCAGCAACGTCCTTAATAATGCAGCAGAGTCCTTAAATAATGCAGCAAATTCCTTAAATAATGCAGCAGAGGCCTTAAATACCGAAGCAGCGTCCTTAAATAATGCAGCAAAGTCCTTAAATAATGCAGAAGAGTCCTTAAATAATGCAACAAAGTCCTTAAATAATGCAGCAGAGTCCTTAAATAAAGCAGCAAAGTGCTTAAATAATGCAGCAGAGTCCTTAAATACCGCAGCAGAGTCATTAAATAATACAGCAGAGTCCTTAAATAAAGCAGCAGAGTGCTTTAATAATGCAGCAGAGTCCTAAAATACCGCAGCAGAGTCATTAAATAATACAGCAGAGTCCTTAACTAATGCAGCAAATTTCTTAAATAATGCACAGAGTCCTTAAATAATGCAATAAATTCCTTAAATAAAATGCAGCAACGCCCTTAATAATGCAGATGAGTCCTTAAATAATGCAGCAAAGTCCTTAAATAATGCAGCAGAGTCCTTAAATACCGCAGCAGCGTCTTTAAATAATGCAACAAAGTCCTTAAATAATGCAGCAGAGTCCTTAAATAATGCAACAAAGTCCTTAAATAATGCAGCAGAGTCCTTAAATAATGCAACAAACTCATTAAATATTGCAGCAAAGTACTTAAACATTGCAGCAAATTCCTTAAATAATGCAGCAGAATCCTTAAATAATGCAATAATTTCCTTAAATAATGCAGCAACATCCTTAATAATGCAGCAGAGTCCTTAAATAATGCAGCAAAGTCCTTAAATAATGCAGCAGAGGCCTTAAATACTGCAGCAGCATCCTTAAATAATGCAGCAGAGTCCTTAAATAATGCAGCAGAGTCCTTAAATAATGCAACAAAGTCCTTAAATAATGCAGCAGATTCCTTAAATTTTGCAGCAGCGTCCTTAAATAATACATCAAAGTCCTTAAATAATGCAGCAAAGTCCTTAAATAATGCAGCAGAGTGCTTACATAATGCAGCAGAGTCCTTATATACCGCAGCAGAGTCATTAAATAATGCAGCAGAGTCCTTAAATAATGCAGCAAATTCATTAAATAATGCACAGAGTCATTAAATAATGCAATAAAGTCCTTAAATAAAATTCAACAACACCCTTAATAATGCAGCTGAGTCCTTAAATAATTCAGCAAAGTCCTTAAATAATGCAGCAGAGTCCTTAAATACCGCAGCAGCATCCTTAAATAATGCAACAAAGTCCTTAAATAATGCAGCAGAGTCCTTAAATAATGCAACAAAGTCCTTAAATAATGCAGCAGAGTCCTTAAATAATGCAACAAACTCATTAAATAATGCAGCAAAGTACTTAAATAATGCAGCAAATTCCTTAAATAATGCAGCAAAGTCCTTAAATAATGCAGAAGAGTCCTTAAATAATGCAACAAAGTCCTTAAATAATGCAGCAGAGTCCTTAAATAAAGCAGCAGAGTGCTTAAATAATGCAGCAGAGTCCTTAAATACCGCAGCAGAGTCATTAAATAATACAGCAGAGTCCTTAAATAAAGCAGCAGAGTGCTTAAATAATGCAGCAGAGTCCTAAAATAGCGCTGCAGAGTCATTAAATAATACAGCAGAGTCCTTAAATAATGCAGCAAATTTCTTAAATAATGCACAGAGTCCTTAAATAATGCAATAAAGTCCTTAAATAAAATGCAGCAACGCCCTTAATAATGCAGCTGAGTCCTTAAATAATGCAGCAAAGTCCTTAAATAATGCAGCAGAGTCCTTAAATACCGCAGCAGCGTCTTTAAATAATGCAACAAAGTCCTTAAATAATGCAGCAGAGTCCTTAAATAATTCAACAAAGTCCTTAAATAATGCAGCAGAGTCCTTAAATAATGCAACAAACTCATTAAATAATGCAGCAAAGTACTTAAATATTGCAGCAAATTCCTTAAATAATGCAGCAGAATCCTTAAATAATGCAATAATTTCCTTAAATAATGCAGCAACATCCTTAATAATGCAGCAGAGTCCTTAAATAATGCAGCAAAGTCCTTAAATAATGCAACAGAGGCCTTAAATACTGCAGCAGCATCCTTAAATAATGCAGCAGAGTCCTTAAATAATGCAGCAGAGTCCTTAAATAATGCAACAAAGTCCTTAAATAAAATGCAGCAACGCCCTTAATAATGCAGCCGAGTCCTTTAATAATGCAGCAAAGTCCTTAAATAATGCAGCAGAGTCCTTAAATACCGCAGCAGCGTCCTTAAATAATGCAAAAAAGTCCTTAAATAATGCAGCAAAGTCCTTATATAATGCAACAAAGTCCTTAAATAATGCAACAAACTCCTTAAATAATGCAACAAAGAACTTAAATAATGCAGCAAATTCCTTAAATAATGCAGCAGAATCCTTAAATAATGCAATAAAGTCCTTAAATAATGCAGCAACGTCCTTAATAATGCAGCAGAGTCCTTAAATAATGCAGCAAAGTCCTTAAATAATGCAGCGGAGGCCTTAAATACTGCTGCAGCGTCCTTAAATAATGCAGCAGAGTCCTTAAATAATGCAACAAAGTCCTTAAATAATGCAGCAGAGTCCTTAAACAATGCAGCACAGTCCTTAAATAATGCAACAAAGTCCTTGAATAATGCAGCAGATTCCTTAAATGCTGCAGCATCGTCCTTAAATAATGCATGAAAGTCCTTAAATAATGCAGCAGAGTCCTTAAATACTGCAGCAGAGTCCTTAAATAATGCAGCAAAGTCCTTAAATAATGCAGCAGAGTCCTTAAATACCGCAGCAGAGTCATTAAATAATGCATCAAAGTCCTTAAATAATGCAGCAGAGTCCTTAAATAATGCATCAAATTCCTTAAATAATGCAGCAGAATCCTTAAATAATGCAATAAAGTCCTTAAATAATGCAGCAGATTCCTTAAATTCTGCAGCAGCGTCCTTAAATAATGCATCAAAGTCTTTAAATAATGCAGCAGAGTCCTTAAATACTGCAGCAGAGTCCTTAAATAATGAATCAAAGTCCTTAAATGATGCAGCAGAGACCTTAAATACCACAGCAGAGTCATTAAATAATGCAGCAGAGTCCTTAAATAATTCAGCAAAGTCCTTAAATAATGCAGCAGAGTCCTTAAATACCGCAGCAGCGTCCTTAAATAATGCAACAAAGTCCTTAAATAATGCAGCAGAGTCCTTAAATAATGCAACAAAGTCCTTAAATAATGCAGCAGAGTCCTTAAATAATGCAACAAACTCATTAAATAATGCAGCAAAGTACTTAAATAATGCAGCAAATTCCTTAAATAATGCAGCAGAGTCCTTAAATAATGCCGCATATTCCTTAAATAATGCAGCAGAGTCCTTAAATAATGCAACAAACTCATTAAATAATGCAGCAAAGTACTTAAATAATGCAGCAAATTCCTTAAATAATGCAACAGAATCCTTAAATAATGCAATAAAGTCCTTAAATAATGCAGCAGAGTCCTTAAATAATGCAAAAAAATCCTTAAATAATGCATCAGAATCCTTAAATAATGCAACAAAGTCCTTAAATACTGCAGCAACGTCCTTAATAATGCAGCAGAGTCCTTAAATAATGCAGCAAATTCCTTAAATAATGCAGCAGAGGCCTTAAATACCGAAGCAGCGTCCTTAAATAATGCAGCAAAGTCCTTAAATAATGCAGAAGAGTCCTTAAATAATGCAACAAAGTCCTTAAATAATGCAGCAGAGTCCTTAAATAAAGCAGCAGAGTGCTTAAACAATGCAGCAGAGTCCTTAAATACCGCAGCAGAGTCATTAAATAATACAGCAGAGTCCTTAAATAAAGCAGCAGAGTGCTTAAATAATGCAGCAGAGTCCTAAAATACCGCAGCAGAGTCATTAAATAATACAGCAGAGTCCTTAAATAATGCAGCAAATTTCTTAAATAATGCACAGAGTCCTTAAATAATGCAATAAAGTCCTTAAATAAAATGCAGCAACGCCCTTAATAATGCAGCAGAGTCCTTAAATACCGCAGCAGCGTCTTTAAATAATGCAACAAAGTCCTTAAATAATGCAGCAGAGTCCTTAAATAATGCAACAAAGTCCTTAAATAATGCAGCAGAGTCCTTAAATAATGCAACAAACTCATTAAATATTGCAGCAAAGTACTTAAACATTGCAGCAAATTCCTTAAATAATGCAGCAGAATCCTTAAATAATGCAATAATTTCCTTAAATAATGCAGCAACATCCTTAATATTGCAGCAGAGTCCTTAAATAATGCAGCAAAGTCCTTAAATAATGCAGCAGAGGCCTTAAATACTGCAGCAGCATCCTTAAATAATGCAGCAGAGTCCTTAAATAATGCAGCAGAGTCCTTAAATAATGCAACAAAGTCCTTAAATAATGCAGCAGATTCCTTAAATTTCGCAGCAGCGTCCTTAAATAATACATCAAAGTCCTTAAATAATGCAGCAGAGTCCTAAACTACCGCAGCAGAGTCCTTAAATAATGCAGCAAAGTCCTTAAATAATGCAGCAGAGTGCTTACATAATGCAGCAGAGTCCTTATATACCGCAGCAGAGTCATTAAATAATGCAGCAGAGTCCTTAAATAATGCAGCAAATTCATTAAATAATGCACAGAGTCATTAAATAATGCAATAAAGTCCTTAAATAAAATTCAACAACACCCTTAATAATGCAGCTGAGTCCTTAAATAATTCAGCAAAGTCCTTAAATAATGCAGCAGAGTCCTTAAATACCGCAGCAGCATCCTTAAATAATGCAACAAAGTCCTTAAATAATGCAGCAGAGTCCTTAAATAATGCAACAAAGTCCTTAAATAATGCAGCAGAGTCCTTAAATAATGCAACAAACTCATTAAATAATGCAGCAAAGTACTTAAATAATGCAGCAAATTCCTTAAATAATGCAGCAGAATCCTTAAATAATGCAATAATGTCCTTAAATAATGCAGCAGAGTCCTTAAATAATGCAAAAAATTCCTTAAATAATGCATCAGAATCCTTAAATAATGCAACAAAGTCCTTAAATAATGCAGCAACGTCCTTAATAATGCAGCAGAGTCCTTAAATAATGCAGCAAATGCCTTAAATACCGAAGCAGAGTCCTTAAATAATGCAGCAAAGTCCTTAAATAATGCAGAAGAGTCCTTAAATAATGCAACAAAGTCCTTAAATAATGCAGCAGAGTCCTTAAATAAAGCAGCAGAGTGCTTAAATAATGCAGCAGAGTCCTTAAATACCGCAGCAGAGTCATTAAATAATACAGCAGAGTCCTTAAATAAAGCAGCAGAGTGCTTAAATAATGCAGCAGAGTCCTAAAATAGCGCTGCAGAGTCATTAAATAATACAGCAGAGTCCTTAAATAATGCAGCAAATTTCTTAAATAATGCACAGAGTCCTTAAATAATGCAATAAAGTCCTTAAATAAAATGCAGCAACGCCCTTAATAATGCAGCTGAGTCCTTAAATAATGCAGCAAAGTCCTTAAATAATGCAGCAGAGTCCTTAAATACCGCAGCAGCGTCTTTAAATAATGCAACAAAGTCCTTAAATAATGCAGCAGAGTCCTTAAATAATGCAACAAAGTCCTTAAATAATGCAGCAGAGTCCTTAAATAATGCAACAAACTCATTAAATAATGCAGCAAAGTACTTAAATATTGCAGCAAATTCCTTAAATAATGCAGCAGAATCCTTAAATAATGCAATAATTTCCTTAAATAATGCAGCAACATCCTTAATAATGCAGCAGAGTCCTTAAATAATGCAGCAAAGTCCTTAAATAATGCAACAGAGGCCTTAAATACTGCAGCAGCATCCTTAAATAATGCAGCAGAGTCCTTAAATAATGCAGCAGAGTCCTTAAATAATGCAACAAAGTCCTTAAATAAAATGCAGCAACGCCCTTAATAATGCAGCCGAGTCCTTCAATAATGCAGCAAAGTCCTTAAATAATGCAGCAGAGTCCTTAAATACCGCAGCAGCGTCCTTAAATAATGCAAAAAAATCCTTAAATAATGCAGCAAAGTCCTTAAATAATGCAACAAAGTCCTTAAATAATGCAGCAGAGTCCTTAAATAATGCAACAAACTCCTTAAATAATGCAGCAAAGAACTTAAATAATGCAGCAAATTCCTTAAATAATGCAGCAGAATCCTTAAATAATGCAATAAAGTCCTTAAATAATGCAGCAACGTCCTTAATAATGCAGCAGAGTCCTTAAATAATGCAGCAAAGTCCTTAAATAATGCAGCGGAGGCCTTAAATACTGCTGCAGCATCCTTAAATAATGCAGCAGAGTCCTTAAATAATGCAACAAAGTCCTTAAATAATGCAGCAGAGTCCTTAAACAATGCAGCACAGTCCTTAAATAATGCAACAAAGTCCTTGAATAATGCAGCAGATTCCTTAAATGCTGCAGCATCGTCCTTAAATAATGCATGAAAGTCCTTAAATAATGCAGCAGAGTCCTTAAATACTGCAGCAGAGTACTTAAATAATGCAGCAAAGTCCTTAAATAATGCAGCAGAGTCCTTAAATACTGCAGCAGAGTCATTAAATAATGCATCAAAGTCCTTAAATAATGCAGCAGAGTCCTTAAATAATGCATCAAATTCCTTAAATAATGCAGCAGAATCCTTAAATAATGCAATAAAGTCCTTAAATAATGCAGCAGATTCCTTAAATTCTGCAGCAGCGTCCTTAAATAATGCATCAAAGTCTTTAAATAATGCAGCAGAGTCCTTAAATACTGCAGCAGAGTCCTTAAATAATGCAACAAAGTCCTTAAATAATGCAGCAAAGTCCTTAAATAATGCAGCAGAGTCCTTAAATACAGCAGCAGATTCCTTAAATAATTCAGCAAAGTCCTTAAATAATGCAGTAGAGTCCTTAAATAATGCAACAAAGTCCTTAAATAATGCAGCAGAGTCCTTAAATAATGCAACAAAGTCCTTAAATAATGCAGCAGAGTCCTTAAATACTGCAGCAGAGACCTTAAATAATGCAGCAAAATCCTTAAATAATGCAGCAGAGTCCTTATATAATGCAGCAGAGTCCTAAAATACCGCAGCAGAGTCCTTAAATAATGCAGCAGAGTCCTTAAATAATGCAGCAAATTCATTAAATAATGCAGCGGAGTCCTTAAATAATGCAACAAAGTCCTTAAATAATGCAGCAGATTCCTTAAATTTCGCAGCAGCGTCCTTAAATAATGCATCAAAGTCCTTAAATAACGCAGCAGAGTCCTAAAATACCGCAGCAGAATCCTTAAATAATGCAGCAAAGTCTTTAAATAATGCAGCAGAGTGCTTACATAATGCAGCAGAGTCCTTAAATACCGCAGCAGAGTCATTAAATAATGCAGCAGAGTCCTTAAATAATGCAGCAAATTCATTAAATAATGCAAAGAGTCATTAAATAATGCAATAAAGTCCTTAAATAAAATTCAGCAACACCCTTAATAATGCAGCTGAGTCCTTAAATAATTCAGCAAAGTCCTTAAATAATGCAGCAGAGTCCTTAAATACCGCAGCAGCGTCCTTAAATAATGCAACAAAGTACTTAAATAATGCAGCAGAGTCCTTAAATAATGCAACAAAGTCCTTAAATAATGCAGCAGAGTCCTTAAATAATGCAACAAACTCATTAAATAATGCAGCAAAGTACTTAAATAATGCAGCAAATTCCTTAAATAATGCAACAGAATCCTTAAATAAAGCAATAAAGTCCTTAAATAATGCAGCAGAGTCCTTAAATAATGCAAAAAAATCCTTAAATAATGCATCAGAATCCTTAAATAATGCAACAAAGTCCTTAAATACTGCAGCAACGTCCTTAATAATGCAGCAGAGTCCTTAAATAATGCAGCAAATTCCTTAAATAATGCAGCAGAGGCCTTAAATACCGAAGCAGCGTCCTTAAATAATGCAGCAAAGTCCTTAAATAATGCAGAAGAGTCCTTAAATAATGCAACAAAGTCCTTAAATAATGCAGCAGAGTCCTTAAATAAAGCAGCAGAGTGCTTAAACAATGCAGCAGAGTCCTTAAATACCGCAGCAGAGTCATTAAATAATACAGCAGAGTCCTTAAATAAAGCAGCAGAGTGCTTAAATAATGCAGCAGAGTCCTAAAATACCGCAGCAGAGTCATTAAATAATACAGCAGAGTCCTTAAATAATGCAGCAAATTTCTTAAATAATGCACAGAGTCCTTAAATAATGCAATAAAGTCCTTAAATAAAATGCAGCAACGCCCTTAATAATGCAGCAGAGTCCTTAAATACCGCAGCAGCGTCTTTAAATAATGCAACAAAGTCCTTTAATAATGCAGCAGAGTCCTTAAATAATGCAACAAAGTCCTTAAATAATGCAGCAGAGTCCTTAAATAATGCAACAAACTCATTAAATATTGCAGCAAAGTACTTAAACATTGCAGCAAATTCCTTAAATAATGCAGCAGAATCCTTAAATAATGCAATAATTTCCTTAAATAATGCAGCAACATCCTTAATATTGCAGCAGAGTCCTTAAATAATGCAGCAAAGTCCTTAAATAATGCAGCAGAGGCCTTAAATACTGCAGCAGCATCCTTAAATAATGCAGCAGAGTCCTTAAATAATGCAGCAGAGTCCTTAAATAATGCAACAAAGTCCTTAAATAATGCAGCAGATTCCTTAAATTTCGCAGCAGCGTCCTTAAATAATACATCAAAGTCCTTAAATAATGCAGCAGAGTCCTAAACTACCGCAGCAGAGTCCTTAAATAATGCAGCAAAGTCCTTAAATAATGCAGCAGAGTCATTAAATAATGCAGCAGAGTCCTTAAATAATGCAGCAAATTCATTAAATAATGCACAGAGTCATTAAATAATGCAATAAAGTCCTTAAATAAAATTCAACAACACCCTTAATAATGCAGCTGAGTCCTTAAATAATTCAGCAAAGTCCTTAAATAATGCAGCAGAGTCCTTAAATACCGCAGCAGCATCCTTAAATAATGCAACAAAGTCCTTAAATAATGCAGCAGAGTCCTTAAATAATGCAACAAAGTCCTTAAATAATGCAGCAGAGTCCTTAAATAATGCAACAAACTCATTAAATAATGCAGCAAAGTACTTAAATAATGCAGCAAATTCCTTAAATAATGCAGCAGAATCCTTAAATAATGCAATAATGTCCTTAAATAATGCAGCAGAGTCCTTAAATAATGCAAAAAATTCCTTAAATAATGCATCAGAATCCTTAAATAATGCAACAAAGTCCTTAAATAATGCAGCAACGTCCTTAATAATGCAGCAGAGTCCTTAAATAATGCAGCAAATTCCTTAAATAATGCAGCAGAGGCCTTAAATACCGAAGCAGAGTCCTTAAATAATGCAGCAAAGTCCTTAAATAATGCAGAAGAGTCCTTAAATAATGCAACAAAGTCCTTAAATAATGCAGCAGAGTCCTTAAATAAAGCAGCAGAGTGCTTAAATAATGCAGCAGAGTCCTTAAATACCGCAGCAGAGTCATTAAATAATACAGCAGAGTCCTTAAATAAAGCAGCAGAGTGCTTAAATAATGCAGCAGAGTCCTAAAATAGCGCTGCAGAGTCATTAAATAATACAGCAGAGTCCTTAAATAATGCAGCAAATTTCTTAAATAATGCACAGAGTCCTTAAATAATGCAATAAAGTCCTTAAATAAAATGCAGCAACGCCCTTAATAATGCAGCTGAGTCCTTAAATAATGCAGCAAAGTCCTTAAATAATGCAGCAGAGTCCTTAAATACCGCAGCAGCGTCTTTAAATAATGCAACAAAGTCCTTAAATAATGCAGCAGAGTCCTTAAATAATGCAAGAAAGTCCTTAAATAATGCAGCAGAGTCCTTAAATAATGCAACAAAGTCCTTAAATAATGCAGCAGAGTCCTTAAATACTGCAGCAGAGACCTTAAATAATGCAGCAAAATCCTTAAATAATGCAGCAGAGTCCTTATATAATGCAGCAGAGTCCTAAAATACCGCAGCAGAGTCCTTAAATAATGCAGCAGAGTCCTTAAATAATGCAGCAAATTCATTAAATAATGCAGCGGAGTCCTTAAATAATGCAACAAAGTCCTTAAATAATGCAGCAGATTCCTTAAATTTCGCAGCAGCGTCCTTAAATAATGCATCAAAGTCCTTAAATAACGCAGCAGAGTCCTAAAATACCGCAGCAGAATCCTTAAATAATGCAGCAAAGTCTTTAAATAATGCAGCAGAGTGCTTACATAATGCAGCAGAGTCCTTAAATACCGCAGCAGAGTCATTAAATAATGCAGCAGAGTCCTTAAATAATGCAGCAAATTCATTAAATAATGCAAAGAGTCATTAAATAATGCAATAAAGTCCTTAAATAAAATTCAGCAACACCCTTAATAATGCAGCTGAGTCCTTAAATAATTCAGCAAAGTCCTTAAATAATGCAGCAGAGTCCTTAAATACCGCAGCAGCGTCCTTAAATAATGCAACAAAGTACTTAAATAATGCAGCAGAGTCCTTAAATAATGCAACAAAGTCCTTAAATAATGCAGCAGAGTCCTTAAATAATGCAACAAACTCATTAAATAATGCAGCAAAGTACTTAAATAATGCAGCAAATTCCTTAAATAATGCAACAGAATCCTTAAATAAAGCAATAAAGTCCTTAAATAATGCAGCAGAGTCCTTAAATAATGCAAAAAAATCCTTAAATAATGCATCAGAATCCTTAAATAATGCAACAAAGTCCTTAAATACTGCAGCAACGTCCTTAATAATGCAGCAGAGTCCTTAAATAATGCAGCAAATTCCTTAAATAATGCAGCAGAGGCCTTAAATACCGAAGCAGCGTCCTTAAATAATGCAGCAAAGTCCTTAAATAATGCAGAAGAGTCCTTAAATAATGCAACAAAGTCCTTAAATAATGCAGCAGAGTCCTTAAATAAAGCAGCAGAGTGCTTAAACAATGCAGCAGAGTCCTTAAATACCGCAGCAGAGTCATTAAATAATACAGCAGAGTCCTTAAATAAAGCAGCAGAGTGCTTAAATAATGCAGCAGAGTCCTAAAATACCGCAGCAGAGTCATTAAATAATACAGCAGAGTCCTTAAATAATGCAGCAAATTTCTTAAATAATGCACAGAGTCCTTAAATAATGCAATAAAGTCCTTAAATAAAATGCAGCAACGCCCTTAATAATGCAGCAGAGTCCTTAAATACCGCAGCAGCGTCTTTAAATAATGCAACAAAGTCCTTTAATAATGCAGCAGAGTCCTTAAATAATGCAACAAAGTCCTTAAATAATGCAGCAGAGTCCTTAAATAATGCAACAAACTCATTAAATATTGCAGCAAAGTACTTAAACATTGCAGCAAATTCCTTAAATAATGCAGCAGAATCCTTAAATAATGCAATAATTTCCTTAAATAATGCAGCAACATCCTTAATATTGCAGCAGAGTCCTTAAATAATGCAGCAAAGTCCTTAAATAATGCAGCAGAGGCCTTAAATACTGCAGCAGCATCCTTAAATAATGCAGCAGAGTCCTTAAATAATGCAGCAGAGTCCTTAAATAATGCAACAAAGTCCTTAAATAATGCAGCAGATTCCTTAAATTTCGCAGCAGCGTCCTTAAATAATACATCAAAGTCCTTAAATAATGCAGCAGAGTCCTAAACTACCGCAGCAGAGTCCTTAAATAATGCAGCAAAGTCCTTAAATAATGCAGCAGAGTCATTAAATAATGCAGCAGAGTCCTTACATAATGCAGCAAATTCATTAAATAATGCACAGAGTCATTAAATAATGCAATAAAGTCCTTAAATAAAATTCAACAACACCCTTAATAATGCAGCTGAGTCCTTAAATAATTCAGCAAAGTCCTTAAATAATGCAGCAGAGTCCTTAAATACCGCAGCAGCATCCTTAAATAATGCAACAAAGTCCTTAAATAATGCAGCAGAGTCCTTAAATAATGCAACAAAGTCCTTAAATAATGCAGCAGAGTCCTTAAATAATGCAACAAACTCATTAAATAATGCAGCAAAGTACTTAAATAATGCAGCAAATTCCTTAAATAATGCAGCAGAATCCTTAAATAATGCAATAATGTCCTTAAATAATGCAGCAGAGTCCTTAAATAATGCAAAAAATTCCTTAAATAATGCATCAGAATCCTTAAATAATGCAACAAAGTCCTTAAATAATGCAGCAACGTCCTTAATAATGCAGCAGAGTCCTTAAATAATGCAGCAAATTCCTTAAATAATGCAGCAGAGGCCTTAAATACCGAAGCAGAGTCCTTAAATAATGCAGCAAAGTCCTTAAATAATGCAGAAGAGTCCTTAAATAATGCAACAAAGTCCTTAAATAATGCAGCAGAGTCCTTAAATAAAGCAGCAGAGTGCTTAAATAATGCAGCAGAGTCCTTAAATACCGCAGCAGAGTCATTAAATAATACAGCAGAGTCCTTAAATAAAGCAGCAGAGTGCTTAAATAATGCAGCAGAGTCCTAAAATAGCGCTGCAGAGTCATTAAATAATACAGCAGAGTCCTTAAATAATGCAGCAAATTTCTTAAATAATGCACAGAGTCCTTAAATAATGCAATAAAGTCCTTAAATAAAATGCAGCAACGCCCTTAATAATGCAGCTGAGTCCTTAAATAATGCAGCAAAGTCCTTAAATAATGCAGCAGAGTCCTTAAATACCGCAGCAGCGTCTTTAAATAATGCAACAAAGTCCTTAAATAATGCAGCAGAGTCCTTAAATAATGCAAGAAAGTCCTTAAATAATGCAGCAGAGTCCTTAAATAATGCAACAAACTCATTAAATAATGCAGCAAAGTACTTAAATATTGCAGCAAATTCCTTAAATAATGCAGCAGAATCCTTAAATAATGCAATAATTTCCTTAAATAATGCAGCAACATCCTTAATAATGCAGCAGAGTCCTTAAATAATGCAGCAAAGTCCTTAAATAATGCAACAGAGGCCTTAAATACTGCAGCAGCATCCTTAAATAATGCAGCAGAGTCCTTAAATAATGCAGCAGAGTCCTTAAATAATGCAACAAAGTCCTTAAATAAAATGCAGCAACGCCCTTAATAATGCAGCCGAGTCCTTCAATAATGCAGCAAAGTCCTTAAATAATGCAGCAGAGTCCTTAAATACCGCAGCAGCGTCCTTAAATAATGCAAAAAAATCCTTAAATAATGCAGCAAAGTCCTTAAATAATGCAACAAAGTCCTTAAATAATGCAGCAGAGTCCTTAAATAATGCAACAAACTCCTTAAATAATGCAGCAAAGAACTTAAATAATGCAGCAAATTCCGTAAATAATGCAGCAGAATCCTTAAATAATGCAATAAAGTCCTTAAATAATGCAGCAACGTCCTTAATAATGCAGCAGAGTCCTTAAATAATGCAGCAAAGTCCTTAAATAATGCAGCGGAGGCCTTAAATACTGCTGCAGCATCCTTAAATAATGCAGCAGAGTCCTTAAATAATGCAACAAAGTCCTTAAATAATGCAGCAGAGTCCTTAAACAATGCAGCACAGTCCTTAAATAATGCAACAAAGTCCTTGAATAATGCAGCAGATTCCTTAAATGCTGCAGCATCGTCCTTAAATAATGCATGAAAGTCCTTAAATAATGCAGCAGAGTCCTTAAATACTGCAGCAGAGTACTTAAATAATGCAGCAAAGTCCTTAAATAATGCAGCAGAGTCCTTAAATACCGCAGCAGAGTCATTAAATAATGCATCAAAGTCCTTAAATAATGCAGCAGAGTCCTTAAATAATGCATCAAATTCCTTAAATAATGCAGCAGAATCCTTAAATAATGCAATAAAGTCCTTAAATAATGCAGCAGATTCCTTAAATTCTGCAGCAGCGTCCTTAAATAATGCATCAAAGTCTTTAAATAATGCAGCAGAGTCCTTAAATACTGCAGCAGAGTCCTTAAATAATGAATCAAAGTCCTTAAATGATGCAGCAGAGACCTTAAATACCACAGCAGAGTCATTAAATAATGCAGCAGAGTCCTTAAATAATTCAGCAAAGTCCTTAAATAATGCAGCAGAGTCCTTAAATACCGCAGCAGCGTCCTTAAATAATGCAACAAAGTCGTTAAATAATGCAGCAGAGTCCTTAAATAATGCAACAAAGTCCTTAAATAATGCAGCAGAGTCCTTAAATAATGCAACAAACTCATTAAATAATGCAGCAAAGTACTTAAATAATGCAGCAAATTCCTTAAATAATGCAGCAGAATCCTTAAATATTGCAATAAAGTCCTTAAATAATGCAGCAGAGTCCTTAAATAATGCAAAAAATTCCTTAAATAATGCAGCAGAATCCTTAAATAATGCAATAAAGTCATTAAATAATGCAGCAGAGTCCTTAAATAATGCAACAAAGTCCTTAAATAATACAGCAGATTCCTTAAATTCTGCAGCAGCGTCCTTAAATAATGCATCAAAGTCCTTAAATAATGCAGCAGAGTCCTTAAATACCACAGCAGAGTCATTAAATAATGCAGCAGAGTCCTTAAATAATGCCGCATATTCCTTAAATAATGCAGCAGAGTCCTTAAATAATGCAATAAAGTCCTTAAATAATGCAGCAGAGTCCTTAAATAATGCAGCAACGTCCTTAATAATGCAGCTGAGTCCTTAAATAATGCAGCAACATCCTTAAATAATGCAGCAGAGTCCTTAAATACTGCATCAGCGTCCTTAAATAATGCAACAAAGTCCTTAAATAATGCAGCAAAGTCCTTAAATGATGCAGCAGAGTCCTTAAATACAGCAGCAGATTCCTTAAATAATTCAGCAAAGTCCTTAAATAATGCAGTAGAGTCCTTAAATAATGCAACAAAGTCCTTAAATAATGCAGCAGAGTACTTAAATAATGCAACAAAGTCCTTAAATAATGCAGCAGAGTCCTTAAATACTGCAGCAGAGACCTTAAATAATGCAGCAAAATCCTTAAATAATGCAGCAGAGTCCTTATATAATGCAGCAGAGTCCTAAAATACCGCAGCAGAGTCCTTAAATAATGCAGCAGAGTCCTTAAATAATGCAGCAAATTCATTAAATAATGCAGCGGAGTCCTTAAATAATGCAACAAAGTCCTTAAATAATGCAGCAGATTCCTTAAATTTCGCAGCAGCGTCCTTAAATAATGCATCAAAGTCCTTAAATAACGCAGCAGAGTCCTAAAATACCGCAGCAGAGTCCTTAAATAATGCAGCAAAGTCTTTAAATAATGCAGCAGAGTGCTTACATAATGCAGCAGAGTCCTTAAATACCGCAGCAGAGTCATTAAATAATGCAGCAGAGTCCTTAAATAATGCAGCAAATTCATTAAATAATGCACAGAGTCATTAAATAATGCAATAAAGTCCTTAAATAAAATTCAGCAACACCCTTAATAATGCAGCTGAGTCCTTAAATAATTCAGCAAAGTCCTTAAATAATGCAGCAGAGTCCTTAAATACCGCAGCAGCGTCCTTAAATAATGCAACAAAGTACTTAAATAATGCAGCAGAGTCCTTAAATAATGCAACAAAGTCCTTAAATAATGCAACAGAGTCCTTAAATAATGCAACAAACTCATTAAATAATGCAGCAAAGTACTTAAATAATGCAGCAAATTCCTTAAATAATGCAACAGAATCCTTAAATAATGCAATAAAGTCCTTAAATAATGCAGCAGAGTTCTTAAATAATGCAAAAAATTCCTTAAATAATGCATCAGAATCCTTAAATAATGCAACAAAGTCCTTAAATACTGCAGCAACGTCCTTAATAATGCAGCAGAGTCCTTAAATAATGCAGCAAATTCCTTAAATAATGCAGCAGAGGCCTTAAATACCGAAGCAGCGTCCTTAAATAATGCAGCAAAGTCCTTAAATAATGCAGAAGAGTCCTTAAATAATGCAACAAAGTCCTTAAATAATGCAGCAGAGTCCTTAAATAAAGCAGCAGAGTGCTTAAACAATGCAGCAGAGTCCTTAAATACCGCAGCAGAGTCATTAAATAATACAGCAGAGTCCTTAAATAAAGCAGCAGAGTGCTTAAATAATGCAGCAGAGTCCTAAAATACCGCAGCAGAGTCATTAAATAATACAGCAGAGTCCTTAAATAATGCAGCAAATTTCTTAAATAATGCACAGAGTCCTTAAATAATGCAATAAAGTCCTTAAATAAAATGCAGCAACGCCCTTAATAATGCAGCAGAGTCCTTAAATACCGCAGCAGCGTCTTTAAATAATGCAACAAAGTCCTTAAATAATGCAGCAGAGTCCTTAAATAATGCAACAAAGTCCTTAAATAATGCAGCAGAGTCCTTAAATAATGCAACAAACTCATTAAATATTGCAGCAAAGTACTTAAACATTGCAGCAAATTCCTTAAATAATGCAGCAGAATCCTTAAATAATGCAATAATTTCCTTAAATAATGCAGCAACATCCTTAATATTGCAGCAGAGTCCTTAAATAATGCAGCAAAGTCCTTAAATAATGCAGCAGAGGCCTTAAATACTGCAGCAGCATCCTTAAATAATGCAGCAGAGTCCTTAAATAATGCAGCAGAGTCCTTAAATAATGCAACAAAGTCCTTAAATAATGCAGCAGAGTCCTTAAATAATGCAACAAACTCATTAAATAATGCAGCAAAGTACTTAAATAATGCAGCAAATTCCTTAAATAATGCAGCAAAGTCCTTAAATAATGCAGAAGAGTCCTTAAATAATGCAACAAAGTCCTTAAATAATGCAGCAGAGTCCTTAAATAAAGCAGCAGAGTGCTTAAATAATGCAGCAGAGTCCTTAAATACAGCAGCAGAGTCATTAAATAATACAGCAGAGTCCTTAAATAAAGCAGCAGTGTGCTAAAATAATGCAGCAGAGTCCTAAAATAGCGCTGCAGAGTCATTAAATAATACAGCAGAGTCCTTAAATAATGCAGCAAATTTCTTAAATAATGCACAGAGTCCTTAAATAATGCAATAAAGTCCTTAAATAAAATGCAGCAACGCCCTTAATAATGCAGCTGAGTCCTTAAATAATGCAGCAAAGTCCTTAAATAATGCAGCAGAGTCCTTAAATACCGCAGCAGCGTCTTTAAATAATGCAACAAAGTCCTTAAATAATGCAGCAGAGTCCTTAAATAATGCAACAAAGTCCTTAAATAATGCAGCAGAGTCCTTAAATAATGCAACAAACTCATTAAATAATGCAGCAAAGTACTTAAATATTGCAGCAAATTCCTTAAATAATGCAGCAGAATCCTTAAATAATGCAATAATTTCCTTAAATAATGCAGCAACATCCTTAATAATGCAGCAGAGTCCTTAAATAATGCAGCAAAGTCCTTAAATAATGCAACAGAGGCCTTAAATACTGCAGCAGCATCCTTAAATAATGCAGCAGAGTCCTTAAATAATGCAGCAGAGTCCTTAAATAATGCAACAAAGTCCTTAAATAAAATGCAGCAACGCCCTTAATAATGCAGCCGAGTCCTTCAATAATGCAGCAAAGTCCTTAAATAATGCAGCAGAGTCCTTAAATACCGCAGCAGCGTCCTTAAATAATGCAAAAAAGTCCTTAAATAATGCAGCAAAGTCCTTAAATAATGCAACAAAGTCCTTAAATAATGCAGCAGAGTCCTTAAATAATGCAACAAACTCCTTAAATAATGCAGCAAAGAACTTAAATAATGCAGCAAATTCCTTAAATAATGCAGAAGAATCCTTAAATAATGCAATAAAGTCCTTAAATAATGCAGCAACGTCCTTAATAATGCAGCAGAGTCCTTAAATAATGCAGCAAAGTCCTTAAATAATGCAGCGGAGGCCTTAAATACTGCTGCAGCGTCCTTAAATAATGCAGCAGAGTCCTTAAATAATGCAACAAAGTCCTTAAATAATGCAGCAGAGTCCTTAAACAATGCAGCACAGTCCTTAAATAATGCAACAAAGTCCTTGAATAATGCAGCAGATTCCTTAAATGCTGCAGCATCGTCCTTAAATAATGCATGAAAGTCCTTAAATAATGCAGCAGAGTCCTTAAATACTGCAGCAGAGTCCTTAAATAATGCAGCAAAGTCCTTAAATAATGCAGCAGAGTCCTTAAATACCGCAGCAGAGTCATTAAATAATGCATCAAAGTCCTTAAATAATGCAGCAGAGACCTTAAATAATGCATCAAATTCCTTAAATAATGCAGCAGAATCCTTAAATAATGCAATAAAGTCCTTAAATAATGCAGCAGATTCCTTAAATTCTGCAGCAGCGTCCTTAAATAATGCATCAAAGTCTTTAAATAATGCAGCAGAGTCCTTAAATACTGCAGCAGAGTCCTTAAATAATGAATCAAAGTCCTTAAATGATGCAGCAGAGACCTTAAATACCACAGCAGAGTCATTAAATAATGCAGCAGAGTACTAAAATAATTCAGCAAAGTCCTTAAATAATGCAGCAGAGTCCTTAAATACCGCAGCAGCGTCCTTAAATAATGCAACAAAGTCCTTAAATAATGCAGCAGAGTCCTTAAATAATGCAACAAAGTCCTTAAATAATGCAGCAGAGTCCTTAAATAATGCAACAAACTCATTAAATAATGCAGCAAAGTACTTAAATAATGCAGCAAATTCCTTAAATAATGCAGCAGAATCCTTAAATATTGCAATAAAGTCCTTAAATAATGCAGCAGAGTCCTTAAATAATGCAAAAAATTCCTTAAATAATGCAGCAGAATCCTTAAATAATGCAATAAAGTCATTAAATAATGCAGCAGAGTCCTTAAATAATGCAACAAAGTCCTTAAATAATGCAGCAGATTCCTTAAATTCTGCAGCAGCGTCCTTAAATAATGCATCAAAGTCCTTAAATAATGCAGCAGAGTCCTTAAATACCACAGCAGAGTCATTAAATAATGCAGCAGAGTCCTTAAATAATGCCGCATATTCCTTAAATAATGCAGCAGAGTCCTTAAATAATGCAATAAAGTCCTTAAATAATGCAGCAGAGTCCTTAAATAATGCAGCAACGTCCTTAATAATGCAGCTGAGTCCTTAAATAATGCAGCAACATCCTTAAATAATGCAGCAGAGTCCTTAAATACTGCATCAGCGTCCTTAAATAATGCAACAAAGTCCTTAAATAATGCAGCAAAGTCCTTAAATAATGCAGCAGAGTCCTTAAATACAGCAGCAGATTCCTTAAATAATTCAGCAAAGTCCTTAAATAATGCAGTAGAGTCCTTAAATAATGCAACAAAGTCCTTAAATAATGCAGCAGAGTCCTTAAATAATGCAACAAAGTCCTTAAATAATGCAGCAGAGTCCTTAAATACTGCAGCAGAGACCTTAAATAATGCAGCAAAATCCTTAAATAATGCAGCAGAGTCCTTATATAATGCAGCAGAGTCCTAAAATACCGCAGCAGAGTCCTTAAATAATGCAGCAGAGTCCTTAAATAATGCAGCAAATTCATTAAATAATGCAGCGGAGTCCTTAAATAATGCAACAAAGTCCTTAAATAATGCAGCAGATTCCTTAAATTTCGCAGCAGCGTCCTTAAATAATGCATCAAAGTCCTTAAATAACGCAGCAGAGTCCTAAAATACCGCAGCAGAATCCTTAAATAATGCAGCAAAGTCTTTAAATAATGCAGCAGAGTGCTTACATAATGCAGCAGAGTCCTTAAATACCGCAGCAGAGTCATTAAATAATGCAGCAGAGTCCTTAAATAATGCAGCAAATTCATTAAATAATGCACAGAGTCATTAAATAATGCAATAAAGTCCTTAAATAAAATTCAGCAACACCCTTAATAATGCAGCTGAGTCCTTAAATAATTCAGCAAAGTCCTTAAATAATGCAGCAGAGTCCTTAAATACCGCAGCAGCGTCCTTAAATAATGCAACAAAGTACTTAAATAATGCAGCAGAGTCCTTAAATAATGCAACAAAGTCCTTAAATAATGCAGCAGAGTCCTTAAATAATGCAACAAACTCATTAAATAATGCAGCAAAGTACTTAAATAATGCATCAAATTCCTTAAATAATGCAACAGAATCCTTAAATAATGCAATAAAGTCCTTAAATAATGCAGCAGAGTCCTTAAATAATGCAAAAAATTCCTTAAATAATGCATCAGAATCCTTAAATAATGCAACAAAGTCCTTAAATACTGCAGCAACGTCCTTAATAATGCAGCAGAGTCCTTAAATAATGCAGCAAATTCCTTAAATAATGCAGCAGAGGCCTTAAATACCGAAGCAGCGTCCTTAAATAATGCAGCAAAGTCCTTAAATAATGCAGAAGAGTCCTTAAATAATGCAACAAAGTCCTTAAATAATGCAGCAGAGTCCTTAAATAAAGCAGCAGAGTGCTTAAACAATGCAGCAGAGTCCTTAAATACCGCAGCAGAGTCATTAAATAATACAGCAGAGTCCTTAAATAAAGCAGCAGAGTGCTTAAATAATGCAGCAGAGTCCTAAAATACCGCAGCAGAGTCATTAAATAATACAGCAGAGTCCTTAAATAATGCAGCAAATTTCTTAAATAATGCACAGAGTCCTTAAATAATGCAATAAAGTCCTTAAATAAAATGCAGCAACGCCCTTAATAATGCAGCAGAGTCCTTAAATACCGCAGCAGCGTCTTTAAATAATGCAACAAAGTCCTTAAATAATGCAGCAGAGTCCTTAAATAATGCAACAAAGTCCTTAAATAATGCAGCAGAGTCCTTAAATAATGCAACAAACTCATTAAATATTGCAGCAAAGTACTTAAACATTGCAGCAAATTCCTTAAATAATGCAGCAGAATCCTTAAATAATGCAATAATTTCCTTAAATAATGCAGCAACATCCTTAATATTGCAGCAGAGTCCTTAAATAATGCAGCAAAGTCCTTAAATAATGCAGCAGAGGCCTTAAATACTGCAGCAGCATCCTTAAATAATGCAGCTGAGTCCTTAAATAATGCAGCAGAGTCCTTAAATAATGCAACAAAGTCCTTAAATAATGCAGCAGATTCCTTAAATTTCGCAGCAGCGTCCTTAAATAATACATCAAAGTCCTTAAATAATGCAGCAGAGTCCTAAACTACCGCAGCAGAGTCCTTAAATAATGCAGCAAAGTCCTTAAATAATGCAGCAGAGTGCTTACATAATGCAGCAGAGTCCTTATATACCGCAGCAGAGTCATTAAATAATGCAGCAGAGTCCTTAAATAATGCAGCAAATTCATTAAATAATGCACAGAGTCATTAAATAATGCAATAAAGTCCTTAAATAAAATTCAACAACACCCTTAATAATGCAGCTGAGTCCTTAAATAATTCAGCAAAGTCCTTAAATAATGCAGCAGAGTCCTTAAATACCGCAGCAGCATCCTTAAATAATGCAACAAAGTCCTTAAATAATGCAGCAGAGTCCTTAAATAATGCAACAAAGTCCTTAAATAATGCAGCAGAGTCCTTAAATAATGCAACAAACTCATTAAATAATGCAGCAAATTCCTTAAATAATGCAGCAGAATCCTTAAATAATGCAATAATGTCCTTAAATAATGCAGCAGAGTCCTTAAATAATGCAAAAAATTCCTTAAATAATGCATCAGAATCCTTAAATAATGCAATAAAGTCCTTAAATAATGCAGCAACGTCCTTAATAATGCAGCAGAGTCCTTAAATAATGCAGCAAATTCCTTAAATAATGCAGCAGAGGCCTTAAATACCGAAGCAGAGTCCTTAAATAATGCAGCAAAGTCCTTAAATAATGCAGAAGAGTCCTTAAATAATGCAACAAAGTCCTTAAATAATGCAGCAGAGTCCTTAAATAAAGCAGCAGAGTGCTTAAATAATGCAGCAGAGTCCTTAAATACCGCAGCAGAGTCATTAAATAATACAGCAGAGTCCTTAAATAAAGCAGCAGAGTGCTTAAATAATGCAGCAGAGTCCTAAAATAGCGCTGCAGAGTCATTAAATAATACAGCAGAGTCCTTAAATAATGCAGCAAATTTCTTAAATAATGCACAGAGTCCTTAAATAATGCAATAAAGTCCTTAAATAAAATGCAGCAACGCCCTTAATAATGCAGCTGAGTCCTTAAATAATGCAGCAAAGTCCTTAAATAATGCAGCAGAGTCCTTAAATACCGCAGCAGCGTCTTTAAATAATGCAACAAAGTCCTTAAATAATGCAGCAGAGTCCTTAAATAATGCAACAAAGTCCTTAAATAATGCAGCAGAGTCCTTAAATAATGCAACAAACTCATTAAATAATGCAGCAAAGTACTTAAATATTGCAGCAAATTCCTTAAATAATGCAGCAGAATCCTTAAATAATGCAATAATTTCCTTAAATAATGCAGCAACATCCTTAATAATGCAGCAGAGTCCTTAAATAATGCAGCAAAGTCCTTAAATAATGCAACAGAGGCCTTAAATACTGCAGCAGCATCCTTAAATAATGCAGCAGAGTCCTTAAGTAATGCAGCAGAGTCCTTAAATAATGCAACAAAGTCCTTAAATAAAATGCAGCAACGCCCTTAATAATGCAGCCGAGTCCTTCAATAATGCAGCAAAGTCCTTAAATAATGCAGCAGAGTCCTTAAATACCGCAGCAGCGTCCTTAAATAATGCAAAAAATTCCTTAAATAATGCAGCAAAGTCCTTAAATAATGCAACAAAGTCCTTAAATAATGCAGCAGAGTCCTTAAATAATGCAACAAACTCCTTAAATAATGCAGCAAAGAACTTAAATAATGCAGCAAATTCCTTAAATAATGCAGCAGAATCCTTAAATAATGCAATAAAGTCCTTAAATAATGCAGCAACGTCCTTAATAATGCAGCAGAGTCCTTAAATAATGCAGCAAAGTCCTTAAATAATGCAGCGGAGGCCTTAAATACTGCTGCAGCATCCTTAAATAATGCAGCAGAGTCCTTAAATAATGCAACAAAGTCCTTAAATAATGCAGCAGAGTCCTTAAACAATGCAGCACAGTCCTTAAATAATGCAACAAAGTCCTTGAATAATGCAGCAGATTCCTTAAATGCTGCAGCATCGTCCTTAAATAATGCATGAAAGTCCTTAAATAATGCAGCAGAGTCCTTAAATACTGCAGCAGAGTCCTAAAATACCGCAGCAGAGTCCTTAAATAATGCAGCAGAGTCCTTAAATAATGCAGCAAATTCATTAAATAATGCAGCGGAGTCCTTAAATAATTCAACAAAGTCCTTAAATAATGCAGCAGATTCCTTAAATTTCGCAGCAGCGTCCTTAAATAATGCATCAAAGTCCTTAAATAACGCAGCAGAGTCCTAAAATACCGCAGCAGAGTCCTTAAATAATGCAGCAAAGTCTTTAAATAATGCAGCAGAGTGCTTACATAATGCAGCAGAGTCCTTAAATACCGCAGCAGAGTCATTAAATAATGCAGCAGAGTCCTTAAATAATGCAGCAAATTCATTAAATAATGCACAGAGTCATTAAATAATGCAATAAAGTCCTTAAATAAAATTCAGCAACACCCTTAATAATGCAGCTGAGTCCTTAAATAATTCAGCAAAGTCCTTAAATAATGCAGCAGAGTCCTTAAATACCGCAGCAGCGTCCTTAAATAATGCAACAAAGTACTTAAATAAGGAAGCAGAGTCCTTAAATAATGCAACAAAGTCCTTAAATAATGCAACAGAGTCCTTAAATAATGCAACAAACTCATTAAATAATGCAGCAAAGTACTTAAATAATGCAGCAAATTCCTTAAATAATGCAACAGAATCCTTAAATAATGCAATAAAGTCCTTAAATAATGCAGCAGAGTCCTTAAATAATGCAAAAAATTCCTTAAATAATGCATCAGAATCCTTAAATAATGCAACAAAGTCCTTAAATACTGCAGCAACGTCCTTAATAATGCAGCAGAGTCCTTAAATAATGCAGCAAATTCCTTAAATAATGCAGCAGAGGCCTTAAATACCGAAGCAGCGTCCTTAAATAATGCAGCAAAGTCCTTAAATAATGCAGAAGAGTCCTTAAATAATGCAACAAAGTCCTTAAATAATGCAGCAGAGGCCTTAAATACTGCAGCAGCATCCTTAAATAATGCAGCTGAGTCCTTAAATAATGCAGCAGAGTCCTTAAATAATGCAACAAAGTCCTTAAATAATGCAGCAGATTCCTTAAATTTCGCAGCAGCGTCCTTAAATAATACATCAAAGTCCTTAAATAATGCAGCAGAGTCCTAAACTACCGCAGCAGAGTCCTTAAATAATGCAGCAAAGTCCTTAAATAATGCAGCAGAGTGCTTACATAATGCAGCAGAGTCCTTATATACCGCAGCAGAGTCATTAAATAATGCAGCAGAGTCCTTAAATAATGCAGCAAATTCATTAAATAATGCACAGAGTCATTAAATAATGCAATAAAGTCCTTAAATAAAATTCAACAACACCCTTAATAATGCAGCTGAGTCCTTAAATAATTCAGCAAAGTCCTTAAATAATGCAGCAGAGTCCTTAAATACCGCAGCAGCATCCTTAAATAATGCAACAAAGTCCTTAAATAATGCAGCAGAGTCCTTAAATAATGCAACAAAGTCCTTAAATAATGCAGCAGAGTCCTTAAATAATGCAACAAACTCATTAAATAATGCAGCAAATTCCTTAAATAATGCAGCAGAATCCTTAAATAATGCAATAATGTCCTTAAATAATGCAGCAGAGTCCTTAAATAATGCAAAAAATTCCTTAAATAATGCATCAGAATCCTTAAATAATGCAACAAAGTCCTTAAATAATGCAGCAACGTCCTTAATAATGCAGCAGAGTCCTTAAATAATGCAGCAAATTCCTTAAATAATGCAGCAGAGGCCTTAAATACCGAAGCAGAGTCCTTAAATAATGCAGCAAAGTCCTTAAATAATGCAGAAGAGTCCTTAAATAATGCAACAAAGTCCTTAAATAATGCAGCAGAGTCCTTAAATAAAGCAGCAGAGTGCTTAAATAATGCAGCAGAGTCCTTAAATACCGCAGCAGAGTCATTAAATAATACAGCAGAGTCCTTAAATAAAGCAGCAGAGTGCTTAAGTAATGCAGCAGAGTCCTAAAATAGCGCTGCAGAGTCATTAAATAATACAGCAGAGTCCTTAAATAATGCAGCAAATTTCTTAAATAATGCACAGAGTCCTTAAATAATGCAATAAAGTCCTTAAATAAAATGCAGCAACGCCCTTAATAATGCAGCTGAGTCCTTAAATAATGCAGCAAAGTCCTTAAATAATGCAGCAGAGTCCTTAAATACCGCAGCAGCGTCTTTAAATAATGCAACAAAGTCCTTAAATAATGCAGCAGAGTCCTTAAATAATGCAACAAAGTCCTTAAATAATGCAGCAGAGTCCTTAAATAATGCAACAAACTCATTAAATAATGCAGCAAAGTACTTAAATATTGCAGCAAATTCCTTAAATAATGCAGCAGAATCCTTAAATAATGCAATAATTTCCTTAAATAATGCAGCAACATCCTTAATAATGCAGCAGAGTCCTTAAATAATGCAGCAAAGTCCTTAAATAATGCAACAGAGGCCTTAAATACTGCAGCAGCATCCTTAAATAATGCAGCAGAGTCCTTAAGTAATGCAGCAGAGTCCTTAAATAATGCAACAAAGTCCTTAAATAAAATGCAGCAACGCCCTTAATAATGCAGCCGAGTCCTTCAATAATGCAGCAAAGTCCTTAAATAATGCAGCAGAGTCCTTAAATACCGCAGCAGCGTCCTTAAATAATGCAAAAAATTCCTTAAATAATGCAGCAAAGTCCTTAAATAATGCAACAAAGTCCTTAAATAATGCAGCAGAGTCCTTAAATAATGCAACAAACTCCTTAAATAATGCAGCAAAGAACTTAAATAATGCAGCAAATTCCTTAAATAATGCAGCAGAATCCTTAAATAATGCAATAAAGTCCTTAAATAATGCAGCAACGTCCTTAATAATGCAGCAGAGTCCTTAAATAATGCAGCAAAGTCCTTAAATAATGCAGCGGAGGCCTTAAATACTGCTGCAGCATCCTTAAATAATGCAGCAGAGTCCTTAAATAATGCAACAAAGTCCTTAAATAATGCAGCAGAGTCCTTAAACAATGCAGCACAGTCCTTAAATAATGCAACAAAGTCCTTGAATAATGCAGCAGATTCCTTAAATGCTGCAGCATCGTCCTTAAATAATGCATGAAAGTCCTTAAATAATGCAGCAGAGTCCTTAAATACTGCAGCAGAGTCCTAAAATACCGCAGCAGAGTCCTTAAATAATGCAGCAGAGTCCTTAAATAATGCAGCAAATTCATTAAATAATGCAGCGGAGTCCTTAAATAATGCAACAAAGTCCTTAAATAATGCAGCAGATTCCTTAAATTTCGCAGCAGCGTCCTTAAATAATGCATCAAAGTCCTTAAATAACGCAGCAGAGTCCTAAAATACCGCAGCAGAGTCCTTAAATAATGCAGCAAAGTCTTTAAATAATGCAGCAGAGTGCTTACATAATGCAGCAGAGTCCTTAAATACCGCAGCAGAGTCATTAAATAATGCAGCAGAGTCCTTAAATAATGCAGCAAATTCATTAAATAATGCACAGAGTCATTAAATAATGCAATAAAGTCCTTAAATAAAATTCAGCAACACCCTTAATAATGCAGCTGAGTCCTTAAATAATTCAGCAAAGTCCTTAAATAATGCAGCAGAGTCCTTAAATACCGCAGCAGCGTCCTTAAATAATGCAACAAAGTACTTAAATAAGGAAGCAGAGTCCTTAAATAATGCAACAAAGTCCTTAAATAATGCAACAGAGTCCTTAAATAATGCAACAAACTCATTAAATAATGCAGCAAAGTACTTAAATAATGCAGCAAATTCCTTAAATAATGCAACAGAATCCTTAAATAATGCAATAAAGTCCTTAAATAATGCAGCAGAGTCCTTAAATAATGCAAAAAATTCCTTAAATAATGCATCAGAATCCTTAAATAATGCAACAAAGTCCTTAAATACTGCAGCAACGTCCTTAATAATGCAGCAGAGTCCTTAAATAATGCAGCAAATTCCTTAAATAATGCAGCAGAGGCCTTAAATACCGAAGCAGCGTCCTTAAATAATGCAGCAAAGTCCTTAAATAATGCAGAAGAGTCCTTAAATAATGCAACAAAGTCCTTAAATAATGCAGCAGAGTCCGTAAATAAAGCAGCAGAGTGCTTAAACAATGCAGCAGAGTCCTTAAATACCGCAGCAGAGTCATTAAATAATACAGCAGAGTCCTTAAATAAAGCAGCAGAGTGCTTAAATAATGCAGCAGAGTCCTAAAATACCGCAGCAGAGTCATTAAATAATACAGCAGAGTCCTTAAATAATGCAGCAAATATCTTAAATAATGCACAGAGTCCTTAAATAATGCAATAAAGTCCTTAAATAAAATGCAGCAACGCCCTTAATAATGCAGCAGAGTCCTTAAATACCGCAGCAGCGTCTTTAAATAATGCAACCAAGTCCTTAAATAATGCAGCAGAGTCCTTAAATAATGCAACAAAGTCCTTAAATAATGCAGCAGAGTCCTTAAATAATGCAACAAACTCATTAAATATTGCAGCAAAGTACTTAAACATTGCAGCAAATTCCTTAAATAATGCAGCAGAATCCTTAAATAATGCAATAATTTCCTTAAATAATGCAGCAACATCCTTAATATTGCAGCAGAGTCCTTAAATAATGCAGCAAAGTCCTTAAATAATGCAGCAGAGGCCTTAAATACTGCAGCAGCATCCTTAAATAATGCAGCTGAGTCCTTAAATAATGCAGCAGAGTCCTTAAATAATGCAACAAAGTCCTTAAATAATGCAGCAGATTCCTTAAATTTCGCAGCAGCGTCCTTAAATAATACATCAAAGTCCTTAAATAATGCAGCAGAGTCCTAAACTACCGCAGCAGAGTCCTTAAATAATGCAGCAAAGTCCTTAAATAATGCAGCAGAGTGCTTACATAATGCAGCAGAGTCCTTATATACCGCAGCAGAGTCATTAAATAATGCAGCAGAGTCCTTAAATAATGCAGCAAATTCATTAAATAATGCACAGAGTCATTAAATAATGCAATAAAGTCCTTAAATAAAATTCAACAACACCCTTAATAATGCAGCTGAGTCCTTAAATAATTCAGCAAAGTCCTTAAATAATGCAGCAGAGTCCTTAAATACCGCAGCAGCATCCTTAAATAATGCAACAAAGTCCTTAAATAATGCAGCAGAGTCCTTAAATAATGCAACAAAGTCCTTAAATAATGCAGCAGAGTCCTTAAATAATGCAACAAACTCATTAAATAATGCAGCAAATTCCTTAAATAATGCAGCAGAATCCTTAAATAATGCAATAATGTCCTTAAATAATGCAGCAGAGTCCTTAAATAATGCAAAAAATTCCTTAAATAATGCATCAGAATCCTTAAATAATGCAACAAAGTCCTTAAATAATGCAGCAACGTCCTTAATAATGCAGCAGAGTCCTTAAATAATGCAGCAAATTCCTTAAATAATGCAGCAGAGGCCTTAAATACCGAAGCAGAGTCCTTAAATAATGCAGCAAAGTCCTTAAATAATGCAGAAGAGTCCTTAAATAATGCAACAAAGTCCTTAAATAATGCAGCAGAGTCCTTAAATAAAGCAGCAGAGTGCTTAAATAATGCAGCAGAGTCCTTAAATACCGCAGCAGAGTCATTAAATAATACAGCAGAGTCCTTAAATAAAGCAGCAGAGTGCTTAAATAATGCAGCAGAGTCCTAAAATAGCGCTGCAGAGTCATTAAATAATACAGCAGAGTCCTTAAATAATGCAGCAAATTTCTTAAATAATGCACAGAGTCCTTAAATAATGCAATAAAGTCCTTAAATAAAATGCAGCAACGCCCTTAATAATGCAGCTGAGTCCTTAAATAATGCAGCAAAGTCCTTAAATAATGCAGCAGAGTCCTTAAATACCGCAGCAGCGTCTTTAAATAATGCAACAAAGTCCTTAAATAATGCAGCAGAGTCCTTAAATAATGCAACAAAGTCCTTAAATAATGCAGCAGAGTCCTTAAATAATGCAACAAACTCATTAAATAATGCAGCAAAGTACTTAAATATTGCAGCAAATTCCTTAAATAATGCAGCAGAATCCTTAAATAATGCAATAATTTCCTTAAATAATGCAGCAACATCCTTAATAATGCAGCAGAGTCCTTAAATAATGCAGCAAAGTCCTTAAATAATGCAACAGAGGCCTTAAATACTGCAGCAGCATCCTTAAATAATGCAGCAGAGTCCTTAAGTAATGCAGCAGAGTCCTTAAATAATGCAACAAAGTCCTTAAATAAAATGCAGCAACGCCCTTAATAATGCAGCCGAGTCCTTCAATAATGCAGCAAAGTCCTTAAATAATGCAGCAGAGTCCTTAAATACCGCAGCAGCGTCCTTAAATAATGCAAAAAATTCCTTAAATAATGCAGCAAAGTCCTTAAATAATGCAACAAAGTCCTTAAATAATGCAGCAGAGTCCTTAAATAATGCAACAAACTCCTTAAATAATGCAGCAAAGAACTTAAATAATGCAGCAAATTCCTTAAATAATGCAGCAGAATCCTTAAATAATGCAATAAAGTCCTTAAATAATGCAGCAACGTCCTTAATAATGCAGCAGAGTCCTTAAATAATGCAGCAAAGTCCTTAAATAATGCAGCGGAGGCCTTAAATACTGCTGCAGCATCCTTAAATAATGCAGCAGAGTCCTTAAATAATGCAACAAAGTCCTTAAATAATGCAGCAGAGTCCTTAAACAATGCAGCACAGTCCTTAAATAATGCAACAAAGTCCTTGAATAATGCAGCAGATTCCTTAAATGCTGCAGCATCGTCCTTAAATAATGCATGAAAGTCCTTAAATAATGCAGCAGAGTCCTTAAATACTGCAGCAGAGTCCTAAAATACCGCAGCAGAGTCCTTAAATAATGCAGCAGAGTCCTTAAATAATGCAGCAAATTCATTAAATAATGCAGCGGAGTCCTTAAATAATGCAACAAAGTCCTTAAATAATGCAGCAGATTCCTTAAATTTCGCAGCAGCGTCCTTAAATAATGCATCAAAGTCCTTAAATAACGCAGCAGAGTCCTAAAATACCGCAGCAGAGTCCTTAAATAATGCAGCAAAGTCTTTAAATAATGCAGCAGAGTGCTTACATAATGCAGCAGAGTCCTTAAATACCGCAGCAGAGTCATTAAATAATGCAGCAGAGTCCTTAAATAATGCAGCAAATTCATTAAATAATGCACAGAGTCATTAAATAATGCAATAAAGTCCTTAAATAAAATTCAGCAACACCCTTAATAATGCAGCTGAGTCCTTAAATAATTCAGCAAAGTCCTTAAATAATGCAGCAGAGTCCTTAAATACCGCAGCAGCGTCCTTAAATAATGCAACAAAGTACTTAAATAAGGAAGCAGAGTCCTTAAATAATGCAACAAAGTCCTTAAATAATGCAACAGAGTCCTTAAATAATGCAACAAACTCATTAAATAATGCAGCAAAGTACTTAAATAATGCAGCAAATTCCTTAAATAATGCAACAGAATCCTTAAATAATGCAATAAAGTCCTTAAATAATGCAGCAGAGTCCTTAAATAATGCAAAAAATTCCTTAAATAATGCATCAGAATCCTTAAATAATGCAACAAAGTCCTTAAATACTGCAGCAACGTCCTTAATAATGCAGCAGAGTCCTTAAATAATGCAGCAAATTCCTTAAATAATGCAGCAGAGGCCTTAAATACCGAAGCAGCGTCCTTAAATAATGCAGCAAAGTCCTTAAATAATGCAGAAGAGTCCTTAAATAATGCAACAAAGTCCTTAAATAATGCAGCAGAGGCCTTAAATACTGCAGCAGCATCCTTAAATAATGCAGCTGAGTCCTTAAATAATGCAGCAGAGTCCTTAAATAATGCAACAAAGTCCTTAAATAATGCAGCAGATTCCTTAAATTTCGCAGCAGCGTCCTTAAATAATACATCAAAGTCCTTAAATAATGCAGCAGAGTCCTAAACTACCGCAGCAGAGTCCTTAAATAATGCAGCAAAGTCCTTAAATAATGCAGCAGAGTGCTTACATAATGCAGCAGAGTCCTTATATACCGCAGCAGAGTCATTAAATAATGCAGCAGAGTCCTTAAATAATGCAGCAAATTCATTAAATAATGCACAGAGTCATTAAATAATGCAATAAAGTCCTTAAATAAAATTCAACAACACCCTTAATAATGCAGCTGAGTCCTTAAATAATTCAGCAAAGTCCTTAAATAATGCAGCAGAGTCCTTAAATACCGCAGCAGCATCCTTAAATAATGCAACAAAGTCCTTAAATAATGCAGCAGAGTCCTTAAATAATGCAACAAAGTCCTTAAATAATGCAGCAGAGTCCTTAAATAATGCAACAAACTCATTAAATAATGCAGCAAATTCCTTAAATAATGCAGCAGAATCCTTAAATAATGCAATAATGTCCTTAAATAATGCAGCAGAGTCCTTAAATAATGCAAAAAATTCCTTAAATAATGCATCAGAATCCTTAAATAATGCAACAAAGTCCTTAAATAATGCAGCAACGTCCTTAATAATGCAGCAGAGTCCTTAAATAATGCAGCAAATTCCTTAAATAATGCAGCAGAGGCCTTAAATACCGAAGCAGAGTCCTTAAATAATGCAGCAAAGTCCTTAAATAATGCAGAAGAGTCCTTAAATAATGCAACAAAGTCCTTAAATAATGCAGCAGAGTCCTTAAATAAAGCAGCAGAGTGCTTAAATAATGCAGCAGAGTCCTTAAATACCGCAGCAGAGTCATTAAATAATACAGCAGAGTCCTTAAATAAAGCAGCAGAGTGCTTAAATAATGCAGCAGAGTCCTAAAATAGCGCTGCAGAGTCATTAAATAATACAGCAGAGTCCTTAAATAATGCAGCAAATTTCTTAAATAATGCACAGAGTCCTTAAATAATGCAATAAAGTCCTTAAATAAAATGCAGCAACGCCCTTAATAATGCAGCTGAGTCCTTAAATAATGCAGCAAAGTCCTTAAATAATGCAGCAGAGTCCTTAAATACCGCAGCAGCGTCTTTAAATAATGCAACAAAGTCCTTAAATAATGCAGCAGAGTCCTTAAATAATGCAACAAAGTCCTTAAATAATGCAGCAGAGTCCTTAAATAATGCAACAAACTCATTAAATAATGCAGCAAAGTACTTAAATATTGCAGCAAATTCCTTAAATAATGCAGCAGAATCCTTAAATAATGCAATAATTTCCTTAAATAATGCAGCAACATCCTTAATAATGCAGCAGAGTCCTTAAATAATGCAGCAAAGTCCTTAAATAATGCAACAGAGGCCTTAAATACTGCAGCAGCATCCTTAAATAATGCAGCAGAGTCCTTAAGTAATGCAGCAGAGTCCTTAAATAATGCAACAAAGTCCTTAAATAAAATGCAGCAACGCCCTTAATAATGCAGCCGAGTCCTTCAATAATGCAGCAAAGTCCTTAAATAATGCAGCAGAGTCCTTAAATACCGCAGCAGCGTCCTTAAATAATGCAAAAAATTCCTTAAATAATGCAGCAAAGTCCTTAAATAATGCAACAAAGTCCTTAAATAATGCAGCAGAGTCCTTAAATAATGCAACAAACTCCTTAAATAATGCAGCAAAGAACTTAAATAATGCAGCAAATTCCTTAAATAATGCAGCAGAATCCTTAAATAATGCAATAAAGTCCTTAAATAATGCAGCAACGTCCTTAATAATGCAGCAGAGTCCTTAAATAATGCAGCAAAGTCCTTAAATAATGCAGCGGAGGCCTTAAATACTGCTGCAGCATCCTTAAATAATGCAGCAGAGTCCTTAAATAATGCAACAAAGTCCTTAAATAATGCAGCAGAGTCCTTAAACAATGCAGCACAGTCCTTAAATAATGCAACAAAGTCCTTGAATAATGCAGCAGATTCCTTAAATGCTGCAGCATCGTCCTTAAATAATGCATGAAAGTCCTTAAATAATGCAGCAGAGTCCTTAAATACTGCAGCAGAGTCCTAAAATACCGCAGCAGAGTCCTTAAATAATGCAGCAGAGTCCTTAAATAATGCAGCAAATTCATTAAATAATGCAGCGGAGTCCTTAAATAATGCAACAAAGTCCTTAAATAATGCAGCAGATTCCTTAAATTTCGCAGCAGCGTCCTTAAATAATGCATCAAAGTCCTTAAATAACGCAGCAGAGTCCTAAAATACCGCAGCAGAGTCCTTAAATAATGCAGCAAAGTCTTTAAATAATGCAGCAGAGTGCTTACATAATGCAGCAGAGTCCTTAAATACCGCAGCAGAGTCATTAAATAATGCAGCAGAGTCCTTAAATAATGCAGCAAATTCATTAAATAATGCACAGAGTCATTAAATAATGCAATAAAGTCCTTAAATAAAATTCAGCAACACCCTTAATAATGCAGCTGAGTCCTTAAATAATTCAGCAAAGTCCTTAAATAATGCAGCAGAGTCCTTAAATACCGCAGCAGCGTCCTTAAATAATGCAACAAAGTACTTAAATAAGGAAGCAGAGTCCTTAAATAATGCAACAAAGTCCTTAAATAATGCAACAGAGTCCTTAAATA
Source organism: Phyllobates terribilis (assembly GCF_046119375.1). Lineage (NCBI taxonomy): Eukaryota > Metazoa > Chordata > Amphibia > Anura > Dendrobatidae > Phyllobates > Phyllobates terribilis. The sequence continues at coordinate 760,401 of NW_027363072.1, read as the reverse complement.
ATGCAACAAACTCATTAAATAATGCAGCAAAGTACTTAAATAATGCAGCAAATTCCTTAAATAATGCAACAGAATCCTTAAATAATGCAATAAAGTCCTTAAATAATGCAGCAGAGTCCTTAAATAATGCAAAAAATTCCTTAAATAATGCATCAGAATCCTTAAATAATGCAACAAAGTCCTTAAATACTGCAGCAACGTCCTTAATAATGCAGCAGAGTCCTTAAATAATGCAGCAAATTCCTTAAATAATGCAGCAGAGGCCTTAAATACCGAAGCAGCGTCCTTAAATAATGCAGCAAAGTCCTTAAATAATGCAGAAGAGTCCTTAAATAATGCAACAAAGTCCTTAAATAATGCAGCAGAGGCCTTAAATACTGCAGCAGCATCCTTAAATAATGCAGCTGAGTCCTTAAATAATGCAGCAGAGTCCTTAAATAATGCAACAAAGTCCTTAAATAATGCAGCAGATTCCTTAAATTTCGCAGCAGCGTCCTTAAATAATACATCAAAGTCCTTAAATAATGCAGCAGAGTCCTAAACTACCGCAGCAGAGTCCTTAAATAATGCAGCAAAGTCCTTAAATAATGCAGCAGAGTGCTTACATAATGCAGCAGAGTCCTTATATACCGCAGCAGAGTCATTAAATAATGCAGCAGAGTCCTTAAATAATGCAGCAAATTCATTAAATAATGCACAGAGTCATTAAATAATGCAATAAAGTCCTTAAATAAAATTCAACAACACCCTTAATAATGCAGCTGAGTCCTTAAATAATTCAGCAAAGTCCTTAAATAATGCAGCAGAGTCCTTAAATACCGCAGCAGCATCCTTAAATAATGCAACAAAGTCCTTAAATAATGCAGCAGAGTCCTTAAATAATGCAACAAAGTCCTTAAATAATGCAGCAGAGTCCTTAAATAATGCAACAAACTCATTAAATAATGCAGCAAATTCCTTAAATAATGCAGCAGAATCCTTAAATAATGCAATAATGTCCTTAAATAATGCAGCAGAGTCCTTAAATAATGCAAAAAATTCCTTAAATAATGCATCAGAATCCTTAAATAATGCAACAAAGTCCTTAAATAATGCAGCAACGTCCTTAATAATGCAGCAGAGTCCTTAAATAATGCAGCAAATTCCTTAAATAATGCAGCAGAGGCCTTAAATACCGAAGCAGAGTCCTTAAATAATGCAGCAAAGTCCTTAAATAATGCAGAAGAGTCCTTAAATAATGCAACAAAGTCCTTAAATAATGCAGCAGAGTCCTTAAATAAAGCAGCAGAGTGCTTAAATAATGCAGCAGAGTCCTTAAATACCGCAGCAGAGTCATTAAATAATACAGCAGAGTCCTTAAATAAAGCAGCAGAGTGCTTAAATAATGCAGCAGAGTCCTAAAATAGCGCTGCAGAGTCATTAAATAATACAGCAGAGTCCTTAAATAATGCAGCAAATTTCTTAAATAATGCACAGAGTCCTTAAATAATGCAATAAAGTCCTTAAATAAAATGCAGCAACGCCCTTAATAATGCAGCTGAGTCCTTAAATAATGCAGCAAAGTCCTTAAATAATGCAGCAGAGTCCTTAAATACCGCAGCAGCGTCTTTAAATAATGCAACAAAGTCCTTAAATAATGCAGCAGAGTCCTTAAATAATGCAACAAAGTCCTTAAATAATGCAGCAGAGTCCTTAAATAATGCAACAAACTCATTAAATAATGCAGCAAAGTACTTAAATATTGCAGCAAATTCCTTAAATAATGCAGCAGAATCCTTAAATAATGCAATAATTTCCTTAAATAATGCAGCAACATCCTTAATAATGCAGCAGAGTCCTTAAATAATGCAGCAAAGTCCTTAAATAATGCAACAGAGGCCTTAAATACTGCAGCAGCATCCTTAAATAATGCAGCAGAGTCCTTAAGTAATGCAGCAGAGTCCTTAAATAATGCAACAAAGTCCTTAAATAAAATGCAGCAACGCCCTTAATAATGCAGCCGAGTCCTTCAATAATGCAGCAAAGTCCTTAAATAATGCAGCAGAGTCCTTAAATACCGCAGCAGCGTCCTTAAATAATGCAAAAAATTCCTTAAATAATGCAGCAAAGTCCTTAAATAATGCAACAAAGTCCTTAAATAATGCAGCAGAGTCCTTAAATAATGCAACAAACTCCTTAAATAATGCAGCAAAGAACTTAAATAATGCAGCAAATTCCTTAAATAATGCAGCAGAATCCTTAAATAATGCAATAAAGTCCTTAAATAATGCAGCAACGTCCTTAATAATGCAGCAGAGTCCTTAAATAATGCAGCAAAGTCCTTAAATAATGCAGCGGAGGCCTTAAATACTGCTGCAGCATCCTTAAATAATGCAGCAGAGTCCTTAAATAATGCAACAAAGTCCTTAAATAATGCAGCAGAGTCCTTAAACAATGCAGCACAGTCCTTAAATAATGCAACAAAGTCCTTGAATAATGCAGCAGATTCCTTAAATGCTGCAGCATCGTCCTTAAATAATGCATGAAAGTCCTTAAATAATGCAGCAGAGTCCTTAAATACTGCAGCAGAGTCCTAAAATACCGCAGCAGAGTCCTTAAATAATGCAGCAGAGTCCTTAAATAATGCAGCAAATTCATTAAATAATGCAGCGGAGTCCTTAAATAATGCAACAAAGTCCTTAAATAATGCAGCAGATTCCTTAAATTTCGCAGCAGCGTCCTTAAATAATGCATCAAAGTCCTTAAATAACGCAGCAGAGTCCTAAAATACCGCAGCAGAGTCCTTAAATAATGCAGCAAAGTCTTTAAATAATGCAGCAGAGTGCTTACATAATGCAGCAGAGTCCTTAAATACCGCAGCAGAGTCATTAAATAATGCAGCAGAGTCCTTAAATAATGCAGCAAATTCATTAAATAATGCACAGAGTCATTAAATAATGCAATAAAGTCCTTAAATAAAATTCAGCAACACCCTTAATAATGCAGCTGATTCCTTAAATAATTCAGCAAAGTCCTTAAATAATGCAGCAGAGTCCTTAAATACCGCAGCAGCGTCCTTAAATAATGCAACAAAGTACTTAAATAAGGAAGCAGAGTCCTTAAATAATGCAACAAAGTCCTTAAATAATGCAACAGAGTCCTTAAATAATGCAACAAACTCATTAAATAATGCAGCAAAGTACTTAAATAATGCAGCAAATTCCTTAAATAATGCAACAGAATCCTTAAATAATGCAATAAAGTCCTTAAATAATGCAGCAGAGTCCTTAAATAATGCAAAAAATTCCTTAAATAATGCATCAGAATCCTTAAATAATGCAACAAAGTCCTTAAATACTGCAGCAACGTCCTTAATAATGCAGCAGAGTCCTTAAATAATGCAGCAAATTCCTTAAATAATGCAGCAGAGGCCTTAAATACCGAAGCAGCGTCCTTAAATAATGCAGCAAAGTCCTTAAATAATGCAGAAGAGTCCTTAAATAATGCAACAAAGTCCTTAAATAATGCAGCAGAGTCCGTAAATAAAGCAGCAGAGTGCTTAAACAATGCAGCAGAGTCCTTAAATACCGCAGCAGAGTCATTAAATAATACAGCAGAGTCCTTAAATAAAGCAGCAGAGTGCTTAAATAATGCAGCAGAGTCCTAAAATACCGCAGCAGAGTCATTAAATAATACAGCAGAGTCCTTAAATAATGCAGCAAATTTCTTAAATAATGCACAGAGTCCTTAAATAATGCAATAAAGTCCTTAAATAAAATGCAGCAACGCCCTTAATAATGCAGCAGAGTCCTTAAATACCGCAGCAGCGTCTTTAAATAATGCAACAAAGTCCTTAAATAATGCAGCAGAGTCCTTAAATAATGCAACAAAGTCCTTAAATAATGCAGCAGAGTCCTTAAATAATGCAACAAACTCATTAAATATTGCAGCAAAGTACTTAAACATTGCAGCAAATTCCTTAAATAATGCAGCAGAATCCTTAAATAATGCAATAATTTCCTTAAATAATGCAGCAACATCCTTAATATTGCAGCAGAGTCCTTAAATAATGCAGCAAAGTCCTTAAATAATGCAGCAGAGGTCTTAAATACTGCAGCAGCATCCTTAAATAATGCAGCAGAGTCCTTAAATAATGCAGCAGAGTCCTTAAATAATGCAACAAAGTCCTTAAATAATGCAGCAGATTCCTTAAATTTCGCAGCAGCGTCCTTAAATAATACATCAAAGTCCTTAAATAATGCAGCAGAGTAATAAACTACCGCAGCAGAGTCCTTAAATAATGCAGCAAAGTCCTTAAATAATGCAGCAGAGTGCTTACATAATGCAGCAGAGTCCTTATATACCGCAGCAGAGTCATTAAATAATGCAGCAGAGTCCTTAAATAATGCAGCAAATTCATTAAATAATGCACAGAGTCATTAAATAATGCAATAAAGTCCTTAAATAAAATTCAACAACACCCTTAATAATGCAGCTGAGTCCTTAAATAATTCAGTAAAGTCCTTAAATAATGCAGCAGAGTCCTTAAATACCGCAGCAGCGTCCTTAAATAATGCAACAAAGTACTTAAATAATGCAGCAGAGTCCTTAAATAATGCAACAAAGTCCTTAAATAATGCAACAGAGTCCTTAAATAATGCAACAAACTCATTAAATAATGCAGCAAAGTACTTAAATAATGCAGCAAATTCCTTAAATAATGCAACAGAATCCTTAAATAATGCAATAAAGTCCTTAAATAATGCAGCAGAGTCCTTAAATAATGCAAAAAATTCCTTAAATAATGCATCAGAATCCTTAAATAATGCAACAAAGTCCTTAAATACTGCAGCAACGTCCTTAATAATGCAGCAGAGTCCTTAAATAATGCAGCAAATTCCTTAAATAATGCAGCAGAGGCCTTAAATACCGAAGCAGCGTCCTTAAATAATGCAGCAAAGTCCTTAAATAATGCAGAAGAGTCCTTAAATAATGCAACAAAGTCCTTAAATAATGCAGCAGAGTCCGTAAATAAAGCAGCAGAGTGCTTAAACAATGCAGCAGAGTCCTTAAATACCGCAGCAGAGTCATTAAATAATACAGCAGAGTCCTTAAATAAAGCAGCAGAGTGCTTAAATAATGCAGCAGAGTCCTAAAATACCGCAGCAGAGTCATTAAATAATACAGCAGAGTCCTTAAATAATGCAGCAAATTTCTTAAATAATGCACAGAGTCCTTAAATAATGCAATAAAGTCCTTAAATAAAATGCAGCAACGCCCTTAATAATGCAGCAGAGTCCTTAAATACCGCAGCAGCGTCTTTAAATAATGCAACAAAGTCCTTAAATAATGCAGCTGAGTCCTTAAATAATGCAACAAAGTCCTTAAATAATGCAGCAGAGTCCTTAAATAATGCAACAAACTCATTAAATATTGCAGCAAAGTACTTAAACATTGCAGCAAATTCCTTAAATAATGCAGCAGAATCCTTAAATAATGCAATAATTTCCTTAAATAATGCAGCAACATCCTTAATATTGCAGCAGAGTCCTTAAATAATGCAGCAAAGTCCTTAAATAATGCAGCAGAGGCCTTAAATACTGCAGCAGCATCCTTAAATAATGCAGCAGAGTCCTTAAATAATGCAGCAGAGTCCTTAAATAATGCAACAAAGTCCTTAAATAATGCAGCAGATTCCTTAAATTTCGCAGCAGCGTCCTTAAATAATACATCAAAGTCCTTAAATAATGCAGCAGAGTCCTAAACTACCGCAGCAGAGTCCTTAAATAATGCAGCAAAGTCCTTAAATAATGCAGCAGAGTGCTTACATAATGCAGCAGAGTCCTTATATACCGCAGCAGAGTCATTAAATAATGCAGCAGAGTCCTTAAATAATGCAGCAAATTCATTAAATAATGCACAGAGTCATTAAATAATGCAATAAAGTCCTTAAATAAAATTCAACAACACCCTTAATAATGCAGCTGAGTCCTTAAATAATTCAGCAAAGTCCTTAAATAATGCAGCAGAGTCCTTAAATACCGCAGCAGCATCCTTAAATAATGCAACAAAGTCCTTAAATAATGCAGCAGAGTCCTTAAATAATGCAACAAAGTCCTTAAATAATGCAGCAGAGTCCTTAAATAATGCAACAAACTCATTAAATAATGCAGCAAAGTACTTAAATAATGCAGCAAATTCCTTAAATAATGCATCAGAATCCTTAAATAATGCAACAAAGTCCTTAAATAATGCAGCAACGTCCTTAATAATGCAGCAGAGTCCTTAAATAATGCAGCAAATTCCTTAAATAATGCAGCAGAGGCCTTAAATACCGAAGCAGAGTCCTTAAATAATGCAGCAAAGTCCTTAAATAATGCAGAAGAGTCCTTAAATAATGCAACAAAGTCCTTAAATAATGCAGCAGAGTCCTTAAATAAAGCAGCAGAGTGCTTAAATAATGCAGCAGAGTCCTTAAATACCGCAGCAGAGTCATTAAATAATACAGCAGAGTCCTTAAATAAAGCAGCAGAGTGCTTAAATAATGCAGCAGAGTCCTAAAATAGCGCTGCAGAGTCATTAAATAATACAGCAGAGTCCTTAAATAATGCAGCAAATTTCTTAAATAATGCACAGAGTCCTTAAATAATGCAATAAAGTCCTTAAATAAAATGCAGCAACGCCCTTAATAATGCAGCTGAGTCCTTAAATAATGCAGCAAAGTCCTTAAATAATGCAGCAGAGTCCTTAAATACCGCAGCAGCGTCTTTAAATAATGCAACAAAGTCCTTAAATAATGCAGCAGAGTCCTTAAATAATGCAACAAAGTCCTTAAATAATGCAGCAGAGTCCTTAAATAATGCAACAAACTCATTAAATAATGCAGCAAAGTACTTAAATATTGCAGCAAATTCCTTAAATAATGCAGCAGAATCCTTAAATAATGCAATAATTTCCTTAAATAATGCAGCAACATCCTTAATAATGCAGCAGAGTCCTTAAATAATGCAGCAAAGTCCTTAAATAATGCAACAGAGGCCTTAAATACTGCAGCAGCATCCTTAAATAATGCAGCAGAGTCCTTAAATAATGCAGCAGAGTCCTTAAATAATGCAACAAAGTCCATAAATAAAATGCAGCAACGCCCTTAATAATGCAGCCGAGTCCTTCAATAATGCAGCAAAGTCCTTAAATAATGCAGCAGAGTCCTTAAATACCGCAGCAGCGTCCTTAAATAATGCAAAAAATTCCTTAAATAATGCAGCAAAGTCCTTAAATAATGCAACAAAGTCCTTAAATAATGCAGCAGAGTCCTTAAATAATGCAACAAACTCCTTAAATAATGCAGCAAAGAACTTAAATAATGCAGCAAATTCCTTAAATAATGCAGCAGAATCCTTAAATAATGCAATAAAGTCCTTAAATAATGCAGCAACGTCCTTAATAATGCAGCAGAGTCCTTAAATAATGCAGCAAAGTCCTTAAATAATGCAGCGGAGGCCTTAAATACTGCTGCAGCATCCTTAAATAATGCAGCAGAGTCCTTAAATAATGCAACAAAGTCCTTAAATAATGCAGCAGAGTCCTTAAACAATGCAGCACAGTCCTTAAATAATGCAACAAAGTCCTTGAATAATGCAGCAGATTCCTTAAATGCTGCAGCATCGTCCTTAAATAATGCATGAAAGTCCTTAAATAATGCAGCAGAGTCCTTAAATACTGCAGCAGAGTCCTAAAATACCGCAGCAGAGTCCTTAAATAATGCAGCAGAGTCCTTAAATAATGCAGCAAATTCATTAAATAATGCAGCGGAGTCCTTAAATAATGCAACAAAGTCCTTAAATAATGCAGCAGATTCCTTAAATTTCGCAGCAGCGTCCTTAAATAATGCATCAAAGTCCTTAAATAACGCAGCAGAGTCCTAAAATACCGCAGCAGAGTCCTTAAATAATGCAGCAAAGTCTTTAAATAATGCAGCAGAGTGCTTACATAATGCAGCAGAGTCCTTAAATACCGCAGCAGAGTCATTAAATAATGCAGCAGAGTCCTTAAATAATGCAGCAAATTCATTAAATAATGCACAGAGTCATTAAATAATGCAATAAAGTCCTTAAATAAAATTCAGCAACACCCTTAATAATGCAGCTGAGTCCTTAAATAATTCAGCAAAGTCCTTAAATAATGCAGCAGAGTCCTTAAATACCGCAGCAGCGTCCTTAAATAATGCAACAAAGTACTTAAATAAGGAAGCAGAGTCCTTAAATAATGCAACAAAGTCCTTAAATAATGCAACAGAGTCCTTAAATAATGCAACAAACTCATTAAATAATGCAGCAAAGTACTTAAATAATGCAGCAAATTCCTTAAATAATGCAACATAATCCTTAAATAATGCAATAAAGTCCTTAAATAATGCAGCAGAGTCCTTAAATAATGCAAAAAATTCCTTAAATAATGCATCAGAATCCTTAAATAATGCAACAAAGTCCTTAAATACTGCAGCAACGTCCTTAATAATGCAGCAGAGTCCTTAAATAATGCAGCAAATTCCTTAAATAATGCAGCAGAGGCCTTAAATACCGAAGCAGCGTCCTTAAATAATGCAGCAAAGTCCTTAAATAATGCAGAAGAGTCCTTAAATAATGCAACAAAGTCCTTAAATAATGCAGCAGAGTCCGTAAATAAAGCAGCAGAGTGCTTAAACAATGCAGCAGAGTCCTTAAATACCGCAGCAGAGTCATTAAATAATACAGCAGAGTCCTTAAATAAAGCAGCAGAGTGCTTAAATAATGCAGCAGAGTCCTAAAATACCGCAGCAGGGTCATTAAATAATACAGCAGAGTCCTTAAATAATGCAGCAAATTTCTTAAATAATGCACAGAGTCCTTAAATAATGCAATAAAGTCCTTAAATAAAATGCAGCAACGCCCTTAATAATGCAGCAGAGTCCTTAAATACCGCAGCAGCGTCTTTAAATAATGCAACAAAGTCCTTAAATAATGCAGCAGAGTCCTTAAATAATGCAACAAAGTCCTTAAATAATGCAGCAGAGTCCTTAAATAATGCAACAAACTCATTAAATATTGCAGCAAAGTACTTAAACATTGCAGCAAATTCCTTAAATAATGCAGCAGAATCCTTAAATAATGCAATAATTTCCTTAAATAATGCAGCAACATCCTTAATATTGCAGCAGAGTCCTTAAATAATGCAGCAAAGTCCTTAAATAATGCAGCAGAGGCCTTAAATACTGCAGCAGCATCCTTAAATAATGCAGCAGAGTCCTTAAATAATGCAGCAGAGTCCTTAAATAATGCAACAAAGTCCTTAAATAATGCAGCAGATTCCTTAAATTTCGCAGCAGCGTCCTTAAATAATACATCAAAGTCCTTAAATAATGCAGCAGAGTAATAAACTACCGCAGCAGAGTCCTTAAATAATGCAGCAAAGTCCTTAAATAATGCAGCAGAGTGCTTACATAATGCAGCAGAGTCCTTATATACCGCAGCAGAGTCATTAAATAATGCAGCAGAGTCCTTAAATAATGCAGCAAATTCATTAAATAATGCACAGAGTCATTAAATAATGCAATAAAGTCCTTAAATAAAATTCAACAACACCCTTAATAATGCAGCTGAGTCCTTAAATAATTCAGCAAAGTCCTTAAATAATGCAGCAGAGTCCTTAAATACCGCAGCAGCGTCCTTAAATAATGCAACAAAGTACTTAAATAATGCAGCAGAGTCCTTAAATAATGCAACAAAGTCCTTAAATAATGCAACAGAGTCCTTAAATAATGCAACAAACTCATTAAATAATGCAGCAAAGTACTTAAATAATGCAGCAAATTCCTTAAATAATGCAACAGAATCCTTAAATAATGCAATAAAGTCCTTAAATAATGCAGCAGAGTCCTTAAATAATGCAAAAAATTCCTTAAATAATGCATCAGAATCCTTAAATAATGCAACAAAGTCCTTAAATACTGCAGCAACGTCCTTAATAATGCAGCAGAGTCCTTAAATAATGCAGCAAATTCCTTAAATAATGCAGCAGAGGCCTTAAATACCGAAGCAGCGTCCTTAAATAATGCAGCAAAGTCCTTAAATAATGCAGAAGAGTCCTTAAATAATGCAACAAAGTCCTTAAATAATGCAGCAGAGTCCGTAAATAAAGCAGCAGAGTGCTTAAACAATGCAGCAGAGTCCTTAAATACCGCAGCAGAGTCATTAAATAATACAGCAGAGTCCTTAAATAAAGCAGCAGAGTGCTTAAATAATGCAGCAGAGTCCTAAAATACCGCAGCAGAGTCATTAAATAATACAGCAGAGTCCTTAAATAATGCAGCAAATTTCTTAAATAATGCACAGAGTCCTTAAATAATGCAATAAAGTCCTTAAATAAAATGCAGCAACGCCCTTAATAATGCAGCAGAGTCCTTAAATACCGCAGCAGCGTCTTTAAATAATGCAACAAAGTCCTTAAATAATGCAGCTGAGTCCTTAAATAATGCAACAAAGTCCTTAAATAATGCAGCAGAGTCCTTAAATAATGCAACAAACTCATTAAATATTGCAGCAAAGTACTTAAACATTGCAGCAAATTCCTTAAATAATGCAGCAGAATCCTTAAATAATGCAATAATTTCCTTAAATAATGCAGCAACATCCTTAATATTGCAGCAGAGTCCTTAAATAATGCAGCAAAGTCCTTAAATAATGCAGCAGAGGCCTTAAATACTGCAGCAGCATCCTTAAATAATGCAGCAGAGTCCTTAAATAATGCAGCAGAGTCCTTAAATAATGCAACAAAGTCCTTAAATAATGCAGCAGATTCCTTAAATTTCGCAGCAGCGTCCTTAAATAATACATCAAAGTCCTTAAATAATGCAGCAGAGTCCTAAACTACCGCAGCAGAGTCCTTAAATAATGCAGCAAAGTCCTTAAATAATGCAGCAGAGTGCTTACATAATGCAGCAGAGTCCTTATATACCGCAGCAGAGTCATTAAATAATGCAGCAGAGTCCTTAAATAATGCAGCAAATTCATTAAATAATGCACAGAGTCATTAAATAATGCAATAAAGTCCTTAAATAAAATTCAACAACACCCTTAATAATGCAGCTGAGTCCTTAAATAATTCAGCAAAGTCCTTAAATAATGCAGCAGAGTCCTTAAATACCGCAGCAGCATCCTTAAATAATGCAACAAAGTCCTTAAATAATGCAGCAGAGTCCTTAAATAATGCAACAAAGTCCTTAAATAATGCAGCAGAGTCCTTAAATAATGCAACAAACTCATTAAATAATGCAGCAAAGTACTTAAATAATGCAGCAAATTCCTTAAATAATGCATCAGAATCCTTAAATAATGCAACAAAGTCCTTAAATAATGCAGCAACGTCCTTAATAATGCAGCAGAGTCCTTAAATAATGCAGCAAATTCCTTAAATAATGCAGCAGAGGCCTTAAATACCGAAGCAGAGTCCTTAAATAATGCAGCAAAGTCCTTAAATAATGCAGAAGAGTCCTTAAATAATGCAACAAAGTCCTTAAATAATGCAGCAGAGTCCTTAAATAAAGCAGCAGAGTGCTTAAATAATGCAGCAGAGTCCTTAAATACCGCAGCAGAGTCATTAAATAATACAGCAGAGTCCTTAAATAAAGCAGCAGAGTGCTTAAATAATGCAGCAGAGTCCTAAAATAGCGCTGCAGAGTCATTAAATAATACAGCAGAGTCCTTAAATAATGCAGCAAATTTCTTAAATAATGCACAGAGTCCTTAAATAATGCAATAAAGTCCTTAAATAAAATGCAGCAACGCCCTTAATAATGCAGCTGAGTCCTTAAATAATGCAGCAAAGTCCTTAAATAATGCAGCAGAGTCCTTAAATACCGCAGCAGCGTCTTTAAATAATGCAACAAAGTCCTTAAATAATGCAGCAGAGTCCTTAAATAATGCAACAAAGTCCTTAAATAATGCAGCAGAGTCCTTAAATAATGCAACAAACTCATTAAATAATGCAGCAAAGTACTTAAATATTGCAGCAAATTCCTTAAATAATGCAGCAGAATCCTTAAATAATGCAATAATTTCCTTAAATAATGCAGCAACATCCTTAATAATGCAGCAGAGTCCTTAAATAATGCAGCAAAGTCCTTAAATAATGCAACAGAGGCCTTAAATACTGCAGCAGCATCCTTAAATAATGCAGCAGAGTCCTTAAATAATGCAGCAGAGTCCTTAAATAATGCAACAAAGTCCATAAATAAAATGCAGCAACGCCCTTAATAATGCAGCCGAGTCCTTCAATAATGCAGCAAAGTCCTTAAATAATGCAGCAGAGTCCTTAAATACCGCAGCAGCGTCCTTAAATAATGCAAAAAATTCCTTAAATAATGCAGCAAAGTCCTTAAATAATGCAACAAAGTCCTTAAATAATGCAGCAGAGTCCTTAAATAATGCAACAAACTCCTTAAATAATGCAGCAAAGAACTTAAATAATGCAGCAAATTCCTTAAATAATGCAGCAGAATCCTTAAATAATGCAATAAAGTCCTTAAATAATGCAGCAACGTCCTTAATAATGCAGCAGAGTCCTTAAATAATGCAGCAAAGTCCTTAAATAATGCAGCGGAGGCCTTAAATACTGCTGCAGCATCCTTAAATAATGCAGCAGAGTCCTTAAATAATGCAACAAAGTCCTTAAATAATGCAGCAGAGTCCTTAAACAATGCAGCACAGTCCTTAAATAATGCAACAAAGTCCTTGAATAATGCAGCAGATTCCTTAAATGCTGCAGCATCGTCCTTAAATAATGCATGAAAGTCCTTAAATAATGCAGCAGAGTCCTTAAATACTGCAGCAGAGTACTTAAATAATGCAGCAAAGTCCTTAAATAATGCAGCAGAGTCCTTAAATACCGCAGCAGAGTCATTAAATAATGCATCAAAGTCCTTAAATAATGCAGCAGAGTCCTTAAATAATGCATCAAATTCCTTAAATAATGCAGCAGAATCCTTAAATAATGCAATAAAGTCCTTAAATAATGCAGCAGATTCCTTAAATTCTGCAGCAGCGTCCTTAAATAATGCATCAAAGTCTTTAAATAATGCAGCAGAGTCCTTAAATACTGCAGCAGAGTCCTTAAATAATGAATCAAAGTCCTTAAATGATGCAGCAGAGACCTTAAATACCACAGCAGAGTCATTAAATAATGCAGCAGAGTCCTTAAATAATGCAGCAAAGTCCTTAAATAATGCAGCAGAGTCCTTAAATACCGCAGCAGCGTCTTTAAATAATGCAACAAAGTCCTTAAATAATGCAGCAGAGTCCTTAAATAATGCAACAAAGTCCTTAAATAATGCAGCAGAGTCCTTAAATAATGCAACAAACTCATTAAATAATGCAGCAAAGTACTTAAATATTGCAGCAAATTCCTTAAATAATGCAGCAGAATCCTTAAATAATGCAATAATTTCCTTAAATAATGCAGCAACATCCTTAATAATGCAGCAGAGTCCTTAAATAATGCAGCAAAGTCCTTAAATAATGCAACAGAGGCCTTAAATACTGCAGCAGCATCCTTAAATAATGCAGCAGAGTCCTTAAATAATGCAGCAGAGTCCTTAAATAATGCAACAAAGTCCATAAATAAAATGCAGCAACGCCCTTAATAATGCAGCCGAGTCCTTCAATAATGCAGCAAAGTCCTTAAATAATGCAGCAGAGTCCTTAAATACCGCAGCAGCGTCCTTAAATAATGCAAAAAATTCCTTAAATAATGCAGCAAAGTCCTTAAATAATGCAACAAAGTCCTTAAATAATGCAGCAGAGTCCTTAAATAATGCAACAAACTCCTTAAATAATGCAGCAAAGAACTTAAATAATGCAGCAAATTCCTTAAATAATGCAGCAGAATCCTTAAATAATGCAATAAAGTCCTTAAATAATGCAGCAACGTCCTTAATAATGCAGCAGAGTCCTTAAATAATGCAGCAAAGTCCTTAAATAATGCAGCGGAGGCCTTAAATACTGCTGCAGCATCCTTAAATAATGCAGCAGAGTCCTTAAATAATGCAACAAAGTCCTTAAATAATGCAGCAGAGTCCTTAAACAATGCAGCACAGTCCTTAAATAATGCAACAAAGTCCTTGAATAATGCAGCAGATTCCTTAAATGCTGCAGCATCGTCCTTAAATAATGCATGAAAGTCCTTAAATAATGCAGCAGAGTCCTTAAATACTGCAGCAGAGTACTTAAATAATGCAGCAAAGTCCTTAAATAATGCAGCAGAGTCCTTAAATACCGCAGCAGAGTCATTAAATAATGCATCAAAGTCCTTAAATAATGCAGCAGAGTCCTTAAATAATGCATCAAATTCCTTAAATAATGCAGCAGAATCCTTAAATAATGCAATAAAGTCCTTAAATAATGCAGCAGATTCCTTAAATTCTGCAGCAGCGTCCTTAAATAATGCATCAAAGTCTTTAAATAATGCAGCAGAGTCCTTAAATACTGCAGCAGAGTCCTTAAATAATGAATCAAAGTCCTTAAATGATGCAGCAGAGACCTTAAATACCACAGCAGAGTCATTAAATAATGCAGCAGAGTCCTTAAATAATTCAGCAAAGTCCTTAAATAATGCAGCAGAGTCCTTAAATACCGCAGCAGCGTCCTTAAATAATGCAACAAAGTCCTTAAATAATGCAGCAGAGTCCTTAAATAATGCAACAAAGTCCTTAAATAATGCAGCAGAGACCTTAAATAATGCAACAAACTCATTAAATAATGCAGCAAAGTACTTAAATAATGCAGCAAATTCCTTAAATAATGCAGCAGAATCCTTAAATATTGCAATAAAGTCCTTAAATAATGCAGCAGAGTCCTTAAATAATGCAAAAAATTCCTTAAATAATGCAGCAGAATCCTTAAATAATGCAATAAAGTCATTAAATAATGCAGCAGAGTCCTTAAATAATGCAACAAAGTCCTTAAATAATGCAGCAGATTCCTTAAATTCTGCAGCAGCGTCCTTAAATAATGCATCAAAGTCCTTAAATAATGCAGCAGAGTCCTTAAATACCACAGCAGAGTCATTAAATAATGCAGCAGAGTCCTTAAATAATGCCGCATATTCCTTAAATAATGCAGCAGAGTCCTTAAATAATGCAATAAAGTCCTTAAATAATGCAGCAGAGTCCTTAAATAATGCAGCAACGTCCTTAATAATGCAGCTGAGTCCTTAAATAATGCAGCAACACCCTTAAATAATGCAGCAGAGTCCTTAAATACTGCATCAGCGTCCTTAAATAATGCAACAAAGTCCTTAAATAATGCAGCAAAGTCCTTAAATAATGCAGCAGAGTCCTTAAATACAGCAGCAGATTCCTTAAATAATTCAGCAAAGTCCTTAAATAATGCAGTAGAGTCCTTAAATAATGCAACAAAGTCCTTAAATAATGCAGCAGAGTCCTTAAATAATGCAACAAAGTCCTTAAATAATGCAGCAGAGTCCTTAAATACTGCAGCAGAGACCTTAAATAATGCAGCAAAATCCTTAAATAATGCAGCAGAGTCCTTATATAAT